>NC_090331.1:78404201-79138134 GCF_035084215.1 Heptranchias perlo
GGACGAGTACCGAGAGTAGATGTGTCGGTGAAAGGGGGGGGTGGGTGGGGGGGGGGGAGGAGAGAGGGAGGCGGGAGTTTGGGGGGGGGGAAAGAGAGGGAGGCGGGGGTGGGGGAAGAGAGGGAGGCGGGGGGTGGGGGGAAGAGAGGGAGGCGGGGGTGGGGGGAAGAGAGGGAGGCGGGGGGTGGGGGGAAGAGAGGGAGGCGGGGGTGGGGGAGAGGGAGGCGGGGGTGGGGGAAGAGAGGGAGGCGGGGGTGGGGGAAGAGAGGGAGGCGGGGGTGGGGGAAGAGAGGGAGGCGGGGGTGGGGGAAGAGAGGGAGGCGGGGGTGGGGGAAGAGAGGGAGGCGGGGGGGTGGGGGAAGAGAGGGAGGCGGGGGTGGGGGAAGAGAGGGAGGCGGGGGTGGGGGAAGAGAGGGAGGCGGGGGTGGGGGAAGAGAGGGAGGCGGGGGGTGGGGGAAGAGAGGGAGGCGGGGGTGGGGGAAGAGAGGGAGGCGGGGGTGGGGGAAGAGAGGGAGGCGGGGGTGGGGGAAGAGAGGGAGGCGGGGGTGGGGGAAGAGAGGGAGGCGGGGGGTGGGGGAAGAGAGGGAGGCGGGGGGTGGGGGAAGAGAGGGAGGCGGGGGTGGGGGAAGAGAGGGAGGCGGGGGTGGGGGAAGAGAGGGAGGCGGGGGGTGGGGGAAGAGAGGGAGGCGGGGGGTGGGGGAAGAGAGGGAGGCGGGGGTGGGGGAAGAGAGGGAGGCGGGGGTGGGGGAAGAGAGGGAGGCGGGGGTGGGGGAAGAGAGGGAGGCGGGGGTGGGGGAAGAGAGGGAGGCGGGGGTGGGGGAAGAGAGGGAGGCGGGGGTGGGGGAAGAGAGGGAGGCGGGGGTGGGGGGAAGAGAGGGAGGCGGGGGTGGGGGAAGAGAGGGAGGCGGGGGTGGGGGGAAGAGAGGGAGGCGGGGGTGGGGGAAGAGAGGGAGGCGGGGGTGGGGGAAGAGAGGGAGGCGGGGGTGGGGGAAGAGAGGGAGGCGGGGGTGGGGAAGAGAGGGAGGCGGGGGTGGGGAAGAGAGGGAGGCGGGGGTGGGGGAAGAGAGGGAGGCGGGGGTGGGGGAAGAGAGGGAGGCGGGGGTGGGGGAAGAGAGGGAGGCGGGGGGTGGGGGGAAGAGAGGGAGGCGGGGGTGGGGGAAGAGAGGGAGGCGGGGGTGGGGGAAGAGAGGGAGGCGGGGGTGGGGGAAGAGAGGGAGGCGGGGGTGGGGGAAGAGAGGGAGGCGGGGGTGGGGGAAGAGAGGGAGGCGGGGGTGGGGGAAGAGAGGGAGGCGGGGGTGGGGGAAGAAGAGGGAGGCGGGGGTGGGGGAAGAGAGGGAGGCGGGGGTGGGGGAAGAGAGGGAGGCGGGGGTGGGGGAAGAGAGGGAGGCGGGGGTGGGGGAAGAGAGGGAGGCGGGGGTGGGGGAAGAGAGGGAGGCGGGGGTGGGGGAAGAGAGGGAGGCGGGGGTGGGGGAAGAGAGGGAGGCGGGGGTGGGGGAAGAGAGGGAGGCGGGGGGTGGGGGAAGAGAGGGAGGCGGGGGTGGGGGAAGAGAGGGAGGCGGGGGTGGGGGAAGAGAGGGAGGCGGGGGTGGGGGAAGAGAGGGAGGCGGGGTGGGGGAAGAGAGGGAGGCGGGGGTGGGGGAAGAGAGGGAGGCGGGGGTGGGGGAAGAGAGGGAGGCGGGGGGGTGGGGGAAGAGAGGGAGGCGGGGGGTGGGGGAAGAGAGGGAGGCGGGGGTGGGGGAAGAGAGGGAGGCGGGGGGTGGGGGAAGAGAGGGAGGCGGGGGTGGGGGAAGAGAGGGAGGCGGGGGTGGGGGAAGAGAGGGAGGCGGGGGTGGGGAAGAGAGGGAGGCGGGGGTGGGGGAAGAGAGGGAGGCGGGGGTGGGGGGGGAAGAGAGGGAGGCGGGGGTGGGGGGAAGAGAGGGAGGCGGGGTGGGGGAAGAGAGGGAGGCGGGGGTGGGGGAAGAGAGGGAGGCGGGGGTGGGGGAAGAGAGGGAGGCGGGGGTGGGGGAAGAGAGGGAGGCGGGGGTGGGGGAAGAGAGGGAGGCGGGGGTGGGGGAAGAGAGGGAGGCGGGGGTGGGGAAGAGAGGGAGGCGGGGGTGGGGGAAGAGAGGGAGGCGGGGGTGGGGAAGAGAGGGAGGCGGGGGTGGGGGAAGAGAGGGAGGCGGGGGTGGGGGGGGAAGAGAGGGAGGCGGGGGTGGGGGGAAGAGAGGGAGGCGGGGGTGGGGAAGAGAGGGAGGCGGGGTGGGGAAGAGAGGGAGGCGGGGTGGGGAAGAGAGGGAGGCGGGGGTGGGGGAAGAGAGGGAGGCGGGGGTGGGGGAAGAGGGAGGCGGGGGGGGGGGGAAGAGAGGGAGGCGGGGGGGGGGGGAAGAGAGGGAGGCGGGGGTGGGGGGGGGAAGAGAGGGAGGCGGGGGTGGGGGGGGGAAGAGAGGGAGGCGGGGGTGGGGGGGGGGAAGAGAGGGAGGCGGGGGTGGGGGGGGGAGAGAGGGAGGCGGGGGTGGGGGGGGGGGAAGAGAGGGAGGCGGGGGTGGGGGGGGGGGAAGAGAGGGAGGCGGGGGTGGGGGGGGGGGGAAGAGAGGGAGGCGGGGGGTGGGGGGGGGGGTAAGAGAGGGAGGCGGGGGTGGGGGGGGGGGAAGAGAGGGAGGCGGGGGTGGGGGGGGGAAGAGGAGGAGGAGGGGGTGGGGGGGGGGGAAGAGAGGGAGGCGGGGGTGGGGGGGGGGAAGAGAGGGAGGCGGGGGGGGGGGGGGAAGAGAGGGAGGCGGGGGTGGGGGGGGGAAGAGAGGAGGCGGGGGCGCGTGGGGGAGGGGGGCGCGTGGGGGGAGGGGGGCGGGGGGGGGGGGGGGAGAGAGAGGGAGGCGGGGGGGGGGGGGGAGAGTGGGAGGCGGGGGGGGGGGGGGGGGGAGAGGGGAGGCGGGGGGGGGGGGGGGGGGAGAGGGAGGCGGGGGGGGGGGGGGGGGGGAGAGGGAGGCGGGGGGGGGGGGGGGGGGGAGAGGGAGGCGGGGGGGGGGGGGGGAGAGGGAGGCGGGGGGGGGGGGGGGAGAGGGAGGCGGGGGGGGGGGGGGAGAGGGAGGCGGGGGGGGGGGGGGGGAGAGGGAGGCGGGGGGGGGGGGGGAGAGGGAGGCGGGGGGGGGGGGGGGGGGGGGGGGGGGAGAGGGAGGCGGGGGGGGTGGGGAGAGAGGGAGGGGGGGGGGAGAGAGGGAGGCGGGGGGGGGGGGAGAGAGGGAGGCGGGGGGGGGGGGAGAGAGGGAGGCGGGGGGGGGGGGGGGGAGAGAGGGAGGCGGGGGAGGGGGGGGGGGAGAGAGGGAGGCGGGGGGGGGGGGGGGGGGGGGGGGGGGAGAGTGGGAGGCGGGGGGGGGGGGGGGGGGGGAAGGAAACGGGGGGGGGGGGGGAGACAAGGAAACGGGGGGGGGGGGACAAGGAAACGGGGGGGGGGGGACAAGGAAACGGGGGGGGGGGGGACAAGGAAACGGGGGGGGGGGACAAGGAAACGGGGGGGGGGGGACAAGGAAACGGGGGGGGGGGGGACAAGGAAACGGGGGGGGGGGACAAGGAAACGGGGGGGGGGGGGACAAGGAAACGGGGGGGGGGGGACAAGGAAACGGGGGGGGGGGACAAGGAAACGGGGGGGGGGACAAGGAAACGGGGGGGGGGGGGACAAGGAAACGGGGGGGGGGGGGGGAACAAGGAAACGGGGGGGGGGGGGGGAACAAGGAAACGGGGGGGGGGGGGAACAAGGAAACGGGGGGGGGGGGGGAACAAGGAAACGGGGGGGGGGGGAACAAGGAAACGGGGGGGGGGGGGGGAACAAGGAAACGGGGGGGGGGGGGGACAAGGAAACGGGGGGGGGGGGGAAGGACACGGGGGGGGGGGAAGGACACGGGGGGGGGGGGGGGGGGGGGGGGGAAGGACACGGGGGGGGGGGGGGGAGGAAACGGGGGGGGGGGGGGGGGGCAAGGAAACGGGGGGGGGGGGGGGGGCAAGGAAACGGGGGGGGGGGGGGGGCAAGGAAACGGGGGGGGGGGGGGGCAAGGAAACGGGGGGGGGGGGGGGGGCAAGGAAACGGGGGGGGGAGGACGGGGGGGGGACAAGGAAACGGGGGGGGGGGGACAAGGAAACGGGGGGGGGGGGACAAGGAAACGGGGGGGGGGGGACAAGGAAACGGGGGGGGGGGGACAAGGAAACGGGGGGGGGGGACAAGGAAACGGGGGGGGGGGGACAAGGAAACGGGGGGGGGGGGGACAAGGAAACGGGGGGGGGGGGGACAAGGAACGGGGGGGGGGGGACAAGGAAACGGGGGGGGGGGGGGACAAGGAAACGGGGGGGGGGGGGGGACAAGGAAACGGGGGGGGGGGGGACAAGGAAACGGGGGGGGGGGGACAAGGAAACGGGGGGGGGGGGGGACAAGGAAACGGGGGGGGGGGGGGACAAGGAAACGGGGGGGGGGGGGGACAAGGAAACGGGGGGGGGGGGGACAAGGAAACGGGGGGGGGGGGACAAGGAAACGGGGGGGGGGGGGACAAGGAAACGGGGGGGGGGGGACAAGGAAACGGGGGGGGGGGGACAAGGAAACGGGGGGGGGGGGGACAAGGAAACGGGGGGGGGGGGACAAGGAAACGGGGGGGGGGGGGACAAGGAAACGGGGGGGGGGGGACAAGGAAACGGGGGGGGGGGGACAAGGAAACGGGGGGGGGGGGACAAGGAAACGGGGGGGGGGGGGACAAGGAAACGGGGGGGGGGGGACAAGGAAACGGGGGGGGGGGGACAAGGAAACGGGGGGGGGGGGACAAGGAAACGGGGGGGGGGGGACAAGGAAACGGGGGGGGGGGGGGGGACAAGGAAACGGGGGGGGGGGACAAGGAAACGGGGGGGGGGGGACAAGGAAACGGGGGGGGGGGGACAAGGAAACGGGGGGGGGGGACAAGGAAACGGGGGGGGGGGGACAAGGAAACGGGGGGGGGGGGGGACAAGGAAACGGGGGGGGGGGGACAAGGAAACGGGGGGGGGGGACAAGGAAACGGGGGGGGGGGGGACAAGGAAACGGGGGGGGGGGGACAAGGAAACGGGGGGGGGGGGGGGGGACAAGGAAACGGGGGGGGGGAGACGGGGGGGGGACAAGGAAACGGGGGGGGGGGGACAAGGAAACGGGGGGGGGGGACAAGGAAACGGGGGGGGGGGGACAAGGAAACGGGGGGGGGGGACAAGGAAACGGGGGGGGGGGACAAGGAAACGGGGGGGGGGGACAAGGAAACGGGGGGGGGGGGACAAGGAAACGGGGGGGGGGGGGACAAGGAAACGGGGGGGGGGGGACAAGGAAACGGGGGGGGGGGACAAGGAAACGGGGGGGGGGGGACAAGGAAACGGGGGGGGGGGGACAAGGAAACGGGGGGGGGGGGACAAGGAAACGGGGGGGGGGGGGACAAGGAAACGGGGGGGGGGGACAAGGAAACGGGGGGGGGGGACAAGGAAACGGGGGGGGGGGACAAGGAAACGGGGGGGGGGGGACAAGGAAACGGGGGGGGGGGGGACAAGGAAACGGGGGGGGGGGGGGGACAAGGAAACGGGGGGGGGGGGGACAAGGAAACGGGGGGGGGGGGACAAGGAAACGGGGGGGGGGGGGACAAGGAAACGGGGGGGGGGGGACAAGGAAACGGGGAGGGGGGGGACAAGGAAACGGGGAGGGGGGGGACAAGGAAACGGGGAGGGGGGACAAGGAAACGGGGGGGGGGGGGACAAGGAAACGGGGGGGGGGGGGGACAAGGAAACGGGGGGGGGGGGACAAGGAAACGGGGGGGGGGGACAAGGAAACGGGGGGGGGGGGGACAAGGAAACGGGGGGGGGGGACAAGGAAACGGGGGGGGGGGGACAAGGAAACGGGGGGGGGGGGACAAGGAAACGGGGGGGGGGGGACAAGGAAACGGGGGGGGGGGGACAAGGAAACGGGGGGGGGGGACAAGGAAACGGGGGGGGGGGGACAAGGAAACGGGGGGGGGGGGACAAGGAAACGGGGGGGGGGGGACAAGGAAACGGGGGGGGGGGGACAAGGAAACGGGGGGGGGGGGACAAGGAAACGGGGGGGGGGGACAAGGAAACGGGGGGGGGGGGACAAGGAAACGGGGGGGGGGGGACAAGGAAACGGGGGGGGGGGACAAGGAAACGGGGGGGGGGGGACAAGGAAACGGGGGGGGGGGGGACAAGGAAACGGGGGGGGGGGGACAAGGAAACGGGGGGGGGGGGACAAGGAAACGGGGGGGGGGGGGACAAGGAAACGGGGGGGGGGGGACAAGGAAACGGGGGGGGGGGACAAGGAAACGGGGGGGGGGGGACAAGGAAACGGGGGGGGGGGGACAAGGAAACGGGGGGGGGGGACAAGGAAACGGGGGGGGGGACAAGGAAACGGGGGGGGGGGACAAGGAAACGGGGGGGGGGGACAAGGAAACGGGGGGGGGGACAAGGAAACGGGGGGGGGGGGGACAAGGAAACGGGGGGGGGGGGACAAGGAAACGGGGGGGGGGGGGACAAGGAAACGGGGGGGGGGGGACAAGGAAACGGGGGGGGGGGGGACAAGGAAACGGGGGGGGGGGGGGGGACAAGGAAACGGGGGGGGGGGGGACAAGGAAACGGGGGGGGGGGAGACAAGGAAACGGGGGGGGGGACAAGGAAACGGGGGGGGGGACAAGGAAACGGGGGGGGGGGGACAAGGAAACGGGGGGGGGGGGACAAGGAAACGGGGGGGGGGGGGACAAGGAAACGGGGGGGGGGGGACAAGGAAACGGGGGGGGGGGGGGACAAGGAAACGGGGGGGGGGGGACAAGGAAACGGGGGGGGGGGGACAAGGAAACGGGGGGGGGGGGACAAGGAAACGGGGGGGGGGGGACAAGGAAACGGGGGGGGAGGAGGGGGGACAAGGAAACGGGGGGGGGGGGACAAGGAAACGGGGGGGGGGGGACAAGGAAACGGGGGGGGGGGGACAAGGAAACGGGGGGGGGGGGACAAGGAAACGGGGGGGGGGGGACAAGGAAACGGGGGGGGGGGACAAGGAAACGGGGGGGGGGGACAAGGAAACGGGGGGGGGGGGACAAGGAAACGGGGGGGGGGGGGGGACAAGGAAACGGGGGGGGGGGGACAAGGAAACGGGGGGGGGGGGGACAAGGAAACGGGGGGGGGGGGGGGACAAGGAAACGGGGGGGGGGGGGGGACAAGGAAACGGGGGGGGGGGGGACAAGGAAACGGGGGGGGGGGGGACAAGGAAACGGGGGGGGGGGGGACAAGGAAACGGGGGGGGGGGGACAAGGAAACGGGGGGGGGGGGGGGGGACAAGGAAACGGGGGGGGGGGGGGGACAAGGAAACGGGGGGGGGGGGGGGGACAAGGAAACGGGGGGGGGGGGGGACAAGGAAACGGGGGGGGGGGGGACAAGTGGGGACAAGGAAACGGGGGGGGGGGGGACAAGGAAACGGGGGGGGGGGGACAAGGAAACGGGGGGGGGGGACAAGGAAACGGGGGGGGGGACCAAGGAAACGGGGGGGGGGGACAAGGAAACGGGGGGGGGACAAGGAAACGGGGGGGGGGGACAAGGAAATGGGGGGGGGGGGACAAGGAAATGGGGGGGGGGGGGACTAGGAAACGGGGGGGGGGGGGACAAGGAAACGGGGGGGGGGGGGGAGACAAGGAAACGGGGGGGGGGGGGGGGGAGACAAGGAAACGGGGGGGGGGGGGGGGGAGACAAGGAAACGGGGGGGGGGGGGGGGGGAGACAAGGAAACGGGGGGGGGGGGGGGGAGGAGGAGGAGAGACAAGGAAACGGGGGGGGGGGGGGAGGAGGAGAGACAAGGAAACGGGGGGGGGGGGAGGAGGAGAGACAAGGAAACGGGGGGGGGGGGGGGAGGAGAGAGACAAGGAAACGGGGGGGGTGGGGGAAAGAGACAAGGAAACGGGGGGGTGGGGAAAGAGACAAGGAAACGGGGGGGTGGGGGAAAGAGACAAGGAAACGGGGGGGTGGGGGAAAGAGACAAGGAAACGGGGGGGTGGGGGAAAGAGACAAGGAAACGGGGGGTGGGGGAAAGAGACAAGGAAACGGGGGGGTGGGGGAAAGAGACAAGGAAACGGGGGGGTGGGGGAAAGAGACAAGGAAACGGGGGGGTGGGGGAAAGAGACAAGGAAACGGGGGGGTGGGGGAAAGAGACAAGGAAACGGGGGGGTGGGGGAAAGAGACAAGGAAACGGGGGGGTGGGGGAAAGAGACAAGGAAACGGGGGGGTGGGGGAAAGAGACAAGGAAACGGGGGGGTGGGGGAAAGAGACAAGGAAACGGGGGGGTGGGGAAAGAGACAAGGAAACGGGGGGGTGGGGGAAAGAGACAAGGAAACGGGGGGGTGGGGGAAAGAGACAAGGAAACGGGGGGGGTGGGGGAAAGAGACAAGGAAACGGGGGGGGTGGGGGAAAGAGACAAGGAAACGGGGGGGTGGGGGAAAGAGACAAGGAAACGGGGGGGTGGGGGAAAGAGACAAGGAAACGGGGGGGGGTGGGGGAAAGTGACAAGGAAACGGGGGGGGGTGGGGGAAAGTGACAAGGAAACTGGGGGGGGTGGGGGAAAGAGACAAGGAAACTGGGGGGGTGGGGGAAAGAGACAAGGAAACGGGGGGGCGCGGGGGAGGAGAGAGAGAGAGAGAGAGAGAGAGAGAGAAAGAAAGAAAGAGAGAGAGAGAGAGAGAGAGAGAGAGAGAGAGAGAGAGAGAAAGAAACACGGAGACGGGGTGGGGGGAAGAGAGAGAGACACGGAGATGGGGGGGGTGACGGGGTGAGAGACGGAGATGGGGGGGGGGGGGGGGGGAAGAGACGAAGACGTCTCACACCGAAGATTGCAATCTTATGCTCCCCCTGCCTTAGCAGCACAAACTCGAAGAGGAGATTCCTGCCAGATGCCTGAGACTTTCGGCCGCTTCTGCAGAAGCTTTTCTCAGGTCATTCTTCGCTTCATCACATCCTTCAAAGGGGCTGTTGTATTCTTAACTAGTAACATAATTGATAATATCTCTACCCCCAGCTTCCTATGAGTTTCATCCAAAAACATGCTCAGATTTCAACTTCAGTTACATCAAGATCTTTTTCTTAATTACAAAATGGTACACTCAGGGCTGCCATCCCAGCCTGGGGCAAACAAAATCAAAGTGCATCCAACCTTAATCCTGAAGGACACAAAGGTCATGCATCATGCTGGGCTCTTACTCTTGACTAAAGCATGTCTGTCCTACCAGTCTCCCATGGCGACCTGCGTATTACACCACTACCCCTCCCACTGAGCAGCTTGTACTTTCTCGCAAAGCACTGATCAATGTGCACAACCAAATAGCCAGGATTTGCCCTGAAAGATCTATTGTGGGCACTGGGCCAACACTGGAAGATAGTAATTAGGAAAAAATAAAATCACTGCAAAATAATGCATCAAAGCTCAATGGGGGGGGTAATAATGACTTTGGGCAATAATGTAAAACAATAGTGACATCGGATCAGCTGCTCGTTACACATCTCTCCCGATTTTTATTTCAGTTGCATTTTGAAATATGGCCTTCCCTCCTCCCCAATTGCCATTCACAATCTCTCAATACCAATACATTGGAAGTATATGACCTGAGCATGCTAGAGTCTATTAACGCATCTCACAGTGCTGTCCACAGACCAACTGGTGCGATATACTCTGTGCTCAGCCTGATGCCACTGCTGACTGAGTCCTGCCAAGTAATGTTATGGCAGTACTTTTACTTTAGACGTGCAGGTTCATGTTAGGGTTAAATGTGTGCATAGTTTTTTTTAAAATGTGCTGCTGGCCTGGGATCCTGGGCTGCTCATCAGTGCCACAAAACTGAGCTTAACGACATGTTGGTCAACTATTCAGAAGGACAGCAGAAAGGCAGCTGTCAGAGAGGACCTGTTGAGTCTGACAGTATCTCAGTTCTGCCCCTCCCTCTCCCTTGGTTTTCACGCAGGTCGCACCTATGCCCATAAATGTGGAATCACGGCTGTGAAACTCAGGTTCTACCGCTTCACAGAAAAGTGCTCGGCACCATTGCAACATCCCTTTTACCCTTTTACAATACTGCCAGTCATTCAGTTCATTTACTTAAAGCAACACCGTTGCAGTTTTGAGTTGAACGGGGAAGTTTTGAAGCAAAGGGCAGTCCAAGAATAACTTGCTCTAAGTTGACACACAGAGCATCTGGGACTGTTTGCACTGTTAAACAAACTTCCAATGCAGCATTCAAGCAGCTGATGTGCTAATCGCATAATTATGAATTTCTGTCGATAAACCGTGTAAAAAGCCACATGCGACTAAATCTCCTCCGAATAGCAATACCCCTTTAAAACCCAAGGATAAACTACAGTTCACCCAGCGTCCAAGTGTCAGGAAATAAGAAGGTGGAGATCGCCCTGTATTGTCGGGAATCCTGGAATGAAACCTTGGCCTTTCCTGTCATGTGTCACACACCAGGAAACGAGGGTCACGCACAGGCTTAGAGTGTGTTACAGGGCAGTAACACGTTGAAACAGCTCAGATTCCACTAAAAATTGTGCGAGTGAAACTCAAATGGTTCCTCAATGTTACGTCAACCCACACACAAAGACTGCAACACATTCCTTTTCTTGCTCTATATTAAAGCTCGGCTCACTCGGTAGCACTCCTGCCCGAGTCAGAAAGTTGTGGCTTCAAGTCGCACTGCAGGATTTGAGCACAAAAACTAGGCTGGGTCGTCAGTGCAGTAATGATATGGTAGTATGCTCTACAAAATAAGTACTGTGCTTATACACGAACGAAGGTGGCCTGTGGTCCCATTTGATCTCATCCTTCCAGAACACCAAGCCTACCATCTTCCCATTGCAGCAGCCGTTTCATAAATGAGTCCAGTGTCCTGGCCTAAATCATCCTTCGTGGTAACTTATTACGACTAGTGATCGTGACTGTAAGGAAATACTTACTGGCTTCTGTGCCAAACTTGTCCTTCGCAACCATGAACCTATAACTTGTAAATAAAATATATCTTTGAAAAACAAATAAGAGGACTGGATGTCACTGTTGCTTTACCTCGGGACCTGGTTTGGATCCAGCCCAGACTGATCGGAATCTAGGTCTATTGAGTTTGGATAGTCTCCATCCACAGGACCACAGCACAAATTGGCAAACAGAGAGGTGCTGCAGCAAGGAGAACCCTTCTGAGGTTACAGGAGCATATTATCGAGGCCGTGCTGAGCTCTGCTGCTAGTTGTACTGCACTAGCTACACTACACAGCAATGTGGGACCTCGGGAAGAAGCCAGAGGGATTTTACACCATGAGCTATATTTGTCCGCAAAATACTAGACAGTGCGCTCTATCTATTGCTCCATGGGATGGTAGAAACTCGTACCATTCAGCATTGTTTTACCAGATTAATTAAAAAGAATGCATTTGTATAATACCTCACCTCATGTAATATCCCAAAGGCATCATGCAAATGGGGCTCCTTCCAATGTACTAAACAAACCTAGTAACATAAACCTAGTAACATTATGGGGGCAGGGAGTGTAGGGAGGTCACAAGTAACCCAATGCACTTGAACACTTTGCACTATCCTTCTTGTGCTTAACTCACCACGTCAAATAGCCACAATCACAGGCCTGCTCCCACCACTACTTCACACCAGTGTTTTACAGCTCTCCCACCACAATCCAAAATTGGACGCATCGCCCCTATAGTTACACAGTGAGGTGTTTGTTTGTTTTGTTTAAAATAACACAGTTCCAGCAGACGGCGAAAATTTCACATGCCCAGCATTGTGTCATTGAAATTCGAGTGACAGCGCTGCAGCTTCCTGAAAGCTGCATTACTCTCCGAGCAAGGCTGGGCAATCTGGGATTTAAAACACAGAGCCAGATACCCAAAGGATCGAGGCTGTGGGAGATGAAATGATTCACTGCTAATTACAAAGATTTCGTGGAGCACGTATATGGCACTGTGATATGGCAACACTCCAGGCACTGATGCCCACCACCAAATGAGAAGGGCTCTCGGTATTGCACAGTCTGTGTGAGAGCACTGAACCAGCCATCTTTAAATTACATAATAGGTAAAGGTGAACAGAGACAGCATTTAGCTTGATCATTGATGAAATATCAGTGCTGTGATTGGTTATCGCAGCATTGTAACCCCTCTTCTCCCACCACACAGTTTTTCTTCCTCTCCTGGCATTTACTCATAAAGGGGTAATCGGCCCTCCAGTTCCTTTCCATTCTTCATGCACGAGCCTAGATAGTGAACCTTATCAGGCTATTTGGCAGTGGACAGCATCGCAGTCAATCCTAATCTTGCTCACACCTAAAGTCTACGCACTTGCACTTTCCAGCAACAGTCACTAGATAGTGATCAGGAACTGGAACCCTGGCTGATTGCCCAATTCCCCCACCCGTCTGCCCAGAGCAAATAAATATCATTGTGGCACCTCCTACCACTACCCCAGCAAACTCAGTACAAACCAGAGATCAAACATGGGATCTTGCTGGTATGTGCAGCTCAGTATGATATCAGGTGGCGTGTTAATCAACTGAGCCATCAGGCCATCTCCAAATCAGAATATTTGCATTGAGTTTTGATTTTTCTCTTCATATCAGTCCTAATTTTTGCTGTCATTTTACTCATGAGATCATATTTAAGTAAAGCACAGTATTTTGAAGAACCTGAAGAATTGAAAGGCAGTAAAATCTGTGGTTTCATCATCAAATTGCTAGTGTAGCAAAACAGTTACTGCCACCCCCACTGCCTCATTATGGCTGTATTTTGTTTCCCTAGTCTCTCTCTCTCACACACACACACTTCTCATTGAGAATGTGAATCGAAGGTACAGGTTTAAACACAATTATGAAAAAAAAGTGACACTGACCTCTGCTAAAGAGCCTCGATCTGAAACACGAGGGTTGAGATTTTTTTTTGACACTGGCTTCGGAGTTAACAAATGTGGTTTTAAACTGCAGAGGTTTGATGTTATGTAAACACCAATTATGCGAGGGTTTGCACTGTTGAGGCAGGTTTGGATGTTAATGACACAGCCTGGCACTGCTTCAAAGAATGCAGACTGTCTTTCAGATGAAACACACACACACCCACAGGTGTCTGTTTACAAACTGCACAATTGCACAGAATCAACTGAATGGCTTTCAGTCTTTCCATCACAGTTACCAACTATTGCACAACAACACAACTCACTTGTTCCTATTTCCTTGGTGAGAAAGGAGTTTAAAAAGGAAGAAGCCATTTTAGAACTATTGTTGTTACATTTTAACCAGGAAGGTGGGGGGGGGCAGGGGTTAGAAGCAAATTTTACTCCCTGCCCCCTTGGTCCTAGATGTTATCAAGTGTGCTACAATGTCTCGCAGTCATTTCCTGTTATCCGTTTTTAAAACTGCTGGTTAGAGCCGTTTAGCAGCGGACATTTTGGAGAGATGTAATACCAAGAACTGGAGGAGTGGACTCTGGGCAGCGCTCCCCATTTGTAATGGTACCAGGGCAGAACATCATGATGTGAAAATGGACTTGGGTTTACTCTGAGGCTGCCTTGCCTCAGCAGTTCTAAAAGCAAAGCAGTGTGACTAAGAGACACTGAGGTGCACAAGTATTTCCCCTTTGTAGCAGTTAAGATTATGTCCCAATTCAGAGGGCTATTCCCTCCTTTCACCAGTGAAATCAAGGGTGGGCAGGGCAGCAATTTTTCTCCAGGCATCTACCAATTGACGAAACAGCAGGAGCACTGGGGAATTAATATCTCTCATTCTCCTCCCCTCCCTGTGGAAAGTGCAGCCTCCAAACAATGTTGAAACTGGGAACTCAGTAGTTTTCAGGCGGGCGGGGGAAGGATCGAGAGCACAAATTTACGCCCCGTAAAGGTGCAGCATCACAAATCATCCACATTCCTATGCTACTGCCGCACATTAGGGATTCACTTTGATAAAAACTTGGAAGCTTTTCAAAGCAAATTCCGATAAACAAATTGCACTCGATGTTTGTTGCTGGAGAGGCGGGGATTATGAGGAATGATACCAAATGCCTGAGATGCAGATGATTATTTGCAGTTATTTTATAACCCACTGTTCTTGGGGTACATTCATTTTAATTCTTTCCCCATCACAACAACTCACATTTATATAGTGCCTTTAACGTAGCAAAATGTCCCAAGGCGCTTCACAGGAGTGTTATCAAACAAAATTTGACACCGAGCCACATAAGGAGATATTAGGGCAGGTGACCAAAAGCTTGGTCAAAGATCTAGGTTTTAAGGAGCATCTTAAAAGGAGGAAAGAGAGGTAGAGAGGCGGAGAGGTTTAGGGTGGGAATTCCAGAGTTTAGGGCCTAGGCAGCTGAAGGCACGGCCGCCAATGGTGGAGCGATTAAAATCGGAGATGCGCAAGAGGCCAGAATTGGAGGAGCGCAGAGATCTTGGAGGGTTGTAGGGCTGGAGGAGGTTACAGAGATAGGATGGAGCAATGGACTGAATGGCCTCCTTCTGTGCTGTACTTTCTATGAATCATGGAGTGAAGAACGTCTGGAGTTAGCTTAATTTGTCAGATCAAAAATCAGATCCCACTCAGACTAATGCAGAGTCGTAAGTTAGCCAATTGCATTTTGAAAAGATCATAGTGCATCTTCATTCTCTGGTGCTGCCTCCATCCAATACTTGTGTTTTAAGCTTCAGTTTGTCCCCTTGATCCTCACTTTCCAATTCAGTGAGTGAATTTTGTTGCTTCAGCAGTTGAAAGGGAGAGATGTACATTTATAAACAAAATATCAGAATTTTTAGGAATGGGAAAAAAATCCCAATTAGACCCAACAAGCCCCTCTTTTGGATCAACTTCAATCTCATCGTATCCCTCAATCCCACCTCTCATCAGAAATATATCCAATTGTCTTGATTCCATTTATATTTTTCAGTTTTAAATGGCTTTCCCTGCTAACTTATTCTACAACTCTATTACCATTCTTACTCTCTACATCCTAATTTTCATCCTGTGCCCATCTGGTACTTAAACTCTTTGTCAGAATGGATAATTTGCCTGGGTCGAATTCACCTGTTGCCTGCATAATCTTAAACTGAATTTATACGCTACGCTACGCTACAACATGTGTGCAGACTGACCATAATAATTTGGCCAGGGCATCACCACCCCCCCACCCCACCCCCTCCCGGCCAAAGCACTGGAGTCATGTCACACGGTCTGGGAATCACCACACTTGTACTGGCAGTGACGAAGCAGCATGGCGTCAATGCCAGTAAATATGCTGCTGCCACCAGACCCAGCCCTGGGGAGACTGGCGGCACTTGGGAAGAGCCCAGTTACAAACAGTCCTTCAAATAAATCCAGCTGGTTTAGCTTTCAAGTGCTGGTAGCTGCGTGAGGTGGAGCTGTTCTCATTACAGCCCGTCACAACGTGCTCAGCCCGTCAGAAGACGCACAGCCCGTCAGAACGCACACAGCCCCAACTCATCTTTCCACAAAGACAGATAAGCCATAAGTCACTAGAAGTATGGGATAGTTGTAAGAATGAAATCTGTGGTGTACTTTAAGTAAGAGAATAACATTAACTCCTCTTCTTATTGATGTGACTCATTTAGTTATTAGTGGGGGAAAGGAACCGCTGAAAGCTCAGTTTAGAACCATAGAAGTTTACAGAACAAAAAGGAGGTCCTTTAGCCCATCATGTCTATGCTGGCTCTTTGCTAGAGCATTCCAAAATTAATCCCACTCCTCGGCTTCAAATATTTATCCACTTCTCCCTTAAAAGATGCAATGATCTCTGCCTCAACCATTCCCTCTGTGTAAAGAAATGCTTCCTGTGTCTGCCCTAAACAACCTTGAACCTGTGTCCTCTTGTCCTGCTGTTCCAGCTTATGTGAAGGTGTTGGCTCGAGTTTACTTCCTCTGTCCTTTATCCACGCATCTTATCCACCTCTTTATGGTCCCCCCTTTTTAAGGTTGAAGAGCTCCTAATTTCCTGAAAACGTGTGGAGTGTCCCCTAGGAGTTGGGAGACCTCGGCACAGAAAATGTTAAATGCCTCACCAATAAAACCAATACATAATTCATCCAAAACTAAAACTGTCAGCAAAGTTCAACAAGTAAATACAGGAAATGCTTGAAATGCATGATTTTCTATTTTGATTTCAGATCTGCAGCTTTTGCAATATTTTTTTCTTTCTGTCTCTAAAAGTTGAGCAAGTGGGTTCTGGACAATTAAGGATATTTCTTTCTTGACTACAGCACTCTCTTGTAAAAATTAATCAGACAGCAATGATCCCTCTCTGTGTACAGCATAAGCACAATTAAGAAATGTATTCATAGATCTCCTGTGCAAATACTTGAACAATGCAACTACAGCTGGCCAAGGCAATTTCTAGGATTTGATGACTGTGTACAGTACACAACTTACATTTGCAACTCACAGCACATAGAAACACAGGAACAGGAGTAGGCCATCCAGCCCCTCGAGCCTGTTACGCCATTCAATGAGATTATGGCTGATCTGTATCCTAACTCCATTTACCCGCCTTGGCTCCATATCCCTTAATACCTTTGGCTAGCAAAAATTATTAATTCAGCTAGCATCTATTGCTTTTTGTGGGGAAGAATTTCACTTTTCTACCACCCTTTGTGTGAAGAAGTGTTTCCTAACTTCTCTCCTGAATGGCCTGGCTCTGATTTTAAAGTTATGTCCCCTTGTCCTAGACTCCCCCACCAGCAGAAAAGGTTTCTCTCTATCTACCCTATCAATTACTTTCAAAATCCTAAAAACCTCAATCAAATCACCCCTTGACCTTCCATATTCCAGGGAATACAAGCCTAGTTTATGTAAGCTCTCCTCATTATTTAACCCTTGGAGCCCTGGTAACACTCTGGTGAATCTGCACTGCACTTTCAATGCAGCAATACATTGCAACAAAACATCTTCACAGTTCCATGTCGGACCCGAACAGGAAAAGGCAAATCAGGGGAGAAGATCGAAGACGTGGTCAAAGAGGTAAAATTTTAAAGGAGGCTTGAGTAGGCAGGTGGGGACGGAGGTGGGAAGGCTGGGAGGGAGGCAGCACGGTGGAGAGATTTATCGGACAGAATTCCAAAGTGCGAGAGCAAGGTGACTGAAGACTCTGGCACCAATGTTAAGAGAGTGAGGGACACTCAGAAGACCAGAGTTGGAGGGGTGGAGTGTACAGAATGAGATACTGGGCTGGAGAGGACTGGCGAGGTAGTATTGTGCTGACAGTTAATCTCAATTCACAACCCATTCTCATACTGAATAATTGAACTTCCTTTTAAAAACAGCAGCTTAAAACCATTAAAAAAAAATAGAAAAACTTCATAGCAAACAGACAGCAGTACTTCCAACTAGGTAAATACTAACTTTCCATATCACCCTAACAGAGGGGGAGAAGCACAATCAGCTTAATTTTTACCATGTGGAGTAGTCACTACACAATCATTAAACAATTTTCTGTCAGGAAGAGTTGAACGTTTTCTTTAGTTAACACTGGTGACATGCTTACAGAAGGAAAGTGTGGCAAGTTACTAAGCCTCATGGTACAAGAGAGCTCGATTAACACATAGCTGAAGTTTAAGCACCCCTCATCTTAGTAACTGTATTTCTACTGACGTTAATCCAGCTCCCTCATAACTGTCCGCCTCGGTAACTCGTGCCAGGCAGCACCCAATGTTATTGACTGTGGAGCCAAATTTCCCGTTCAGTTATGCCAACAAACCCGTTCCACCAGCTCCCCATCACCAGACGCCATTTCCAGTGATTTTCTGCCTGAAGTAATGTTGGAACGTGCAATAAATCTGCCTGAGTATAGAGGGTGTATTGCAAATAGACACAAACGACAGGATTACGTCACATATTGTACTTCTGTCATCGGCATCCTCGTAATGTTTGCTGTAAGAACACCAGACACACCTGACATCCAGAGTTGCTGAAAAGTCACAGGGATTTAAAAATTAAAAGGGCCTCCTTCCCTCGCAAAATGATTTACAAAGCTATTGGTTACACCATGCAAAGGAGACTTGTAGGAATTTTTTTTTTTAAAGTTGAAGTTCCACCAACCCTGGAGCCATTTCCCTTCCCCCTCTCCATCCACCCCAAGCTGAGGTGGGTGACAAACGGTAACAGAAACATCGCCAAAATTATTCAAATGACCCTGACCCCAAGAAATCGGCTACGGTCAAGGGTGCAGGCAGAAACCCCGGCCGCCTAAGTTCTACCACTGTTACGGCAGAGAGGAAAATCTGCCAGTGTCTCTACTGATGTTAATCCACCTCCCTCGCACTGTCAGACTCCCAGGCAGCACCCTGTGTTACTGACTGCATGCATGCATGCTGATCATCCTGTGGGTTCAGTAACTCCCTGGCAGCATTCTGTGTTGATGACGATATCTCTTGGTGGTAATCCAGTCCTTACACTGCCGAGCTCCAAGCCATCCATCTCATTTGACACTTGATTTAAAACAAAACACTGCAAAACTGATGTTCAAATTAAAGGATTCTTGGCAACTGGTTTTAGTGTCAGTGATGACAGCACTCCCTCTTCAAGCACACTGCTCTGCACATAAAACATTCACAAACACAGGCTCATTACTGCACTGTGTGCAAGTAACCTGCACAACATCACTGCACCTCACTATCGAGGCTGTATCGACAAACCAGGTCACAGCCCCAAAACATACAGACTATAATATGGCTACAATTTCCATTAGATTTAAATTTCTGTATTCTGCAGGCTATGAAGGTTTATTGTATTCACAGTACTTATTGCAATATAACTCCAGAGTATTCTTTGTTATCCTTCAAAAGCTCCCCTGAAGGCCCATCCTTTTCCTGGGAAAAATTCTTTGGTTCCCTGGGTGCAGACATGCAAGTACAATCCATGCCGCTATAGACTGAGTTACTGCAGCCCAGGCACCCTGACTGCATAGGAGGGGGAAGTTCTGTATAATTCAATTAACAAGATATCACCTGGCAGCACAAAGCCATACAGAGTAGGAAGATCCCAAGTTTGCTCTAAACTGAGTTAGATGACCTCAACTGGGACTCTATAATTGTACTCGGGCAGCGCTCCTGAGATAGAGAGAAGGGAAAACAAGAAAGGTCAACGAGACTTCCTGCTCGCTCGTTACCCACTCACTCCTGCTGGAAAGTACAATTGGATTGTGATGCACCCCGTGGTAGGACAGCTCAATGGCACTCACTCTCTGGACTCACACACTAAGAACAGCAACTTGAGTGAGGTATCAGGAGGCTGCCAGGGCACGTAGAACTGAATCCCAGCACAAGTCAGCATTGTGGGGCAGAGAACGTTGGGACGTGGGGAAAAGAGAAGAGAACATTCCCTGACCAGCCACAAGAACCCAGTCTGTTTCGGAACGTCCCCTCCTCCAGTTGCTGGTGTCTATTTTGAAGATACCGTGAAGGCGGGCAACACTATAAATTAAATAGTACCAAGCTTCAACCCCCAGAAAGAGGCTCGCACAGTCAAGGCATCTGGGCTTCAACAACTCAGTGTGTAATGACACAGATGGTGCGTGAATGTCTGTACACAAAGAACCAAAGCACCCGTTGCAAGTCAAGCAAATACTTGGCCTTCCCCCAGAAACGTAATGAGGAGCAAGGCACAAGAGTGAAAATATTCAGTGTTTTGATTCCTTCTCTTGTGCCATCTGGACTCGTTTAACAAGGATAAATATAACTTATTATACTTTAAAAAGAATTAAATCTACCAGTTGGCTACATTACATTTAAAACTGATTCCTTTGAAAGAGTGGATTAATAATTGTATTTAATCAAATTTGATGTATTTAATATGCAAAGTACAAGAAAATAATGTTTAGGAACAGGAAAAAGCCACTGAGCCCTTTCGATTTCTTTCTTGAATAAACCCACAGATACTTTCAAATAAATGGGAATGGTTGGTGCAAACAGTTAAAACCCCTAGGATACAGAGAATGGAGATATTTGGGTTTAACCATTTAGAATATTATTCTCTATACTAGGTGCAGTGGACTGTGAGAAGAATCAAAGCAAGTACGCGGCCCTTACTGGTGCTCCACAACCTGACCTGTCCTCATATCCCTGAAACTCCGTGCGGGCTCCACTCTTCTTCCCCACCCGCAGATTTTAAGGCTCATCTTCCACTAGTCTCTGTATCCAACTAGTGTCCATTTACCTTAGAATAGTCAAGAACTACAAGATACATATTTAGCCTTCGAAATGTTTAGTATCAATTTTACCTGCTATACCAAACAGAATCGTAGAGGTACACGGTGTTATATATGTATTCATTTGTGCACAGGGGTTTGGCAAAATAATGGGCGCGGGGGCGCGAGCGACGGGCGACGGGGCGCGGGGGCGACGGGGCGCGGGGGCGACGGGGCGCGGGGGCGACGGGGCGCGGGGGCGACGGGGCGCGGGGGCGACGGGGCGCGGGGGCGACGGACCCGCGGGCGACGGGCCCGCGGGCGACGGGCGACGGGGGCGCGGGCGACGGACGCCGGGGCGCGGGCGACGGACGCCGGGGCGCGGGCGACGGACGCCGGGGCGCGGGCGACGGACGCCGGGGCGCGGGCGACGGACGCCGGGGCGCGGGCGACGGACGCCGGGGCGCGGGCGACGGACGCCGGGGCGCGGGCGACGGACGCCGGGGCGCGGGCGACGGGGCGCGGGCGACGGACGCCGGGGCGCGGGCGACGGACGCCGGGGCGCGGGCGACGGACGCCGGGGCGCGGGCGACGGACGCCGGGGCGCGGGCGACGGACGCCGGGGCGCGGGCGACGGACGCCGGGGCGCGGGCGACGGACGCCGGGGCGCGGGCGACGGACACGGGGCACCTGTGCTCTTTCTCTATGTATTCTCTGCTCTGAAGGTTAATGACCTACAACACTCCTTTCTTTTTGGTATTTGCAGGGTTTGATGGTACCAGCCTATTGCACCATGTTACTCCTGATCTTTCTCTTGATTTATTCCATCAATATGAAACCATATTGGCTATGTTTATTGCTTTGTCTCTTCTTTAAAATGACTTAACTTTTAAAAATCTCTAGTTGTAACATCTTTCCTCAGTGAGATTTAGCTGCCTTCCCAGGACCTACCTCTTGACACTTGAACACTGATATAATATTGACTATCTTCCACTCTTTTGGTGCCATGCTTTTTTTGTTTTGGAAAACTTTGATAAACTTTCCATCTCCTGCTTCAGTTCTCACCTAATCAAGTGAGTCTGAGGCTGTATAAACCCGAACACGCTCCATTTCCTGAAGAATTTTGCAGGAAAAGGTGATAAAACCATGATTGTTAAACCATGTCCCCCCCTATGTGGTAGCATTAGTTGGCACTCCAATATTCTGCACCACAGTCCAAACAACAATTAATTGCTAACCAGCACGACTGCCAATGCATTCCTACCGCCATGGTACTGAAAAAAAATCGTATTTGTGCAACGATACTATAAACCTCCCCTTCACTTGTTCTTAAGTATGTACTGATCTGTTAATCAGAATTGGATTTTGATAGCACACAGGCAACTCCCAGCTTGTAATGTTCAGACTGCCCAAGTCACTGAACAATAACATAACAACACTTCCTCAGTCACCAAACAACACAGATCCTACTCCACTCCTCACATGCAGTGTAAAAGGACATTCGGAAAGGTCCCACTCAACGACAGTTCTTTACAAATTACCAATAGAATGGACTCTGAATTTATCATCAGCCTTCCAAGTTAGCAAAAACTGTCAAATTCCTATCACATCAAACAAGCCGCCTGCTCAATCACAGCAAACTCCTGCAGTTTTTTAAATATAAACTTTGGAAAATAACACCACAGATTATAAATCAATTTTTAAAAATTACTTCAAAATACCATGAAATCTGCGACTGGTTGTTAGTATCGGTATTTTTCCACGACAGTTTTTCCTCTTCATTTACAGAAATAGCAACTGACAGGAGTTATGAGCAGTGACCAGAATAATGTACAGATATGCAGGTAGGGCAATTATTATTAGCAAAAGATGAGTACAATCAGTATGTTTGATTCTGCTCCTACCCATTCTTCCTTTTGGCCACGACACTCTACAACTGCCACAAGCTACCTATTCTGACTTGATTTATAAAAGCTGTGTTGCCTCCCTGGTGCCACTGTAAAGGGTGCAGGACATTCTTTGAGGAGAAGGGGAACAGCCAGAAGTTGTGGCCCACGTTGGAACCAATGACGTAGGTAGGAAAAAGGTTGAGGTCCGACAGGCAGAGATTCAGGAGTTAGCGAAAAGATTAAAGAACAGGACCTCAAAGGTGATAATCTCTGGATTACTCTCTGTGCCACGTGCTACTGAGTACAGAAACAGGAAGATAGTCCAGGTGAAATGCATGGCTGCAGAAGTGGTGCAGGAAGGAAGGCTTCAGATTTCTGGGGCATTGGGACAAGTTCTGGGGCATGAGGGACCTGTACAAGATGGTCAGGTTGTACCTGAACAGGGGTGGGACCTATGTCCTCACGGGGAGGTTAACTAATGCTGTTGGAGGGGATGGGGAACCAGGACTTACAAGCAGAGAGGAGAGACAAGGTGCACAGAAAATTAGGAGGGGCAAACAACAACAGAATATTATTAGAGTTGATTATTTATTAGAGTTCTTTGAGGAAGTAACGGGCAGGGTGGATAAAGGGGAACCAATGGATGCGGTAAATTTGGATTTCTAAAAGGCATTCGATAAGGTGCCACATAAAAGATTACTGCACAAGATAAGAGCTCATGGTGTTGGGGGTAATATACTGGCATGGATAGAGGATTGGCTAACTAACAGAAAACGAAGAGCCGGGATAAAAGGGTCATTTTCAAAATGGCAATCTGTAACTAGTGGGGTGCCGCAGGGATCAGTGCTGGGGCCTCAACTATTTACAATATATATCAATGACTTGGATGAAGGAACAGAGTTTCTTGTGGTCAAATTTGCTGATGGTACAAAGATAGGTGGAAAAGCAAGTTGCGATGAGGACACAAAGTGTCTGCAAAAGGATATTGACAGGTTAAGTGAATGGGCAAAAATTTGGCAGATGGAATATAATGTGGGAAAATGTGAAGTCATCCACTTCGGGAGGAAAAATAAAAAAGCAAAATATTATTTGAATGGAGAAATACTACAAAATGCTGTGGTACAGAGGGATCTGGGTGTCCTCGTACATGAAACACAAAAAGTCAACATACCGGTGCAGCAAGTAATCCGGAAAGCAAACGGAATATTGGACTTTATTTCTAGGGGGTTGGAGTATAAAAGCAGGGAAGTCATTCTACAACTGTACAGGGTGCTGGTGAGACCACACCTGGAGTACTGCGTACAGTTCTGGTGCCCTTATTTAAGGAAGGATATACTTGCACTGGCGGCAGTTCAGAGAAGGTTCACTAGGTTGATTCTGGGTATGGAAGGGTTGTCTTTTGAGGCAAGATTGAACAGGTTGGGTCTATACTCATTGGAGTTTAGAAGAATGAGAGGAGATCTTATGGAACCATACAAGATTCTGAGGGGACGCGATAGGGTAGATGCTGAGACGATGTTACCCCTCATGGGGGAATCTAAAATTAGGGGACATAGTCTCAGAATAAGGGGTCACCCATTTAAGATGGAAATGAGGAGGAATTTCTTCTCCCAGAATCTTTGGAATTCTTTACCCCAAAAAGCTGTGGAGGCTGAGTCATTGAATACATTCAAGGCTGAGTTAGACAAATTTTTGATCAGCAAGGGAGTCAAAGGATATGGGGAAAAGGCGGAAAAGTGGAGTTGAGGTAAAAATCAGATCAGCCATGATCTCATTGAATGGTGGAGCAGGTTCGAGGGGCCGAATGGCCTACCCCTGCTCCTATCTCTTATGGTCTTATAGAATAAGGAATAACCTGGAAAGTGCAGGAATTAGATGGAGGAGAAAAGCAAAGCCAACTAGCATGGTGTTGGAACGCATGCATGTTAATGCGAGGAGTGTTACAAATAAGGTTGATGAACCGCAGCACAAGTTGTCACATGGGGTTATGATATAGTGACTATAACGGAGACCTGGCTCAAACATGGGCAGGAATGGCAACTAAACATTCCTGGCTACAATGTATTCAGGAGGGATAGAGAAGGAAAAAAGGAGGGTGTGGGTGGCAATGTTGATCAAGGAAAATATTACAGTTCTACAGAGGGACAATACTCGAGGATTCAAAGACAATCTATTTGGTTAGAGTTAAGGAACAGAAAAGGAGCAGTTACATTGCTGGGTGTTTACTGTAGGCCCCCAAATAGTGAGAGGGAGATAGAGGAGCAAATCTGTAGGCAAATTTCAGAGAAATTTAAAAATAATAGAGCAGTAATAGTATGGGACTTCAATTACCCGAATATAGACTGGGGAAAAAAAAGTGTAAAGGGCAAAGAGAGTGAAAAATTCCTAAAATGTGTACAGGAGAATTTTCTTAAATCAGTATGTTTCTAGCTCAATAAGGTAGGAAGCAGTGCTGGATCTAGTTCTGGGGATAAAGTAGGGCAAGTGGTGTGTGTTTCAGTGGGAGAACATCTGGGTAATAGTGATCATAATATAATTAGGTTTAAAGTAGTTATGGAAAGGGATAAAGAAAAATCAACGGTAACAATAACCAACTGGAAAGAGTCAATTTCAGTGATTTGAAAAGGGATCCAGCACAGGTGGACTGGAAACAAAGATTGGCCAGGAAAACAGTAAATGAGCAATGGCAGGCCTTCAAGGCAGAGATAGTTTGGTTACAAACCAAGCATATTCCCAGAAGGAGGAAAGATAGGGGCATCCAAAGCTAGAGCTCCCTGGATGATAAAGGAAATAGAGGTTAAAATAAAACAGAAAAGGGCTTATGATAAATGTCAGGTACTGAATACAGAGAGTGCAAGGGGAAAATGAAAAAGGATATAAGGGCAAAGAGAGACTATGAGAAAAGATTAGTGGGTAACATAAAAGGGAACCCAAAAATCTTTTGTAAACATATGAAATGTAAAAGGATAGTTAAAGGAATGGTAGGGCTGATTCGGGACAAAAAAGG
The DNA here is from genome assembly GCF_035084215.1 of Heptranchias perlo. NCBI lineage: Eukaryota > Metazoa > Chordata > Chondrichthyes > Hexanchiformes > Hexanchidae > Heptranchias > Heptranchias perlo. The sequence continues at coordinate 78,429,284 of NC_090331.1, forward strand.
AAATCTTGTAGAGGGAGGGGGCAAGACTGAGGTACTGAATGAGTACTTCGCATCTGTCTTCACAAAAGTGGATGAAGTTAATGTCACAGTAGAGAAGGAGGGAGTAGAGATATTGGGCAGGATAAAAATAGATAGAAAGGAGGTGCTAAATAGGTTGGCATCACTCAAAAGTGAACAAGTCCCCCAGTCCAGATGGGATGCATCCTAGGTTGCTGAGGGAAGCAAGGGTGGAGATAGCAGAAGCTCTGACCACAATCTTTCAATCCTTCTTAGAAATAAGAGTGGTGCCAGAGGACTGGAGGATTGCAAATGTTACACCCCTGTTCAAAAAAGGGGAGAGGAATAAACCTGGTAACTACAGGCCAATCAGTCTAACGTCAGTGGTGGGAAAACTACTAGAGACCATTGTCATGGACAAATTAATTCTCACTTGAGAAGCATGGGTTAATAAGGGACAGCCAGCACGGATTTGTTGAAGGCAAATCGTGTCTGACTAACCTGATTGAGTTCTTTGATGAAGTAATAGAGTGAGTTGATGAAGGTAGTGCAGTAGATGTATATGTGGAATATATAGGGGGTTATCTTATGAGGAAAGGTTGGACAAGTTGGGCCTGTATACATTGGAGTTTGGAAGAATGAGAGGTGATCTTGTTGAAACATAAGATCCTGAGGGGATTAGAAGGGGTGGATGCTGAGAGGATGTTTCCCCTTGTGGGAAAAGACTAGAACTAGGGGACATAGTTCAAAAATGAGGGGTCTCCCATTTAAGACGGAGATGAGGAGAATTTTTTTCTCTGAGGGTCGTGAGTCTGTGGAACTCCCTTCCCCAGACAGCGGTGGAGGCAGGGTCATTGAATATTTTTAAGGCTGAGTTAGATCGATTCCTGATTAACAAGGGAGTCAAAGGTTATAGTAGGTAGATGGGAAAGTAGGGTTGAGGTCACAATCAGATCAGCCATGATGTGTTATCAAATGGCAGAGCAGGCTCGAGGGGCCGAATGACCTATTCCTGCTCTTAATTCATATGCTCGTATGGACTTTCAAAAGGCATTTGATAATAGACTTATTCGAAAAATTGAAGCACATGGTATTAAAGAGACGGTGGTAACTTGGGTACATAATCGGCTAAGAAGTAGTTGTCTAAGTAGTAATTGGCAGACAGTAGCGGTGAACGGATGTGTTTCTGACTTGAGAGGTGTATGCAGTGGTCCTCCAGGAGTCGGTATTTGGACCATTGCTTTTCTTGTTATATATAAATGACCTGGACTTGAGTATAGGGAGTACAATTTTGAAGTTTGTGGATGATACAAAACTTGGCAATGTAGTAAATAGTGAGCAGGATAGCAGCAGACTTCAGGAGGACATAGATTCACTTGAGAATACTCTCCACTTGCCTGGATGAGTGCAGCTCCAACAACACTCAAGAAGCTCGACACCATTCAGGACAAAGCAGCCCGTTTGATTGACAGCCCATCCACCACCTTAAACATTTACTCCCTCCACCACCGGCGTACCGTGGTTGCAGTGTGTACCATCTACAAGATGCACAGCAGCAACTCAACAAGGCTGCTTCAACAGCATCTTCCAAAAGCCCGACCTCTACCACCTGGAAGGACAAGGGCAGCAGGCACATGGGAACAACATCACCTGCACGTTCCCCTCCAAGTCACACACCATACTGACTTGGAAATATATCGCCGTTCCTTCTTCGTCGCTGGGTCAAAATCCTGGAACTCTCTACCTAACAGCACTGTGGGAGAACCTTCACCACATGGACTGCAGCGGTTCAAGAAGGCGGCTCATCACCACCTTCTCAAGGGCAATTAGGGATGGGCAATAAATGCTGGCCTCGCCAGCGATGCCCACATCCCATGAATGAATAAAAAAAAGACTAGTGAGATGGGCAGATATATGGCAGATGCAATTTAATGCGGATAAGTATGAAGTGCGTACAATTATGGGCACCAGACTTTAGGAAAGATATCAAGGCCTTGGAGAGGGTGCAGAGGAGGTTTACAAGGATGATACCAGGGATGAGGAACTTCAGTTATGTGGAGAGATTGGAAAGGCCGGAATTGTTGTCCTTAGAGCAGAGAAGGTTAAGGGGAAACCTAAAGAGGTATTCAAAATTACGAGGAGTTTTGATTAAGCAAGTAGGGATAAACTGTTTCCACTGGCAAGTGGCAAAAGAACTAGAGGGGAAATGAGGAGAATTTTTTTCACAGAGGTTTATTAAGATCTGGAACGCACTACCTGAAAAGGTGGTGGAAGCAGATTCCATAGGAACTTTCAAAAGGCAATTGGACATGTACTTGAAGAGGACTAATTTGCAGGAGTATGGGGAAAAATCTGAGGTGTAGGACTAAATTGGACAGGTCTTTCAAAGAGCCGGCACAGGCACAATAGGCTGAATGACCTCTTTTTTTTTAAATTCGTTCATGGGATGTGGGCATCGCTGGCGAGGCAGTCATTTATTGCCCATCCCTAATTGCCCTCGAGAAGGTGGTGGTGAGCAGCCTTCTTGAACCGCTGCAGTCCGTCTGGTGAAGGTTCTCCCACAGTGCTGTTAGGAAGGGAGTTCCAGGATTTTGACCCAGCGATGATGAAGGAACGGTGATATATTTCCAAGTCAGTATGGTGTATGACTTGGAGGGGAACGTGCAGGTGGTGTTGTTCCCATGTGCCTGCTGCTCTTGTCCTTCTAGGTGGTAGAGGTCGCGGGTTTGGGAGGTGCTGTCGAAGACGCCTTGGCGAGTGGCTGAAGTGCATCCTGTGGATGGTGCACACTGCAGCCACAGTGCGCCGGTGGTGAAGGGAGTGAATGTTTAGGGTGGTGGATAGGGTGCCAATCAAGCGGGCTGCTTTATCTTGGATGGTGTCGAGCTTCTTGAGTGTTGTTGAAGCTGCACTCATCCAGGCAAGTGGAGAGTATTCCAGCACACTCCTGACTTGTGCCTTGTAGATGGTGGAAAGGCTTTGGGGAGTCAGGAGGTGAGTCACTCACCGCAGAATACCCAGCCTCTGACCTGATCTTGTAGCCACAGTATTTATATGGCTGGTCCAGTTAAGTTTCTGGTCAATGGTGACCCCCAAGATATTGATGGTGGGGAATTCGGCGATGGTAATGCCGTTGAATGTCAAGGGGAGGTGGTTAGACTTTCTCTTGTTGGAGATGGTCATTGCCTGGCACTTGTCTGGCGCAAATGTTACTTGCCACTTATCAGTCCAAGCCTGGATGTTGTCCAGGTCTTGCTGCATGCGGGCTCGGACTGCTTCATTATCTGAGGGGTTGCGAATGGAACTGAACACTGTGCAATCATCAGCGAACATCCCCATTTCTGACCTTACGATGGAGGGAAGGTCATTGATGAAGCAGCTGAAGATGGTTGGGCCTGGGACACTGCCCTGAGGAACTCCTGCAGCAATGCCCTGAGGTTGAGATGATTGGCTTCCAACAACCACTACCATCTTCCTTTGTGCTAGATATGCCTCCAGCCACTGGAGAGTTTTCCCCCTGATTCCCATCAACTTCAATTTTACTAGGACTCCTTGGTGCCACATTCGGTCAAATGCTGCTTTGATGTCAAGGGCAGTCACTCTCACCTCGCCTCTGGAATTCAGCTCTTTTATCCATGTTTAGACCAAGGTTGTAATGAGGTCTGGAGCCGAGTGGTCCTGGTTTCTGTGCTGTAGGAGTCTATGATTCATCCATTGTTTCCCCACAGGGATTTTCCCCAGAATTTCATTTTTGACACTTGAACAATGGTACAATATTAACGATCTTCTACTCCATGGTACCACCCTTTGCTTGAAGATTTTGATCAGGTTTCCACTTCGTACATTAGGAAATGGAGCAATATTGTGGTCCTAGCAAGAAGATTAGCAAATGCAATTGTGCAGCAAATGTGTTTATGTGTTGTTGAACACCACAAACCTGAGAAGTGACACATTATAAAAGCCTTGGTGAGATCACATTTGGAGTACGACATCAAGGTTTGGCCACGATAATTATAGAAAGATATGAAGAGCAAAAGACTGTTCTAAAGCATTCATCGCCTTTTCACTCCAATCCAGCCCAGACAGAAAAAGTGACGGTCTCCATTCATATCGAAGGTTGGAGGTCAGAAATGAAAGAGGCTTTGGTAGTCCATCAAATAAAGTCCACAAAGGGACAAAGGCCTTCCCCAGATTCTGATCTGCCTTAATAATAGCAATCTTACATTGGTGAAGCAGGAACATTTCATTGAGGCTGCAGTTAGCTGCACTGCCTGGGAGCAGTACCAGGACATTCTATCACTGTAAGCACCAAAGACCCATTGGCAATGTTGTGAAGAGAGGGGACAAAATACCAACTATTAACATACAGCATCTCACTGGAAAGGGTAAAACACTTTGTGCTGAAGTATCAGACTGTACCAAAAGAACAGCACAGAAGGGGGGAATGCTTTGAAAATTTCACACTGCTGTATTTATCATCACCAAAATTCAAACTCATTTTTGGAACATAAACTGCACACAACAATTTCTGCTGCCCAGTGCACATCCTTCTCTTGTTCAGTGACTGGCTTATAACCGGCTAAACCAGGACATCAAACGGTCACCAAACTTGAATGAGCTATAGTCACTATGTTATGATGTCCAGACCCTGCCTGAACGATACTTTAAAAAAAACAATTGTTTTACATCATCTTGGCCTACATTGTGTCAGCTGTGGTTCAGTGGTAACACTCTCGCCTCTGAGTCAGAAGTTTGTGGGTTCAAGTCCCATTCCAGGGACTTGAGCACAAAATGGCTGATAATCCAGTGCAGTACTGAGGGAGTGCTGCTGCACTGTCGGAGGTGCCGTCTTTCCAATGAGACATTAAACCAAGGCCCCATCTGCCTTCTCAGGTGGACGTAAAAGATCCCATGGCACTAGTTTGAAGAAGAGCAGGGGAATTCGCCCTGGTGTCCTGGCCAACAGTTATCCCTCAACCAACATCACCAAATACAAATTATCTGGTCATTATCACATTGCCGTTTGTGGGACTTTGGTGTGCGTAAATTGGCTACTGCGTTTTCTGTATTACAACTGTGGCTGTAAAGCGCTTTGGGACATGTTACGATCATGAAAGGTGACGTATAAATGCAAGTTCTTTCTTTCTTTACATATGCAATACTTGAGAACTTAAATCGCCCTAACAAATTGTCATTCAGTATTTAAATGTTCTCTTGTGTCAGCTAGATCACCTAATAAGATGACCTGCACAACCACATGAATGATTGGAACAATTTTTCCCCTCTGCTCTTCTAAAGTCACCAACCCCTGCTGATATGCAGTGCCAACGACTCTCTGGTACAGGCCCCAAGGTGGCCATTCTGCATGTGTGAGTCTAGACAGTAAGTGCTAACAGACTATTCATTCATGGAAGTCAACATAGTCAAGCTCAATGCTGGCTTCAGCAGATGCATATACAATACACACCCAGATATACACACGTGCACACTACAGGAATCATTAGTACCGAGCCAGATTTAAAATCCAAGCTGATTTTTTTTCTCCTCCTTAATCCAGGAGTGCTCAGCCAGTTGCAGCACCCCAAATAGTACCACAGACAAGATATCCCAACACCAGGTTATAGTCCAACTATTTTATTTGAAAATCACAAGCTTTCGGAGGCTTTCTCCTTCGTCAGGTGAGCGAGTGTGACTTTCAAATAAAACAGTTGGACTATAACCTGGTGTTGTAAGATTCCTTACATTTGTCAACCTCAGTCCATCACCGGCATCTCCACATCAAGATATCCCAACACAGCAGAGCGGAAATCAAACTCTGTTCCTTATGATCTGTATACCAAACCACCCCGTCCAGTAACTCACCTGATTGAAGGAGTGAGAGGAACTTTAACCAGTTATCTCACCTAATAGATTCAACAACAACAATTTGCATTTACAAAGCACCTTTAATGTCCCAAAGCACTTCATAGGAGCGTAATCAGACAAAAACTGACACCGAGCCGAAGGAGGAGGCATTAGGACAGGTGATCAAAAGCTTGGTCAAAGGGATAAGTTTTAAGGAGTGTCTTAAAGGAGAGAGTTGTAAACAACTTTACAACATTACAACATTTTTTTCACATCGTTCACCTGACGAAGGAGGAAGCCTCCGAAAGCTTGTGAATTTAAAATAAAATTGCTGGACTATAACTTGGTGTTGTAAAATTGTTTACAAACATTACAATTGTTTACAATTGTCAACCCCAGTCCATCACCGGCATCTCCACATTAAAAGGAGAGAGAGAGAGAGAGAGAGAGAGAGAGAGGCAGAAAGGTTTAGGGAGGGAATTGTGGAGCTGAAGGCACAGCTGCCAATTGTGGGACGAAAGAAGTAGAGGATGCTAAGGAGGCCAGAATGGGAGAAACACAGAGTTTTTGGAGGGTTGTAGAGCTGGAGATGATTACAGAATTAGGGAGGTGCGAGGCCACGGAGAGGATTGAACACAAGGATGAGAATTTTAAAACTGTGGCGTTGGTAGACTGGGAGCCAAAGTAGGTCAGCGAGCACAGGGGTGATGGGTGAACAGGACTTGGTGCGAGTTAGTATGCGGGCAGCAGATTTTTGGATGAGCTCAAGTTTATGGAGGGTTGAAGATGGGAGGCCAGCCAGGAGAGCATTGGAATAGTAATTCACAGTTACCTTCTCCCTGGGAGAGTTCACAAGTTAGTACGTGATTTCTCAGACTTTACAGGAAATCATTGAAAGCTAAAAACTGAACTGTGGCACATATACACTTCCGAGTTTTGAAACATTTGTCACTTCCTCAACAGACTTCATTAAACAGGGTCATTAAATGCTGTCACAGTTAAATTAACAGGGAATTGTGCATCAAATTTAGAGTAAGCTAATGTGGAACTGAAAGCTGATGAACGTTTGTTCAGACACGTTAACAAGTGATCGCCAAAGCCACCGATGACTGAATGAGTCTAGTTCTGTTTTTATTTCAAGGAGTTCTAGGGTTTTTACAAGTGTTTTGGAGATTATAGTCTGTGATTGCTTCTGTTTTTCTATGGAAACTGAAAACCAGTGGCCTTACCTATAACAAAGGGGTCGTTATTGCCTATAATCAGAGCCCCGAGCTTACGCGGGTAAATAAGCAAAATTCCACCTTCATTATCTAGCATTCCAGGATATTTGTCGGCATTTTCGGAATTGCATTCGATTTCTTACTTAAAAAGGAACCAGGTCTCTGCAGGATATTGAGAGATTAACATTAACGGTTTACAGTATAGAGGAAAGAACAGACTGACTTTTGGGAGGGACATGTTATGCTTACAAAGGAATAAAACTGGCATGGGGGCATAAGAAGTAAAGGGCATGTGATCTATTTTTGCCCTGGTACCTATTAAAAGGTCAGGGTTAGCAAACCCATTCAGCTCTGCATCTTCGTGGTGCTCTGGCTAGAATTATTTATCCAGCTAACTCTATCCAAGCTCACTGAAAAATAAATACACTTCTTTTTTAATAACACAAGCAATCAATCCACCTTGTTGGAAAATCCATGCAATTAATAAAAAACAAACAAAATGCGCCATTCCTCCCATGTTCAGATACATCACAAACATTTGGGGGATTATTTCACAATATTTTCCCCTCGACATAATTGGACTCTTTGCAGTCAATGCTCGACTGCCTCTGGTTGTTAATGAGATCCATTATTTAAACACCACTTCCATCCACCAGACACAATGTTATGGTAAATAATCTGTCACAGTCTTAACGAGCACGAAGACAGTAAATGAGGAACGCCAGTAATTTGTTGGCGTTGCTACCTAAAGAAATCCAAAAAAGGGGGACACTAAAGATTTTTAATCCACCTCACAATTTCCTTTAGGCTTCAATACATCCGAAAATGTAAAAAAACAGGAATCCTGAACTTCCTCCCTCGTTTGCTGTCTTATATAGGCAATCAAAAAAAAACAGTTTAAAAGGAAACTGTTTCACTTCCATCCATTTTATAAATTCTTTAAATAGCATTTTTTTAAATTATTAATGCATGCCATAGGGGAAAAAAACCTGCAGTGCGCCAGTTGAACTGAAACTAAGCGTCCAGGCAAGATCGAAAATATATATTCTACATCATTTGGTCAATTAAAGAGGTGATAAAATTCACTCCTCAATTCAACTTTCAGTTTCAGAACAAATACAAGTAATAAACAAGTTTTCTGCTCTCTAATTAATTCTACTAAATGTTATTTTGACCTGGTTAGGATATTTTATATAAATATTTAAACAAACTGTGCATGTATTCTTTAGAACCTGTGCAAGGCGATGTACTATTGTAAACAGATGTCCATTCCTACACCACAGCAACGAATGTAGGAATACAGAGTTTAAGCTCAAGTGGGCAAGAATGTCAAATCAAATTAAACTATCGACATTGAGTACAACAAAATGATGAGGGAAGAACCACCCGAATACACTGTTATCCAATAGACCCTAATATAACCAACAGAATTCACTTTCTCCTTTAACTAACCTATTCCTTGCTGTTAAAAGAAAGGGAAAAGGGGAAACAAACGTGTTGCAAAAATAATGCATGTTTGAATTGTGATTTTTTTTTCAAAAAAGCAGTTCTTCCCCACACCACCACTAAAAAACAAAATCCCAAATTATTTATTTATGCAAAAACAACCCAAAAGCCCGATATGAGTGCAATAACTTAGCATTTTTAAAGAGAGAGACAATATTTAATATTGAGACATTGCAGCTCTTCCAAAAGATGGTCAGGACCTGTGATCTACAACAACGAATAAACAGCCCTTGTTACAGATGGAGCAATGTTCAAAGTATAGTTACTGGTACAGGCTGTGAGAAAGGAAAGGAAAAAACTTGCATTTATAAAGTGCCTTTCATGACCTCCGGACGTCCCAAAGCGCTTCACAGCCAATGAAGTACTTTTGAAGTCACTGGTGTTATGTAGAAAACACATAATTATAAAAAGATAGATATTGGGAGATATATAAAGTGTGTTAGTGTGCAGTGTCCATAAACTCCCTCTAACTCCGACCGCACGCTCCATTCGCAACTGCATCGGGAAGGCAGGAGCTGCCGGCTGCGTCCCCTGCCTATTGCACACCGGGGAGACACTGCACGTTGAGACCATCGCCTCCTTCCCCTTAACTCACCCCCGAAGAAAGTCTTGGATCGCAAGTAGCTGACGCTCAGGCGGAGAATGGAGAGCTTGTCCAGGCTCGAGGTGACATCTTCGGCGAAAGGTAGCAGGCCGGCCAGGCGGTCCAATTCCGAGTTTAACCGGTCCCGATGCCTCTTAGAAGGGTTGGATTTGACTCCGTCAGCCAGCACAGGCTTCACTCTGACAACAAGCAGAACAATACAAATCAATGCACCTGTATAACACTGTCTGACGGCCAGCTCCGTGCCCTTCTGTCTGAAGGCTGCACTCGGTGCAGTTAAACGCCGTACCACAGTTTGCATTAATTCCCCCCATGCCAGTTTGCATTAACTGCCCCATCCCACAGTTTGCATTAATTCCCCTATGCCATTTTGCATTAACTGCCCCATGCCAGTTGGCATTAATCCCCCATGCCAGTTTGCATTAACTGCCCCACATGCCACAATTTGCATTAATCCCCATGCCAGTTTGCATTAATTGCCCCTTGCCACAATTTGCATTAATTCCCCCATGCCACTTTTCATAAATCCCCCCGTCAATTTGCATTAATTCCCCCCATACCAGAGTTTGCATTAATTCCCCCCATACCAGAGTTTGCATTAATTCCCCCCATACCAGAGTTTGCATTAATTCCCCCCATACCAGAGTTTGCATTAATTCCCCCCATACCAGAGTTTGCATTAATTCCCCCCATACCAGAGTTTGCATTAATTCCCCCCATACCAGAGTTTGCATTAATTCCCCCCATACCAGAGTTTGCTTTAATTCCCCCCCATACCAGAGTTTGCATTAATTACCCCCATACCAGAGTTTGCATTAATTCCCCCCATACCAGAGTTTGCATTAATTCCCCCCATACCAGAGTTTGCATTAATTCCCCCCATGCCACAGTTTGCATTAATTACCCCCATACCAGAGTTTGCATTAATTCCCCCCATGCCAGTTTGCATTAATTTCCCCCTCCTCTCTTTGCTAAGCTGCACTCACGTTCTCTGCACGGGCTTCCTCCTCTTCCGTCCCGCGTACATCGCTGCAGCTCGTCCGAGGGCCCAACCCGCTCCCACCCCCCCTCCCCTCCCCTCACACACACACTCGCCGATCTACATGTATGCCGCTCGGACTAAGCGCCCAGCTGGCTCCGAACTTCCACCCGCCCCAAACCAAACGCCCTTGGTCCCAGTGCCAGTCCCCTCAACACCAACCCCCGGTCTGTTGGGGTTTTGAGCCGAGACCAGGGAAGGTCCCGCCACCTCCTGCTCCGCCGAGCAGTGCACTGGTGCCGGGGCTGCAATCTCCGGCTGCCGAACCGCTCCGCTCAGCTCAGCTCCTGAACTCAGGCCGTGTCCGCGGGGGGCGAGCCCGTGCTCGGCGCTGTCACGGGGGGGGATTGAACAAGGAGCGTGGGCGCGCCTCGTCCAGGAACACTGAGCCCGGAGCGCGCGCCCCCAATAACACAGTTTCCTATCAGGAGCGCGCGTTCACTCAACATTCTGTATCAGGAGCGCGCGTTCGCTTAACATTCTGTATCAGGAGCGCGTTCACTCAACATTCGTTATCAGGAGCGCGCGATCAATCAACATTCTATACCAGGAGCGCGCGTTCACTCAACATTCTGTGCCAGGAGCGCGCGTTCACTCAACATTCTGTACCAGGAGCGCGCGTTCACTCAACATTCTGTGCCAGGAGCGCGCGTTCACTCAACATTCTGTACCAGGAGCGCGCGTTCACTCAACATTCTGTGCCAGGAGCGCGCGTTCACTCAACATTCTGTGCCAGGAGCGCTCCGATCTTGTAACACAGTCGGCAGCAGAGCTCGCTTCTTCCCTCTGACACTCTCTGTGCCCACAGCATGCCTCCCCCAATAATACAGTCTGTACCCGGAGTGTGTGTCCCCCAGTAAAACAGTCTGTACCCAGAGTGCGTGTCCCCAGTAAAACAGTCTGTACCCGGAGTGAGTGTCCCCAGTAACACAGTCTGTACCCAGAGTGCGTGTCCCCAGTAACACAGTCTGTACCCAGAGTGCGTGTCCCCCAGTAACACAGTCTGTACCCGGAGTGCGTGTCCCCCAGTAAAACAGTCTGTACCCAGAGTGCGTGTCCCCAGTAAAACAGTCTGTACCCGGAGTGAGTGTCCCCAGTAACACAGTCTGTACCCAGAGTGCGTGTCCCCCAGTAACACAGTCTGTACCCGGAGTGCGTGTCCCCCAGTAAAACAGTCTGTACCCGGAGTGAGTGTCCCCAGTAACACAGTCTGTACCCGGAGTGAGTGTCCTCCAGTAACACAGTCTGTACCCGGAGTGCGTGTCCCCCAGTAAAACAGTCTGTACCCGGAGTGCGTGTCCCCCAGTAAAACAGTCTGTACCCGGAGTGCGTGTCCCCAGTAAAACAGTCTGTACCCGGAGTGAGTGTCCTCCAGTAACACAGTCTGTACCCGGAGTGCGTGTCCCCCAGTAAAACAGTCTGTGCCCGGAGTGTGTGTCCCCCAGTAACACAGTCTGTACCCGGAGTGCGTGTCCCCAGTAACACAGTCTGTACCCGGAGTGCGTGTCCCCAGTAACACAGTCTGTACCCGGAGTGTGTGTCCCCCAGTAACACAGTCTGTACCCGGAGTGTGTGTCCCCAGTAACACAGTCTGTACCCGGAGTGCGTGTCCCCAGTAAAACAGTCTGTACCCGGAGTGCGTGTCCCCCAGTAACACAGTCTGTACCCGGAGTGAGTGTCCTCCAGTAACACAGTCTGTACCCGGAGTGCGTGTCCCCCAGTAACACAGTCTGTACCCGGAGTGCGTGTCCCCAGTAAAACAGTCTGTACCCGGAATGTGTGTCCCCAGTAATACAGTCTGTACCCGGAGTGTGTGTCCCCCAGTAACACAGTCTGTCCCCAGAGTGCGTGTCCCCAGTAACACAGTCTGTACCCGGAGTGTGTGTCCCCCAGTAACACAGTCTGTACCCGGAGTGCGTGTCCCCCAGTAACACAGTCTGTACCCGGAGTGCGTGTCCCCAGTAAAACAGTCTGTACCCGGAATGTGTGTCCCCAGTAATACAGTCTGTACCCGGAGTGCGTGTCCCCAGTAACACAGTCTGTACCCGGAGTGCGTGTCCCCCAGTAAAACAGTCTGTACCCGGAGTGCGTGTCCCCCAGTAACACAGTCTGTACCCGGAGTGCGTGTCCCCAGTAAAACAGTCTGTACCCAGAGTGCGTGTCCCCCAGTAACACAGTCTGTACCCGGAGTGTGTGTCCCCCAGTAACACAGTCTGTACCCAGAGTGCGTGTCCCCCAGTAACACAGTCTGTACCCGGAGTGCGTGTCCCCCAGTAAAACAGTCTGTACCCGGAGTGCGTGTCCCCAGTAAAACAGTCTGTACCCGGAGTGAGTGTCCCCAGTAACACAGTCTGTACCCGGAGTGAGTGTCCTCCAGTAACACAGTCTGTACCCAGAGTGCGTGTCCCCCAGTAACACAGTCTGTACCCGGAGTGCGTGTCCCCCAGTAAAACAGTCTGTACCCGGAGTGAGTGTCCCCAGTAACACAGTCTGTACCCGGAGTGAGTGTCCTCCAGTAACACAGTCTGTACCCGGAGTGCGTGTCCCCCAGTAAAACAGTCTGTACCCGGAGTGCGTGTCCCCCAGTAAAACAGTCTGTACCCGGAGTGCGTGTCCCCAGTAAAACAGTCTGTACCCGGAGTGAGTGTCCTCCAGTAACACAGTCTGTACCCGGAGTGCGTGTCCCCCAGTAAAACAGTCTGTGCCCGGAGTGTGTGTCCCCCAGTAACACAGTCTGTACCCGGAGTGCGTGTCCCCAGTAACACAGTCTGTACCCGGAGTGCGTGTCCCCAGTAACACAGTCTGTACCCGGAGTGTGTGTCCCCCAGTAACACAGTCTGTACCCGGAGTGTGTGTCCCCAGTAACACAGTCTGTACCCGGAGTGCGTGTCCCCAGTAAAACAGTCTGTACCCGGAGTGCGTGTCCCCCAGTAACACAGTCTGTACCCGGAGTGAGTGTCCTCCAGTAACACAGTCTGTACCCGGAGTGCGTGTCCCCCAGTAACACAGTCTGTACCCGGAGTGCGTGTCCCCAGTAAAACAGTCTGTACCCGGAATGTGTGTCCCCAGTAATACAGTCTGTACCCGGAGTGTGTGTCCCCCAGTAACACAGTCTGTCCCCAGAGTGCGTGTCCCCAGTAACACAGTCTGTACCCGGAGTGTGTGTCCCCCAGTAACACAGTCTGTACCCGGAGTGCGTGTCCCCCAGTAACACAGTCTGTACCCGGAGTGCGTGTCCCCAGTAAAACAGTCTGTACCCGGAATGTGTGTCCCCAGTAATACAGTCTGTACCCGGAGTGCGTGTCCCCAGTAACACAGTCTGTACCCGGAGTGCGTGTCCCCCAGTAAAACAGTCTGTACCCGGAGTGCGTGTCCCCCAGTAACACAGTCTGTACCCGGAGTGTGTGTCCCCCAGTAACACAGTCTGTACCCAGAGTGCGTGTCCCCCAGTAACACAGTCTGTACCCGGAGTGCGTGTCCCCAGTAACACAGTCTGTACCCGGAGTGCGTGTCCCCCAGTAAAACAGTCTGTACCCGGAGTGCGTGTCCCCCAGTAACACAGTCTGTCCCCAGAGTGCGTGTCCCCAGTAACACAGTCTGTACCCGGAGTGCGTGTCCCCCAGTAAAACAGTCTGTACCCGGAGTGCGTGTCCCCAGTAAAACAGTCTGTACCCGGAGTGCGTGTCCCCCAGTAACACAGTCTGTACCCGGAGTGCGTGTCCCCCAGTAACACAGTCTGTACCCGGAGTGCGTGTCCCCAGTAACACAGTCTGTACCCGGAGTGCGTGTCCCCAGTAAAACAGTCTGTACCCGGAGTGCGTGTCCCCCAGTAAAACAGTCTGTACCCGGAGTGCGTGTCCCCAGTAAAACAGTCTGTACCCGGAGTGCGTGTCCCCCAGTAACACAGTCTGTACCCGGAGTGCGTGTCCCCCAGTAACACAGTCTGTACCCGGAGTGCGTGTCCCCAGTAACACAGTCTGTACCCGGAGTGCGTGTCCCCCAGTAAACCAGTCTGTACCCGGAGTGCGTGTCCCCCAGTAAAACAGTCTGTACCCGGAGTGCGTGTCCCCAGTAAAACAGTCTGTACCCGGAGTGCGTGTCCCCCAGTAACACAGTCTGTACCCGGAGTGCGTGTCCCCCAGTAACACAGTCTGTACCCGGAGTGCGTGTCCCCAGTAACACAGTCTGTACCCGGAGTGCGTGTCCCCAGTAACACAGTCTGTACCCAGAGTGCGTGTCCCCCAGTAACACAGTCTGTACCCGGAGTGTGTGTCCCCAGTAACACAGTCTGTACCCAGAGTGCGTGTCCCCAGTAACACAGTCTGTACCCGGAGTGCGTGTCCCCCAGTAACACAGTCTGTACCCGGAGTGCGTGTCCCCCAGTAACACAGTCTGTACCCGGAGTGTGTGTCCCCCAGTAAAACAGTCTGTACCCGGAGTGTGTGTCCCCCAGTAAAACAGTCTGTACCCGGAGTGTGTGTCCCCAGTAACACAGTCTGTACCCGGAGTGCGTGTCCCCCAGTAACACAGTCTGTACCCGGAGTGCGTGTCCCCCAGTAAAACAGTCTGTACCCGGAGTGTGTGTCCCCCAGTAAAACAGTCTGTACCCGGAGTGTGTGTCCCCCAGTAAAACAGTCTGTCCCTGGAGTGCCTGTCCCCAGTAAAACAGTCTGTACCCGGAGTGTGTGTCCCCAGTAACACAGTCTGTACCCGGAGTGCGTGTCCCCAGTAAAACAGTCTGGACCCGGAGTGCGTGTCCCCCAGTAAAACAGTCTGTACCCGGAGTGTGTGTCCCCAGTAACACAGTCTGTACCCAGAGTGAGTGTCCCCAGTAACACAGTCTGTACCCGGAGTGCTTGTCCCCAGTAAAACAGTCTGTACCCGGAGTGTGTGTCCCCCAGTAAAACAGTCTGTACCCGGAGTGCGTGTCCCCCAGTAAAACAGTCTGTACCCGGAGTGCGTGTCCCCAGTAAAACAGTCTGGACCCGGAGTGCGTGTCCCCAGTAAAACAGTCTGGACCCGGAGTGCGTGTCCCCAGTAAAACAGTCTGTACCCGGAGTGCGTGTCCCCCACTAACACAGTCTGTACCCGGAGTGCGTGTCCCCCAGTAAAACAGTCTGTACCCGGAGTGCGTGTCCCCAGTAAAACAGTCTGTACCCGGAGTGCGTGTCCCCAGTAAAACAGTCTGTACCCGGAGTGCGTGTCCCCAGTAAAACAGTCTGTACCCGGAGTGCGTGTCCCCAGTAAAACAGTCTGTACCCGGAGTGCGTGTCCCCCAGTAAAACAGTCTGGACCCGGAGTGCGTGTCCCCCACTAACACAGTCTGTACCCGGAGTGCGTGTCCCCAGTAAAACAGTCTGTACCCGGAGTGCGTGTCCCCCACTAACACAGTCTGTACCCGGAGTGCGTGTCCCCCAGTAAAACAGTCTGTACCCGGAGTGCGTGTCCCCAGTAAAACAGTCTGTACCCGGAGTGCGTGTCCCCAGTAAAACAGTCTGTACCCGGAGTGCGTGTCCCCAGTAAAACAGTCTGTACCCGGAGTGCGTGTCCCCAGTAAAACAGTCTGTACCCGGAGTGCGTGTCCCCCAGTAAAACAGTCTGGACCCGGAGTGCGTGTCCCCAGTAAAACAGTCTGTACCCGGAGTGCGTGTCCCCAGTAAAACAGTCTGTACCCGGAGTGCGTGTCCCCAGTAAAACAGTCTGTACCCGGAGTGCGTGTCCCCAGTAAAACAGTCTGTACCCGGAGTGCGTGTCCCCAGTAACACAGTCTGTACCCGGAGTGTGTGTCCCCAGTAACACAGTCTGTACCCGGAGTGCGTGTCCCCCAGTAAAACAGTCTGTACCCGGAGTGCGTGTCCCCCAGTAACACAGTCTGTACCCAGAGTGTGTGTCCCCCAGTAAAACAGTCTGTACCCGGAGTGAGTGTCCTCCAGTAACACAGTCTGTACCCGGAGTGCGTGTCCCCCAGTAAAACAGTCTGTACCCGGAGTGCGTGTCCCCCAGTAAAACAGTCTGTACCCGGAGTGCGTGTCCCCAGTAAAACAGTCTGTACCCGGAGTGAGTGTCCTCCAGTAACACAGTCTGTACCCGGAGTGCGTGTCCCCCAGTAAAACAGTCTGTGCCCGGAGTGTGTGTCCCCCAGTAACACAGTCTGTACCCGGAGTGCGTGTCCCCAGTAACACAGTCTGTACCCGGAGTGCGTGTCCCCAGTAACACAGTCTGTACCCGGAGTGTGTGTCCCCCAGTAACACAGTCTGTACCCGGAGTGTGTGTCCCCAGTAACACAGTCTGTACCCGGAGTGCGTGTCCCCAGTAAAACAGTCTGTACCCGGAGTGCGTGTCCCCCAGTAACACAGTCTGTACCCGGAGTGAGTGTCCTCCAGTAACACAGTCTGTACCCGGAGTGCGTGTCCCCCAGTAACACAGTCTGTACCCGGAGTGCGTGTCCCCAGTAAAACAGTCTGTACCCGGAATGTGTGTCCCCAGTAATACAGTCTGTACCCGGAGTGTGTGTCCCCCAGTAACACAGTCTGTCCCCAGAGTGCGTGTCCCCAGTAACACAGTCTGTACCCGGAGTGTGTGTCCCCCAGTAACACAGTCTGTACCCGGAGTGCGTGTCCCCCAGTAACACAGTCTGTACCCGGAGTGCGTGTCCCCAGTAAAACAGTCTGTACCCGGAATGTGTGTCCCCAGTAATACAGTCTGTACCCGGAGTGCGTGTCCCCAGTAACACAGTCTGTACCCGGAGTGCGTGTCCCCCAGTAAAACAGTCTGTACCCGGAGTGCGTGTCCCCCAGTAACACAGTCTGTACCCGGAGTGCGTGTCCCCAGTAAAACAGTCTGTACCCAGAGTGCGTGTCCCCCAGTAACACAGTCTGTACCCGGAGTGTGTGTCCCCCAGTAACACAGTCTGTACCCAGAGTGCGTGTCCCCCAGTAACACAGTCTGTACCCGGAGTGCGTGTCCCCCAGTAAAACAGTCTGTACCCGGAGTGCGTGTCCCCAGTAAAACAGTCTGTACCCGGAGTGCGTGTCCCCAGTAAAACAGTCTGTGCCCGGAGTGTGTGTCCCCCAGTAAAACAGTCTGTGCCCGGAGTGTGTGTCCCCCAGTAACACAGTCTGTACCCGGAGTGCGTGTCCCCAGTAACACAGTCTGTACCCGGAGTGCGTGTCCCCAGTAACACAGTCTGTACCCGGAGTGTGTGTCCCCCAGTAACACAGTCTGTACCCGGAGTGTGTGTCCCCAGTAACACAGTCTGTACCCGGAGTGCGTGTCCCCAGTAAAACAGTCTGTACCCGGAGTGCGTGTCCCCCAGTAACACAGTCTGTACCCGGAGTGAGTGTCCTCCAGTAACACAGTCTGTACCCGGAGTGCGTGTCCCCCAGTAACACAGTCTGTACCCGGAGTGCGTGTCCCCAGTAAAACAGTCTGTACCCGGAATGTGTGTCCCCAGTAATACAGTCTGTACCCGGAGTGTGTGTCCCCCAGTAACACAGTCTGTCCCCAGAGTGCGTGTCCCCAGTAACACAGTCTGTACCCGGAGTGTGTGTCCCCCAGTAACACAGTCTGTACCCGGAGTGCGTGTCCCCCAGTAACACAGTCTGTACCCGGAGTGCGTGTCCCCAGTAAAACAGTCTGTACCCGGAATGTGTGTCCCCAGTAATACAGTCTGTACCCGGAGTGCGTGTCCCCAGTAACACAGTCTGTACCCGGAGTGCGTGTCCCCCAGTAAAACAGTCTGTACCCGGAGTGCGTGTCCCCCAGTAACACAGTCTGTACCCGGAGTGCGTGTCCCCAGTAAAACAGTCTGTACCCAGAGTGCGTGTCCCCCAGTAACACAGTCTGTACCCGGAGTGTGTGTCCCCCAGTAACACAGTCTGTACCCAGAGTGCGTGTCCCCCAGTAACACAGTCTGTACCCGGAGTGCGTGTCCCCCAGTAAAACAGTCTGTACCCGGAGTGCGTGTCCCCAGTAAAACAGTCTGTACCCGGAGTGAGTGTCCCCAGTAACACAGTCTGTACCCGGAGTGAGTGTCCTCCAGTAACACAGTCTGTACCCAGAGTGCGTGTCCCCCAGTAACACAGTCTGTACCCGGAGTGCGTGTCCCCCAGTAAAACAGTCTGTACCCGGAGTGAGTGTCCCCAGTAACACAGTCTGTACCCGGAGTGAGTGTCCTCCAGTAACACAGTCTGTACCCGGAGTGCGTGTCCCCCAGTAAAACAGTCTGTACCCGGAGTGCGTGTCCCCCAGTAAAACAGTCTGTACCCGGAGTGCGTGTCCCCAGTAAAACAGTCTGTACCCGGAGTGAGTGTCCTCCAGTAACACAGTCTGTACCCGGAGTGCGTGTCCCCCAGTAAAACAGTCTGTGCCCGGAGTGTGTGTCCCCCAGTAACACAGTCTGTACCCGGAGTGCGTGTCCCCAGTAACACAGTCTGTACCCGGAGTGCGTGTCCCCAGTAACACAGTCTGTACCCGGAGTGTGTGTCCCCCAGTAACACAGTCTGTACCCGGAGTGTGTGTCCCCAGTAACACAGTCTGTACCCGGAGTGCGTGTCCCCAGTAAAACAGTCTGTACCCGGAGTGCGTGTCCCCCAGTAACACAGTCTGTACCCGGAGTGAGTGTCCTCCAGTAACACAGTCTGTACCCGGAGTGCGTGTCCCCCAGTAACACAGTCTGTACCCGGAGTGCGTGTCCCCAGTAAAACAGTCTGTACCCGGAATGTGTGTCCCCAGTAATACAGTCTGTACCCGGAGTGTGTGTCCCCCAGTAACACAGTCTGTCCCCAGAGTGCGTGTCCCCAGTAACACAGTCTGTACCCGGAGTGTGTGTCCCCCAGTAACACAGTCTGTACCCGGAGTGCGTGTCCCCCAGTAACACAGTCTGTACCCGGAGTGCGTGTCCCCAGTAAAACAGTCTGTACCCGGAATGTGTGTCCCCAGTAATACAGTCTGTACCCGGAGTGCGTGTCCCCAGTAACACAGTCTGTACCCGGAGTGCGTGTCCCCCAGTAAAACAGTCTGTACCCGGAGTGCGTGTCCCCCAGTAACACAGTCTGTACCCGGAGTGTGTGTCCCCCAGTAACACAGTCTGTACCCAGAGTGCGTGTCCCCCAGTAACACAGTCTGTACCCGGAGTGCGTGTCCCCAGTAACACAGTCTGTACCCGGAGTGCGTGTCCCCCAGTAAAACAGTCTGTACCCGGAGTGCGTGTCCCCCAGTAACACAGTCTGTCCCCAGAGTGCGTGTCCCCAGTAACACAGTCTGTACCCGGAGTGCGTGTCCCCCAGTAAAACAGTCTGTACCCGGAGTGCGTGTCCCCAGTAAAACAGTCTGTACCCGGAGTGCGTGTCCCCCAGTAACACAGTCTGTACCCGGAGTGCGTGTCCCCCAGTAACACAGTCTGTACCCGGAGTGCGTGTCCCCAGTAACACAGTCTGTACCCGGAGTGCGTGTCCCCAGTAAAACAGTCTGTACCCGGAGTGCGTGTCCCCCAGTAAAACAGTCTGTACCCGGAGTGCGTGTCCCCAGTAAAACAGTCTGTACCCGGAGTGCGTGTCCCCCAGTAACACAGTCTGTACCCGGAGTGCGTGTCCCCCAGTAACACAGTCTGTACCCGGAGTGCGTGTCCCCAGTAACACAGTCTGTACCCGGAGTGCGTGTCCCCCAGTAAACCAGTCTGTACCCGGAGTGCGTGTCCCCCAGTAAAACAGTCTGTACCCGGAGTGCGTGTCCCCAGTAAAACAGTCTGTACCCGGAGTGCGTGTCCCCCAGTAACACAGTCTGTACCCGGAGTGCGTGTCCCCCAGTAACACAGTCTGTACCCGGAGTGCGTGTCCCCAGTAACACAGTCTGTACCCGGAGTGCGTGTCCCCAGTAACACAGTCTGTACCCAGAGTGCGTGTCCCCCAGTAACACAGTCTGTACCCGGAGTGTGTGTCCCCAGTAACACAGTCTGTACCCAGAGTGCGTGTCCCCAGTAACACAGTCTGTACCCGGAGTGCGTGTCCCCCAGTAACACAGTCTGTACCCGGAGTGTGTGTCCCCCAGTAAAACAGTCTGTACCCGGAGTGTGTGTCCCCCAGTAAAACAGTCTGTACCCGGAGTGTGTGTCCCCAGTAACACAGTCTGTACCCGGAGTGCGTGTCCCCCAGTAACACAGTCTGTACCCGGAGTGCGTGTCCCCCAGTAAAACAGTCTGTACCCGGAGTGTGTGTCCCCCAGTAAAACAGTCTGTACCCGGAGTGTGTGTCCCCAGTAACACAGTCTGTACCCGGAGTGCGTGTCCCCAGTAAAACAGTCTGGACCCGGAGTGCGTGTCCCCCAGTAAAACAGTCTGTACCCGGAGTGTGTGTCCCCAGTAACACAGTCTGTACCCAGAGTGAGTGTCCCCAGTAACACAGTCTGTACCCGGAGTGCTTGTCCCCAGTAAAACAGTCTGTACCCGGAGTGTGTGTCCCCCAGTAAAACAGTCTGTACCCGGAGTGCGTGTCCCCCAGTAAAACAGTCTGTACCCGGAGTGCGTGTCCCCAGTAAAACAGTCTGGACCCGGAGTGCGTGTCCCCAGTAAAACAGTCTGGACCCGGAGTGCGTGTCCCCAGTAAAACAGTCTGTACCCGGAGTGCGTGTCCCCCACTAACACAGTCTGTACCCGGAGTGCGTGTCCCCCAGTAAAACAGTCTGTACCCGGAGTGCGTGTCCCCAGTAAAACAGTCTGTACCCGGAGTGCGTGTCCCCAGTAAAACAGTCTGTACCCGGAGTGCGTGTCCCCAGTAAAACAGTCTGTACCCGGAGTGCGTGTCCCCAGTAAAACAGTCTGTACCCGGAGTGCGTGTCCCCCAGTAAAACAGTCTGGACCCGGAGTGCGTGTCCCCCACTAACACAGTCTGTACCCGGAGTGCGTGTCCCCAGTAAAACAGTCTGTACCCGGAGTGCGTGTCCCCCACTAACACAGTCTGTACCCGGAGTGCGTGTCCCCCAGTAAAACAGTCTGTACCCGGAGTGCGTGTCCCCAGTAAAACAGTCTGTACCCGGAGTGCGTGTCCCCAGTAAAACAGTCTGTACCCGGAGTGCGTGTCCCCAGTAAAACAGTCTGTACCCGGAGTGCGTGTCCCCCAGTAAAACAGTCTGGACCCAGAGTGCGTGTCCCCAGTAAAACAGTCTGTACCCGGAGTGCGTGTCCCCAGTAAAACAGTCTGTACCCGGAGTGCGTGTCCCCCAGTAAAACAGTCTGGACCCAGAGTGCGTGTCCCCAGTAAAACAGTCTGTACCCGGAGTGCGTGTCCCCAGTAAAACAGTCTGTACCCGGAGTGCGTGTCCCCAGTAAAACAGTCTGTACCCGGAGTGCGTGTCCCCAGTAACACAGTCTGTACCCGGAGTGTGTGTCCCCAGTAACACAGTCTGTACCCGGAGTGCGTGTCCCCCAGTAAAACAGTCTGTACCCGGAGTGCGTGTCCCCCAGTAACACAGTCTGTACCCAGAGTGTGTGTCCCCCAGTAAAACAGTCTGTACCCGGAGTGCGTGTCCCCATTAACACAGTCTGTACCCGGAGTGCGTGTCCCCCAGTAACACAGTCTGTACCCAGAGTGTGTGTCCCCCAGTAACACAGTCTGTACCCGGAGTGTGTGTCCCCAGTAACACAGTCTGTACCCGGAGTGTGTGTCCCCCAGTAACACAGTCTGTACCCAGAGTGTGTGTCCCCCAGTAACACAGTCTGTACCCGGAATGTGTGTCCCCAGTCACACAGTCTGTACCCGGAGTGCGTGTCCCCCAGTAAAACAGTCTGTACCCGGAGTGCGTGTCCCCCAGTAACACAGTCTGTACCCAGAGTGCGTGTCCCCCAGTAACACAGTCTGTACCCGGAGTGCGTGTCCCCAGTAAAACAGTCTGTACCCGGAGTGTGTGTCCCCCAGTAACACAGTCTGTACCCGGAGTGCGTGTCCCCCAGTAACACAGTCTGTACCCGGAGTGCGTGTCCCCCAGTAACACAGTCTGTAGCCGGAGTGCGTGTCCCCCAGTAACACAGTCTGTACCCGGAGTGCGTGTCCCCCAGTAACACAGTCTGTACCCAGAGTGTGTGTCCCCCAGTAACACAGTCTGTACCCGGAGTGCGTGTCCCCCAGTAACACAGTCTGTACCCGGAGTGCGTGTCCCCCAGTAACACAGTCTGTACCCGGAGTGCGTGTCCCCAGGAACACAGTCTGTACCCGGAGTGCGTGTCCCCAGTAACACAGTCTGTACCCGGAGTGCGTGTCCCCCAGTAACACAGTCTGTACCCGGAGTGTGTGTCCCCAGTAACACAGTCTGTACCCGGAGTGCGTGTCCCCAGTAACACAGTCTGTACCCGGAGTGCGTGTCCCCAGTAACACAGTCTGTACCCGGAGTGCGTGTCCCCCAGTAACACAGTCTGTACCCGGAGTGTGTGTCCCCCGGTAACACAGTCTGTACCCGGAGTGTGTGTCCCCAGTAACACAGTCTGTACCCGGAGTGTGTGTCCCCAGTAACACAGTCTGTACCCGGAGTGCGTGTCCCCCAGTAACACAGTCTGTACCCGGAGTGTGTGTCCCCAGTAACACAGTCTGTACCCGGAGTGCGTGTCTCCCAGTAACACAGTCTGTACCCGGAGTGCGTGTCCCCCAGTAACACAGTCTGTACCCGGAGTGTGTGTCCCCAGTAACACAGTCTGTACCCGGAGTGCGTGTCCCCCAGTAACACAGTCTTTACCCGGAGTGTGTGTCCCCCAGTAACACAGTCTGTACCCGGAGTGTGTGTCCCCCAGTAACACAGTCTGTACCCGGAGTGTGTGTCCCCAGTAACACAGTCTGTACCCGGAGTGCGTGTCCCCAGTAACACAGTCTGTGCCCGGAGTGCGTGTCCCCAGTAACACAGTCTGTAACCGGAGTGCGTGTCCCCAGTAACACAGTCTGTACCCGGAGTGCGTGTCCCCCAGTAAAACAGTCTGTACCCGGAGTGTGTGTCCCCCAGTAACACAGTCTGTACCCGGAGTGCGTGTCCCCCAGTAAAACAGTCTGTACCCGGAGTGCGTGTCCCCAGTAACACAGTATGTACCCGGAGTGCGTGTCCCCCAGTAACACAGTCTGTACCCGGAGTGTGTGTCCCCCCGTAAAACAGTCTGTACCCGGAGTGCGTGTCCCCAGTAACACAGTCTGTACCCGGAGTGCGTGTCCCCCAGTAACACAGTCTCTACCCGGAGTGCGTGTACCCCAGTAAAACAGTCTGTACCCGGAGTGCGTGTCCCCCAGTAACACAGTCTGTACCCGGAGTGCGTGTCCCCCAGTAAAACAGTCTGTACCCGGAGTATGTGTCCCCCAGTAACACAGTCTGTACCCGGAGTGCGTGTCCCCCAGTAAAACAGTCTGTACCCGGAGTGTGTGTCCCCCAGTAACACAGTCTGTACCCAGAGTGTGTGTCCCCCAGTAACACAGTCTGTACCCGGAGTGTGTGTCCCCAGTAACACAGTCTGTACCCGGAGTGCGTGTCCCCCAGTAAAACAGTCTGTACCCGGAGTGCGTGTCCCCCAGTAACACAGTCTGTACCCAGAGTGTGTGTCCCCCAGTAAAACAGTCTGTACCCGGAGTGCGTGTCCCCATTAACACAGTCTGTACCCGGAGTGCGTGTCCCCCAGTAACACAGTCTGTACCCAGAGTGTGTGTCCCCCAGTAACACAGTCTGTACCCGGAGTGTGTGTCCCAAGTAACACAGTCTGTACCCGGAGTGTGTGTCCCCCAGTAACACAGTCTGTACCCAGAGTGTGTGTCCCCCAGTAACACAGTCTGTACCCGGAATGTGTGTGCCCAGTAACACAGTCTGTACCCGGAGTGCGTGTCCCCCAGTAAAACAGTCTGTACCCGGAGTGCGTGTCCCCCAGTAACACAGTCTGTACCCAGAGTGCGTGTCCCCCAGTAACACAGTCTGTACCCGGAGTGCGTGTCCCCAGTAAAACAGTCTGTACCCGGAGTGTGTGTCCCCCAGTAACACAGTCTGTACCCGGAGTGCGTGTCCCCCAGTAACACAGTCTGTACCCAGAGTGTGTGTCCCCCAGTAACACAGTCTGTACCCGGAGTGCGTGTCCCCCAGTAACAAGTCTGTACCCGGAGTGCGTGTCCCCCAGTAACACAGTCTGTACCCGGAGTGCGTGTCCCCAGTAACACAGTCTGTACCCGGAGTGCGTGTCCCCAGTAACACAGTCTGTACCCGGAGTGCGTGTCCCCCAATAACACAGTCTGTACCCGGAGTGTGTGTCCCCAGTAACACAGTCTGTACCCGGAGTGCGTGTCCCCAGTAACACAGTCTGTACCCGGAGTGTGTGTCCCCAGTAACACAGTCTGTACCCGGAGTGCGTGTCCCCACTAACACAGTCTGTACCCGGAGTGTGTGTCCCCCGGTAACACAGTCTGTACCCGGAGTGTGTGTCCCCAGTAACACAGTCTGTACCCGGAGTGTGTGTCCCCAGTAACACAGTCTGTACCCGGAGTGCGTGTCCCCCAGTAACACAGTCTGTACCCGGAGTGTGTGTCCCCAGTAACACAGTCTGTACCCGGAGTGCGTGTCTCCCAGTAACACAGTCTGTACCCGGAGTGCGTGTCCCCCAGTAACACAGTCTGTACCCAGAGTGCGTGTCCCCCAGTAACACAGTCTGTACCCGGAGTGCGTGTCCCCCAGTTAAACAGTCTGTGCCCGGAGTGTGTGTCCCCAGTAACACAGTCTGTACCCGGAGTGTGTGTCCCCCAATAATACAGTCTGTACCCGGAGTGCGTGTCCCCCAGTAAAACAGTCTGTACCCGGAGTGCGTGTCCCCCAGTAAAACAGTCTGTACCCGGAGTGTGTGTCCCCCAGTAAAACAGTCTGTACCCGGAGTGTGTGTCCCCCAGTTAAACAGTCTGTACCCGGAGTGCGTGTCCCCCAGTTAAACAGTCTGTACCCAGAGTGCGTGTCCCCAGTAACACAGTCTGTACCCGGAGTGCGTGTCCCCAGTAACACAGTCTGTACCCGGAGTGCGTGTCCCCCAGGAAAACAGTCTGTACCCGGAGTGTGTGTCCCCCAGTAACACAGTCTGTACCCGGAGTGCGTGTCCCCAGTAACACAGTCTGCACCCGGAGTGCGTGTCCCCCAGTAAAACAGTCTGTACCCGGAGTGTGTGTCCCCCAATAATAAGGTCTGTACCCGGAGTGCGTGTCCCCCAGTTAAACAGTCTGTGCCCGGAGTGTGTGTCCCCAGTAACACAGTCTGTACCCGGAGTGCGTGTCCCCCAGTAAAACAGTCTGTGCCCGGAGTGTGTGTCCCCAGTAACACAGTCTGCACCCGGAGTGTGTGTCCCCCAGTAACACAGTCTGTACCCGGAGTGTGTGTCCCCAGTAACACAGTCTGTACCCGGAGTGCGTGTCCCCCAGTAACACAGTCTGTACCCAGAGTGTGTGTCCCCCAGTAACACAGTCTGTACCCGGAGTGCGTGTCCCCAGTAACACAGTCTGTGCCCGGAGTGCGTGTCCCCCAGTAAAACAGTCTGTACCCGGAGTGCGTGTCCCCCAGTAACACAGTCTGTACCCGGAGTGCGTGTCCCCCAGTAACACAGTCTGTACCCGGAATGCGTGTCCCCCAGTAACACAGTCTGTACCCGGAGTGTGTGTCCCCAGTAACACAGTCTGTACCCGGAGTGCGTGTCCCCCAGTAACACAGTCTGTACCCGGAGTGCGTGTCCCCCAGTAACACAGTCTGTACCCGGAGTGCGTGTCCCCCAGTAACACAGTCTGTACCCGGAGTCCGTGTCCCCAGTAACACAGTCTGTACCCGGAGTGCGTGTCCCCCAGTAACACAGTCTGTACCCGGAGTGTGTGTCCCCCAGTAACACAGTCTGTACCCGGAGTGCGTGTCCCCCAGTAACACAGTCTGTACCCGGAGTGCGTGTCCCCCAGTAACACAGTCTGTACCCGGAGTGCGTGTCCCCCAGTAACACAGTCTGTACCCGGAGGGGTGTCCCCCAGTAACACAGTCTGTACCCGGAGTGCGTGTCCCCCAGTAACACAGTCTGTAGCCGGAGTGCGTGTCCCCCAGTAACACAGTCTGTACCCAGAGTGCGTGTCCCCCAGTAACACAGTCTGTACCCGGAGTGCGTGTCCCCCAGTAAAACAGTCTGTACCCGGAGTGCGTGTCCCCCAGTAACACAGTCTGTACCCAGAGTGCGTGTCCCCCAGTAACACAGTCTGTACCCGCAGTGCGTGTCCCCAGTAAAACAGTCTGTACCCGGAGTGTGTGTCCCCCAGTAACACAGTCTGTACCCGGAGTGCGTGTCCCCCAGTAACACAGTCTGTACCCGGAGTGCGTGTCCCCCAGTAACACAGTCTGTACCCGGAGTGTGTGTCCCCATTAACACAGTCTGTGCCCGGAGTGCGTGTCCCCCAGTAACACAGTCTGTACCCGGAGTGTGTGTCCCCAGTAACACAGTCTGTACCCGGAGTGCGTGTCCCCACTAACACAGTCTGTACCCGGAGTGCGTGTCCCCCAGTAAAACAGTCTGTACCCGGAGTGCGTGTCCCCCAGTAACACAGTCTGTACCCGGAGTGCGTGTCCCCCAGTAACACAGTCTGTACCCGGAGTGCGTGTCCCCCAGTAAAACAGTCTGTACCCGGAGTGTGTGTCCCCCAGTAAAACAGTCTGTGCCCGGAGTGCGTGTCCCCCAGTAACACAGTCTGTACCCGGAGTGCGTGTCCCCCAGTAAAACAGTCTGTACCCGGAGTATGTGTCCCCCAGTAACACAGTCTGTACCCGGAGTGCGTGTCCCCCAGTAAAACAGTCTGTACCCGGAGTGTGTGTCCCCCAGTAACACAGTCTGTACCCAGAGTGTGTGTCCCCCAGTAACACAGTCTGTACCCGGAGTGTGTGTCCCCAGTAACACAGTCTGTACCCGGAGTGTGTGTCCCCCAGTAACACAGTCTGTACCCGGAGTGTGTGTCCCCCAGTAACACAGTCTGTACCCGGAG
This sequence comes from Heptranchias perlo, assembly GCF_035084215.1. Classification (NCBI taxonomy): domain Eukaryota; kingdom Metazoa; phylum Chordata; class Chondrichthyes; order Hexanchiformes; family Hexanchidae; genus Heptranchias; species Heptranchias perlo. The sequence goes on from NC_090331.1 coordinate 78,456,488, forward strand.
TGTGTGTCCCCAGTAACACAGTCTGTACCCGGAGTGCGTGTCCCCAGTAACACAGTCTGTGCCCGGAGTGCGTGTCCCCAGTAACACAGTCTGTAACCGGAGTGCGTGTCCCCAGTAACACAGTCTGTACCCGGAGTGCGTGTCCCCCAGTAAAACAGTCTGTACCCGGAGTGTGTGTCCCCCAGTAACACAGTCTGTACCCGGAGTGCGTGTCCCCCAGTAAAACTGTCTGTACCCGGAGTGCGTGTCCCCAGTAACACAGTATGTACCCGGAGTGCGTGTCCCCCAGTAACACAGTCTGTACCCGGAGTGTGTGTCCCCCCGTAAAACAGTCTGTACCCGGAGTGCGTGTCCCCAGTAACACAGTCTGTACCCGGAGTGCGTGTCCCCCAGTAACACAGTCTCTACCCGGAGTGCGTGTACCCCAGTAAAACAGTCTGTACCCGGAGTGCGTGTCCCCCAGTAAAACAGTCTGTACCCGGAGTATGTGTCCCCCAGTAACACAGTCTGTACCCGGAGTGCGTGTCCCCCAGTAAAACAGTCTGTACCCGGAGTGTGTGTCCCCCAGTAACACAGTCTGTACCCAGAGTGTGTGTCCCCCAGTAACACAGTCTGTACCCGGAGTGTGTGTCCCCAGTAACACAGTCTGTACCCGGAGTGCGTGTCCCCCAGTAAAACAGTCTGTACCCGGAGTGCGTGTCCCCCAGTAACACAGTCTGTACCCAGAGTGTGTGTCCCCCAGTAAAACAGTCTGTACCCGGAGTGCGTGTCCCCATTAACACAGTCTGTACCCGGAGTGCGTGTCCCCCAGTAACACAGTCTGTACCCAGAGTGTGTGTCCCCCAGTAACACAGTCTGTACCCGGAGTGTGTGTCCCCAGTAACACAGTCTGTACCCGGAGTGTGTGTCCCCCAGTAACACAGTCTGTACCCAGAGTGTGTGTCCCCCAGTAACACAGTCTGTACCCGGAATGTGTGTCCCCAGTAACACAGTCTGTACCCGGAGTGCGTGTCCCCCAGTAAAACAGTCTGTACCCGGAGTGCGTGTCCCCCAGTAACACAGTCTGTACCCAGAGTGCGTGTCCCCCAGTAAAACAGTCTGTACCCGGAGTGCGTGTCCCCAGTAAAACAGTCTGTACCCGGAGTGTGTGTCCCCCAGTAACACAGTCTGTACCCGGAGTGCGTGTCCCCCAGTAACACAGTCTGTACCCGGAGTGCGTGTCCCCCAGTAACACAGTCTGTACCCGGAGTGCGTGTCCCCCAGTAACACAGTCTGTACCCGGAGTGCGTGTCCCCCAGTAACACAGTCTGTACCCAGAGTGTGTGTCCCCCAGTAACACAGTCTGTACCCGGAGTGCGTGTCCCCCAGTAACACAGTCTGTACCCGGAGTGCGTGTCCCCCAGTAACACAGTCTGTACCCGGAGTGCGTGTCCCCAGGAACACAGTCTGTACCCGGAGTGCGTGTCCCCAGTAACACAGTCTGTACCCGGAGTGCGTGTCCCCCAGTAACACAGTCTGTACCCGGAGTGTGTGTCCCCAGTAACACAGTCTGTACCCGGAGTGCGTGTCCCCAGTAACACAGTCTGTACCCGGAGTGCGTGTCCCCAGTAACACAGTCTGTACCCGGAGTGCGTGTCCCCCAGTAACACAGTCTGTACCCGGAGTGTGTGTCCCCCGGTAACACAGTCTGTACCCGGAGTGTGTGTCCCCAGTAACACAGTCTGTACCCGGAGTGTGTGTCCCCAGTAACACAGTCTGTACCCGGAGTGCGTGTCCCCCAGTAACACAGTCTGTACCCGGAGTGTGTGTCCCCAGTAACACAGTCTGTACCCGGAGTGCGTGTCTCCCAGTAACACAGTCTGTACCCGGAGTGCGTGTCCCCCAGTAACACAGTCTGTACCCGGAGTGTGTGTCCCCAGTAACACAGTCTGTACCCGGAGTGCGTGTCCCCCAGTAACACAGTCTTTACCCGGAGTGTGTGTCCCCCAGTAACACAGTCTGTACCCGGAGTGTGTGTCCCCCAGTAACACAGTCTGTACCCGGAGTGTGTGTCCCCAGTAACACAGTCTGTACCCGGAGTGCGTGTCCCCAGTAACACAGTCTGTGCCCGGAGTGCGTGTCCCCAGTAACACAGTCTGTAACCGGAGTGCGTGTCCCCAGTAACACAGTCTGTACCCGGAGTGCGTGTCCCCCAGTAAAACAGTCTGTACCCGGAGTGTGTGTCCCCCAGTAACACAGTCTGTACCCGGAGTGCGTGTCCCCCAGTAAAACAGTCTGTACCCGGAGTGCGTGTCCCCAGTAACACAGTATGTACCCGGAGTGCGTGTCCCCCAGTAACACAGTCTGTACCCGGAGTGTGTGTCCCCCCGTAAAACAGTCTGTACCCGGAGTGCGTGTCCCCCAGTAACACAGTCTGTACCCGGAGTGCGTGTCCCCCAGTAACACAGTCTCTACCCGGAGTGCGTGTACCCCAGTAAAACAGTCTGTACCCGGAGTGCGTGTCCCCCAGTAACACAGTCTGTACCCGGAGTGCGTGTCCCCCAGTAAAACAGTCTGTACCCGGAGTATGTGTCCCCCAGTAACACAGTCTGTACCCGGAGTGCGTGTCCCCCAGTAAAACAGTCTGTACCCGGAGTGTGTGTCCCCCAGTAACACAGTCTGTACCCAGAGTGTGTGTCCCCCAGTAACACAGTCTGTACCCGGAGTGTGTGTCCCCAGTAACACAGTCTCTACCCGGAGTGCGTGTCCCCCAGTAAAACAGTCTGTACCCGGAGTGCGTGTCCCCCAGTAACACAGTCTGTACCCAGAGTGTGTGTCCCCCAGTAAAACAGTCTGTACCCGGAGTGCGTGTCCCCATTAACACAGTCTGTACCCGGAGTGCGTGTCCCCCAGTAACACAGTCTGTACCCAGAGTGTGTGTCCCCCAGTAACACAGTCTGTACCCGGAGTGTGTGTCCCCAGTAACACAGTCTGTACCCGGAGTGTGTGTCCCCCAGTAACACAGTCTGTACCCAGAGTGTGTGTCCCCCAGTAACACAGTCTGTACCCGGAATGTGTGTGCCCAGTAACACAGTCTGTACCCGGAGTGTGTGTCCCCCAGTAACACAGTCTGTACCCAGAGTGTGTGTCCCCCAGTAACACAGTCTGTACCCGGAATGTGTGTGCCCAGTAACACAGTCTGTACCCGGAGTGCGTGTCCCCCAGTAAAACAGTCTGTACCCGGAGTGCGTGTCCCCCAGTAACACAGTCTGTACCCAGAGTGCGTGTCCCCCAGTAACACAGTCTGTACCCGGAGTGCGTGTCCCCAGTAAAACAGTCTGTACCCGGAGTGTGTGTCCCCCAGTAACACAGTCTGTACCCGGAGTGCGTGTCCCCCAGTAACACAGTCTGTACCCGGAGTGCGTGTCCCCCAGTAACACAGTCTGTACCCGGAGTCCGTGTCCCCCAGTAACACAGTCTGTACCCGGAGTGCGTGTCCCCCAGTAACACAGTCTGTACCCGGAGTGCGTGTCCCCAGTAACACAGTCTGTACCCGGAGTGCGTGTCCCCCAGTAACACAGTCTGTACCCGGAGTGTGTGTCCCCAGTAACACAGTCTGTACCCGGAGTGCGTGTCCCCAGTAACACAGTCTGTACCCGGAGTGCGTGTCCCCAGTAACACAGTCTGTACCCGGAGTGCGTGTCCCCCAGTAACACAGTCTGTACCCGGAGTGTGTGTCCCCCGGTAACACAGTCTGTACCCGGAGTGTGTGTCCCCAGTAACACAGTCTGTACCCGGAGTGTGTGTCCCCAGTAACACAGTCTGTACCCGGAGTGCGTGTCCCCCAGTAACACAGTCTGTACCCGGAGTGTGTGTCCCCAGTAACACAGTCTGTACCCAGAGTGCGTGTCTCCCAGTAACACAGTCTGTACCCGGAGTGCGTGTCCCCCAGTAACACAGTCTGTACCCGGAGTGTGTGTCCCCAGTAACACAGTCTGTACCCGGAGTGCGTGTCCCCCAGTAACACAGTCTGTACCCGGAGTGTGTGTCCCCCAGTAACACAGTCTGTACCCGGAGTGTGTGTCCCCCAGTAACACAGTCTGTACCCGGAGTGTGTGTCCCCAGTAACACAGTCTGTACCCGGAGTGCGTGTCCTCAGTAACACAGTCTGTGCCCGGAGTGCGTGTCCCCAGTAACACAGTTTGTAACCGGAGTGCGTGTCCCCAGTAACATAGTCTGTACCCGGAGTGCGTGTCCCGCAGTAAAACAGTCTGTACCCGGAGTGTGTGTCCCCCAGTAACACAGTCTGTACCCGGAGTGCGTGTCCCCCAGTAAAACAGTCTGTACCCGGAGTGCGTGTCCCCAGTAACACAGTCTGTACCCGGAGTGCGTGTCCCCCAGTAACACAGTCTGTACCCGGAGTGTGTGTCCCCCAGTACAACTGTCTGTACCCGGAGTGCGTGTCCCCAGTAACACAGTCTGTACCCGGAGTGCGTGTCCCCCAGTAACACAGTCTCTACCCGGAGTGCGTGTCCCCCAGTAAAACAGTCTGTACCCGGAGTGTGTGTCCCCAGTAACACAGTCTGTACCCGGAGTGCGTGTCCCCAGTAACACAGTCTGTACCCGGAGTGCGTGTCCCCCAGTAACACAGTCTGTGCCCGGAGTGTGTGTCCCCCAGTAACACAGTCTGTACCCGGAGTGTGTGTCCCCCAGTAACACAGTCTGTACCCGGAGTGTGTGTCCCCCAGTAAAACAGTCTGTACCCGGATTGCGTGTCCCCCAGTAACACAGTCTGTACCCGGAGTGTGTGTCCCCCAGTAACACAGTCTGTACCCAGAGTGCGTGTCCCCAGTAAAACAGTCTGTGCCCGGAGTGTGTGTCCCCCAGTAACACAGTCTGTACCCGGAGTGCGTGTCCCCAGTAACACAGTCTGTACCCGGAGTGCGTGTCCCCAGTAACACAGTCTGTACCCGGAGTGTGTGTCCCCAGTAACACAGTCTGTACCCGGAGTGTGTGTCCCCCAGTAACACAGTCTGTACCCGGAGTGCGTGTCCCCAGTAACACAGTCTGTACCCGGAGTGTGTGTCCCCAGTAACACAGTCTGTACCCGGAGTGCGTGTCCCCAGTAACACAGTCTGTACCCGGAGTGTGTGTCCCCAGTAACACAGTCTGTACCCGGAGTGTGTGTCCCCCAATAACACAGTCTGTACCCGGAGTGCGTGTCCCCAGTAACACAGTCTGTACCCGGAGTGTGTGTCCCCAGTAACACAGTCTGTACCCGGAGTGTGTGTCCCCAGTAACACAGTCTGTACCCAGAGTGTGTGTCCCCAGTAAAACAGTCTGCACCCGGAGTGTGTGTCCCCCAGTAACACAGTCTGTACCCGGAGTACGTGTCCCCCAGTAAAACAGTCTGTACCCGGAGTGCGTGTCCCCAGTAACACAGTCTGTAGCCGGAGTGTGTGTCCCCCAGTAACACAGTCTGTACCCGGAGTGTGTGTCCCCCAGAAACACAGTCTGTACCCGGAGTGTGTGTCCCCCAGTAACACAGTCTGTACCCGGAGTGCGTGTCCCCAATAACACAGTCTGTACCCGGAGTGTGTGTCCCCCAGTAACACAGTCTGTACCCAGAGTGCGTGTCCCCCAGTAACACAGTCTGTACCCAGAGTGCGTGTCTTCCAGTAAAACAGTCTGTACCCGGAGTGCGTGTCCCCCACTAACACAGTCTGTACCCGGAGTGCGTGTCCCCCAGTAACACAGTCTGTACCCGGAGTGCGTGTCCCCCAGTAACACAGTCTGTACCCGGAGTGCGTGTCCCCCAGTAAAACTGTCTGTACCCGGAGTGCGTGTCCCCAGTAACACAGTATGTACCCGGAGTGCGTGTCCCCCAGTAACACAGTCTGTACCCGGAGTGCGTGTCCCCCCGTAAAACAGTCTGTACCCGGAGTGCGTGTCCCCAGTAACACAGTCTGTACCCGGAGTGCGTGTCCCCCAGTAACACAGTCTCTACCCGGAGTGCGTGTACACCAGTAAAACAGTCTGTACCCGGAGTGCGTGTCCCCCAGTAACACAGTCTGTACCCGGAGTGCGTGTCCCCCAGTAAAACAGTCTGTACCCGGAGTATGTGTCCCCCAGTAACACAGTCTGTACCCGGAGTGCGTGTCCCCCAGTAAAACAGTCTGTACCCGGAGTGTGTGTCCCCCAGTAACACAGTCTGTACCCAGAGTGTGTGTCCCCCAGTAACACAGTCTGTACCCGGAGTGTGTGTCCCCAGTAACACAGTCTGTACCCGGAGTGCGTGTCCCCCAGTAAAACAGTCTGTACCCGGAGTGCGTGTCCCCCAGTAACACAGTCTGTACCCAGAGTGTGTGTCCCCCAGTAAAACAGTCTGTACCCGGAGTGCGTGTCCCCATTAACACAGTCTGTACCCGGAGTGCGTGTCCCCCAGTAACACAGTCTGTACCCAGAGTGTGTGTCCCCCAGTAACACAGTCTGTACCCGGAGTGTGTGTCCCCAGTAACACAGTCTGTACCCGGAGTGTGTGTCCCCCAGTAACACAGTCTGTACCCAGAGTGTGTGTCCCCCAGTAACACAGTCTGTACCCGGAATGTGTGTCCCCAGTAACACAGTCTGTACCCGGAGTGCGTGTCCCCCAGTAAAACAGTCTGTACCCGGAGTGCGTGTCCCCCAGTAACACAGTCTGTACCCAGAGTGCGTGTCCCCCAGTAACACAGTCTGTACCCGGAGTGCGTGTCCCCAGTAAAACAGTCTGTACCCGGAGTGTGTGTCCCCCAGTAACACAGTCTGTACCCGGAGTGCGTGTCCCCCAGTAACACAGTCTGTACCCGGAGTGCGTGTCCCCCAGTAACACAGTCTGTACCCGGAGTGCGTGTCCCCCAGTAACACAGTCTGTACCCGGAGTGCGTGTCCCCCAGTAACACTGTCTGTACCCAGAGTGTGTGTCCCCCAGTAACACAGTCTGTACCCGGAGTGCGTGTCCCCCAGTAACACAGTCTGTACCCGGAGTGCGTGTCCCCCAGTAACACAGTCTGTACCCGGAGTGCGTGTCCCCAGGAACACAGTCTGTACCCGGAGTGCGTGTCCCCAGTAACACAGTCTGTACCCGGAGTGCGTGTCCCCCAGTAACACAGTCTGTACCCGGAGTGTGTGTCCCCAGTAACACAGTCTGTACCCGGAGTGCGTGTCCCCAGTAACACAGTCTGTACCCGGAGTGCGTGTCCCCAGTAACACAGTCTGTACCCGGAGTGCGTGTCCCCCAGTAACACAGTCTGTACCCGGAGTGTGTGTCCCCCGGTAACACAGTCTGTACCCGGAGTGTGTGTCCCCAGTAACACAGTCTGTACCCGGAGTGTGTGTCCCCAGTAACACAGTCTGTACCCGGAGTGCGTGTCCCCCAGTAACACAGTCTGTACCCGGAGTGTGTGTCCCCAGTAACACAGTCTGTACCCGGAGTGCGTGTCTCCCAGTAACACAGTCTGTACCCGGAGTGCGTGTCCCCCAGTAACACAGTCTGTACCCGGAGTGTGTGTCCCCAGTAACACAGTCTGTACCCGGAGTGCGTGTCCCCCAGTAACACAGTCTTTACCCGGAGTGTGTGTCCCCCAGTAACACAGTCTGTACCCGGAGTGTGTGTCCCCCAGTAACACAGTCTGTACCCGGAGTGTGTGTCCCCAGTAACACAGTCTGTACCCGGAGTGCGTGTCCCCAGTAACACAGTCTGTGCCCGGAGTGCGTGTCCCCAGTAACACAGTCTGTACCCGGAGTGCGTGTCCCCCAGTAAAACAGTCTGTACCCGGAGTGTGTGTCCCCCAGTAACACAGTCTGTACCCGGAGTGCGTGTCCCCCAGTAAAACAGTCTGTACCCGGAGTGCGTGTCCCCAGTAACACAGTATGTACCCGGAGTGCGTGTCCCCCAGTAACACAGTCTGTACCCGGAGTGTGTGTCCCCCCGTAAAACAGTCTGTACCCGGAGTGCGTGTCCCCAGTAACACAGTCTGTACCCGGAGTGCGTGTCCCCCAGTAACACAGTCTCTACCCGGAGTGCGTGTACCCCAGTAAAACAGTCTGTACCCGTAGTGCGTGTCCCCCAGTAACACAGTCTGTACCCGGAGTGCGTGTCCCCCAGTAAAACAGTCTGTACCCGGAGTGTGTGTCCCCCAGTAACACAGTCTGTACCCAGAGTGTGTGTCCCCCAGTAACACAGTCTGTACCCGGAGTGTGTGTCCCCAGTAACACAGTCTGTACCCGGAGTGCGTGTCCCCCAGTAACACAGTCTGTACCCGGAGTGCGTGTCCCCCAGTAACACAGTCTGTACCCGGAGTGCGTGTCCCCCAGTAACACAGTCTGTACCCGGAGTGCGTGTCCCCCAGTAACACAGTCTGTACCCGGAGTGCGTGTCCCCCAGTAACACAGTCTGTACCCAGAGTGTGTGTCCCCCAGTAACACAGTCTGTACCCGGAGTGTGTGTCCCCAGTAACACAGTCTGTACCCGGAGTGTGTGTCCCCCAGTAACACAGTCTGTACCCAGAGTGTGTGTCCCCCAGTAACACAGTCTGTACCCGGAATGTGTGTGCCCAGTAACACAGTCTGTACCCGGAGTGCGTGTCCCCCAGTAAAACAGTCTGTACCCGGAGTGCGTGTCCCCCAGTAACACAGTCTGTACCCAGAGTGCGTGTCCCCCAGTAACACAGTCTGTACCCGGAGTGCGTGTCCCCAGTAAAACAGTCTGTACCCGGAGTGTGTGTCCCCCAGTAACACAGTCTGTACCCGGAGTGCGTGTCCCCCAGTAACACAGTCTGTACCCGGAGTGCGTGTCCCCCAGTAACACAGTCTGTACCCGGAGTCCGTGTCCCCCAGTAACACAGTCTGTACCCGGAGTGCGTGTCCCCCAGTAACACAGTCTGTACCCAGAGTGTGTGTCCCCCAGTAACACAGTCTGTACCCGGAGTGCGTGTCCCCCAGTAACAAGTCTGTACCCGGAGTGCGTGTCCCCCAGTAACACAGTCTGTACCCGGAGTGCGTGTCCCCAGTAACACAGTCTGTACCCGGAGTGCGTGTCCCCAGTAACACAGTCTGTACCCGGAGTGCGTGTCCCCCAGTAACACAGTCTGTACCCGGAGTGTGTGTCCCCAGTAACACAGTCTGTACCCGGAGTGCGTGTCCCCAGTAACACAGTCTGTACCCGGAGTGCGTGTCCCCAGTAACACAGTCTGTACCCGGAGTGCGTGTCCCCCAGTAACACAGTCTGTACCCGGAGTGTGTGTCCCCCGGTAACACAGTCTGTACCCGGAGTGTGTGTCCCCAGTAACACAGTCTGTACCCGGAGTGTGTGTCCCCAGTAACACAGTCTGTACCCGGAGTGCGTGTCCCCCAGTAACACAGTCTGTACCCGGAGTGTGTGTCCCCAGTAACACAGTCTGTACCCGGAGTGCGTGTCTCCCAGTAACACAGTCTGTACCCGGAGTGCGTGTCCCCCAGTAACACAGTCTGTACCCAGAGTGCGTGTCCCCCAGTAACACAGTCTGTACCCGGAGTGTGTGTCCCCAGTAACACAGTCTGTACCCGGAGTCCGTGTCCCCCAGTAACACAGTCTGCACCCGGAGTGTGTGTCCCCCAATAACACAGTCTGTACCCGGAGTGTGTGTCCCCAGTAACACAGTCTGTACCCGGAGTGTGTGTCCCCCAATAATACAGTCTGTACCCGGAGTGCGTGTCCCCCAGTAAAACAGTCTGTACCCGGAGTGCGTGTCCCCCAGTAAAACAGTCTGTACCCGGAGTGTGTGTCCCCCAGTAAAACAGTCTGTACCCGGAGTGTGTGTCCCCCAGTTAAACAGTCTGTACCCGGAGTGTGTGTCCCCCAGTTAAACAGTCTGTACCCAGAGTGCGTGTCCCCAGTAACACAGTCTGTACCCGGAGTGCGTGTCCCCAGTAACACAGTCTGTACCCGGAGTGCGTGTCCCCCAGGAAAACAGTCTGTACCCGGAGTGTGTGTCCCCCAGTAACACAGTCTGTACCCGGAGTGCGTGTCCCCAGTAACACAGTCTGCACCCGGAGTGCGTGTCCCCCAGTAAAACAGTCTGTACCCGGAGTGTGTGTCCCCCAATAATAAGGTCTGTACCCGGAGTGCGTGTCCCCCAGTAAAACAGTCTGTGCCCGGAGTGTGTGTCCCCAGTAACACAGTCTGCACCCGGAGTGTGTGTCCCCCAGTAACACAGTCTGTACCCGGAGTGTGTGTCCCCAGTAACACAGTCTGTACCCGGAGTGCGTGTCCCCCAGTAACACAGTCTGTACCCAGAGTGTGTGTCCCCCAGTAACACAGTCTGTACCCGGAGTGCGTGTCCCCAGTAACACAGTCTGTGCCCGGAGTGCGTGTCCCCCAGTAAAACAGTCTGTACCCGGAGTGCGTGTCCCCCAGTAACACAGTCTGTACCCGGAGTGCGTGTCCCCCAGTAACACAGTCTGTACCCGGAATGCGTGTCCCCCAGTAACACAGTCTGTACCCGGAGTGTGTGTCCCCAGTAACACAGTCTGTACCCGGAGTGCGTGTCCCCCAGTAACACAGTCTGTACCCGGAGTGCGTGTCCCCCAGTAACACAGTCTGTACCCGGAGTCCGTGTCCCCAGTAACACAGTCTGTACCCGGAGTGCGTGTCCCCCAGTAACACAGTCTGTACCCGGAGTGTGTGTCCCCCAGTAACACAGTCTGTACCCGGAGTGCGTGTCCCCCAGTAACACAGTCTGTACCCGGAGGGGTGTCCCCCAGTAACACAGTCTGTACCCGGAGTGCGTGTCCCCCAGTAACACAGTCTGTACCCGGAGTGCGTGTCCCCCAGTAACACAGTCTGTACCCAGAGTGCGTGTCCCCCAGTAACACAGTCTGTACCCGGAGTGCGTGTCCCCCAGTAAAACAGTCTGTACCCGGAGTGCGTGTCCCCCAGTAACACAGTCTGTACCCAGAGTGCGTTTCCCCCAGTAACACAGTCTGTACCCGCAGTGCGTGTCCCGAGTAAAACAGTCTGTACCCGGAGTGTGTGTCCCCCAGTAACACAGTCTGTACCCGGAGTGCGTGTCCCCCAGTAACACAGTCTGTACCCGGAGTGCGTGTCCCCCAGTAACACAGTCTGTACCCGGAGTGTGTGTCCCCATTAACACAGTCTGTGCCCGGAGTGCGTGTCCCCCAGTAACACAGTCTGTACCCGGAGTGTGTGTCCCCAGTAACACAGTCTGTACCCGGAGTGCGTGTCCCCACTAACACAGTCTGTACCCGGAGTGCGTGTCCCCCAGTAAAACAGTCTGTACCCGGAGTGCGTGTCCCCCAGTAACACAGTCTGTACCCGGAGTGCGTGTCCCCCAGTAACACAGTCTGTACCCGGAGTGCGTGTCCCCCAGTAACACAGTCTGTACCCGGAGTGCGTGTCCCCAGTAAAACAGTCTGTACCCGGAGTGTGTGTCCCCCAGTAACACAGTCTGTACCCGGAGTGCGTGTCCCCCAGTAACACAGTCTGTACCCGGAGTGCGTGTCCCCCAGTAACACAGTCTGTACCCGGAGTCCGTGTCCCCCAGTAACACAGTCTGTACCCGGAGTGCGTGTCCCCCAGTAACACAGTCTGTACCCAGAGTGTGTGTCCCCCAGTAACACAGTCTGTACCCGGAGTGCGTGTCCCCCAGTAACAAGTCTGTACCCGGAGTGCGTGTCCCCCAGTAACACAGTCTGTACCCGGAGTGCGTGTCCCCAGTAACACAGTCTGTACCCGGAGTGCGTGTCCCCAGTAACACAGTCTGTACCCGGAGTGCGTGTCCCCCAGTAACACAGTCTGTACCCGGAGTGTGTGTCCCCAGTAACACAGTCTGTACCCGGAGTGCGTGTCCCCAGCAACACAGTCTGTACCCGGAGTGCGTGTCCCCAGTAACACAGTCTGTACCCGGAGTGCGTGTCCCCCAGTAACACAGTCTGTACCCGGAGTGCGTGTCCCCCGGTAACACAGTCTGTACCCGGAGTGTGTGTCCCCAGTAACACAGTCTGGACCCGGAGTGTGTGTCCCCAGTAACACAGTCTGTACCCGGAGTGCGTGTCCCCCAGTAACACAGTCTGTACCCGGAGTGTGTGTCCCCAGTAACACAGTCTGTACCCGGAGTGCGTGTCTCCCAGTAACACAGTCTGTACCCGGAGTGCGTGTCCCCCAGTAACACAGTCTGTACCCAGAGTGCGTGTCCCCCAGTAACACAGTCTGTACCCGGAGTGTGTGTCCCCAGTAACACAGTCTGTACCCGGAGTCCGTGTCCCCCAGTAACACAGTCTGCACCCGGAGTGTGTGTCCCCCAGTAACACAGTCTGTACCCGGAGTGTGTGTCCCCAGTAACACAGTCTGTACCCGGAGTGTGTGTCCCCCAATAATACAGTCTGTACCCGGAGTGCGTGTCCCCCAGTAAAACAGTCTGTACCCGGAGTGCGTGTCCCCCAGTAAAACAGTCTGTACCCGGAGTGTGTGTCCCCCAGTAAAACAGTCTGTACCCGGAGTGTGTGTCCCCCAGTTAAACAGTCTGTACCCGGAGTGTGTGTCCCCCAGTTAAACAGTCTGTACCCAGAGTGCGTGTCCCCAGTAACACAGTCTGTACCCGGAGTGCGTGTCCCCAGTAACACAGTCTGTACCCGGAGTGCGTGTCCCCCAGGAAAACAGTCTGTACCCGGAGTGTGTGTCCCCCAGTAACACAGTCTGTACCCGGAGTGCGTGTCCCCAGTAACACAGTCTGCACCCGGAGTGCGTGTCCCCCAGTAAAACAGTCTGTACCCGGAGTGTGTGTCCCCCAATAATAAGGTCTGTACCCGGAGTGCGTGTCCCCCAGTTAAACAGTCTGTGCCCGGAGTGTGTGTCCCCAGTAACACAGTCTGTACCCGGAGTGCGTGTCCCCCAGTAAAACAGTCTGTGCCCGGAGTGTGTGTCCCCAGTAACACAGTCTGCACCCGGAGTGTGTGTCCCCCAGTAACACAGTCTGTACCCGGAGTGTGTGTCCCCAGTAACACAGTCTGTACCCGGAGTGCGTGTCCCCCAGTAACACAGTCTGTACCCAGAGTGCGTGTCCCCAGTAACACAGTCTGTGCCCGGAGTGCGTGTCCCCCAGTAAAACAGTCTGTACCCGGAGTGCGTGTCCCCCAGTAACACAGTCTGTACCCGGAGTGCGTGTCCCCCAGTAACACAGTCTGTACCCGGAATGCGTGTCCCCCAGTAACACAGTCTGTACCCGGAGTGTGTGTCCCCAGTAACACAGTCTGTACCCGGAGTGCGTGTCCCCCAGTAACACAGTCTGTACCCGGAGTGCGTGTCCCCCAGTAACACAGTCTGTACCCGGAGTGCGTGTCCCCCAGTAACACAGTCTGTACCCGGAGTCCGTGTCCCCAGTAACACAGTCTGTACCCGGAGTGCGTGTCCCCCAGTAACACAGTCTGTACCCGGAGTGTGTGTCCCCCAGTAACACAGTCTGTACCCGGAGTGCGTGTCCCCCAGTAACACAGTCTGTACCCGGAGGGGTGTCCCCCAGTAACACAGTCTGTACCCGGAGTGCGTGTCCCCCAGTAACACAGTCTGTACCCGGAGTGCGTGTCCCCCAGTAACACAGTCTGTACCCAGAGTGCGTGTCCCCCAGTAACACAGTCTGTACCCGGAGTGCGTGTCCCCCAGTAAAACAGTCTGTACCCGGAGTGCGTGTCCCCCAGTAACACAGTCTGTACCCAGAGTGCGTGTCCCCCAGTAACACAGTCTGTACCCGCAGTGCGTGTCCCCAGTAAAACAGTCTGTACCCGGAGTGTGTGTCCCCCAGTAACACAGTCTGTACCCGGAGTGCGTGTCCCCCAGTAACACAGTCTGTACCCGGAGTGCGTGTCCCCCAGTAACACAGTCTGTACGCGGAGTGTGTGTCCCCATTAACACAGTCTGTGCCCGGAGTGCGTGTCCCCCAGTAACACAGTCTGTACCCGGAGTGTGTGTCCCCAGTAACACAGTCTGTACCCGGAGTGCGTGTCCCCACTAACACAGTCTGTACCCGGAGTGCGTGTCCCCCAGTAAAACAGTCTGTACCCGGAGTGCGTGTCCCCCAGTAACACAGTCTGTACCCGGAGTGCGTGTCCCCCAGTAACACAGTCTGTACCCGGAGTGCGTGTCCCCCAGTAAAACAGTCTGTACCCGGAGTGTGTGTCCCCCAGTAAAACAGTCTGTGCCCGGAGTGCGTGTCCCCCAGTAACACAGTCTGTACCCGGAGTGCGTGTCCCCCAGTAAAACAGTCTGGACCCGGAGTATGTGTCCCCCAGTAACACAGTCTGTACCCGGAGTGCGTGTCCCCCAGTAAAACAGTCTGTACCCGGAGTGTGTGTCCCCCAGTAACACAGTCTGTACCCAGAGTGTGTGTCCCCCAGTAACACAGTCTGTACCCGGAGTGTGTGTCCCCAGTAACACAGTCTGTACCCGGAGTGTGTGTCCCCCAGTAACACAGTCTGTACCCGGAGTGTGTGTCCCCCAGTAACACAGTCTGTACCCGGAGTGTGTGTCCCCAGTAACACAGTCTGTACCCGGAGTGCGTGTCCCCCAGGAAAACAGTCTGTACCCGGAGTGTGTGTCCCCCAGTAACACAGTCTGTACCCGGAGTGCGTGTCCCCAGTAACACAGTCTGCACCCGGAGTGCGTGTCCCCCAGTAAAACAGTCTGTACCCGGAGTGTGTGTCCCCCAATAATAAGGTCTGTACCCGGAGTGCGTGTCCCCCAGTTAAACAGTCTGTGCCCGGAGTGTGTGTCCCCAGTAACACAGTCTGTACCCGGAGTGCGTGTCCCCCAGTAAAACAGTCTGTGCCCGGAGTGTGTGTCCCCAGTAACACAGTCTGCACCCGGAGTGTGTGTCCCCCAGTAACACAGTCTGTACCCGGAGTGTGTGTCCCCAGTAACACAGTCTGTACCCGGAGTGCGTGTCCCCCAGTAACACAGTCTGTACCCAGAGTGCGTGTCCCCAGTAACACAGTCTGTGCCCGGAGTGCGTGTCCCCCAGTAAAACAGTCTGTACCCGGAGTGCGTGTCCCCCAGTAACACAGTCTGTACCCGGAGTGCGTGTCCCCCAGTAACACAGTCTGTACCCGGAATGCGTGTCCCCCAGTAACACAGTCTGTACCCGGAGTGTGTGTCCCCAGTAACACAGTCTGTACCCGGAGTGCGTGTCCCCCAGTAACACAGTCTGTACCCGGAGTGCGTGTCCCCCAGTAACACAGTCTGTACCCGGAGTGCGTGTCCCCCAGTAACACAGTCTGTACCCGGAGTCCGTGTCCCCAGTAACACAGTCTGTACCCGGAGTGCGTGTCCCCCAGTAACACAGTCTGTACCCGGAGTGTGTGTCCCCCAGTAACACAGTCTGTACCCGGAGTGCGTGTCCCCCAGTAACACAGTCTGTACCCGGAGGGGTGTCCCCCAGTAACACAGTCTGCACCCGGAGTGCGTGTCCCCCAGTAACACAGTCTGTACCCGGAGTGCGTGTCCCCCAGTAACACAGTCTGTACCCAGAGTGCGTGTCCCCCAGTAACACAGTCTGTACCCGGAGTGCGTGTCCCCCAGTAAAACAGTCTGTACCCGGAGTGCGTGTCCCCCAGTAACACAGTCTGTACCCAGAGTGCGTGTCCCCCAGTAACACAGTCTGTACCCGCAGTGCGTGTCCCCAGTAAAACAGTCTGTACCCGGAGTGTGTGTCCCCCAGTAACACAGTCTGTACCCGGAGTGCGTGTCCCCCAGTAACACAGTCTGTACCCGGAGTGCGTGTCCCCCAGTAACACAGTCTGTACGCGGAGTGTGTGTCCCCATTAACACAGTCTGTGCCCGGAGTGCGTGTCCCCCAGTAACACAGTCTGTACCCGGAGTGTGTGTCCCCAGTAACACAGTCTGTACCCGGAGTGCGTGTCCCCACTAACACAGTCTGTACCCGGAGTGCGTGTCCCCCAGTAAAACAGTCTGTACCCGGAGTGCGTGTCCCCCAGTAACACAGTCTGTACCCGGAGTGCGTGTCCCCCAGTAACACAGTCTGTACCCGGAGTGCGTGTCCCCCAGTAAAACAGTCTGTACCCGGAGTGTGTGTCCCCCAGTAAAACAGTCTGTGCCCGGAGTGCGTGTCCCCCAGTAACACAGTCTGTACCCGGAGTGCGTGTCCCCCAGTAAAACAGTCTGTACCCGGAGTATGTGTCCCCCAGTAACACAGTCTGTACCCGGAGTGCGTGTCCCCCAGTAAAACAGTCTGTACCCGGAGTGTGTGTCCCCCAGTAACACAGTCTGTACCCAGAGTGTGTGTCCCCCAGTAACACAGTCTGTACCCGGAGTGTGTGTCCCCAGTAACACAGTCTGTACCCGGAGTGTGTGTCCCCCAGTAACACAGTCTGTACCCGGAGTGTGTGTCCCCCAGTAACACAGTCTGTACCCGGAGTGTGTGTCCCCAGTAACACAGTCTGTACCCGGAGTGCGTGTCCCCAGTAACACAGTCTGTGCCCGGAGTGCGTGTCCCCAGTAACACAGTCTGTACCCGGAGTGCATGTCCCCCAGTAAAACAGTCTGTACCCGGAGTGTGTGTCCCCCAGTAACACAGTCTGTACCCGGAGTGCGTGTCCCCCAGTAAAACTGTCTGTACCCGGAGTGCGTGTCCCCAGTAACACAGTATGTACCCGGAGTGCGTGTCCCCCAGTAACACAGTCTGTACCCGGAGTGTGTGTCCCCCCGTAAAACAGTCTGTACCCGGAGTGCGTGTCCCCAGTAACACAGTCTGTACCCGGAGTGCGTGTCCCCCAGTAACACAGTCTCTACCCGGAGTGCGTGTACCCCAGTAAAACAGTCTGTACCCGGAGTGCGTGTCCCCCAGTAACACAGTCTGTACCCGGAGTGCGTGTCCCCCAGTAAAACAGTCTGTACCCGGAGTATGTGTCCCCCAGTAACACAGTCTGTACCCGGAGTGCGTGTCCCCCAGTAAAACAGTCTGTACCCGGAGTGTGTGTCCCCCAGTAACACAGTCTGTACCCAGAGTGTGTGTCCCCCAGTAACACAGTCTGTACCCGGAGTGTGTGTCCCCAGTAACACAGTCTGTACCCGGAGTGCGTGTCCCCCAGTAAAACAGTCTGTACCCGGAGTGCGTGTCCCCCAGTAACACAGTCTGTACCCAGAGTGTGTGTCCCCCAGTAAAACAGTCTGTACCCGGAGTGCGTGTCCCCATTAACACAGTCTGTACCCGGAGTGCGTGTCCCCCAGTAACACAGTCTGTACCCAGAGTGTGTGTCCCCCAGTAACACAGTCTGTACCCGGAGTGTGTGTCCCCAGTAACACAGTCTGTACCCGGAGTGTGTGTCCCCCAGTAACACAGTCTGTACCCAGAGTGTGTGTCCCCCAGTAACACAGTCTGTACCCGGAATGTGTGTCCCCAGTAACACAGTCTGTACCCGGAGTGCGTGTCCCCCAGTAAAACAGTCTGTACCCGGAGTGCGTGACCCCCAGTAACACAGTCTGTACCCAGAGTGCGTGTCCCCCAGTAACACAGTCTGTACCCGGAGTGCGTGTCCCCAGTAAAACAGTCTGTACCCGGAGTGTGTGTCCCCCAGTAACACAGTCTGTACCCGGAGTGCGTGTCCCCCAGTAACACAGTCTGTACCCGGAGTGCGTGTCCCCCAGTAACACAGTCTGTACCCGGAGTGCGTGTCCCCCAGTAACACAGTCTGTACCCGGAGTGCGTGTCCCCCAGTAACACAGTCTGTACCCAGAGTGTGTGTCCCCCAGTAACACAGTCTGTACCCGGAGTGCGTGTCCCCCAGTAACACAGTCTGTACCCGGAGTGCGTGTCCCCCAGTAACACAGTCTGTACCCGGAGTGCGTGTCCCCAGGAACACAGTCTGTACCCGGAGTGCGTGTCCCCAGTAACACAGTCTGTACCCGGAGTGCGTGTCCCCCAGTAACACAGTCTGTACCCGGAGTGTGTGTCCCCAGTAACACAGTCTGTACCCGGAGTGTGTGTCCCCCAGTAACACAGTCTGTACCCAGAGTGTGTGAACCCCAGTAACACAGTCTGTACCCGGAATGTGTGTCCCCAGTAACACAGTCTGTACCCGGAGTGCGTGTCCCCCAGTAACACAGTCTGTACCCGGAGTGCGTGTCCCCCAGTAACACAGTCTGTACCCGGAGTGCGTGTCCCCCAGTAACACAGTCTGTACCCGGAGTGTGTGTCCCCAGTAACACAGTCTGTACCCGGAGTGCGTGTCCCCCAGTAACACAGTCTGTACCCGGAGTGCGTGTCCCCCAGTAACACAGTCTGTACCCGGAGTGCGTGTCCCCCAGTAACACAGTCTGTACCCGGAGTCCGTGTCCCCAGTAACACAGTCTGTACCCGGAGTGCGTGTCCCCCAGTAACACAGTCTGTACCCGGAGTGTGTGTCCCCCAGTAACACAGTCTGTACCCGGAGTGCGTGTCCCCCAGTAACACAGTCTGTACCCGGAGGGGTGTCCCCCAGTAACACAGT
This sequence comes from Heptranchias perlo, assembly GCF_035084215.1. Classification (NCBI taxonomy): domain Eukaryota; kingdom Metazoa; phylum Chordata; class Chondrichthyes; order Hexanchiformes; family Hexanchidae; genus Heptranchias; species Heptranchias perlo. The sequence goes on from NC_090331.1 coordinate 78,474,998, forward strand.
CTGTACCCGGAGTGCGTGTCCCCCAGTAACACAGTCTGTACCCGGAGTGCGTGTCCCCCAGTAACACAGTCTGTACCCAGAGTGCGTGTCCCCCAGTAACACAGTCTGTACCCGGAGTGCGTGTCCCCCAGTAAAACAGTCTGTACCCGGAGTGCGTGTCCCCCAGTAACACAGTCTGTACCCAGAGTGCGTGTCCCCCAGTAACACAGTCTGTACCCGCAGTGCGTGTCCCCAGTAAAACAGTCTGTACCCGGAGTGTGTGTCCCCCAGTAACACAGTCTGTACCCGGAGTGCGTGTCCCCCAGTAACACAGTCTGTACCCGGAGTGCGTGTCCCCCAGTAACACAGTCTGTACGCGGAGTGTGTGTCCCCATTAACACAGTCTGTGCCCGGAGTGCGTGTCCCCCAGTAACACAGTCTGTACCCGGACTGTGTGTCCCCAGTAACACAGTCTGTACCCGGAGTGCGTGTCCCCACTAACACAGTCTGTACCCGGAGTGCGTGTCCCCCAGTAAAACAGTCTGTACCCGGAGTGCGTGTCCCCCAGTAACACAGTCTGTACCCGGAGTGCGTGTCCCCCAGTAACACAGTCTGTACCCGGAGTGCGTGTCCCCCAGTAAAACAGTCTGTACCCGGAGTGTGTGTCCCCCAGTAAAACAGTCTGTGCCCGGAGTGCGTGTCCCCCAGTAACACAGTCTGTACCCGGAGTGCGTGTCCCCCAGTAAAACAGTCTGTACCCGGAGTATGTGTCCCCCAGTAACACAGTCTGTACCCGGAGTGCGTGTCCCCCAGTAAAACAGTCTGTACCCGGAGTGTGTGTCCCCCAGTAACACAGTCTGTACCCAGAGTGTGTGTCCCCCAGTAACACAGTCTGTACCCGGAGTGTGTGTCCCCAGTAACACAGTCTGTACCCGGAGTGTGTGTCCCCCAGTAACACAGTCTGTACCCGGAGTGTGTGTCCCCCAGTAACACAGTCTGTACCCGGAGTGTGTGTCCCCAGTAACACAGTCTGTACCCGGAGTGCGTGTCCCCAGTAACACAGTCTGTGCCCGGAGTGCGTGTCCCCAGTAACACAGTCTGTACCCGGAGTGCATGTCCCCCAGTAAAACAGTCTGTACCCGGAGTGTGTGTCCCCCAGTAACACAGTCTGTACCCGGAGTGCGTGTCCCCCAGTAAAACTGTCTGTACCCGGAGTGCGTGTCCCCAGTAACACAGTATGTACCCGGAGTGCGTGTCCCCCAGTAACACAGTCTGTACCCGGAGTGTGTGTCCCCCCGTAAAACAGTCTGTACCCGGAGTGCGTGTCCCCAGTAACACAGTCTGTACCCGGAGTGCGTGTCCCCCAGTAACACAGTCTCTACCCGGAGTGCGTGTACCCCAGTAAAACAGTCTGTACCCGGAGTGCGTGTCCCCCAGTAACACAGTCTGTACCCGGAGTGCGTGTCCCCCAGTAAAACAGTCTGTACCCGGAGTATGTGTCCCCCAGTAACACAGTCTGTACCCGGAGTGCGTGTCCCCCAGTAAAACAGTCTGTACCCGGAGTGTGTGTCCCCCAGTAACACAGTCTGTACCCAGAGTGTGTGTCCCCCAGTAACACAGTCTGTACCCGGAGTGTGTGTCCCCAGTAACACAGTCTGTACCCGGAGTGCGTGTCCCCCAGTAAAACAGTCTGTACCCGGAGTGCGTGTCCCCCAGTAACACAGTCTGTACCCAGAGTGTGTGTCCCCCAGTAAAACAGTCTGTACCCGGAGTGCGTGTCCCCATTAACACAGTCTGTACCCGGAGTGCGTGTCCCCCAGTAACACAGTCTGTACCCAGAGTGTGTGTCCCCCAGTAACACAGTCTGTACCCGGAGTGTGTGTCCCCAGTAACACAGTCTGTACCCGGAGTGTGTGTCCCCCAGTAACACAGTCTGTACCCAGAGTGTGTGTCCCCCAGTAACACAGTCTGTACCCGGAATGTGTGTCCCCAGTAACACAGTCTGTACCCGGAGTGCGTGTCCCCCAGTAAAACAGTCTGTACCCGGAGTGCGTGACCCCCAGTAACACAGTCTGTACCCAGAGTGCGTGTCCCCCAGTAACACAGTCTGTACCCGGAGTGCGTGTCCCCATTAAAACAGTCTGTACCCGGAGTGTGTGTCCCCCAGTAACACAGTCTGTACCCGGAGTGCGTGTCCCCCAGTAACACAGTCTGTACCCGGAGTGCGTGTCCCCCAGTAACACAGTCTGTACCCGGAGTGCGTGTCCCCCAGTAACACAGTCTGTACCCGGAGTGCGTGTCCCCCAGTAACACAGTCTGTACCCAGAGTGTGTGTCCCCCAGTAACACAGTCTGTACCCGGAGTGCGTGTCCCCCAGTAACACAGTCTGTACCCGGAGTGCGTGTCCCCCAGTAACACAGTCTGTACCCGGAGTGCGTGTCCCCAGGAACACAGTCTGTACCCGGAGTGCGTGTCCCCAGTAACACAGTCTGTACCCGGAGTGCGTGTCCCCCAGTAACACAGTCTGTACCCGGAGTGCGTGTCCCCAGTAACACAGTCTGTACCCGGAGTGCGTGTCCCCAGTAACACAGTCTGTACCCGGAGTGCGTGTCCCCAGTAACACAGTCTGTACCCGGAGTGCGTGTCCCCCAGTAACACAGTCTGTACCCGGAGTGTGTGTCCCCCGGTAACACAGTCTGTACCCGGAGTGTGTGTCCCCCAGTAACACAGTCTGTACCCGGAGTGTGTGTCCCCCAGTAACACAGTCTGTACCCGGAGTGTGTGTCCCCAGTAACACAGTCTGTACCCGGAGTGCGTGTCCCCAGTAACACAGTCTGTGCCCGGAGTGCGTGTCCCCAGTAACACAGTCTGTAACCGGAGTGCGTGTCCCCAGTAACACAGTCTGTACCCGGAGTGCGTGTCCCCCAGTAAAACAGTCTGTACCCGGAGTGTGTGTCCCCCAGTAACACAGTCTGTACCCGGAGTGCGTGTCCCCCAGTAAAACAGTCTGTACCCGGAGTGCGTGTCCCCAGTAACACAGTATGTACCCGGAGTGCGTGTCCCCCAGTAACACAGTCTGTACCCAGAGTGTGTGTCCCCCCGTAAAACAGTCTGTACCCGGAGTGCGTGTCCCCAGTAACACAGTCTGTACCCGGAGTGCGTGTCCCCCAGTAACACAGTCTCTACCCGGAGTGCGTGTACCCCAGTAAAACAGTCTGTACCCGGAGTGCGTGTCCCCCAGTAACACAGTCTGTACCCGGAGTGCGTGTCCCCCAGTAAAACAGTCTGTACCCGGAGTATGTGTCCCCCAGTAACACAGTCTGTACCCGGAGTGCGTGTCCCCCAGTAAAACAGTCTGTACCCGGAGTGTGTGTCCCCCAGTAACACAGTCTGTACCCAGAGTGTGTGTCCCCCAGTAACACAGTCTGTACCCGGAGTGTGTGCCCCAGTAACACAGTCTCTACCCGGAGTGCGTGTCCCCCAGTAAAACAGTCTGTACCCGGAGTGCGTGTCCCCCAGTAACACAGTCTGTACCCAGAGTGTGTGTCCCCCAGTAAAACAGTCTGTACCCGGAGTGCGTGTCCCCATTAACACAGTCTGTACCCGGAGTGCGTGTCCCCCAGTAACACAGTCTGTACCCAGAGTGTGTGTCCCCCAGTAACACAGTCTGTACCCGGAGTGTGTGTCCCCAGTAACACAGTCTGTACCCGGAGTGTGTGTCCCCCAGTAACACAGTCTGTACCCAGAGTGTGTGAACCCCAGTAACACAGTCTGTACCCGGAATGTGTGTGCCCAGTAACACAGTCTGTACCCGGAGTGCGTGTCCCCCAGTAAAACAGTCTGTACCCGGAGTGCGTGTCCCCCAGTAGCACAGTCTGTACCCAGAGTGCGTGTCCCCCAGTAACACAGTCTGTACCCGGAGTGCGTGTCCCCAGTAAAACAGTCTGTACCCGGAGTGTGTGTCCCCCAGTAACACAGTCTGTACCCGGAGTGCGTGTCCCCCAGTAACACAGTCTGTACCCGGAGTGCGTGTCCCCCAGTAACACAGTCTGTACCCGGAGTCCGTGTCCCCCAGTAACACAGTCTGTACCCGGAGTGCGTGTCCCCCAGTAACACAGTCTGTACCCAGAGTGTGTGTCCCCCAGTAACACAGTCTGTACCCGGAGTGCGTGTCCCCCAGTAACAAGTCTGTACCCGGAGTGCGTGTCCCCCAGTAACACAGTCTGTACCCGGAGTGCGTGTCCCCAGTAACACAGTCTGTACCCGGAGTGCGTGTCCCCAGTAACACAGTCTGTACCCGGAGTGCGTGTCCCCCAGTAACACAGTCTGTACCCGGAGTGTGTGTCCCCAGTAACACAGTCTGTACCCGGAGTGCGTGTCCCCAGTAACACAGTCTGTACCCGGAGTGCGTGTCCCCAGTAACACAGTCTGTACCCGGAGTGCGTGTCCCCCAGTAACACAGTCTGTACCCGGAGTGTGTGTCCCCCGGTAACACAGTCTGTACCCGGAGTGTGTGTCCCCAGTAACACAGTCTGTACCCGGAGTGTGTGTCCCCAGTAACACAGTCTGTACCCGGAGTGCGTGTCCCCCAGTAACACAGTCTGTACCCGGAGTGTGTGTCCCCAGTAACACAGTCTGTACCCGGAGTGCGTGTCTCCCAGTAACACAGTCTGTACCCGGAGTGCGTGTCCCCCAGTAACACAGTCTGTACCCGGAGTGTGTGTCCCCACTAACACAGTCTGTACCCGGAGTGCGTGTCCCCCAGTAACACAGTCTGTACCCGGAGTGTGTGTCCCCCAGTAACACAGTCTGTACCCGGAGTGTGTGTCCCCCAGTAACACAGTCTGTACCCGGAGTGTGTGTCCCCAGTAACACAGTCTGTACCCGGAGTGCGTGTCCCCAGTAACACAGTCTGTGCCCGGAGTGCGTGTCCCCAGTAACACAGTTTGTAACCGGAGTGCGTGTCCCCAGTAACATAGTCTGTACCCGGAGTGCGTGTCCCGCAGTAAAACAGTCTGTACCCGGAGTGTGTGTCCCCCAGTAACACAGTCTGTACCCGGAGTGCGTGTCCCCCAGTAAAACAGTCTGTACCCGGAGTGCGTGTCCCCAGTAACACAGTCTGTACCCGGAGTGCGTGTCCCCCAGTAACACAGTCTGTACCCGGAGTGTGTGTCCCCCAGTAAAACTGTCTGTACCCGGAGTGCGTGTCCCCAGTAACACAGTCTGTACCCGGAGTGCGTGTCCCCCAGTAACACAGTCTCTACCCGGAGTGCGTGTCCCCCAGTAAAACAGTCTGTACCCGGAGTGTGTGTCCCCAGTAACACAGTCTGTACCCGGAGTGCGTGTCCCCAGTAACACAGTCTGTACCCGGAGTGCGTGTCCCCCAGTAACACAGTCTGTGCCCGGAGTGTGTGTCCCCCAGTAACACAGTCTGTACCCGGAGTGTGTGTCCCCCAGTAACACAGTCTGTACCCGGAGTGTGTGTCCCCCAGTAAAACAGTCTGTACCCGGATTGCGTGTCCCCCAGTAACACAGTCTGTACCCGGAGTGTGTGTCCCCCAGTAACACAGTCTGTACCCAGAGTGCGTGTCCCCAGTAAAACAGTCTGTGCCCGGAGTGTGTGTCCCCCAGTAACACAGTCTGTACCCGGAGTGCGTGTCCCCAGTAACACAGTCTGTACCCGGAGTGCGTGTCCCCAGTAACACAGTCTGTACCCGGAGTGTGTGTCCCCAGTAACACAGTCTGTACCCGGAGTGTGTGTCCCCCAGTAACACAGTCTGTACCCGGAGTGCGTGTCCCCAGTAACACAGTCTGTACCCGGAGTGTGTGTCCCCAGTAACACAGTCTGTACCCGGAGTGTGTGTCCCCAGTAACACAGTCTGTACCCAGAGTGTGTGTCCCCAGTAAAACAGTCTGCACCCGGAGTGTGTGTCCCCCAGTAACACAGTCTGTACCCGGAGTACGTGTCCCCCAGTAAAACAGTCTGTACCCGGAGTGCGTGTCCCCAGTAACACAGTCTGTAGCCGGAGTGTGTGTCCCCCAGTAACACAGTCTGTACCCGGAGTGTGTGTCCCCCAGTAACACAGTCTGTACCCGGAGTGTGTGTCCCCCAGTAACACAGTCTGTACCCGGAGTGCGTGTCCCCAATAACACAGTCTGTACCCGGAGTGTGTGTCCCCCAGTAACACAGTCTGTACCCAGAGTGCGTGTCCCCCAGTAACACAGTCTGTACCCAGAGTGCGTGTCTTCCAGTAAAACAGTCTGTACCCGGAGTGCGTGTCCCCCACTAACACAGTCTGTACCCGGAGTGCGTGTCCCCCAGTAACACAGTCTGTACCCGGAGTGCGTGTCCCCCAGTAAAACAGTCTGTACCCGGAGTGTGTGTCCCCCAGTAACACAGTCTGTACCCGGAGTGCGTGTCCCCCAGTAAAACAGTCTGTACCCAGAGTGCGTGTCCCCCAGTAACACAGTCTGTACCCGGAGTGCGTGTCCCCCAGTAAAACAGTCTGTACCCGGAGTGTGTGTCCCCCAGTAAAACAGTCTGTACCCGGAGTGTGTGTCTCCCACGAACACAGTCTGTACCCGGAGTGTGTGTCCCCCAGTAAAACAGTCTGTACCCGGAGTGCGTGTCCCCTAGTAAAACAGTCTGTACCCGGAGTGTGTGTCCCCCACTAACACAGTCTGTACCCGGAGTGCGTGTCCCCCAGTAAAACAGTCTGTACCCGGAGTGCGTGTCCCCCAGTAAAACAGTCTGTACCCGGAGTGTGTGTCCCCCAATAATACAGTCTGTACCCGGAGTGCGTGTCCCCCAGTAACACAGTCTGTACCCAGAGTGTGTGTCCCCCAGTAAAACAGTCTGTACCCGGAGTGTGTGTCCCCCAGTAACACAGTCTGTACCCAGAGTGTGTGTCCCCCAGTAACACAGTCTGTACCCAGAGTGTGTGTCCCCCAGTAACACAGTCTGTACCCAGAGTGTGTGTCCCCCAGTAACACAGTCTGTACCCAGAGTGTGTGTCCCCCAGTAACACAGTCTGTACCCGGAGTGCGTGTCCCCAGTAACACAGTCTGTACCCGGAGTGTGTGTCCCCAGTAACACAGTCTGTACCCGGAGTGCGTGTCCCCCAGTAACACAGTCTGTACCCAGAGTGTGTGTCCCCCAGTAAAACAGTCTGTACCCGGAGTGCGTGTCCCCCAGTAACACAGTCTGTACCCGGAGTGCGTGTCCCCAGTAACACAGTCTGTACCCGGAGTGCTTGTCCCCAGTAACACAGTCTGTACCCGGAGTGTGTGTCCCCATTAACACAGTCTGTACCCGGAGTGCGTGTCCCCCAGTAACACAGTCTGTACCCGGAGTGTGTGTCCCCAGTAACACAGTCTGTACCCAGAGTGTGTGTCCCCCAGTAACACAGTCTGTACCCGGAGTGTGTGTCCCCAGTAACACAGTCTGTACCCGGAGTGTGTGTCCCCCAGTAACACAGTCTGTACCCGGAGTGTGTGTCCCCCAGTAACACAGTCTGTACCCGGAGTGCGTGTCCCCCAGTAACACAGTCTGTACCCGGAGTGTGTGTCCCCCAGTAACACAGTCTGTACCCGGAGTGTGTGTCCCCAGTAACACAGTCTGTACCCGGAGTGCGTGTCCCCCAGTAACACAGTCTGTACCCGGAGTGCGTGTCCCCCAGTAAAACAGTCTGTACCCGGAGTGTGTGTCCCCCAGTAACACACTCTGTACCCGGAGTGTGTGTCCCCAGTAACACAGTCTGTACCCGGAGTGTGTGTTCCCCAGTAACACAGTCTGTACCCAGAGTGCGTGTCCCCCAGTAAAACAGTCTGTACCCGGAGTGCGTGTCCCCCACTAACACAGTCTGTACCCGGAGTGTGTGTCCCCCAGTAACACACTCTGTACCCGGAGTGTGTGTCCCCAGTAACACAGTCTGTACCCGGAGTGTGTGTTCCCCAGTAACACAGTCTGTACCCAGAGTGCGTGTCCCCCAGTAAAACAGTCTGTACCCGGAGTGCGTGTCCCCCACTAACACAGTCTGTACCGGGAGTGCGTGTCCCCCAGTAAAACAGTCTGTCCCCGGAGTGTGTGTCCCCCAGTAAAACAGTCTGTACCCGGAGTGTGTGTCCCCCAGTAAAACAGTCTGTACCCGGAGTGTGTGTCCCCCAGTAAACCAGTCTGTACCCAGAGTGCGTGTCCCCAGTAACACAGTCTGTACCCGGAGTGCGTGTCCCCCACTAACACAGTCTGTACCCGGAGTGCGTGTCCCCCACGAACACAGTCTGTACCCGGAGTGCGTGTCCCCAGTAACACAGTCTGTACCCAGAGTGCGTGTCCCCCAGTAAAACAGTCTGTACCCGGAGTGCGTGTCCCCCACTAACACAGTCTGTACCGGGAGTGCGTGTCCCCCAGTAACACAGTCTGTGCCCGGAGTGCGTGTCCCCAGTAACACAGTCTGTACCCGGAGTGCGTGTCCCCCAGTAACACAGTCTGTACCCAGAGTGCCTGTCCCCCAGTAAAACAGTCTGTACCCGGAGTGCGTGTCCCCCAGTAACACAGTCTGTACCCGGAGTGTGTGTCCCCCAGTAACACAGTCTGTACCCGGAGTGTGTGTCCCCCAGTAACACAGTCTGTACCCGGAGTGCGTGTCCCCAGTAAAACAGTCTGTACCCGGAGTGCGTGTCCCCCAGTAACACAGTCTGTACCCGGAGTGCCTGTCCCCCAGTAACACAGTCTGTACCCAGAGTGCGTGTCCCCCAGTAATACAGTCTGTACCCAGAGTGCGTGTCTCCAGTAATACAGTCTGTACCCGGAGTGTGTGTCCCCCACTAACACAGTCTGTACCCGGAGTGCGTGTCCCCCAGTAACACAGTCTGTACCCGGAGTGCGTGTCCCCCAGTAACACAGTCTGTGCCCGGAGTGCCTGTCCCCCACTAACACAGTCTGTACCCGGAGTGCGTGTCCCCCAGTAACACAGTCTGTACCCGGAGTGTGTGTCCCCAGTAACACAGTCTGTACCCGGAGTGCGTGTCCCCCAGTAATACAGTCTGTACCCGGAGTGCGTGTCCCCCAGTAACACAGTCTGTACCCGGAGTGCGTGTCCCCAGTAACACAGTCTGTACCCGGAGTGCGTGTCCCCAGTAACACAGTCTGTACCCGGAGTGCGTGTCCCCCAGTAACACAGTCTGTACCCGGAGTGCGTGTCCCCAGTAACACAGTCTGTGCCCGGAGTGCCTGTCCCCCAGTAACACAGTCTGTACCCAGAGTGCGTGTCCCCCAGTAACACAGTCTGTACCCGGAGTGCGTGTCCCCAGTAACACAGTCTGTACCCAGAGTGCGTGTCCCCAGTAACACAGTCTGTGCCCGGAGTGCCTGTCCCCCAGTAACACAGTCTGTACCCAGAGTGAGTGTCCCCCGTAATACAGTCTGTACCTGGAGTGCGTGTCCCCCAGTAACACAGTCTGTACCCGGAGTGCCTGTCCCCCAGTAACACAGTCTGTACCCGGAGTGCGTGTCCCCCAGTAACACAGTCTGTACCCGGAGTGCGTGTCCCCCACTAACACAGTCTGTACCGGAGTGCGTGTCCCCCACTAACACAGTCTGTACCCGGAGTGCGTGTCCCCCAGTAACACAGTCTGTACCCAGAGTGCGTGTCCCCAGTAAAACAGTCTGTACCCGGAGTGCGTGTCCCCAGTAACACAGTCTGTACCCGGAGTGCGTGTCCCCCAGTAAAACAGTCTGTACCCGGAGTGCGTGTCCCCCAGTAACACAGTCTGTACCCAGAGTGCGTGTCCCCAGTAAAACAGTCTGTACCCTGAGTGCGTGTCCCCAGTAACACAATCTGTACCCGGAGTGTGTGTCCCCCAGTAAAACAGTCTGTACCAGGAGTGCGTGTCCCCCAGTAACACAGTCTGTACCCAGAGTGCGTGTCCCCCAGTAAAACAGTCTGTACCCGGAGTGCGTGTCCCCAGTAACACAATCTGTACCCGGAGTGCGTGTCCCCCAGCAACACAGTCTGTACCCAGAGTGGGTGTCCCCAGTAAAACAGTCTGTACCCGGAGTGCGTGTCCCCCACTAACACAGTCTGTACCCGGAGTGCGTGTCCCCAGTAACACAGTCTGTACCCGGAGTGTGTGTCCCCAGTAACACAGTCTGTACCCAGAGTGTGTGTCCCCAGTAACACAGTCTGTACCCGGAGTGCGTGTCCCCAGTAACACAGTCTGTACCCGGAGTGCGTGTCCCCAGTAACACAGTCTCTACCCGGAGTGCGTGTCCCCCAGTAACACAGTCTGTACCCAGAGTGCGTGTCCCCAGTAACACAGTCTGTACCCGGAGTGCGTGTCCCCAGTAACACAGTCTGTACCCGGAGTGCGTGTCCCCCAGTAACACAGTCTGTACCCGGAGTGCGTGTCCCCAGTAACACAGTCTGTACCCGGAGTGCGTGTCCCCAGTAACACAGTCTGTACCCGGAGTGCGTGTCCCCCAGTAACACAGTCTGTACCCGGAGTGTGTGTCCCCAGTAACACAGTCTGTACCCGGAGTGCGTGTCCCCCAGTAACACAGTCTGTACCCGGAGTGCGTGTCTCCCAGTAACACAGTCTGTACCCAGAGTGCGTGTCCCCAGTAAAACAGTCTGTACCCGGAGTGCGTGTCCCCCACGAACACAGTCTGTACCCGGAGTGTGTGTCCCCAGTAACACAGTCTGTACCCGGAGTGCGTGTCCCCAGTAACACAGTCTGTACCCGGAGTGTGTGTCCCCCAGTAACACAGTCTGTACCCGGAGTGTGTGTCCCCCAGTAACAAAGTCTGTGCCCGGAGTGCGTGTCCCCAGTAAAACAGTCTGTACCCTGAGTGCGTGTCCCCAGTAAAACAGTCTGTACCCGGAGTGTGTGTCCCCCAGTAACACACTCTGTACCCGGAGTGTGTGTCCCCAGTAACACAGTCTGTACCCGGAGTGTGTGTCCCCCAGTAACACAGTCTGTACCCAGAGTGCGTGTCCCCCAGTAAAACAGTCTGTACCCGGAGTGCGTGTCCCCCAGTAAAACAGTCTGTACCCGGAGTGTGTGTCCCCCAGGAAAACAGTCTGTACCCGGAGTGTGTGTCCCCCAGTAAAACAGTCTGTACCCGGAGTGTGTGTCCCCCAGTAAACCAGTCTGTACCCAGAGTGCGTGTCCCCAGTAACACAGTCTGTACCCGGAGTGCGTGTCCCCCAGTAACACAGTCTGTACCCGGAGTGCGTGTCCCCCAGTAAAACAGTCTGTACCCGGAGTGCGTGTCCCCAGTATAACAGTCTGTACCAGGAGTGCGTGTCCCCCAGTAACACAGTCTGTACCCAGAGTGCGTGTCCCCCAGTAAAACAGTCTGTACCCGGAGTGCGTGTCCCCCAGTAACACAGTCTGTACCCAGAGTGCGTGTCCCCAGTAAAACAGTCTGTACCCTGAGTGCGTGTCCCCAGTAACACAGTCTGTACCCGGAGTGTGTGTCCCCCAGTAAAACAGTCTGTACCAGGAGTGCGTGTCCCCCAGTAACACAGTCTGTACCCAGAGTGCGTGTCCCCCAGTAAAACAGTCTGTACCCGGAGTGCGTGTCCCCCAGTAACACAGTCTGTACCCAGAGTGCGTGTCCCCCAGTAAAACAGTCTGTACCAGGAGTGCGTGTCCCCCAGTAAAACAGTCTGTACCCGGAGTGCGTGTCCCCCAGTAACACAGTCTGTACCCAGAGTGCGTGTCCCCAGTAAAACAGTCTGTACCCTGAGTGCGTGTCCCCAGTAACACAGTCTGTACCCGGAGTGTGTGTCCCCCAGTAAAACAGTCTGTACCAGGAGTGCGTGTCCCCCAGTAACACAGTCTGTACCCAGAGTGCGTGTCCCCCAGTAAAACAGTCTGTACCCGGAGTGCGTGTCCCCAGTAACACAGTCTGTACCCGGAGTGCGTGTCCCCCAGTAACACAGTCTGTACCCAGAGTGGGTGTCCCCAGTAAAACAGTCTGTACCCGGAGTGCGTGTCCCCAGTAACACAGTCTGTACCCGGAGTGCGTGTCCCCAGTTATACAGTCTGTACCCGGAGTGCGTGTCCCCCAGTAACACAGTCTGTACCCAGAGTGCATGTCCCCAGGAACACAGTCTGTACCCGGAGTGCGTGTCCCCAGTAACACAGTCTGTACCCGGAGTGCGTGTCCCCCAGTAACACAGTCTGTACCCGGAGTGCGTGTCTCCAGTAACACAGTCTGTACCCGGAGTGTGTGTCCCCAGTAACACAGTCTGTACCCGGAGTGCGTGTCCCCCAGTAACACAGTCTGTACCCGGAGTGTGTGTCCCCCAGTAACACAGTCTGTACCCGGAGTGTGTGTCCCCCAGTAACACAGTCTGTACCCGGAGTGTGTGTCCCCAGTAACACAGTCTGTACCCGGAGTGCGTGTCCCCAGTAACACAGTCTGTGCCCGGAGTGCGTGTCCCCAGTAACACAGTTTGTAACCGGAGTGCGTGTCCCCAGTAACATAGTCTGTACCCGGAGTGCGTGTCCCGCAGTAAAACAGTCTGTACCCGGAGTGTGTGTCCCCCAGTAACACAGTCTGTACCCGGAGTGCGTGTCCCCCAGTAAAACAGTCTGTACCCGGAGTGCGTGTCCCCAGTAACACAGTCTGTACCCGGAGTGCGTGTCCCCCAGTAACACAGCCTGTACCCGGAGTGTGTGTCCCCCAGTAAAACTGTCTGTACCCGGAGTGCGTGTCCCCAGTAACACAGTCTGTACCCGGAGTGCGTGTCCCCCAGTAACACAGTCTCTACCCGGAGTGCGTGTCCCCCAGTAAAACAGTCTGTACCCGGAGTGTGTGTCCCCAGTAACACAGTCTGTACCCGGAGTGCGTGTCCCCAGTAACACAGTCTGTACCCGGAGTGCGTGTCCCCCAGTAACACAGTCTGTGCCCGGATTGTGTGTCCCCCAGTAACACAGTCTGTACCCGGAGTGTGTGTCCCCCAGTAACACAGTCTGTACCCGGAGTGTGTGTCCCCCAGTAAAACAGTCTGTACCCGGATTGCGTGTCCCCCAGTAACACAGTCTGTACCCGGAGTGTGTGTCCCCCAGTAACACAGTCTGTACCCAGAGTGCGTGTCCCCAGTAAAACAGTCTGTGCCCGGAGTGTGTGTCCCCCAGTAACACAGTCTGTACCCGGAGTGCGTGTCCCCAGTAACACAGTCTGTACCCGGAGTGCGTGTCCCCAGTAACACAGTCTGTACCCGGAGTGTGTGTCCCCAGTAACACAGTCTGTACCCGGAGTGTGTGTCCCCCAGTAACACAGTCTGTACCCGGAGTGCGTGTCCCCAGTAACACAGTCTGTACCCGGAGTGTGTGTCCCCAGTAACACAGTCTGTACCCGGAGTGTGTGTCCCCAGTAACACAGTCTGTACCCAGAGTGTGTGTCCCCAGTAAAACAGTCTGCACCCGGAGTGTGTGTCCCCCAGTAACACAGTCTGTACCCGGAGTACGTGTCCCCCAGTAAAACAGTCTGTACCCGGAGTGCGTGTCCCCAGTAACACAGTCTGTAGCCGGAGTGTGTGTCCCCCAGTAACACAGTCTGTACCCGGAGTGTGTGTCCCCCAGTAACACAGTCTGTACCCGGAGTGTGTGTCCCCCAGTAACACAGTCTGTACCCGGAGTGCGTGTCCCCAATAACACAGTCTGTACCCGGAGTGTGTGTCCCCCAGTAACACAGTCTGTACCCAGAGTGCGTGTCCCCCAGTAACACAGTCTGTACCCAGAGTGCGTGTCTTCCAGTAAAACAGTCTGTACCCGGAGTGCGTGTCCCCCACTAACACAGTCTGTACCCGGAGTGCGTGTCCCCCAGTAACACAGTCGGTACCCGGAGTGCGTGTCCCCCAGTAAAACAGTCTGTACCCGGAGTGTGTGTCCCCCAGTAACACAGTCTGTACCCGGAGTGCGTGTCCCCCAGTAAAACAGTCTGTACCCAGAGTGCGTGTCCCCCAGTAACACAGTCTGTACCCGGAGTGCGTGTCCCCCAGTAAAACAGTCTGTACCCGGAGTGTGTGTCCCCCAGTAAAACAGTCTGTACCCGGAGTGTGTGTCTCCCACGAACACAGTCTGTACCCGGAGTGTGTGTCCCCCAGTAAAACAGTCTGTACCCGGAGTGCGTGTCCCCTAGTAAAACAGTCTGTACCCGGAGTGTGTGTCCCCCACAAACACAGTCTGTACCCGGAGTGCGTGTCCCCCAGTAAAACAGTCTGTACCCGGAGTGCGTGTCCCCCAGTAAAACAGTCTGTACCCGGAGTGTGTGTCCCCCAATAATACAGTCTGTACCCGGAGTGCGTGTCCCCCAGTAACACAGTCTGTACCCAGAGTGTGTGTCCCCCAGTAAAACAGTCTGTACCCGGAGTGTGTGTCCCCCAGTAACACAGTCTGTACCCAGAGTGTGTGTCCCCCAGTAACACAGTCTGTACCCAGAGTGTGTGTCCCCCAGTAACACAGTCTGTACCCAGAGTGTGTGTCCCCCAGTAACACAGTCTGTACCCAGAGTGTGTGTCCCCCAGTAACACAGTCTGTACCCGGAGTGCGTGTCCCCAGTAACACAGTCTGTACCCGGAGTGTGTGTCCCCAGTAACACAGTCTGTACCCGGAGTGCGTGTCCCCCAGTAACACAGTCTGTACCCAGAGTGTGTGTCCCCCAGTAAAACAGTCTGTACCCGGAGTGCGTGTCCCCCAGTAACACAGTCTGTACCCGGAGTGCGTGTCCCCAGTAACACAGTCTGTACCCGGAGTGCTTGTCCCCAGTAACACAGTCTGTACCCGGAGTGTGTGTCCCCATTAACACAGTCTGTACCCGGAGTGCGTGTCCCCCAGTAACACAGTCTGTACCCGGAGTGTGTGTCCCCAGTAACACAGTCTGTACCCAGAGTGTGTGTCCCCCAGTAACACAGTCTGTACCCGGAGTGTGTGTCCCCAGTAACACAGTCTGTACCCGGAGTGTGTGTCCCCCAGTAACACAGTCTGTACCCGGAGTGCGTGTCCCCCAGTAACACAGTCTGTACCCGGAGTGCGTGTCCCCCAGTAACACAGTCTGTACCCGGAGTGTGTGTCCCCCAGTAACACAGTCTGTACCCGGAGTGTGTGTCCCCAGTAACACAGTCTGTACCCGGAGTGCGTGTCCCCCAGTAACACAGTCTGTACCCGGAGTGCGTGTCCCCCAGTAACACAGTCTGTACCCGGAGTGTGTGTCCCCCAGTAACACAGTCTGTACCCGGAGTGCGTGTCCCCCAGTAAAACATTCTGTACCCGGAGTGTGTGTCCCCCAGTAACACACTCTGTACCCGGAGTGTGTGTCCCCAGTAACACAGTCTGTACCCGGAGTGCGTGTCCCCAGTAACACAGTCTGTACCCGGAGTGCGTGTCCCCCAGTAACACAGTCTGTACCCGGAGTGCGTGTCCCCAGTAACACAGTCTGTACCCGGAGTGCGTGTCCCCAGTAACACAGTCTGTACCCGGAGTGCGTGTCCCCCAGTAACACAGTCTGTACCCGGAGTGTGTGTCCCCAGTAACACAGTCTGTACCCGGAGTGCGTGTCCCCCAGTAACACAGTCTGTACCCGGAGTGCGTGTCTCCCAGTAACACAGTCTGTACCCAGAGTGCGTGTCCCCAGTAAAACAGTCTGTACCCGGAGTGCGTGTCCCCCACGAACACAGTCTGTACCCGGAGTGTGTGTCCCCAGTAACACAGTCTGTACCCGGAGTGCGTGTCCCCAGTAACACAGTCTGTACCCGGAGTGTGTGTCCCCCAGTAACACAGTCTGTACCCGGAGTGTGTGTCCCCCAGTAACAAAGTCTGTGCCCGGAGTGCGTGTCCCCAGTAAAACAGTCTGTACCCTGAGTGCGTGTCCCCAGTAAAACAGTCTTTACCCGGAGTGTGTGTCCCCCAGTAACACACTCTGTACCCGGAGTGTGTGTCCCCAGTAACACAGTCTGTACCCGGAGTGTGTGTCCCCCAGTAACACAGTCTGTACCCAGAGTGCGTGTCCCCCAGTAAAACAGTCTGTACCCGGAGTGCGTGTCCCCCAGTAAAACAGTCTGTACCCGGAGTGTGTGTCCCCCAGGAAAACAGTCTGTACCCGGAGTGTGTGTCCCCCAGTAAAACAGTCTGTACCCGGAGTGTGTGTCCCCCAGTAAAACAGTCTGTACCCAGAGTGCGTGTCCCCAGTAACACAGTCTGTACCCGGAGTGCGTGTCCCCCAGTAACACAGTCTGTACCCGGAGTGCGTGTCCCCCAGTAAAACAGTCTGTACCCGGAGTGCGTGTCCCCAGTATAACAGTCTGTACCAGGAGTGCGTGTCCCCCAGTAACACAGTCTGTACCCAGAGTGCGTGTCCCCCAGTAAAACAGTCTGTACCCGGAGTGCGTGTCCCCCAGTAACACAGTCTGTACCCAGAGTGCGTGTCCCCAGTAAAACAGTCTGTACCCTGAGTGCGTGTCCCCAGTAACACAGTCTGTACCCGGAGTGTGTGTCCCCCAGTAAAACAGTCTGTACCAGGAGTGCGTGTCCCCCAGTAACACAGTCTGTACCCAGAGTGCGTGTCCCCCAGTAAAACAGTCTGTACCCGGAGTGCGTGTCCCCCAGTAACACAGTCTGTACCCAGAGTGCGTGTCCCCCAGTAAAACAGTCTGTACCAGGAGTGCGTGTCCCCCAGTAAAACAGTCTGTACCCGGAGTGCGTGTCCCCCAGTAACACAGTCTGTACCCAGAGTGCGTGTCCCCAGTAAAACAGTCTGTACCCTGAGTGCGTGTCCCCAGTAACACAGTCTGTACCCGGAGTGTGTGTCCCCCAGTAAAACAGTCTGTACCAGGAGTGCGTGTCCCCCAGTAACACAGTCTGTACCCAGAGTGCGTGTCCCCCAGTAAAACAGTCTGTACCCGGAGTGCGTGTCCCCAGTAACACAGTCTGTACCCGGAGTGCGTGTCCCCCAGTAACACAGTCTGTACCCAGAGTGGGTGTCCCCAGTAAAACAGTCTGTACCCGGAGTGCGTGTCCCCAGTAACACAGTCTGTACCCGGAGTGCGTGTCCCCAGTTATACAGTCTGTACCCGGAGTGCGTGTCCCCCAGTAACACAGTCTGTACCCAGAGTGCATGTCCCCAGGAACACAGTCTGTACCCGGAGTGCGTGTCCCCAGTAACACAGTCTGTACCCGGAGTGCGTGTCCCCCAGTAACACAGTCTGTACCCGGAGTGCGTGTCTCCAGTAACACAGTCTGTACCCGGAGTGTGTGTCCCCAGTAACACAGTCTGTACCCGGAGTGCGTGTCCCCCAGTAACACAGTCTGTACCCGGAGTGTGTGTCCCCCAGTAACACAGTCTGTACCCGGAGTGTGTGTCCCCCAGTAACACAGTCTGTACCCGGAGTGTGTGTCCCCAGTAACACAGTCTGTACCCGGAGTGCGTGTCCCCAGTAACACAGTCTGTGCCCGGAGTGCGTGTCCCCAGTAACACAGTTTGTAACCGGAGTGCGTGTCCCCAGTAACATAGTCTGTACCCGGAGTGCGTGTCCCGCAGTAAAACAGTCTGTACCCGGAGTGTGTGTCCCCCAGTAACACAGTCTGTACCCGGAGTGCGTGTCCCCCAGTAAAACAGTCTGTACCCGGAGTGCGTGTCCCCAGTAACACAGTCTGTACCCGGAGTGCGTGTCCCCCAGTAACACAGTCTGTACCCGGAGTGTGTGTCCCCCAGTAAAACTGTCTGTACCCGGAGTGCGTGTCCCCAGTAACACAGTCTGTACCCGGAGTGCGTGTCCCCCAGTAACACAGTCTCTACCCGGAGTGCGTGTCCCCCAGTAAAACAGTCTGTACCCGGAGTGTGTGTCCCCAGTAACACAATTAGTACCCGGAGTGCGTGTCCCCAGTAACACAGTCTGTACCCGGAGTGCGTGTCCCCCAGTAACACAGTCTGTGCCCGGAGTGTGTGTCCCCCAGTAACACAGTCTGTACCCGGAGTGTGTGTCCCCCAGTAACACAGTCTGTACCCGGAGTGTGTGTCCCCCAGTAAAACAGTCTGTACCCGGAGTGTGTGTCCCCCAGTAACACAGTCTGTACCCAGAGTGCGTGTCCCCAGTAAAACAGTCTGTGCCCGGAGTGTGTGTCCCCCAGTAACACAGTCTGTACCCGGAGTGCGTGTCCCCAGTAACACAGTCTGTACCCGGAGTGCGTGTCCCCAGTAACACAGTCTGTACCCGGAGTGTGTGTCCCCAGTAACACAGTCTGTACCCGGAGTCTGTGTCCCCCAGTAACACAGTCTGTACCCGGAGTGCGTGTCCCCAGTAACACAGTCTGTACCCGGAGTGTGTGTCCCCAGTAACACAGTCTGTACCCGGAGTGTGTGTCCCCAGTAACACAGTCTGTACCCAGAGTGTGTGTCCCCAGTAAAACAGTCTGCACCCGGAGTGTGTGTCCCCCAGTAACACAGTCTGTACCCGGAGTACGTGTCCCCCAGTAAAACAGTCTGTACCCGGAGTGCGTGTCCCCAGTAACACAGTCTGTAGCCGGAGTGTGTGTCCCCCAGTAACACAGTCTGTACCCGGAGTGTGTGTCCCCCAGTAACACAGTCTGTACCCGGAGTGTGTGTCCCCCAGTAACACAGTCTGTACCCGGAGTGCGTGTCCCCAATAACACAGTCTGTACCCGGAGTGTGTGTCCCCCAGTAACACAGTCTGTACCCAGAGTGCGTGTCCCCCAGTAACACAGTCTGTACCCAGAGTGCGTGTCTTCCAGTAAAACAGTCTGTACCCGGAGTGCGTGTCCCCCACTAACACAGTCTGTACCCGGAGTGCGTGTCCCCCAGTAACACAGTCTGTACCCGGAGTGCGTGTCCCCCAGTAAAACAGTCTGTACCCGGAGTGTGTGTCCCCCAGTAACACAGTCTGTACCCGGAGTGCGTGTCCCCCAGTAAAACAGTCTGTACCCAGAGTGCGTGTCCCCCAGTAACACAGTCTGTACCCGGAGTGCGTGTCCCCCAGTAAAACAGTCTGTACCCGGAGTGTGTGTCCCCCAGTAAAACAGTCTGTACCCGGAGTGTGTGTCTCCCACGAACACAGTCTGTACCCGGAGTGTGTGTCCCCCAGTAAAACAGTCTGTACCCGGAGTGCGTGTCCCCTAGTAAAACAGTCTGTACCCGGAGTGTGTGTCCCCCACTAACACAGTCTGTACCCGGAGTGCGTGTCCCCCAGTAAAACAGTCTGTACCCGGAGTGCGTGTCCCCCAGTAAAACAGTCTGTACCCGGAGTGTGTGTCCCCCAATAATACAGTCTGTACCCGGAGTGCGTGTCCCCCAGTAACACAGTCTGTACCCAGAGTGTGTGTCCCCCAGTAAAACAGTCTGTACCCGGAGTGTGTGTCCCCCAGTAACACAGTCTGTACCCAGAGTGTGTGTCCCCCAGTAACACAGTCTGTACCCAGAGTGTGTGTCCCCCAGTAACACAGTCTGTACCCAGAGTGTGTGTCCCCCAGTAACACAGTCTGTACCCAGAGTGTGTGTCCCCCAGTAACACAGTCTGTACCCGGAGTGCGTGTCCCCAGTAACACAGTCTGTACCCGGAGTGTGTGTCCCCAGTAACACAGTCTGTACCCGGAGTGCGTGTCCCCCAGCAACACAGTCTGTACCCAGAGTGTGTGTCCCCCAGTAAAACAGTCTGTACCCGGAGTGCGTGTCCCCCAGTAACACAGTCTGTACCCGGAGTGCGTGTCCCCAGTAACACAGTCTGTACCCGGAGTGCTTGTCCCCAGTAACACAGTCTGTACCCGGAGTGTGTGTCCCCATTAACACAGTCTGTACCCGGAGTGCGTGTCCCCCAGTAACACAGTCTGTACCCGGAGTGTGTGTCCCCAGTAACACAGTCTGTACCCAGAGTGTGTGTCCCCCAGTAACACAGTCTGTACCCGGAGTGTGTGTCCCCAGTAACACAGTCTGTACCCGGAGTGTGTGTCCCCCAGTAACACAGTCTGTACCCGGAGTGTGTGTCCCCCAGTAACACAGTCTGTACCCGGAGTGCGTGTCCCCCAGTAATACAGTCTGTACCCGGAGTGTGTGTCCCCCAGTAACACAGTCTGTACCCGGAGTGTGTGTCCCCAGTAACACAGTCTGTACCCGGAGTGCGTGTCCCCCAGTAACACAGTCTGTACCCGGAGTGCGTGTCCCCCAGTAACACAGTCTGTACCCGGAGTGTGTGTCCCCCAGTAACACAGTCTGTACCCGGAGTGCGTGTCCCCCAGTAAAACAGTCTGTACCCGGAGTGTGTGTCCCCCAGTAACACACTCTGTACCCGGAGTGTGTGTCCCCAGTAACACAGTCTGTACCCGGAGTGTGTGTTCCCCAGTAACACAGTCTGTACCCAGAGTGCGTGTCCCCCAGTAAAACAGTCTGTACCCGGAGTGCGTGTCCCCCACTAACACAGTCTGTACCGGGAGTGCGTGTCCCCCAGTAAAACAGTCTGTCCCCGGAGTGTGTGTCCCCCAGTAAAACAGTCTGTACCCGGAGTGTGTGTCCCCCAGTAAAACAGTCTGTACCCGGAGTGTGTGTCCCCCAGTAAACCAGTCTGTACCCAGAGTGCGTGTCCCCAGTAACACAGTCTGTACCCGGAGTGCGTGTCCCCCACTAACACAGTCTGTACCCGGAGTGCGTGTCCCCCACGAACACAGTCTGTACCCGGAGTGCGTGTCCCCAGTAACACAGTCTGTACCCAGAGTGCGTGTCCCCCAGTAAAACAGTCTGTACCCGGAGTGCGTGTCCCCCACTAACACAGTCTGTACCGGGAGTGCGTGTCCCCCAGTAACACAGTCTGTGCCCGGAGTGCGTGTCCCCAGTAACACAGTCTGTACCCGGAGTGCGTGTCCCCCAGTAACACAGTCTGTACCCAGAGTGCCTGTCCCCCAGTAAAACAGTCTGTACCCGGAGTGCGTGTCCCCCAGTAACACAGTCTGTACCCGGAGTGTGTGTCCCCCAGTAACACAGTCTGTACCCGGAGTGTGTGTCCCCCAGTAACACAGTCTGTACCCGGAGTGCGTGTCCCCAGTAACACAGTCTGTAACCGGAGTGCGTGTCCCCAGTAACACAGTCTGTACCCGGAGTGCGTGTCCCCCAGTAACACAGTCTGTACCCGGAGTGCCTGTCCCCCAGTAACACAGTCTGTACCCAGAGTGCGTGTCCCCAAGTAATACAGTCTGTACCCAGAGTGCGTGTCTCCAGTAATACAGTCTGTACCCGGAGTGTGTGTCCCCCACTAACACAGTCTGTACCCGGAGTGCGTGTCCCCCAGTAACACAGTCTGTACCCGGAGTGCGTGTCCCCCAGTAACACAGTCTGTGCCCGGAGTGCCTGTCCCCCACTAACACAGTCTGTACCCGGAGTGCGTGTCCCCCAGTAACACAGTCTGTACCCGGAGTGTGTGTCCCCAGTAACACAGTCTGTACCCGGAGTGCGTGTCCCCCAGTAATACAGTCTGTACCCGGAGTGCGTGTCCCCCAGTAACACAGTCTGTACCCGGAGTGCGTGTCCCCAGTAACACAGTCTGTACCCGGAGTGCGTGTCCCCAGTAACACAGTCTGTACCCGGAGTGCGTGTCCCCCAGTAACACAGTCTGTCCCCGGAGTGCGTGTCCCCAGTAACACAGTCTGTGCCCGGAGTGCCTGTCCCCCAGTAACACAGTCTGTACCCAGAGTGCGTGTCCCCCAGTAACACAGTCTGTACCCGGAGTGCGTGTCCCCAGTAAGACAGTCTGTACCCAGAGTGCGTGTCCCCAGTAACACAGTCTGTGCCCGGAGTGCCTGTCCCCCAGTAACACAGTCTGTACCCAGAGTGAGTGTCCCCCGTAATACAGTCTGTACCCGGAGTGCGTGTCCCCCAGTAACACAGTCTGTACCCGGAGTGCCTGTCCCCCAGTAACACAGTCTGTACCCGGAGTGCGTGTCCCCCACTAACACAGTCTGTACCCGGAGTGCGTGTCCCCCACTAACACAGTCTGTACCGGAGTGCGTGTCCCCCACTAACACAGTCTGTACCCGGAGTGCGTGTCCCCCAGTAACACAATCTGTACCCAGAGTGCGTGTCCCCAGTAAAACAGTCTGTACCCGGAGTGCGTGTCCCCAGTAACACAGTCTGTACCCGGAGTGCGTGTCCCCCAGTAAAACAGTCTGTACCCGGAGTGCGTGTCCCCCAGTAACACAGTCTGCACCCAGAGTGCGTGTCCCCAGTAAAACAGTCTGTACCCTGAGTGCGTGTCCCCAGTAACACAATCTGTACCCGGAGTGTGTGTCCCCCAGTAAAACAGTCTGTACCAGGAGTGCGTGTCCCCCAGTAACACAGTCTGTACCCAGAGTGCGTGTCCCCCAGTAAAACAGTCTGTACCCGGAGTGCGTGTCCCCAGTAACACAATCTGTACCCGGAGTGCGTGTCCCCCAGCAACACAGTCTGTACCCAGAGTGGGTGTCCCCAGTAAAACAGTCTGTACCCGGAGTGCGTGTCCCCCACTAACACAGTCTGTACCCGGAGTGCGTGTCCCCAGTAACACAGTCTGTACCCGGAGTGTGTGTCCCCAGTAACACAGTCTGTACCCAGAGTGTGTGTCCCCAGTAACACAGTCTGTACCCGGAGTGCGTGTCCCCAGTAACACAGTCTGTACCCGGAGTGCGTGTCCCCAGTAACACAGTCTCTACCCGGAGTGCGTGTCCCCCAGTAACACAGTCTGTACCCAGAGTGCGTGTCCCCAGTAACACAGTCTGTACCCGGAGTGCGTGTCCCCAGTAACACAGTCTGTACCCGGAGTGCGTGTCCCCCAGTAACACAGTCTGTACCCGGAGTGCGTGTCCCCAGTAACACAGTCTGTACCCGGAGTGCGTGTCCCCAGTAACACAGTCTGTACCCGGAGTGCGTGTCCCCCAGTAACACAGTCTGTACCCGGAGTGTGTGTCCCCAGTAACACAGTCTGTACCCGGAGTGCGTGTCCCCCAGTAACACAGTCTGTACCCGGAGTGCGTGTCTCCCAGTAACACAGTCTGTACCCAGAGTGCGTGTCCCCAGTAAAACAGTCTGTACCCGGAGTGCGTGTCCCCCACGAACACAGTCTGTACCCGGAGTGTGTGTCCCCAGTAACACAGTCTGTACCCGGAGTGCGTGTCCCCAGTAACACAGTCTGTACCCGGAGTGTGTGTCCCCCAGTAACACAGACTGTACCCGGAGTGTGTGTCCCCCAGTAACAAAGTCTGTGCCCGGAGTGCGTGTCCCCAGTAAAACAGTCTGTACCCTGAGTGCGTGTCCCCAGTAAAACAGTCTGCACCCGGAGTGTGTGTCCCCCAGTAACACACTCTGTACCCGGAGTGTGTGTCCCCAGTAACACAGTCTGTACCCGGAGTGTGTGTCCCCCAGTAACACAGTCTGTACCCAGAGTGCGTGTCCCCCAGTAAAACAGTCTGTACCCGGAGTGCGTGTCCCCCAGTAAAACAGTCTGTACCCGGAGTGTGTGTCCCCCAGGAAAACAGTCTGTACCCGGAGTGTGTGTCCCCCAGTAAAACAGTCTGTACCCGGAGTGTGTGTCCCCCAGTAAACCAGTCTGTACCCAGAGTGCGTGTCCCCAGTAACACAGTCTGTACCCGGAGTGCGTGTCCCCCAGTAACACAGTCTGTACCCGGAGTGCGTGTCCCCCAGTAAAACAGTCTGTACCCGGAGTGCGTGTCCCCAGCATAACAGTCTGTACCAGGAGTGCGTGTCCCCCAGTAACACAGTCTGTACCCAGAGTGCGTGTCCCCCAGTAAAACAGTCTGTACCCGGAGTGCGTGTCCCCCAGTAACACAGTCTGTACCCAGAGTGCGTGTCCCCAGTAAAACAGTCTGTACCCTGAGTGCGTGTCCCCAGTAACACAGTCTGTACCCGGAGTGTGTGTCCCCCAGTAAAACAGTCTGTACCAGGAGTGCGTGTCCCCCAGTAACACAGTCTGTACCCAGAGTGCGTGTCCCCCAGTAAAACAGTCTGTACCCGGAGTGCGTGTCCCCCAGTAACACAGTCTGTACCCAGAGTGCGTGTCCCCCAGTAAAACAGTCTGTACCAGGAGTGCGTGTCCCCCAGTAAAACAGTCTGTACCCGGAGTGCGTGTCCCCCAGTAACACAGTCTGTACCCAGAGTGCGTGTCCCCAGTAAAACAGTCTGTACCCTGAGTGCGTGTCCCCAGTAACACAGTCTGTACCCGGAGTGTGTGTCCCCCAGTAAAACAGTCTGTACCAGGAGTGCGTGTCCCCCAGTAACACAGTCTGCACCCAGAGTGCGTGTCCCCCAGTAAAACAGTCTGTACCCGGAGTGCGTGTCCCCAGTAACACAGTCTGTACCCGGAGTGCGTGTCCCCCAGTAACACAGTCTGTACCCAGAGTGGGTGTCCCCAGTAAAACAGTCTGTACCCGGAGTGCGTGTCCCCAGTAACACAGTCTGTACCCGGAGTGCGTGTCCCCAGTTATACAGTCTGTACCCGGAGTGCGTGTCCCCCAGTAACACAGTCTGTACCCAGAGTGCATGTCCCCAGGAACACAGTCTGTACCCGGAGTGCATGTCCCCAGTAACACAGTCTGTACCCGGAGTGCGTGTCTCCAGTAACACAGTCTGTACCCGGAGTGCGTGTCCCCCAGTAACACAGTCTGTACCCGGAGTGCGTGTCTCCCAGTAACACAGTCTGTACCCAGAGTGCGTGTCCCCAGTAAAACAGTCTGTACCCGGAGTGCGTGTCCCCCACTAACACAGTCTGTACCGGGAGTGCGTGTCCCCCAGTAAAACAGTCTGTCCCCGGAGTGTGTGTCCCCCAGTAAAACAGTCTGTACCCGGAGTGTGTGTCCCCCAGTAAAACAGTCTGTGCCCGGAGTGTGTGTCCCCCAGTAAACCAGTCTGTACCCAGAGTGCGTGTCCCCAGTAACACAGTCTGTACCCGGAGTGCGTGTCCCCCACGAACACAGTCTGTACCCGGAGTGCGTGTCCCCAGCAACACAGTCTGTACCCAGAGTGCGTGTCCCCCAGTAAAACAGTCTGTACCCGGAGTGCGTGTCCCCCACTAACACAGTCTGTACCGGGAGTGCGTGTCCCCCAGTAACACAGTCTGTGCCCGGAGTGCGTGTCCCCAGTAACACAGTCTGTACCCGGAGTGCGTGTCCCCCAGTAACACAGTCTGTACCCAGAGTGCCTGTCCCCCAGTAACACAGTCTGTACCCGGAGTGCGTGTCCCCAGTAACACAGTCTGTACCCGGAGTGCGTGTCCCCAGTAACACAGTCTGTACCCGGAGTGCGTGTCCCCCAGTAACACAGTCTGTCCCCGGAGTGCGTGTCCCCAGTAACACAGTCTGTGCCCGGAGTGCCTGTCCCCCAGTAACACAGTCTGTACCCAGAGTGCGTGTCCCCCAGTAACACAGTCTGTACCCAGAGTGAGTGTCCCCCGTAATACAGTCTGTACCCGGAGTGCGTGTCCCCCAGTAACACAGTCTGTACCCGGAGTGCCTGTCCCCCAGTAACACAGTCTGTACCCGGAGTGCGTGTCCCCCACTAACACAGTCTGTACCCGGAGTGCGTGTCCCCCACTAACACAGTCTGTACCGGAGTGCGTGTCCCCCACTAACACAGTCTGTACCCGGAGTGCGTGTCCCCCAGTAACACAATCTGTACCCAGAGTGCGTGTCCCCAGTAAAACAGTCTGTACCCGGAGTGCGTGTCCCCAGTAACACAGTCTGTACCCGGAGTGCGTGTCCCCCAGTAAAACAGTCTGTACCCGGAGTGCGTGTCCCCCAGTAACACAGTCTGTACCCAGAGTGCGTGTCCCCAGTAAAACAGTCTGTACCCTGAGTGCGTGTCCCCAGTAACACAATCTGTACCCGGAGTGTGTGTCCCCCAGTAAAACAGTCTGTACCAGGAGTGCGTGTCCCCCAGTAACACAGTCTGTACCCAGAGTGCGTGTCCCCCAGTAAAACAGTCTGTACCCGGAGTGCGTGTCCCCAGTAACACAATCTGCACCCGGAGTGCGTGTCCCCCAGCAACACAGTCTGTACCCAGAGTGGGTGTCCCCAGTAAAACAGTCTGTACCCGGAGTGCGTGTCCCCCACTAACACAGTCTGTACCCGGAGTGCGTGTCCCCAGTAACACAGTCTGTACCCGGAGTGTGTGTCCCCAGTAACACAGTCTGTACCCAGAGTGTGTGTCCCCAGTAACACAGTCTGTACCCGGAGTGCGTGTCCCCAGTAACACAGTCTGTACCCGGAGTGCGTGTCCCCAGTAACACAGTCTCTACCCGGAGTGCGTGTCCCCCAGTAACACAGTCTGTACCCAGAGTGCGTGTCCCCAGTAACACAGTCTGTACCCGGAGTGCGTGTCCCCAGTAACACAGTCTGTACCCGGAGTGCGTGTCCCCCAGTAACACAGTCTGTACCCGGAGTGCGTGTCCCCAGTAACACAGTCTGTACCCGGAGTGCGTGTCCCCAGTAACACAGTCTGTACCCGGAATGCGTGTCCCCCAGTAACACAGTCTGTACCCGGAGTGTGTGTCCCCAGTAACACAGTCTGTACCCGGAGTGCGTGTCCCCCAGTAACACAGTCTGTACCCGGAGTGCGTGTCTCCCAGTAACACAGTCTGTACCCAGAGTGCGTGTCCCCAGTAAAACAGTCTGTACCCGGAGTGCGTGTCCCCCACGAACACAGTCTGTACCCGGAGTGTGTGTCCCCAGTAACACAGTCTGTACCCGGAGTGCGTGTCCCCAGTAACACAGTCTGTACCCGGAGTGTGTGTCCCCCAGTAACACAGTCTGTACCCGGAGTGTGTGTCCCCCAGTAACAAAGTCTGTGCCCGGAGTGCGTGTCCCCAGTAAAACAGTCTGTACCCTGAGTGCGTGTCCCCAGTAAAACAGTCTGTACCCGGAGTGTGTGTCCCCCAGTAACACACTCTGTACCCGGAGTGTGTGTCCCCAGTAACACAGTCTGTACCCGGAGTGTGTGTCCCCCAGTAACACAGTCTGTACCCAGAGTGCGTGTCCCCCAGTAAAACAGTCTGTACCCGGAGTGCGTGTCCCCCAGTAAAACAGTCTGTACCCGGAGTGTGTGTCCCCCAGGAAAACAGTCTGTACCCGGAGTGTGTGTCCCCCAGTAAAACAGTCTGTACCCGGAGTGTGTGTCCCCCAGTAAACCAGTCTGTACCCAGAGTGCGTGTCCCCAGTAACACAGTCTGTACCCGGAGTGCGTGTCCCCCAGTAACACAGTCTGTACCCGGAGTGCGTGTCCCCCAGTAAAACAGTCTGTACCCGGAGTGCGTGTCCCCAGCATAACAGTCTGTACCAGGAGTGCGTGTCCCCCAGTAACACAGTCTGTACCCAGAGTGCGTGTCCCCCAGTAAAACAGTCTGTACCCGGAGTGCGTGTCCCCCAGTAACACAGTCTGTACCCAGAGTGCGTGTCCCCAGTAAAACAGTCTGTACCCTGAGTGCGTGTCCCCAGTAACACAGTCTGTACCCGGAGTGTGTGTCCCCCAGTAAAACAGTCTGTACCAGGAGTGCGTGTCCCCCAGTAACACAGTCTGTACCCAGAGTGCGTGTCCCCCAGTAAAACAGTCTGTACCCGGAGTGCGTGTCCCCCAGTAACACAGTCTGTACCCAGAGTGCGTGTCCCCCAGTAAAACAGTCTGTACCAGGAGTGCGTGTCCCCCAGTAAAACAGTCTGTACCCGGAGTGCGTGTCCCCCAGTAACACAGTCTGTACCCAGAGTGCGTGTCCCCAGTAAAACAGTCTGTACCCTGAGTGCGTGTCCCCAGTAACACAGTCTGTACCCGGAGTGTGTGTCCCCCAGTAAAACAGTCTGTACCAGGAGTGCGTGTCCCCCAGTAACACAGTCTGTACCCAGAGTGCGTGTCCCCCAGTAAAACAGTCTGTACCCGGAGTGCGTGTCCCCAGTAACACAGTCTGTACCCGGAGTGCGTGTCCCCCAGTAACACAGTCTGTACCCAGAGTGGGTGTCCCCAGTAAAACAGTCTGTACCCGGAGTGCGTGTCCCCAGTAACACAGTCTGTACCCGGAGTGCGTGTCCCCAGTTATACAGTCTGTACCCGGAGTGCGTGTCCCCCAGTAACACAGTCTGTACCCAGAGTGCATGTCCCCAGGAACACAGTCTGTACCCGGAGTGCGTGTCCCCAGTAACACAGTCTGTACCCGGAGTGCGTGTCCCCCAGTAACACAGTCTGTACCCGGAGTGCGTGTCTCCAGTAACACAGTCTGTACCCGGAGTGCGTGTCCCCCAGTAACACAGTCTGTACCCGGAGTGCGTGTCTCCCAGTAACACAGTCTGTACCCAGAGTGCGTGTCCCCAGTAAAACAGTCTGTACCCGGAGTGCGTGTCCCCCACTAACACAGTCTGTACCGGGAGTGCGTGTCCCCCAGTAAAACAGTCTGTCCCCGGAGTGTGTGTCCCCCAGTAAAACAGTCTGTACCCGGAGTGTGTGTCCCCCAGTAAAACAGTCTGTGCCCGGAGTGTGTGTCCCCCAGTAAACCAGTCTGTACCCAGAGTGCGTGTCCCCAGTAACACAGTCTGTACCCGGAGTGCGTGTCCCCCACGAACACAGTCTGTACCCGGAGTGCGTGTCCCCAGCAACACAGTCTGTACCCAGAGTGCGTGTCCCCCAGTAAAACAGTCTGTACCCGGAGTGCGTGTCCCCCACTAACACAGTCTGTACCGGGAGTGCGTGTCCCCCAGTAACACAGTCTGTGCCCGGAGTGCGTGTCCCCAGTAACACAGTCTGTACCCGGAGTGCGTGTCCCCCAGTAACACAGTCTGTACCCAGAGTGCCTGTCCCCCAGTAAAACAGTCTGTACCCGGAGTGCGTGTCCCCCAGTAACACAGTCTGTACCCGGAGTGTGTGTCCCCCAGTAACACAGTCTGTACCCGGAGTGTGTGTCCCCCAGTAACACAGTCTGTACCCGGAGTGCGTGTCCCCAGTAAAACAGTCTGTACCCGGAGTGCGTGTCCCCCAGTAACACAGTCTGTACCCGGAGTGCCTGTCCCCCAGTAACACAGTCTGTACCCAGAGTGCGTGTCCCCCAGTAATACAGTCTGTACCCAGAGTGCGTGTCTCCAGTAATACAGTCTGTACCCGGAGTGTGTGTCCCCCACTAACACAGTCTGTACCCGGAGTGCGTGTCCCCCAGTAACACAGTCTGTACCCGGAGTGCGTGTCCCCCAGTAACACAGTCTGTGCCCGGAGTGCCTGTCCCCCACTAACACAGTCTGTACCCGGAGTGCGTGTCCCCCAGTAACACAGTCTGTACCCGGAGTGTGTGTCCCCAGTAACACAGTCTGTACCCGGAGTGCGTGTCCCCCAGTAATACAGTCTGTACCCGGAGTGCGTGTCCCCCAGTAACACAGTCTGTACCCGGAGTGCGTGTCCCCAGTAACACAGTCTGTCCCCGGAGTGCGTGTCCCCAGTAACACAGTCTGTACCCGGAGTGCGTGTCCCCCAGTAACACAGTCTGTACCCGGAGTGCGTGTCCCCAGTAACACAGTCTGTGCCCGGAGTGCCTGTCCCCCAGTAACACAGTCTGTACCCAGAGTGCGTGTCCCCCAGTAACACAGTCTGTACCCGGAGTGCGTGTCCCCAGTAACACAGTCTGTACCCAGAGTGCGTGTCCCCAGTAACACAGTCTGTGCCCGGAGTGCCTGTCCCCCAGTAACACAGTCTGTACCCAGAGTGAGTGTCCCCCGTAATACAGTCTGTACCCGGAGTGCGTGTCCCCCAGTAACACAGTCTGTACCCGGAGTGCCTGTCCCCCAGTAACACAGTCTGTACCCGGAGTGCGTGTCCCCCACTAACACAGTCTGTACCCGGAGTGCGTGTCCCCCACTAACACAGTCTGTACCGGAGTGCGTGTCCCCCACTAACACAGTCTGTACCCGGAGTGCGTGTCCCCCAGTAACACAGTCTGTACCCAGAGTGCGTGTCCCCAGTAAAACAGTCTGTACCCGGAGTGCGTGTCCCCAGTAACACAGTCTGTACCCGGAGTGCGTGTCCCCCAGTAAAACAGTCTGTACCCGGAGTGCGTGTCCCCCAGTAACACAGTCTGTACCCAGAGTGCGTGTCCCCAGTAAAACAGTCTGTACCCTGAGTGCGTGTCCCCAGTAACACAATCTGTACCCGGAGTGTGTGTCCCCCAGTAAAACAGTCTGTACCAGGAGTGCGTGTCCCCCAGTAACACAGTCTGTACCCAGAGTGCGTGTCCCCCAGTAAAACAGTCTGTACCCGGAGTGCGTGTCCCCAGTAACACAGTCTGTACCCGGAGTGCGTGTCCCCCAGCAACACAGTCTGTACCCAGAGTGGGTGTCCCCAGTAAAACAGTCTGTACCCGGAGTGCGTGTCCCCCACTAACACAGTCTGTACCCGGAGTGCGTGTCCCCAGTAACACAGTCTGTACCCGGAGTGTGTGTCCCCAGTAACACAGTCTGTACCCAGAGTGTGTGTCCCCAGTAACACAGTCTGTACCCGGAGTGCGTGTCCCCAGTAACACAGTCTGTACCCGGAGTGCGTGTCCCCAGTAACACAGTCTGTACCCGGAGTGCGTGTCCCCAGTAACACAGTCTGTACCCGGAGTGCGTGTCCCCCAGTAACACAGTCTGTACCCGGAGTGTGTGTCCCCAGTAACACAGTCTGTACCCGGAGTGCGTGTCCCCCAGTAACACAGTCTGTACCCGGAGTGCGTGTCTCCCAGTAACACAGTCTGTACCCAGAGTGCGTGTCCCCAGTAAAACAGTCTGTACCCGGAGTGCGTGTCCCCCACGAACACAGTCTGTACCCGGAGTGTGTGTCCCCAGTAACACAGTCTGTACCCGGAGTGCGTGTCCCCAGTAACATAGTCTGTACCCGGAGTGTGTGTCCCCCAGTAACACAGTCTGTACCCGGAGTGCGTGTCCCCCAGTAACAAAGTCTGTGCCCGGAGTGCGTGTCCCCAGTAAAACAGTCTGTACCCTGAGTGCGTGTCCCCAGTAAAACACTCTGTACCCGGAGTGTGTGTCCCCCAGTAACACACTCTGTACCCGGAGTGTGTGTCCCCAGTAACACAGTCTGTACCCGGAGTGTGTGTCCCCCAGTAACACAGTCTGTACCCAGAGTGCGTGTCCCCCAGTAAAACAGTCTGTACCCGGAGTGCGTGTCCCCCAGTAAAACAGTCTGTACCCGGAGTGTGTGTCCCCCAGGAAAACAGTCTGTACCCGGAGTGTGTGTCCCCCAGTAAAACAGTCTGTACCCGGAGTGTGTGTCCCCCAGTAAACCAGTCTGTACCCAGAGTGCGTGTCCCCAGTAACACAGTCTGTACCCGGAGTGCGTGTCCCCCAGTAACACAGTCTGTACCCGGAGTGCGTGTCCCCCAGTAAAACAGTCTGTACCCGGAGTGTGTGTCCCCAGTAAAACAGTCTGTACCAGGAGTGCGTGTCCCCCAGTAACACAGTCTGTACCCAGAGTGCGTGTCCCCCAGTAAAACAGTCTGTACCCGGAGTGCGTGTCCCCCAGTAACACAGTCTGTACCCAGAGTGCGTGTCCCCAGTAAAACAGTCTGTACCCTGAGTGCGTGTCCCCAGTAACACAGTCTGTACCCGGAGTGTGTGTCCCCCAGTAAAACAGTCTGTACCAGGAGTGCGTGTCCCCCAGTAACACAGTCTGTACCCAGAGTGCGTGTCCCCCAGTAAAACAGTCTGTACCCGGAGTGCGTGTCCCCCAGTAACACAGTCTGTACCCAGAGTGCGTGTCCCCCAGTAAAACAGTCTGTACCAGGAGTGCGTGTCCCCCAGTAAAACAGTCTGTACCCGGAGTGCGTGTCCCCCAGTAACACAGTCTGTACCCAGAGTGCGTGTCCCCAGTAAAACAGTCTGTACCCTGAGTGCGTGTCCCCAGTAACACAGTCTGTACCCGGAGTGTGTGTCCCCCAGTAAAACAGTCTGTACCAGGAGTGCGTGTCCCCCAGTAAAACAGTCTGTACCCGGAGTGCGTGTCCCCAGTAACACAGTCTGTACCCGGAGTGCGTGTCCCCCAGTAACACAGTCTGTACCCAGAGTGGGTGTCCCCAGTAAAACAGTCTGTACCCGGAGTGCGTGTCCCCAGTAACACAGTCTGTACCCGGAGTGCGTGTCCCCAGTTATACAGTCTGTACCCGGAGTGCGTGTCCCCCAGTAACACAGTCTGTACCCAGAGTGCATGTCCCCAGGAACACAGTCTGTACCCGGAGTGCGTGTCCCCAGTAACACAGTCTGTACCCGGAGTGCGTGTCCCCCAGTAACACAGTCTGTACCCGGAGTGCGTGTCCCCAGTAACACAGTCTGTACCCGCAGTGCGTGTCCCCCAGTAACACAGTCTGTACCCAGAGTGCGTGTCCCCCAGTAACACAGTCTGTACCCGCAGTGCGTGTCCCCAGTAACACAGTCTGTACCCTGAGTGTGTGTCCCCCAGTAACACAGTCTGTACCCTGAGTGTGTGTCCCCCAGTAACACAGTCTGTGCCCGGAGTGCGTGTCCCCAGTAACACAGTCTGTACCCTGAGTGTGTGTCCCCCAGTAACACAGTCTGTACCCGGAGTGCGTGTCCCCAGTAACACAGTCTGTACCCAGAGTGCGTGTCCCCAGTAACACAGTCTGTACCCAGAGTGCGTGTCCCCAGTAACACAGTCTGTACCCAGAGTGCGTGTCCCCCAGTAACACAGTCTGTACCCGGAGTGCGTGTCCCCAGTAACACAGTCTGTACCCAGAGTGCTTGTCCCCCAGTAACGTCGTCTGTACCCGGAGTGCGTGTCCCCCAGTAAAACAGTCTGTACCCGGAGTGCGTGTCCCCAGTAACACAGTCTGTACCCGGAGTGCGTGTCCCCCAGTAAAACAGTCTGTACCCGGAGTGCGTGTCCCCCAGTAACACAGTCTGTACCCGGAGTGCGTGTCCCCAGTAACACAGTCTGTACCCGGAGTGCGTGTCCCCCAGTAACACAGTCTGTGCCCGGAGTGCGTGTCCCCCAGTAACACAGTCTGTACCCGGAGTGTGTGTCCCCAGTAACACAGTCTGTGCCCGGAGTGCGTGTCCCCCAGTAAAGCAGTCTGTACCCGGAGTGCGTGTCCCCCAGTAAAACAGTCTGTACCCGGAATGCGTGTCCCCCAGTAACACAGTCTGTACCCAGAGTGCCTGTCCCCAGTAACACAGTCTGTACCCGGAGTGCGTGTCCCCATTAACACAGTCTGTACCCGGAGTGCGTGTCCTCAGTAACACAGTCTGTGCCCGGAGTGTGTGTCCCCCAGTAACACAGTCTGTACCCAGAGTGCCTGTCCCCAGTAACACAGTCTGTACCCGGAGTGCCTGTCCACCAGTAACACAGTCTGTGCCCGGAGTGCGTGTCCCCCAGTAAAGCAGTCTGTACCCGGAGTGCGTGTCCCCCAGTAAAACAGTCTGTACCCGGAATGCGTGTCCCCCAGTAACACAGTCTGTACCCAGAGTGCCTGTCCCCAGTAACACAGTCTGTACCCAGAGTGCCTGTCCCCAGTAACACAGTCTGTGCCCGGAGTGTGTGTCCCCCAGTAAAACAGTCTGTCCCTGGAGTGCCTGTCGCCAGTAACACAGTCTGTACCCAGAGTGCCTGTCCCCATTAACACAGTCTGTACCCGGGGTGTGTGTCCCCAGTAACACAGTCTGTACCCGGAGTGCGTGTCCCCAGTAACACAGTCTGTACCCGGAGTGCGTGTCCCGAGTAACACAGTCTGTACCCAGAGTGCCTGTCCCCAGTAACACAGTCTGTGCCCGGAGTGCGTGTCCCCAGTAACACAGTCTGTACCCGGAGTGCGTGTCCCCAGTAACACAGTCTGTGCCCGTAGTGCGTGTCCCCCAGTAACACAGTCTGTGCCCGGAGTGCGTGTCCCCAGTAACACAGTCTGTACCCGTAGTGCGTGTCCCCGGTAACACAGTCTGTACCCGGAGTGCGTGTCCCCAGTAACACAGTCTGTGCCCGGAGTGCGTGTCCCCCAGTAACACAGTCTGTACCCGGAGTGCGTGTCCCTCAGTAAAACAGTCTGTACCCGGAGTGCGTGTCCCCAGTAACACAGTCTGGGCCCGGAGTGCGTGTCCCCAGTAACACAGTCTGTACCCGGAGTGCTTGTCCCCCAGTAACACAGTCTGTACCCGGAGTGCGTGTCCCCAGTAACACAGTCTGTACCCGGAGTGCGTGTCCCCAGTAACACAGTCTGCACCCGGAGTGCGTGTCCTCAGTAACACAGTCTGTGCCCGGAGTGCGTGTCCCCAGTAACACAGTCTGTGCCCGGAGTGCGTGTCCCCAGTAACACAGTCTGTGCCCGGAGTGCGTGTGCCCAGTAACACAGTCTGTACCCAGAGTGCCTGTCCCCAGTAACACAGTCTGTGCCCGGAGTGCGTGTCCCCCAGTAACACAGTCTGTACCCGGAGTGCGTGTCCCCAGTAACACAGTCTGTGCCCGGAGTGCGTGTCCCCAGTAACACAGTCTGTACCCGGAGTGAGTGTCCCCCAGTAACACAGTCTGTGCCCGGAGTGCGTGTCCCCCAGTAACACAGTCTGTCCCCAGAGTGCGTGTCCCCAGTAACACAGTCTGTACCCGGAGTGCGTGTCCCCCAGTAACACAGTCTGTCCCCAGAGTGCGTGTCCCCAGTAACACAGTCTGTACCCGGAGTGCGTGTCCCCAGTAACACAGTCTGTACCCGGAGTGTGTGTCCCCAGTAACACAGTCTGTACCCGGAGTGTGTGTCCCCAGTAACACAGTCTGTACCCGGAGTGTGTGTCCCCAGTAACACAGTCTGGACCCGGAGTGCGTGTCCCCAGTAACACAGTCTGTACCCGGAGTGTGTGTCCCCGGTAAAACAGTCTGTACCCGGAGTGCGTGTCCCCCAGTAACACAGTCTGTACCCGGAGTGTGTCCCCCCCAGTAACACAGTCTGTACCCAGAGTGCGTGTCCCCCAGTAACACAGTCTGTACCCGGAGTGCCTGTCCCCCAGTAACACAGTCTGTGCCCGGAGTGCGTGTCCCCAGTAACACAGTCTGTACCCGGAGTGTGTGTCCCCAGTAACACAGTCTGTACCCGGAGTGTGTGTCCCCAGTAACACAGTCTGTGCCCGGAGTGCGTGTCCCCAGTAACACAGTCTGTGCCCGGAGTGTGTGTCCCCAGTAACACAGTCTGTACCCGGAGTCTGTGTCCCCAGTAACACAGTCTGTGCCCGGAGTGTGTGTCCCCAGTAACACAGTCTGTGCCCGGAGTGCGTGTCCCCAGTAACACAGTCTGTACCCGGAGTGTGTGTCCCCAGTAACACAGTCTGTACCCGGAGTGTGTGTCTCCCAGTAACACAGTCTGTACCCGGAGTGCGTGTCCCCCAGTAACACAGTCTGTACCCGGAGTGTGTGTCCCCAGTAACACAGTCTGTGCCCGGAGTGCGTGTCCCCCAGTAAAGCAGTCTTTACCCGGAGTGCGTGTCCCCCAGTAAAACAGTCTGTACCCGGAATGCGTGCCCCCCAGTAACACAGTCTGTACCCAGAGTGCCTGTCCCCAGTAACACAGTCTGTACCCGGAGTGCGTGTCCCCAGTAACACAGTCTGTACCCGGAGTGCGTGTCCTCAGTAACACAGTCTGTGCCCGGAGTGTGTGTCCCCCAGTAACACAGTCTGTACCCAGAGTGCCTGTCCCCAGTAACACAGTCTGTACCCGGAGTGCCTGTCCACCAGTAACACAGTCTGTGCCCGGAGTGCGTGTCCCCCAGTAAAGCAGTCTGTACCCGGAGTGCGTGTCCCCCAGTAAAACAGTCTGTACCCGGAATGCGTGTCCCCCAGTAACACAGTCTGTACCCAGAGTGCCTGTCCCCAGTAACACAGTCTGTACCCAGAGTGCCTGTCCCCAGTAACACAGTCTGTGCCCGGAGTGTGTGTCCCCCAGTAAAACAGTCTGTCCCTGGAGTGCCTGTCCCCAGTAACACAGTCTGTACCCAGAGTGCCTGTCCCCATTAACACAGTCTGTACCCGGAGTGTGTGTCCCCAGTAACACAGTCTGTACCCGGAGTGCGTGTCCCCAGTAACACAGTCTGTACCCGGAGTGCGTGTCCCGAGTAACACAGTCTGTACCCAGAGTGCCTGTCCCCAGTAACACAGTCTGTGCCCGGAGTGCGTGTCCCCAGTAACACAGTCTGTACCCGGAGTGTGTGTCCCCAGTAACACAGTCTGTACCCGGAGTGTGTGTCCCCAGTAACACAGTCTGTACCCGGAGTGTGTGTCCCCAGTAACACAGTCTGTACCCGGAGTGTGTGTCCCCAGTAAAACAGTCTGTACCCGGAGTGCGTGTCCCCCAGTAAAGCATTCTGTACCCGGAGTGCGTGTCCCCCAGTAAAACAGTCTGTACCCGGAATGCGTGTCCCCCAGTAACACAGTCTATACCCAGAGTGCCTGTCCCCAGTAACACAGTCTGTACCCAGAGTGCCTGTCCCCAGTAACACAGTCTGTGCCCGGAGTGTGTGTCCCCCAGTAAAACAGTCTGTCCCTGGAGTGCCTGTCCCCAGTAACACAGTCTGTACCCAGAGTGCCTGTCCCCATTAACACAGTCTGTACCCGGAGTGTGTGTCCCCAGTAACACAGTCTGTACCCGGAGTGCGTGTCCCCAGTAACACAGTCTGTACCCGGAGTGCGTGTCCCGAGTAACACAGTCTGTACCCAGAGTGCCTGTCCCCAGTAACACAGTCTGTGCCCGGAGTGCGTGTCCCCAGTAACACAGTCTGTACCCGGAGTGCGTGTCCCCAGTAACACAGTCTGTGCCCGTAGTGCGTGTCCCCCAGTAACACAGTCTGTGCCCGGAGTGCGTGTCCCCAGTAACACAGTCTGTGCCCGGAGTGCGTGTCCCCCAGTAACACAGTCTGTACCCGGAGTGCGTGTCCCTCAGTAAAACAGTCTGTACCCGGAGTGCGTGTCCCCAGTAACACAGTCTGTGCCCGGAGTGCGTGTCCCCAGTAACACAGTCTGTACCCGGAGTGCTTGTCCCCCAGTAACACAGTCTGTACCCGGAGTGCGTGTCCCCAGTAACACAGTCTGTACCCGGAGTGCGTGTCCCCAGTAACACAGTCTGCACCCGGAGTGCGTGTCCCCAGTAACACAGTCTGTGCCCGGAGTGCGTGTCCCCAGTAACACAGTCTGTGCCCGGAGTGCGTGTCCCCAGTAACACAGTCTGTGCCCTGAGTGCGTGTCCCCAGTCACACAGTCTGTACCCAGAGTGCCTGTCCCCAGTAACACAGTCTGTGCCCGGAGTGTGTGTCCCCAGTAACACAGTCTGTGCCCGGAGTCCGTGTCCCCAGTAACACAGTCTGTACCCGGAGTGCGTGTCCCCCAGTAACACAGTCTGTGCCCGGAGTGCGTGACCCCAGTAACACAGTCTGTGCCCGGAGTGCGTGTCCCCCAGTAACACAGTCTGTGCCCGGAGTGCGTGTCCCCAGTAACACAGTCTGTGCCCGGAGTGCGTGTCCCCAGTAACACAGTCTGTACCCGGAGTGCGTGTCCCCAGTAACACAGTCTGTACCCGGAGTGCGTGTCCCCAGTAACACAATCTGTGCCCGGAGTGCGTGTCCCCAGTAACACAGTCTGTGCCCGGAGTGTGTGTCCCCCAGTAACACAGTCTGTACCCGGAGTGCGTGTCCCCCAGTAACACAGTCTGTACCCAGAGTGCGTGTCCCCAGTAGCACAGTCTGTACCCGGATTGCGTGTCCCCCAGTAACACAGTCTGTCCCCAGAGTGCGTGTCCCCAGTCACACAGTCTGTACCCGGAGTGCGTGTCCCCCAGTAACACAGTCTGTCCCCAGAGTGCGTGTCCCCAGTAACACAGTCTGTACCCGGAGTGCGTGTCCCCAGTAACACAGTCTGTACCCGGAGTGTGTGTCCCCAGTAACACAGTCTGTACCCGGAGTGTGTGTCCCCAGTAACACAGTCTGTACCCGGAGTGTGTGTCCCCAGTAACACAGTCTGTACCCGGAGTGCGTGTCCCCAGTAACACAGTCTGTACCCGGAGTGTGTGTCCCCAGTAAAACAGTCTGTACCCGGAGTGCGTGTCCCCCAGTAACACAGTCTGTACCCGGAGTGTGTCCCCCCCAGTAACACAGTCTGTACCCAGAGTGCGTGTCCCCCAGTAACACAGTCTGTACCCGGAGTGCCTGTCCCCCAGTAACACAGTCTGTGCCCGGAGTGCGTGTCCCCAGTAACACAGTCTGTACCCGGAGTGTGTGTCCCCAGTAACACAGTCTGTCCCCGGAGTGTGTGTCCCCAGTAACACAGTCTGTGTCCGGAGTGCGTGTCCCCAGTAACACAGTCTGTACCCGGAGTGTGTGTCCCCAGTAACACAGTCTGTACCCGGAGTGTGTGTCCCCAGTAACACAGTCTGTGCCCGGAGTGTGTGTCCCCAGTAACACAGTCTGTGCCCGGAGTGCGTGTCCCCAGTAACACAGTCTGTACCCGGAGTGTGTGTCCCCAGTAACACAGTCTGTACCCGGAGTGTGTGTCTCCCAGTAACACAGTCTGTACCCGGAGTGCGTGTCCCCCAGTAACACAGTCTGTACCCGGAGTGCGTGTCCCCCAGTAAAACAGTCTGTCCCCGGAGTGCGTGTCCCCCAGTAACACAGTCTGTACCCGGAGTGCGTGTCCCCAGTAACACAGTCTGTACCCGGAGTGCGTGTCCCCAGGAACACAGTCTGTGCCCGGAGTGCGTGTCCCCAGTAACACAGTCTGTACCCGGAATGCGTGTCCCCCAGTAACACAGTCTGTACCCAGAGTGCCTGTCCCCAGTAACACAGTCTGTACCCGGAGTGCGTGTCCCCAGTAACACAGTCTGTACCCGGAGTGCGTGTCCTCAGTAACACAGTCTGTGCCCGGAGTGTGTGTCCCCCAGTAACACAGTCTGTACCCAGAGTGCCTGTCCCCAGTAACACAGTCTGTACCCGGAGTGCCTGTCCACCAGTAACACAGTCTGTGCCCGGAGTGCGTGTCCCCCAGTAAAGCAGTCTGTACCCGGAGTGCGTGTCCCCCAGTAAAACAGTCTGTACCCGGAATGCGTGTCCCCCAGTAACACAGTCTGTACCCAGAGTGCCTGTCCCCAGTAACACAGTCTGTACCCAGAGTGCCTGTCCCCAGTAACACAGTCTGTGCCCGGAGTGTGTCCCCCCAGTAAAACAGTCTGTCCCTGGAGTGCCTGTCCCCAGTAACACAGTCTGTACCCAGAGTGCGTGTCCCCATTAACACAGTCTGTACCCGGAGTGTGTGTCCCCAGTAACACAGTCTGTACCCGGAGTGCGTGTCCCCAGTAACACAGTCTGTACCCGGAGTGTGTGTCCCCAGTAACACAGTCTGTACCCGGAGTGTGTGTCTCCCAGTAACACAGTCTGTACCCGGAGTGCGTGTCCCCCAGTAACACAGTCTGTACCCGGAGTGCGTGTCCCCCAGGAAAACAGTCTGTCCCCGGAGTGCGTGTCCCCCAGTAACACAGTCTGTACCCGGAGTGCGTGTCCCCAGTAACACAGTCTGTAACCGGAGTGCGTGTCCCCAGTAACACAGTCTGTACCCGGAGTGTGTGTCCCCAGTAACACAGTCTGTACCCGGAGTGCGTGTCCCCCAGTAACACATTCTGTACCCAGAGTGCGTGTCCCCAGTAACACAGTCTGTACCCGGATTGCGTGTCCCCCAGTAACACAGTCTGTCCCCAGAGTGCCTGTCCCCAGTAACACAGTCTGTACCCAGAGTGCCTGTCCCCATTAACACAGTCTGTACCCGGAGTGTGTGTCCCCAGTAACACAGTCTGTACCCGGAGTGCGTGTCCCCATTAACACAGTCTGTACCTGGAGTGTGTGTCCCCAGTAACACAGTCTGTACCCGGAGTGCGTGTCCCGAGTAACACAGTCTGTACCCAGAGTGCCTGTCCCCAGTAACACAGTCTGTGCCCGGAGTGCGTGTCCCCAGTAACACAGTCTGTACCCGGAGTGCGTGTCCCCAGTAACACAGTCTGTGCCCGGAGTGCGTGTCCCCCAGTAACACAGTCTGTGCCCGGAGTGCGTGTCCCCAGTAACACAGTCTGTGCCCGGAGTGCGTGTCCCCAGTAACACAGTCTGTACCCGTAGTGCGTGTCTCCGGTAACACAGTCTGTATCCGGAGTGCGTGTCCCCTGTAACACAGTCTGTGCCCGGAGTGCGTGTCCCCCAGTAACACAGTCTGTACCCGGAGTGCGTGTCCCTCAGTAAAACAGTCTGTACCCGGAGTGCGTGTCCCCAGTAACACAGTCTGTGCCCGGAGTGCGTGTCCCCAGTAACACAGTCTGTACCCGGAGTGCTTGTCCCCCAGTAACACAGTCTGTACCCGGAGTGCGTGTCCCCAGTAACACAGTCTGTACCCGGAGTGCGTGTCCCCAGTAACACAGTCTGCACCCGGAGTGCGTGTCCCCAGTAACACAGTCTGTGCCTGCAGTGCGTGTCCCCAGTAACACAGTCTGTGCCCGGAGTGCGTGTCCCCAGTAACACAGTCTGTGCCCGGAGTGCGTGTCCCCAGTAACACAGTCTGTACCCAGAGTGCCTGTCCCCAGTAACACAGTCTGTGCCCGGAGTGTGTGTCCCCCAGTAACACAGTCTGTACCCGGAGTGCGTGTCCCCAGTAACACAGTCTGTGCCCGGAGTGCGTGTCCCCAGTAACACAGTCTGTACCCGGAGTGCGTGTCCCCCAGTAACACAGTCTGTGCCCGGAGTGCGTGACCCCAGTAACACAGTCTGTGCCCGGAGTGCGTGTCCCCCAGTAACACAGTCTGTGCCCGGAGTGCGTGTCCCCAGTAACACAGTCTGTGCCCGGAGTGCGTGTCCCCAGTAACACAGTCTGTACCCGGAGTGCGTGTCCCCAGTAACACAGTCTGTACCCGGAGTGCGTGTCCCCAGTAACACAATCTGTGCCCGGAGTGCGTGTCCCCAGTAACACAGTCTGTGCCCGGAGTGCGTGTCCCCCAGTAACACAGTCTGTACCCGGAGTGCGTGTCCCCCAGTAACACATTCTGTACCCAGAGTGCGTGTCCCCAGTAACACAGTCTGTACCCGGATTGCGTGTCCCCCAGTAACACAGTCTGTCCCCAGAGTGCGTGTCCCCAGTAACACAGTCTGTACCCGGAGTGCGTGTCCCCCAGTAACACAGTCTGTCCCCAGAGTGCGTGTCCCCAGTAACACAGTCTGTACCCGGAGTGCGTGTCCCCAGTAACACAGTCTGTACCCGGAGTGTGTGTCCCCAGTAACACAGTCTGTACCCGGAGTGTGTGTCCCCAGTAACACAGTCTGTACCCGGAGTGCGTGTCCCCAGTAACACAGTCTGTACCCGGAGTGTGTGTCCCCAGTAAAACATTCTGTACCCGGAGTGCGTGTCCCCCAGTAACACAGTCTGTACCCGGAGTGTGTGTCCCCCAGTAACACAGTCTGTACCCAGAGTGCGTGTCCCCCAGTAACACAGTCTGTACCCGGAGTGCCTGTCCCCCAGTAACACAGTCTGTGCCCGGAGTGCGTGTCCCCAGTAACACAGTCTGTACCCGGAGTGTGTGTCCCCAGTAACACAGTCTGTGCCCGGAGTGCGTGTCCCCAGTAACACAGTCTGTGCCCGGAGTGTGTGTCCCCAGTAACACAGTCTGTACCCGGAGTGTGTGTCCCCAGTAACACAGTCTGTGCCCAGAGTGTGTGTCCCCAGTAACACAGTCTGTGCCCGGAGTGCGTGTCCCCAGTAACACAGTCTGTACCCGGAGTGTGTGTCCCCAGTAACACAGTCTGTACCCGGAGTGCGTGTCCCCAGTAACACAGTCTGTACCCGGAGTGTGTGTCCCCAGTAACACAGTCTGTACCCGGAGTGCGTGTCCCCAGTAACACAGTCTGTACCCGGAGTGTGTGTCCCCAGTAACACAGTCTGTACCCGGAGTGCGTGTCCCCATTAACACAGTCCGTACCCGGAGTGCGTGTCCCCCAGTAACACAGTCTGTACCCAGAGTGCGTGTCCCCAGTAACACAGTCTGTACCCAGAGTGCGTGTCCCCAGTAACACAGTCTGTACCCGGAGTGCGTGTCCCCCAGTAACACAGTCTGTGCCCGGAGTGCGTGTCCCCAGTAACACAGTCTGTCCCCAGAGTGCGTGTCCCCAGTAACACAGTCTGTACCCGGAGTGTGTGTACCCCAGTAACACAGTCTGTACCCGGAGTGCGTGTCCCCCAGTAACACAGTCTGTACCCGAAGTGCGTGTCCCCAGTAACACAGTCTGTACCCGGAGTTAGTGTCCCCAGTAACACAGTCTGTACCCGGAGTGTGTGTCCCCCAGTAACACAGTCTGTACCCGGAGTGCGTGTCCCCAGTAACACAGTCTGTACCCGGAGTGTGTCCCCCCCAGGAAAACAGTCTGTCCCCGGAGTGCGTGTCCCCCAGTAACACAGTCTGTACCCGGAGTGCGTGTCCCCAGTAACACAGTCTGTACCCGGAGTGTGTGTCCCCAGTAACACAGTCTGTACCCGGAGTGCGTGTCCCCCAGTAACACATTCTGTACCCAGAGTGCGTGTCCCCAGTAACACAGTCTGTACCCGGAGTGTGTGTCCCCCAGTAACACAGTCTGTACCCGGAGTGCGTGTCCCCGGTAACACAGTCTGTACCCGGAGTGCGTGTCCCCATTAACACAGTCTGTACCCGGAGTGTGTGTCCCCAGTAACACAGTCTGTACCCGGAGTGCGTGTCCCGAGTAACACAGTCTGTACCCAGAGTGCCTGTCCCCAGTAACACAGTCTGTACCCGGAGTATGTGTCCCCAGTAACACAGTCTGTACCCGGAGTGCGTGTCCCCAGTAACACAGTCTGTGCCCGGAGTGCGTGTCCCCCAGTAACACAGTCTGTACCCGGATTGCGTGTCCCCAGTAACACAGTCTGTACCCGGAGTGCGTGTCCCCAGTAACACAGTCTGTGCCCGGAGTGCGTGTCCCCAGTAACACAGTCTGTACCCGGAGTGCGTGTCCCCAGTAACACAGTCTGTGCCCGGAGTGCGTGTCCCCCAGTAACACAGTCTGTG
Source organism: Heptranchias perlo (assembly GCF_035084215.1). Lineage (NCBI taxonomy): Eukaryota > Metazoa > Chordata > Chondrichthyes > Hexanchiformes > Hexanchidae > Heptranchias > Heptranchias perlo. Next base: position 78,518,068 of record NC_090331.1, read on the forward strand.
CCCGGAGTGCGTGTCCCCAGTAACACAGTCTGTGCCCGGAGTGCGTGTCCCCAGTAACACAGTCTGTACCCGTAGTGCGTGTCTCCGGTAACACGGTCTGTATCCGGAGTGCGTGTCCCCTGTAACACAGTCTGTGCCCGGAGTGCGTGTCCCCCAGTAACACAGTCTGTACCCGGAGTGCGTGTCCCTCAGTAAAACAGTCTGTACCCGGAGTGTGTGTCCCCCAGTAACACAGTCTGTACCCGGAGTGCGTGTCCCCAGTAACACAGTCTGCACCCGGAGTGCGTGTCCCCAGTAACACAGTCTGTGCCTGCAGTGCGTGTCCCCAGTAACACAGTCTGTGCCCGGAGTGCGTGTCCCCAGTAACACAGTCTGTGCCCGGAGTGCGTGTCCCCAGTAACACAGTCTGTACCCAGAGTGCCTGTCCCCAGTAACACAGTCTGTGCCCGGAGTGTGTGTCCCCCAGTAACACAGTCTGCACCCGGAGTGCGTGTCCCCAGTAACACAGTCTGTGCCCGGAGTGCGTGTCCCCAGTAACACAGTCTGTACCCGGAGTGCGTGTCCCCCAGTAACACAGTCTGTGCCCGGAGTGCGTGACCCCAGTAACACAGTCTGTGCCCGGAGTGCGTGTCCCCCAGTAACACAGTCTGTGCCCGGAATGCGTGTCCCCAGTAACACAGTCTGTGCCCGGAGTGCGTGTCCCCAGTAACACAGTCTGTACCCGGAGTGCGTGTCCCCAGTAACACAGTCTGTACCCGGAGTGCGTGTCCCCAGTAACACAATCTGTGCCCGGAGTGCGTGTCCCCAGTAACACAGTCTGTGCCCGGAGTGTGTGTCCCCCAGTAACACAGTCTGTACCCGGAGTGCGTGTCCCCCAGTAACACATTCTGTACCCAGAGTGCGTGTCCCCAGTAACACAGTCTGTACCCGGATTGCGTGTCCCCCAGTAACACAGTCTGTCCCCAGAGTGCGTGTCCCCAGTAACACAGTCTGTACCCGGAGTGCGTGTCCCCCAGTAACACAGTCTGTCCCCAGAGTGCGTGTCCCCAGTAACACAGTCTGTACCCGGAGTGCGTGTCCCCAGTAACACAGTCTGTACCCGGAGTGTGTGTCCCCAGTAACACAGTCTGTACCCGGAGTGTGTGTCCCCAGTAACACAGTCTGTACCCGGAGTGCGTGTCCCCAGTAACACAGTCTGTACCCGGAGTGTGTGTCCCCAGTAAAACAGTCTGTACCCGGAGTGCGTGTCCCCCAGTAACACAGTCTGTACCCGGAGTGTGTGTCCCCCAGTAACACAGTCTGTACCCAGAGTGCGTGTCCCCCAGTAACACAGTCTGTACCCGGAGTGCCTGTCCCCCAGTAACACAGTCTGTGCCCGGAGTGCGTGTCCCCAGTAACACAGTCTGTACCCGGAGTGTGTGTCCCCAGTAACACAGTCTGTGCCCGGAGTGCGTGTCCCCAGTAACACAGTCTGTGCCCGGAGTGTGTGTCCCCAGTAACACAGTCTGTACCCGGAGTGTGTGTCCCCAGTAACACAGTCTGTGCCCGGAGTGTGTGTCCCCAGTAACACAGTCTGTGCCCGGAGTGCGTGTCCCCAGTAACACAGTCTGTACCCGGAGTGTGTGTCCCCAGTAACACAGTCTGTACCCGGAGTGCGTGTCCCCAGTAACACAGTCTGTACCCGGAGTGTGTGTCCCCAGTAACACAGTCTGTACCCGGAGTGCGTGTCCCCATTAACACAGTCTGTACCCGGAGTGTGTGTCCCCAGTAACACAGTCTGTACACGGAGTGCGTGTCCCCATTAACACAGTCCGTACCCGGAGTGCGTGTCCCCCAGTAACACAGTCTGTACCCAGAGTGCGTGTCCCCAGTAACACAGTCTGTACCCAGAGTGCGTGTCCCCAGTAACACAGTCTGTACCCGGAGTGCGTGTCCCCCAGTAACACAGTCTGTGCCCGGAGTGCGTGTCCCCAGTAACACAGTCTGTCCCCAGAGTGCGTGTCCCCAGTAACACAGTCTGTACCCGGAGTGTGTGTACCCCAGTAACACAGTCTGTACCCGGAGTGCGTGTCCCCCAGTAACACAGTCTGTACCCGAAGTGCGTGTCCCCAGTAACACAGTCTGTACCCGGAGTGTGTGTCCCCCAGTAAAACAGTCTGTACCCGGAGTGCGTGTCCCCAGTAACACAGTATGTGCCCGGAGTGCCTGTCCCCCAGTAACACAGTCTGTACCCGGAGTGTGTGTCCCCCTGTAACACAGTCTGTACCCGGAGTGCGTGTCCCCAGTAACACAGTCTGTACCCGGAGTGCGTGTCCCCAGTAACACAGTCTGTACCCGGAGTGTGTGTCCCCCAGTAACACAGTCTGTACCCGGAGTGCGTGTCCCCAGTAACACAGTCTGTACCCGGAGTGCGTGTCCCCAGTAACACAGTCTGTACCCGGAGTGTGTGTCCCCCAGTAACACAGTCTGTACCCGGAGTGCGTGTCCCCAGTAACACAGTCTGTACCCGTAGTGCGTTTCTCCGGTAACACAGTCTGTATCCGGAGTGCGTGTCCCCTGTAACACAGTCTGTGCCCGGAGTGCGTGTCCCCCAGTAACACAGTCTGTGCCCGGAGTGCGTGTCCCCAGTAACACAGTCTGTACCCGTAGTGCGTGTCTCCGGTAACACAGTCTGTATCCGGAGTGCGTGTCCCCTGTAACACAGTCTGTGCCCGGAGTGCGTGTCCCCCAGTAACACAGTCTGTACCCGGAGTGCGTGTCCCTCAGTAAAACAGTCTGTACCCGGAGTGCGTGTCCCCAGTAACACAGTCTGTGCCCGGAGTGCGTGTCCCCAGTAACACAGTCTGTACCCGGAGTGCTTGTCCCCCAGTAACACAGTCTGTACCCGGAGTGCGTGTCCCCAGTAACACAGTCTGTACCCGGAGTGCGTGTCCCCAGTAACACAGTCTGCACCCGGAGTGCGTGTCCCCAGTAACACAGTCTGTGCCTGCAGTGCGTGTCCCCAGTAACACAGTCTGTGCCCGGAGTGCGTGTCCCCAGTAACACAGTCTGTGCCCGGAGTGCGTGTCCCCAGTAACACAGTCTGTACCCAGAGTGCCTGTCCCCAGTAACACAGTCTGTGCCCGGAGTGTGTGTCCCCCAGTAACACAGTCTGTACCCGGAGTGCGTGTCCCCAGTAACACAGTCTGTGCCCGGAGTGCGTGTCCCCAGTAACACAGTCTGTACCCGGAGTGCGTGTCCCCCAGTAACACAGTCTGTGCCCGGAGTGCGTGACCCCAGTAACAAAGTCTGTGCCCGGAGTGCGTGTCCCCCAGTAACACAGTCTGTGCCCGGAGTGCGTGTCCCCAGTAACACAGTCTGTGCCCGGAGTGCGTGTCCCCAGTAACACAGTCTGTACCCGGAGTGCGTGTCCCCAGTAACACAGTCTGTACCCGGAGTGCGTGTCCCCAGTAACACAATCTGTGCCCGGAGTGCGTGTCCCCAGTAACACAGTCTGTGCCCGGAGTGTGTGTCCCCCAGTAACACAGTCTGTACCCGGAGTGCGTGTCCCCCAGTAACACATTCTGTACCCAGAGTGCGTGTCCCCAGTAACACAGTCTGTCCCCGGATTGCGTGTCCCCCAGTAACACAGTCTGTCCCCAGAGTGCGTGTCCCCAGTAACACAGTCTGTACCCGGAGTGCGTGTCCCCCAGTAACACAGTCTGTCCCCAGAGTGCGTGTCCCCAGTAACACAGTCTGTACCCGGAGTGCGTGTCCCCAGTAACACAGTCTGTACCCGGAGTGTGTGTCCCCAGTAACACAGTCTGTACCCGGAGTGTGTGTCCCCAGTAACACAGTCTGTACCCGGAGTGCGTGTCCCCAGTAACACAGTCTGTACCCGGAGTGTGTGTCCCCAGTAAAACAGTCTGTACCCGGAGTGCGTGTCCCCCAGTAACACAGTCTGTACCCGGAGTGTGTGTCCCCCAGTAACACAGTCTGTACCCAGAGTGCGTGTCCCCCAGTAACACAGTCTGTACCCGGAGTGCCTGTCCCCCAGTAACACAGTCTGTGCCCGGAGTGCGTGTCCCCAGTAACACAGTCTGTACCCGGAGTGTGTGTCCCCAGTAACACAGTCTGTGCCCGGAGTGCGTGTCCCCAGTAACACAGTCTGTGCCCGGAGTGTGTGTCCCCAGTAACACAGTCTGTACCCGGAGTGTGTGTCCCCAGTAACACAGTCTGTGCCCGGAGTGTGTGTCCCCAGTAACACAGTCTGTGCCCGGAGTGCGTGTCCCCAGTAACACAGTCTGTACCCGGAGTGTGTGTCCCCAGTAACACAGTCTGTACCCGGAGTGCGTGTCCCCAGTAACACAGTCTGTACCCGGAGTGTGTGTCCCCAGTAACACAGTCTGTACCCGGAGTGCGTGTCCCCAGTAACACAGTCTGTACCCGGAGTGTGTGTCCCCAGTAACACAGTCTGTACCCGGAGTGCGTGTCCCCATTAACACAGTCCGTACCCGGAGTGCGTGTCCCCCAGTAACACAGTCTGTACCCAGAGTGCGTGTCCCCAGTAACACAGTCTGTACCCAGAGTGCGTGTCCCCAGTAACACAGTCTGTACCCGGAGTGCGTGTCCCCCAGTAACACAGTCTGTGCCCGGAGTGCGTGTCCCCAGTAACACAGTCTGTCCCCAGAGTGCGTGTCCCCAGTAACACAGTCTGTACCCGGAGTGTGTGTACCCCAGTAACACAGTCTGTACCCGGAGTGCGTGTCCCCCAGTAACACAGTCTGTACCCGAAGTGCGTGTCCCCAGTAACACAGTCTGTACCCGGAGTGTGTGTCCCCCAGTAAAACAGTCTGTACCCGGAGTGCGTGTCCCCAGTAACACAGTATGTGCCCGGAGTGCCTGTCCCCCAGTAACACAGTCTGTACCCGGAGTGTGTGTCCCCCAGTAACACAGTCTGTACCCGGAGTGCGTGTCCCCAGTAACACAGTCTGTACCCGGAGTGCGTGTCCCCAGTAACACAGTCTGTACCCGGAGTGTGTGTCCCCCAGTAACACAGTCTGTACCCGGAGTGCGTGTCCCCAGTAACACAGTCTGTACCCGGAGTGTGTCCCCCCCAGGAAAACAGTCTGTCCCCGGAGTGCGTGTCCCCCAGTAACACAGTCTGTACCCGGAGTGCGTGTCCCCAGTAACACAGTCTGTACCCGGAGTGCGTGTCCCCAGTAACACAGTCTGTACCCGGAGTGTGTGTCCCCAGTAACACAGTCTGTACCCGGAGTGCGTGTCCCCCAGTAACACATTCTGTACCCAGAGTGCGTGTCCCCAGTAACACAGTCTGTACCCGGAGTGTGTGTCCCCCAGTAACACAGTCTGTACCCGGAGTGCGTGTCCCCAGTAACACAGTCTGTACCCGGAGTGCGTGTCCCCATTGACACAGTCTGTACCCGGAGTGTGTGTCCCCAGTAACACAGTCTGTACCCGGAGTGCGTGTCCCGAGTAACACAGTCTGTACCCAGAGTGCCTGTCCCCAGTAACACAGTCTGTACCCGGAGTATGTGTCCCCAGTAACACAGTCTGTACCCGGAGTGCGTGTCCCCAGTAACACAGTCTGTGCCCGGAGTGCGTGTCCCCCAGTAACACAGTCTGTACCCGGAGTGCGTGTCCCCAGTAACACAGTCTGTACCCGGAGTGCGTGTCCCCAGTAACACAGTCTGTGCCCGGAGTGCGTGTCCCCAGTAACACAGTCTGTACCCGGAGTGCGTGTCCCCAGTAACACAGTCTGTGCCCGGAGTGCGTGTCCCCCAGTAACACAGTCTGTGCCCGGAGTGCGTGTCCCCAGTAACACAGTCTGTGCCCGGAGTGCGTGTCCCCAGTAACACAGTCTGTACCCGTAGTGCGTGTCTCCGGTAACACAGTCTGTATCCGGAGTGCGTGTCCCCTGTAACACAGTCTGTGCCCGGAGTGCGTGTCCCCCAGTAACACAGTCTGTACCCGGAGTGCGTGTCCCTCAGTAAAACAGTCTGTACCCGGAGTGTGTGTCCCCCAGTAACACAGTCTGTACCCGGAGTGCGTGTCCCCAGTAACACAGTCTGTACCCAGAGTGCGTGTCCCCAGTAACACAGTCTGTACCCGGAGTGCTTGTCCACCAGTAACACAGTCTGTACCCGGAGTGCGTGTCCCCAGTAACACAGTCTGTGCCTGCAGTGCGTGTCCCCAGTAACACAGTCTGTGCCCGGAGTGCGTGTCCCCAGTAACACAGTCTGTGCCCGGAGTGCGTGTCCCCAGTAACACAGTCTGTACCCAGAGTGCCTGTCCCCAGTAACACAGTCTGTGCCCGGAGTGTGTGTCCCCCAGTAACACAGTCTGCACCCGGAGTGCGTGTCCCCAGTAACACAGTCTGTGCCCGGAGTGCGTGTCCCCAGTAACACAGTCTGTACCCGGAGTGCGTGTCCCCCAGTAACACAGTCTGTGCCCGGAGTGCGTGACCCCAGTAACACAGTCTGTGCCCGGAGTGCGTGTCCCCCAGTAACACAGTCTGTGCCCGGAGTGCGTGTCCCCAGTAACACAGTCTGTGCCCGGAGTGCGTGTCCCCAGTAACACAGTCTGTACCCGGAGTGCGTGTCCCCAGTAACACAGTCTGTACCCGGAGTGCGTGTCCCCAGTAACACAATCTGTGCCCGGAGTGCGTGTCCCCAGTAACACAGTCTGTGCCCGGAGTGTGTGTCCCCCAGTAACACAGTCTGTACCCGGAGTGCGTGTCCCCCAGTAACACATTCTGTACCCAGAGTGCGTGTCCCCAGTAACACAGTCTGTACCCGGATTGCGTGTGCCCCAGTAACACAGTCTGTCCCCAGAGTGCGTGTCCCCAGTAACACAGTCTGTACCCGGAGTGCGTGTCCCCCAGTAACACAGTCTGTCCCCAGAGTGCGTGTCCCCAGTAACACAGTCTGTACCCGGAGTGCGTGTCCCCAGTAACACAGTCTGTACCCGGAGTGTGTGTCCCCAGTAACACAGTCTGTACCCGGAGTGTGTGTCCCCAGTAACACAGTCTGTACCCGGAGTGCGTGTCCCCAGTAACACAGTCTGTACCCGGAGTGTGTGTCCCCAGTAAAACAGTCTGTACCCGGAGTGCGTGTCCCCCAGTAACACAGTCTGTACCCGGAGTGTGTGTCCCCCAGTAACACAGTCTGTACCCAGAGTGCGTGTCCCCCAGTAACACAGTCTGTACCCGGAGTGCCTGTCCCCCAGTAACACAGTCTGTGCCCGGAGTGCGTGTCCCCAGTAACACAGTCTGTACCCGGAGTGTGTGTCCCCAGTAACACAGTCTGTGCCCGGAGTGCGTGTCCCCAGTAACACAGTCTGTACCCGTAGTGCGTGTCTCCGGTAACACAGTCTGTATCCGGAGTGCGTGTCCCCTGTAACACAGTCTGTGCCCGGAGTGCGTGTCCCCCAGTAACACAGTCTGTACCCGGAGTGCGTGTCCCTCAGTAAAACAGTCTGTACCCGGAGTGTGTGTCCCCCAGTAACACAGTCTGTACCCGGAGTGCGTGTCCCCAGTAACACAGTCTGTACCCAGAGTGCGTGTCCCCAGTAACACAGTCTGTACCCGGAGTGCTTGTCCCCCAGTAACACAGTCTGTACCCGGAGTGCGTGTCCCCAGTAACACAGTCTGTACCCGGAGTGCGTGTCCCCAGTAACACAGTCTGCACCCGGAGTGCGTGTCCCCAGTAACACAGTCTGTGCCTGCAGTGCGTGTCCCCAGTAACACAGTCTGTGCCCGGAGTGCGTGTCCCCAGTAACACAGTCTGTGCCCGGAGTGCGTGTCCCCAGTAACACAGTCTGTACCCAGAGTGCCTGTCCCCAGTAACACAGTCTGTGCCCGGAGTGTGTGTCCCCCAGTAACACAGTCTGTACCCGGAGTGCGTGTCCCCAGTAACACAGTCTGTGCCCGGAGTGCGTGTCCCCAGTAACACAGTCTGTACCCGGAGTGCGTGTCCCCCAGTAACACAGTCTGTGCCCGGAGTGCGTGACCCCAGTAACACAGTCTGTGCCCGGAGTGCGTGTCCCCCAGTAACACAGTCTGTGCCCGGAGTGCGTGTCCCCAGTAACACAGTCTGTGCCCGGAGTGCGTGTCCCCAGTAACACAGTCTGTACCCGGAGTGCGTGTCCCCAGTAACACAGTCTGTACCCGGAGTGCGTGTCCCCAGTAACACAATCTGTGCCCGGAGTGCGTGTCCCCAGTAACACAGTCTGTGCCCGGAGTGTGTGTCCCCCAGTAACACAGTCTGTACCCGGAGTGCGTGTCCCCCAGTAACACATTCTGTACCCAGAGTGCGTGTCCCCAGTAACACAGTCTGTACCCGGATTGCGTGTCCCCCAGTAACACAGTCTGTCCCCAGAGTGCGTGTCCCCAGTAACACAGTCTGTACCCGGAGTGCGTGTCCCCCAGTAACACAGTCTGTCCCCAGAGTGCGTGTCCCCAGTAACACAGTCTGTACCCGGAGTGCGTGTCCCCAGTAACACAGTCTGTACCCGGAGTGTGTGTCCCCAGTAACACAGTCTGTACCCGGAGTGTGTGTCCCCCAGTAACACAGTCTGTACCCGGAGTGCGTGTCCCCAGTAACACAGTCTGTGCCCGGAGTGCGTGTCCCCAGTAACACAGTCTGTACCCGGAGTGCGTGTCCCCCAGTAACACAGTCTGTGCCCGGAGTGCGTGACCCCAGTAACACAGTCTGTGCCCGGAGTGCGTGTCCCCCAGTAACACAGTCTGTGCCCGGAGTGCGTGTCCCCAGTAACACAGTCTGTGCCCGGAGTGCGTGTCCCCAGTAACACAGTCTGTACCCGGAGTGCGTGTCCCCAGTAACACAGTCTCTACCCGGAGTGCGTGTCCCCAGTAACACAATCTGTGCCCGGAGTGCGTGTCCCCAGTAACACAGTCTGTGCCCGGAGTGTGTGTCCCCCAGTAACACAGTCTGTACCCGGAGTGCGTGTCCACCAGTAACACATTCTGTACCCAGAGTGCGTGTCCCCAGTAACACAGTCTGTACCCGGATTGCGTGTCCCCCAGTAACACAGTCTGTCCCCAGAGTGCGTGTCCCCAGTAACACAGTCTGTACCCGGAGTGCGTGTCCCCCAGTAACACAGTCTGTCCCCAGAGTGCGTGTCCCCAGTAACACAGTCTGTACCCGGAGTGCGTGTCCCCAGTAACACAGTCTGTACCCGGAGTGTGTGTCCCCAGTAACACAGTCTGTACCCGGAGTGTGTGTCCCCAGTAACACAGTCTGTACCCGGAGTGCGTGTCCCCAGTAACACAGTCTGTACCCGGAGTGTGTGTCCCCAGTAAAACAGTCTGTACCCGGAGTGCGTGTCCCCCAGTAACACAGTCTGTACCCGGAGTGTGTGTCCCCCAGTAACACAGTCTGTACCCAGAGTGCGTGTCCCCCAGTAACACAGTCTGTACCCGGAGTGCCTGTCCCCCAGTAACACAGTCTGTGCCCGGAGTGCGTGTCCCCAGTAACACAGTCTGTACCCGGAGTGTGTGTCCCCAGTAACACAGTCTGTGCCCGGAGTGCGTGTCCCCAGTAACACAGTCTGTGCCCGGAGTGTGTGTCCCCAGTAACACAGTCTGTACCCGGAGTGTGTGTCCCCAGTAACACAGTCTGTGCCCGGAGTGTGTGTCCCCAGTAACACAGTCTGTGCCCGGAGTGCGTGTCCCCAGTAACACAGTCTGTACCCGGAGTGTGTGTCCCCAGTAACACAGTCTGTACCCGGAGTGCGTGTCCCCAGTAACACAGTCTGTACCCGGAGTGTGTGTCCCCAGTAACACAGTCTGTACCCGGAGTGCGTGTCCCCAGTAACACAGTCTGTACCCGGAGTGTGTGTCCCCAGTAACACAGTCTGTACCCGGAGTGCGTGTCCCCATTAACACAGTCCGTACCCGGAGTGCGTGTCCCCCAGTAACACAGTCTGTACCCAGAGTGCGTGTCCCCAGTAACACAGTCTGTACCCAGAATGCGTGTCCCCAGTAACACAGTCTGTACCCGGAGTGCGTGTCCCCCAGTAACACAGTCTGTGCCCGGAGTGCGTGTCCCCAGTAACACAGTCTGTCCCCAGAGTGCGTGTCCCCAGTAACACAGTCTGTACCCGGAGTGTGTGTACCCCAGTAACACAGTCTGTACCCGGAGTGCGTGTCCCCCAGTAACACAGTCTGTACCCGAAGTGCGTGTCCCCAGTAACACAGTCTGTACCCGGAGTGTGTGTCCCCCAGTAAAACAGTCTGTACCCGGAGTGCGTGTCCCCAGTAACACAGTATGTGCCCGGAGTGCCTGTCCCCCAGTAACACAGTCTGTACCCGGAGTGTGTGTCCCCCAGTAACACAGTCTGTACCCGGAGTGCGTGTCCCCAGTAACACAGTCTGTACCCGGAGTGCGTGTCCCCAGTAACACAGTCTGTACCCGGAGTGTGTGTCCCCCAGTAACACAGTCTGTACCCGGAGTGCGTGTCCCCAGTAACACAGTCTGTACCCGGAGTGTGTCCCCCCCAGTAACACAGTCTGTACCCGGAGTGTGTGTCCCCCAGTAACACAGTCTGTACCCGGAGTGCGTGTCCCCAGTAACACAATCTGTACCCGGAGTGCGTGTCCCCAGTAAAACAGTCTGTACCCGGAGTGTGTGTCCCCCAGTAAAACAGTCTGTACCCGGAGTGTGTGTCCCCAGTAACACAGTCTGTACCCGGAGTGCGTGTCCCCCAGTAAAACAGTCTGTCCCCGGAGTGCGTGTCCCCCAGTAACACAGTCTGTACCCGGAGTGCGTGTCCCCAGTAACACAGTCTGTGCCCGGAGTGCGTGTCCCCAGTAACACAGTCTGTCCCCAGAGTGCGTGTCCCCAGTAACACATTCTGTACCCGGAGTGCGTGTCCCCAGTAACACAGTCTGTGCCCGGAGTGCGTGTCCCCAGTAACACAGTCTGTCCCCAGAGTGCGTGTCCCCCAGTAAAACAGTCTGTACCCGGAGTGTGTGTCCCCCAGTAACACAGTCTGTACCCGGAGTGCGTGTCCCCCAGTAAAACAGTCTGTGCCCGGAGTGTGTGTCCCCCAGTAACACAGTCTGTACCCGGAGTGCGTGTCCCCAGTAAAACAGTCTGTACCCGGAGTGCGTGTCCCCAGTAAAACAGTCTGTACCCGGAGTGCGTGTCCCCCAGTAAAACAGTCTGTACCCAGAGTGTGTGTCCCCAGTAACACAGTCTGTACCCAGAGTGTGTGTCCCCCAGTAACACAGTCTGTACCCGGAGTGCGTGTCCCCCAGTAAAACAGTCTGTACCCGGAGTGCCTGTCCCCCAGTAAAACAGTCTGTACCCAGAGTGCGTGTCCCCAGTAAAACAGTCTGTACCCAGAGTGCGTGTCCCCAGTAACACAGTCTGTACCCGGAGTGCGTGTCCCCCAGTAAAACAGTCTGTACCCGGAGTGCCTGTCCCCAGTAAAACAGTCTGTACCCGGAGTGTGTGTCCCCCAGTAAAACAGTCTGTACCCGGAGTGTGTGTCCCCAGTAACACAGTCTGTACCCGGAGTGCGTGTCCCCCAGTAAAACAGTCTGTCCCCGGAGTGCGTGTCCCCCAGTAACACAGTCTGTACCCGGAGTGCGTGTCCCCAGTAACACAGTCTGTGCCCGGAGTGCGTGTCCCCAGTAACACAGTCTGTCCCCAGAGTGCGTGTCCCCAGTAACACAGTCTGTACCCAGAGTGTGTGTCCCCCAGTAACACAGTCTGTACCCGGAGTGCGTGTCCCCCAGTAAAACAGTCTGTACCCAGAGTGCGTGTCCCCAGTAAAACAGTCTGTACCCAGAGTGCGTGTCCCCAGTAACACAGTCTGTACCCGGAGTGCGTGTCCCCCAGTAAAACAGTCTGTACCCGGAGTGCCTGTCCCCAGTAAAACAGTCTGTACCCGGAGTGCGTGTCCCCCAGTAAAACAGTCTGTACCCGGAGTGCCTGTCCCCAGTAAAACAGTCTGTACCCGGAGTGCGTGTCCCCCAGTAAAACAGTCTGTACCCGGAGTGTGTGTCCCCCAGTAACACAGTCTGTACCCGGAGTGTGTCCCCCCCAGTAACACAGTCTGTACCCTGAGTGTGTCCCCCCCAGTAACACAGTCTGTACCCTGAGTGTGTGTCCCCCAGTAAAACAGTCTGTACCCGGAGTGCCTGTCCCCAGTAAAACAGTCTGTACCCGGAGTGCGTGTCCCCCAGTAAAACAGTCTGTACCCGGAGTGCCTGTCCCCAGTAAAACAGTCTGTACCCGGAGTGCGTGTCCCCCAGTAAAACAGTCTGTACCCGGAGTGTGTGTCCCCCAGTAACACAGTCTGTACCCGGAGTGTGTCCCCCCCAGTAACACAGTCTGTACCCTGAGTGTGTGTCCCCCAGTTAAACAGTCTGTACCCGGAGTGTGTGTCCCCCAGTAACACAGTCTGTACCCGGAGTGTGTCCCCCCCAGTAACACAGTCTGTACCCGGAGTGTGTGTCCCCCAGTAACACAGTCTGTACCCGGAGTGTGTCCCCCCCGGTAACACAGTCTGTACCCGGAGTGTGTGTCCCCCAGTAAAACAGTCTGTACCCGGAGTGCGTGTCCCCCAGTAAAACAGTCTGTACCCGGAGTGCGTGTCCCCCAGTCACACAGTCTGTACCCGGAGTGCGTGTCCCCCAGTAAAACAGTCTGTACCCAGAGTGCGTGTCCCCCAGTAACATAGTCTGTACCCAGAGTGCGTGTCCCCAGTAACACAGTCTGTACCCAGAGTGCGTGTCCCCAGTAACACCGTATGTACCGGAGCACACCTCACCCAGTGACACAGCCTGTATGTGGAGCCTGTACCTGTGTGCATAAATATAACAGGGGCTGTACTTTGACTGTGGACCCTCCTGTAAAACAGGTTATGCCTGGAGTGGTCCTCCTGCTATCCTGTGTCTGCACTTGTAATAGTGGCTCTGCCCAGAGTTTGCCTTCCACTGTAACCGAATCTCTGCCTGTGATGTGACAATAGCTGTACTTGGAATATTTTTGGAGCATAAACACCGGCATAGATCAGTTGGGCCGAACGGCCTGTTTCTGTGCTGTAAATTCTATGTAATTCTCTGTAATTACTCCATCTCTAACAGTGGCTGTATGTGGAGCATGCTTCTACTTGTAACACTTGTGTCTGGAATGCATCTCAGTTAGTAACAGTGCTTGTTCCTAGGCTGCTCTTTTGCCTATAATTTCACCTGTGCCCAGACCACACCTCCACCGACAGTGCACCTCTCATCACAACAGTATCTCTGTCTGGAGTGCACCTCTGCTTGTCAGACTGACTGCACTTGGAGTATTTGCACCACTGGAACAGTGCCTGTTCCGAGAGTGCATCTCCGCCTGTAACAGTGTAAGTACTTGAAGCACAACTCGTCCTATGAAAGTAACTGTACTTTGAACATGGCTCCACCTGTAGCAATGGCTGTACTTTGAACATGGCTCCACCTGTAACAATGGCTGTACTTTGAACATGGCTCCATCTGTAACAATGGCTCCATTCCTGCTGTAACATTTTCTGTCTCTGACATGTGATTCCTATGGTACCCTGTTCTCTGGTGTACATTTGTCTTGTACATTAAGCTATTATACAAAAAGACATCAGACAGTGAGTCAATTCCCATAGAAGACGCTCACACCATTTACAGGAGTGATTGATGCTACTGGACCCGATAAAGTATCAATCGCAGGACTTAATTGGTAACAGTATAAGCTTATGTGGATTATATCTAAAATGTGACAAGTCATTTTCTGCAGATTGTTTCCAAACTGACACCTGTATAAGTTGGCAAATGGAGGGCCCAAAATGTGGGCTGTGGATGAGTCGAGGCAGTAAACTGATGAGTGGGATCATGGTGGGCGGGGCCGACGACAGTTTGAATCCCATTCTCCCGGTCCCACTACCCCATAAGGATGTTAGACTGTTTCCCTCAATAATCCAAAAAATATAACACCTTTCTCGATACAAAAGTGCCTTTTACACCTCTATACATTCAGATCTTTTGATTCAGGGTCTCAGAGATCTTCATCAACATAAGAGCTGAGTTGAGAAAGACAAGCATGTGGTGGCTGAAGCAAAAGAGACAGAAGATGAGGCAAAGGTCCGGGCTCACTGATTTTTCATAGTCACTATTGCTATACATCTGTATTTACCTTTTTCACCCCACAATTATTTATCTTTTAGAACTCTATAAATGTATATATTTTACATACTATCATATAATACACATACATACATTATATATAAGTCTTGCTTCTAGTGCACACTTCCTGTTTGTTACAATTACAATTGTCCATCATGCCTGCTATCAATGCCTGGAATTACCTTTCTATATTTACTGTCATACTTACGTCTCACTACCAAAGAAGTTGTGGTGTTCTGGTGCTATTTTGCACAGCACCACCCACCCCCTTGCTACACTCGCCCACTACCGGACCTCTCAGAATTCCTATTCTGCTGCCTGTTTGTTTACCTAGTGCTTGCCCACTCCCTGCAGGCCTCTGATCACCTGGCTGGACCAACTCGCGCTTCCGAGCAAAATCCCGCAGCCCCTATCGGCCGGGCCAGCTCCTCTCCCTGAGGGCATTGGATCACCTGACCACAACCCCAGCTGCAAAGCTCAGGCTACACCCCCTGTCCCCCGCCTCCCCCCACCCATTGCCATCCCCTATGCCAGTGGCCTCCTCAGTCTTTTGTTTCGTAGCACTAAGCTCCACTGTTATATTCGATTTATAGCATTGTAAGCACTTCACAAAAGAAATTGCAGGTTTCCCAACACAGGGTGAGGGAGGGGTAGCAAGGTGGATTGGGGGATAGTGGATAGGGTAAGGGGGGGAGGAAATGTGGATCAGAAGGTGAGGACGAGCAGAGGCAACAGGGTATGAGGTGGTGGTGGGAAAGGTAGAGGTTAGGCTATATTGGAAGGAGACAGCAATGTGGAGCTGACACAATAGACATCAGGCAACAGAATGCAGCCACTTCACGTTACTTTCTACTGCTGCCTTGTGACCTCTTACTTCAAAGCCGACCTGCACCATGGGTGAGTCTTCCCTCAACCACCACTCTCCTTCCATTGAAGGGAGGGAGGGAGAGATCAGGGAAAGAAAACACACACAAAAGGTTACAAGTTTGCTCTCTAGTCTATTCTGAGTCACCTTATCATAGCCATGGCGGTGGTAGGGGCACTAAAATTGGCTTCACCATTCCTGTACTCTGGAGGGGAAAGTCAATCTGGGCTCCTTCTCCTCGATGCTGACCAATTGCCCCTGCTGGGAATTGTCGGTGAAGTTGGCATTAGCCGAGGGCAGGATGAAGCTTTACTGCTTTGGAATCCCACAGTTGAATAGCTTGCCAACACTCACCGCCTAGGATCATGCATGAAGAACTGCCACTTGGTTGAGTTATCAGAGGGAAGCCAAGCCTGTGCACCATACACCAGCAAAATCCAGCACATTCAGGAGAGAGGGGAGAAAAAAAATAATGAAAAGAAAATAAGGAACGGGAGAGAAATTACTTCAAAAGACGAAACCTCACTTGGGGGAGGGATTCAATTTTTAATATACCCTAATTCAATGACATTAGAAGTAAAACATAGACTCATTCACATCACATTTGCTTAAAAAAGGAAAAAGGCTTTAATAAGAGGGGAGAGGACAGAAGGTTACAAAAAAAAGTATTTTTAATGTTAAGCAAAACGATATAATTTTCAACAGCCAACTGTGTTTCGACATTTATAAAACTACGTAACATTTAAGTGAAAGACAGCAATATAGTGAGTGGGAAAATACATTATGCACAAGGCTGCAAAGAGTCAAGAGTGGTGCAGCTGGACAGCAGAATAACAAATAGGTTCTATATTGTGACATTTGTAATTATCAAAACACAATTTTTTTCCATATACTGTATTGTGCACAAATCTCGTTTCTTTGAAGTATTGATTTAATACGTAAATAGCTTAAAAAGTTGAAATGTTCTTTTTTGTACTTTAAACAAAATGATTCAACTTCAGAAGATTCAGAGTATAACACCGAGCGAGTCACCTGTCGAACGCACAACTCTGGTTCCACATTGGCGCAAGGGCAGCGTTGTAGGTTTATTTCTGCCTGGCAACAGCGCCTCAGCTTGTGGGTGTTCATGCTCCATGGTGAATGTCTTTGTTTTTCAATTAATACTTAGCAATCGGTTAAAAAAAAATCCTCAGTAGAAGGCCGCTCTTGAGGAATGATCCTCCAGACATCTCCTTCATTAAAAGGCTCCCTATGCACAGAGCAGGCATTTAAAACTGTGATCTCCTCAAAAAAGGAAAAAACATGGCTCATGACTATACAAGCAGTATCAATGTAAAAAAAATTACACTGCATTTTTATACAAAAATATAAAAGTTAATATTTTGTACAGGGCAATACAAAATTGATCGCAAAAGACGTATAGGCGATGTGACGGTGCTTGAGGCATGAAAGCATCCCGTTAATGATGGACTTGCGACTTCAGTCGCTCCCTTGTCTGTTGGAATCTTCAGCACTTTACACAAAACACTGTCGAGAGTTTGTGCACCGTTGGGTTCAGCCTTCCCCGATCCGAATAAATCACAAGAGTTGGCCAGCCCAGTGCTCCTAGGAAACAAAGTGGAAGAGTAGGGATGCCCAGCGTTCCTTTTTCTTAATTCAGAGCTTCTCCCTGCAGGAAGAATAGCAAATGCAGTTATGAGGATTGGAGGAGTCGAAGGAATTAAAAGTTTTAAATGAGAAAGACTTGCACTTTGCAATTCACATAAAAAGAAGGCAAAGCTGATAAAAGGACTTCAATTTATATGAGGCCTTATTGTGTGTCTCAGTAACATCTCAAAGTGCTTCACATTCAATGTTATTGTCGGCAAATGAAGCAGCCATTTTGCACACAAAAAAATCTCAAACAGTAACGAGATAGAATGACCAGTTAATCTATTGGGTGATAATGTTGAAAGAATGTGGGAGGAATGTTGGCCAAGACACCGAGCTCCCTGCTCTTTAAATAATGCCACTGGATCTTTAATGTCCACCTTTATAAGTGGATGGGATCTCAGTTTAGTTTCTCATCTGAAAAATGGCACTCCCAACAGTGTAGAACTCCCTTAGTACTGCACTGGAGTGTCAGCCTAGATTATGAACTTAAACTCTTCATGTGAGGCTTGAAAACACAGTCTTCCGATTCAAAGGTCTGAGTGCCATCAACTGAGCCTAGACCACACTTGATGCCCATAAAAAGAGGATATGTTTGTTACCTTACGTACAATTTCGGGAGATGAATCATCGTTGAAGGGAGGTCTATTTTACTGAATGAGATTGTCACTTTTAACATAGTCCAAAACTGGACTTAGTTATTTCCGTATACCCCAGTCAAAAAAGTTCTGTCTAAACCAAAACCAGATAGAAACCTGGTCCCAAAGCCTTGCCATTCACTGTCCCATACCCTATGACTGACCATCCTATAATCCTCACTGTTATTAAGTATATACAAGATTTTTAATGGGACAGAGAAAGTGAACTTAAAAAAATACTTTCAGATATGAGAGGACAGCAGGACGAGAGGACACAGGTTCAGGGTTATTAAGGGCAAGTCAGGTAATGGTGCTGTTTGAAGCCAGGAGGATAGACTCATTTAAAAAAACATCCAGCTGCTGTAATAGGGTTGATGTTCTTGAAGGATGAGATTAAATGAGCTACATGGACGCCTATGTCCAAACCAATGTTGTGAAGATGCTATACACTCATTGTCTGACTCACCTCTCATTATCATTCTCCAAATAGCTTTCAAGTTGTTGGCTAGAGGCAGCAGACATTTTATGTCTCTTTCCTCATAATTAAATTCCACTCGAGTAACGTCATGCATGAAGAATGCTCCCATAATCCAACATCCCCATTCATGATGACACAGGAGAAAGAGTTTTACACCAAACATCTGGTGCCACACTGGCGCTAACCATGGTAACCAGGGGTACGCAAAAGTGTGCAGGCGGGTCTCCCTTTCTAAAGTAGAATTATGGGACCATTTAATAAAGCAGGCTTTCCCTTTAAAGCTCTCCAATTTCACATTTCACTATTTTTTACTGCAGTTTTAACGTATTGTAGCAAAAATCCATGTTGACAGAAAGGAGCCAAAATTGTTATCAAAATTACGTTGCCAACAAAATTGTCTCCTTGCTCACCCAATGCCTCGGTTGATTATTGCAGCATGTAACTGAGCCATTGAGACAAGAAGGCCCCAGCTTCAATCATCGGGCATGAGAGTCGGTAGGGACTGCGACAAATAGGCTCAGGTGCCTAGACCGAGGAGAGAGGGGGGAGGAAAAAAAACAACAATCAGCCAGGGTTCCCGTCCCCGGTTTCTGCAGAGTGCATGTACGAGTGGACATTAGGGTGAGGATGGTCCAGCTCAGCTGCAGTGCTGCTACTAGTCTACTGACACTATGGGGGTCATTATAAACCCCCAGAACCGGCTGGGGGTCGGGGGGGGGGAGGGGGTTAAAATGTCAAAAATGGGAAACCCAACCTCAACCCGCCCACTTCTGGTTTTAACGGAGATGGGTCAGGGGGCAGGTGACGAAACTGCTCTCCAGAGGCGGGTCCCTAATTTAAATATTTTAATCAGGCTGTTTGCTGCAAATTTTAGCCGTGTTTCAGATTTAATGGCTGCGGGCCTGGTTTCCCAGGCCTCGGAAAACCAGCAGCTGAAGGAAGGCAAGAACAGCTGGATCCAACAGGTTAAAGTGCTTCCCCCGGCCCACCAAGCAAACTTGTTATGCTTCCTGTGATCGCAGCCCTGCGATAGCATCCCCTCCCCCTCCCCGTGCAATCTCTCCGGCGCCCCTGAATAGACTCTCCGGGCCCCACTCGCAATTTCAACGACCCCCGACCGATGTCTCCGCCCCTCCCCCTCACACGATGGATCCCTCCGGGCCCAAACTCCCCGCGTCTTCGCCCCCTCCCCGCCCCTCCTGCTCCCTCGACCCATGATCTCTCTCTCCCTCCCTCCTCACCGCTCCCCAGCTGCGGCCTGGTGCTGCAGGCCTTCCCGCCCGACAGCCAGCCAGGCTCCCAATCTGGCTGTGGCTGGGACACAGAGTCCAAAAATCTAAATCAGGTCCTGCCTTCAAATTCGGCAGGACCTCCGGGAAACCCACTACACCTTGCCCCCCAGCACCCTCCCCTATCTCCCCATAAACATCGGGGCTCACGTGTCCAGGCCCACACGAGAAGAACGGCTCCAAGGACAAGGTACTGGGGGCTGCCAACAGGGGTGGGGTGGGGTGGGGGGGGGGGGGGGTCGGCAGGGGACTGGAATTGGGGGGAAAGAAAATCACCTCACAGCTACACACCAGTCACATGGTATCATGCTCACATTGCTGTTGCTGGCCCTGCCCGCTGCAGATGATGCGTTCCATGTGGAGACTTAAGACGGAGGAAGGGGTGAAATTATCAAGTACACCTACCCTTTTAGAAATACGTAGGGAACCTACGGAGGGTGGTCAGGTTTGATCCCTGGTGTGATCGGAATTAACTGATCTCAAGTGGGGTGGCAGAAAAAGTGGTACCAATGACCTCAGCATTCCCGGTCAAAGGTGAGTAGTGGGGTTATCAGTCATCAAAATGGTTCAGGGAAAGAAAAAATTGATCAGGACAAAAAATATGTTTTGCACATAAGCATTAGTGGATATGGTCACTATGTCATTGCAGCTCTGTGTTTCAGCTTGGTAACAGTCTTACCTCTGGTCAGATGATTGTGGCTTCCAACTCGAGACCAGAAGTTTGGGCATGTAATCCAAGGCCATGCTCCAGTGCAGTAGTGAAGGAGTGCTACATTGTGGGAAGTGCAGAACTGAGGGTGTGTTACATTGTGGGAAGTGCAGGACTGAGGGTGTTTTACATTGTGGGATGTGCAGGACTGAGGGAGTGTTACATTGTGGGAAGTGCAGGACTGAGGGAGTGTTACATTGTGGGAAGTGCAGGACTGAGGGTGTTTTACATTGTGGGATGTGCAGGACTGAGGGTGTTTTACATTGTGGGATGTGCAGGACTGAGGGTGTTTTACATTGTGGGAAGTGCAGGACTGAGGGTGTTTTACATTGTGGGATGTGCAGGACTGAGGGAGTGTTACATTGTGGGAAGTGCAGGACTGAGGGAGTGTTACATTGTGGGAAGTGCAGGACTGAGGGTGTTTTACATTGTGGGAAGTGCAGGACTGAGTGAGTGTTACATTGTGGGAAGTGCAGGACTGAGGGAGTGTTACATTGTGGGATGTGCAGGACTGAGGGTGTTTTACATTGTGGGAAGTGCAGGACTGAGGGTGTTTTACATTGTGGGAAGTGCAGGACTGAGGGTGTTTTACATTGTGGGAAGTGCAGGACTGAGGGTGTTTTACATTGTGGGAAGTGCAGGACTGAGTGAGTGTTACATTGTGGGAAGTGCAGGACTGAGGGAGTGTTACATTGTGGGAAGTGCAGGACTGAGGGAGTGTTACATTGTGGGATGTGCAGGACTGAGGGTGTTTTACATTGTGGGATGTGCAGGACTGAGGGTGTTTTACATTGTGGGAAGTGCAGGACTGAGGGTGTTTTACATTGTGGGATGTGCAGGACTGAGGGTGTTTTACATTGTGGGATGTGCAGGACTGAGGGAGTGTTACATTGTGGGAAGTGCAGGACTGAGGGTGTTTTACATTGTGGGATGTGCAGGACTGAGGGAGTGTTACATTGTGGGAAGTGCAGGACTGAGGGAGTGTTACATTGTGGGATGTGCAGGACTGAGGGAGTGTTACATTGTGGGAAGTGCAGGACTGAGGGAGTGTTACATTGTGGGATGTGCAGGACTGAGGGAGTGTTACATTGTGGGATGTGCAGGACTGAGGGTGTGTTACATTGTGGGAAATGCAGGACTGAGGGAGTGTTACATTGTGGGAAGTGCAGGACTGAGGGTGTTTTACATTGTGGGAAGTGCAGTACTACAGGTATTTAAAAAGGAAAAGAGGAAGTAAAGTGAGCGTTGGTCCTCTGGAGAGTAAGTCTGGGGAATTAATAATGGAGAATAAGGAAATGGCGGATGAATTGAACAGATATTTTGCGTCCGTCTTCACTGTAGAGGATATAAGTAACATGCCAGAAATAATTATGAATCTAGAGGTGAAAGGGAGGGAGGAACTTAAAACATTTAAAACTTAAAACATTGTGAAAGTGAAATCATGTTTGACTAATTTATTAGAGTTCTTTGAGGAAGTAACAAGTAACGTGGATAAAGGGGATCCTGTGGATGTGGTGTACTTGGATTTCCAGAAGGCATTTGACAAGGTGCCACATCAAAGGCTACTACACAAAATAAGAGCTCATGGTGTAGGGGGTAACATATTAGCATGGATAAAGGATTGGTTAACTAACAGGAAACAGAGAGTAGGCATAAATGGGTCATTTTCAGGTTGGCAAGATGTAACGAGTGGAGTGCCACAGGGATCAATGCTGGGGCTTCAACTATTTACAATCTATATCAATGATTTGGATGAAGGGGCCGAATGTATGGTAGCTAAATTTGCTGATGACACAAAGGTAGGTAGGAAAGTAAGTTGTGAAGAGGACATATGGAGTCTGCAAAGGGATATAGAGAGGTTAAGTGAGTGGACAAAAATTTGGCACGTGGTTTATAATGTGGGAAAATGTGAACTTGTCCACTTTGGCAGGAGGAATAGAAAAGCAGTATATTATTTAAATTGAGAGAGATTGCAGAACTCTGAGGTACAGAGGGATCTGGGTGTCCTAGTACATGAATCACAAAAAGTTAGTATGCAGGTACAGCAAGTGATTAGGAAGGCAAATGGAATGTTGTCATTTATTACAAGGGGAATGGAAAATAAAAGTAGAGGTGTTTTGCTGCAGTTGTACAGGGAATTGGTGAGACCACATCTAGAATACTGTGTGCAGTTTTGGTCTCCTTATTTAAGAAAGGACATAATTGCCTTGGAGGCGGTTCAGAGAAGGTTCACTCGACTGATTCCTGGGATGAGGGGGTTATCTTATGAGGAAAGGTTGGACAAGTTGGGCCTGTATACACTGGAGTTTAGAAGAATGAGAGGTAATCTTGCTGAAACATATAACATCCTGAGGGGACTTGAAGGGGTAGATGCTGAGAGGATATTTCCCCTTGTGGAAGACTAGAACTAGGGGACACGGTTTAAAAATAATGGGTCTCCAATTTAAGACAGAGATGAGAACTTTTTTCTCTGAGGGTCGTGAGTCTGTGGAACTCCTTTCCCCAGAGAGCGGTGGAGGCAGGGTCATTAAATATTTTTAAGGCTGAGTTAGATAGATGCCTGATTAACAAGGGAGTCAAAGGTTATAGTCAGTAGACGGGAAAGTAGGGTTGAGGTCACAATCAGATCAGCCATGATCTTATCAAAAGACAGAGCCGGCTTGAGGGGCCGAATGGCCCACTCCTGCTCTTAATTCGTATGTTCGTATGTACGTATTGAGGGAGTGTTACACTGTGGGAAGTGCAGTACTGAGGGAGTGTTACATTGTGGGAGGTGCAGGACTGAGGGAGTGTTACATTGTGGGAGGAGCAGGACTGAGGGAGTGTTACATTGTGGGAAGTGCAGTACTGAGGGAGTGTTACATTGTGGGAAGTGCAGGACTGAGGGTGTTTTACATTGTGGGAAGTGCAGGACTGAGGGTGTTTTACATTGTGGGATGTGCAGGACTGAGGGTGTTTTACATTGTGGGATGTGCAGGACTGAGGGAGTGTTACATTGTGGGAAGTGCAGGACTGAGGGTGTTTTACATTGTGGGATGTGCAGGACTGAGGGAGTGTTACATTGTGGGAAGTGCAGGACTGAGGGAGTGTTACATTGTGGGATGTGCAGGACTGAGGGAGTGTTACATTGTGGGAAGTGCAGGACTGAGGGAGTGTTACATTGTGGGATGTGCAGGACTGAGGGAGTGTTACATTGTGGGATGTGCAGGACTGAGGGTGTGTTACATTGTGGGAAATGCAGGACTGAGGGAGTGTTACATTGTGGGAAGTGCAGGACTGAGGGTGTTTTACATTGTGGGAAGTGCAGTACTACAGGTATTTAAAAAGGAAAAGAGGAAGTAAAGTGAGCGTTGGTCCTCTGGAGAGTAAGTCTGGGGAATTAATAATGGAGAATAAGGAAATGGCGGATGAATTGAACAGATATTTTGCGTCCGTCTTCACTGTAGAGGATATAAGTAACATGCCAGAAATAATTATGAATCTAGAGGTGAAAGGGAGGGAGGAACTTAAAACATTTAAAACTTAAAACATTGTGAAAGTGAAATCATGTTTGACTAATTTATTAGAGTTCTTTGAGGAAGTAACAAGTAACGTGGATAAAGGGGATCCTGTGGATGTGGTGTACTTGGATTTCCAGAAGGCATTTGACAAGGTGCCACATCAAAGGCTACTACACAAAATAAGAGCTCATGGTGTAGGGGGTAACATATTAGCATGGATAAAGGATTGGTTAACTAACAGGAAACAGAGAGTAGGCATAAATGGGTCATTTTCAGGTTGGCAAGATGTAACGAGTGGAGTGCCACAGGGATCAATGCTGGGGCTTCAACTATTTACAATCTATATCAATGATTTGGATGAAGGGGCCGAATGTATGGTAGCTAAATTTGCTGATGACACAAAGGTAGGTAGGAAAGTAAGTTGTGAAGAGGACATATGGAGTCTGCAAAGGGATATAGAGAGGTTAAGTGAGTGGACAAAAATTTGGCACGTGGTTTATAATGTGGGAAAATGTGAACTTGTCCACTTTGGCAGGAGGAATAGAAAAGCAGTATATTATTTAAATTGAGAGAGATTGCAGAACTCTGAGGTACAGAGGGATCTGGGTGTCCTAGTACATGAATCACAAAAAGTTAGTATGCAGGTACAGCAAGTGATTAGGAAGGCAAATGGAATGTTGTCATTTATTACAAGGGGAATGGAAAATAAAAGTAGAGGTGTTTTGCTGCAGTTGTACAGGGAATTGGTGAGACCACATCTAGAATACTGTGTGCAGTTTTGGTCTCCTTATTTAAGAAAGGACATAATTGCCTTGGAGGCGGTTCAGAGAAGGTTCACTCGACTGATTCCTAGGATGAGGGGGTTATCTTATGAGGAAAGGTTGGACAAGTTGGGCCTGTATACACTGGAGTTTAGAAGAATGAGAGGTAATCTTGCTGAAACATATAACATCCTGAGGGGACTTGAAGGGGTAGATGCTGAGAGGATATTTCCCCTTGTGGAAGACTAGAACTAGGGGACACGGTTTAAAAATAATGGGTCTCCAATTTAAGACAGAGATGAGAACTTTTTTCTCTGAGGGTCGTGAGTCTGTGGAACTCCTTTCCCCAGAGAGCGGTGGAGGCAGGGTCATTAAATATTTTTAAGGCTGAGTTAGATAGATGCCTGATTAACAAGGGAGTCAAAGGTTATAGTCAGTAGACGGGAAAGTAGGGTTGAGGTCACAATCAGATCAGCCATGATCTTATCAAAAGACAGAGCCGGCTTGAGGGGCCGAATGGCCCACTCCTGCTCTTAATTCGTATGTTCGTATGTACGTATTGAGGGAGTGTTACACTGTGGGAAGTGCAGTACTGAGGGAGTGTTACATTGTGGGAGGTGCAGTACTGAGGGAGTGTTACATTGTGGGAAGTGCAGTACTGAGGGAGTGTTACATTGTGGGAGGAGCAGGACTGAGGGAGTGTTACATTGTGGGAGGAGCAGGACTGAGGGAGTGTTACATTGTGGGATGTGCAGTACTGAGGGAGTGTTACATTGTGGGAAGTGCAGTACTGAGGGAGTGTTACATTGTGGGAGGAGCAGGACTGAGGGAGTGTTACAATGTGGGAAGTGCAGTACTGAGGGAGTGTTACATTGTGGGATGTGCAGTACTGAGGGAGTGTTACAATGTGGGAAGTGCAGTACTGAGGGAGTGTTACATTGTGGGATGTGCAGGACTGAGGGAGTGTTACAATGTGGGAAGTGCAGTACTGAGGGAGTGTTACAATGTGGGAAGTGCAGTACTGAGGGAGTGTTACATTGTGGGATGTGCAGTACTGAGGGAGTGTTACAATGTGGGAAGTGCAGTACTGAGGGAGTGTTACAATGTGGGAAGTGCAGTACTGAGGGAGTGTTACATTGTGGGAAGTGCAGTACTGAGGGAGTGTTACATTGTGGGAGGAGCAGGACTGAGGGAGTGTTACATTGTGGGAGGAGCAGGACTGAGGGAGTGTTACATTGTGGGAAGTGCAGTACTGAGGGAGTGTTACATTGTGGGAAGTGCAGTACTGAGGGAGTGTTACATTGTGGGAAGTGCAGTACTGAGGGAGTGTTACAATGTGGGAAGTGCAGTACTGAGGGAGTGTTACATTGTGGGATGTGCAGTACTGAGGGAGTGTTACAATGTGGGAAGTGCAGTACTGAGGGAGTGTTACATTGTGGGATGTGCAGTACTGAGGGAGTGTTACATTGTGGGATGTGCAGTACTGAGGGAGTGTTACATTGTGGGAAGTGCAGTACTGAGGGAGTGTTACATTGTGGAATGTGCAGTACTGAGGGAGTGTTACATTGTGGGATGTGCAGTCGTGAGGGAGTGTTACATTGTGGGATGTGCAGTACTGAGGGAGTGTTACATTGTGGGAAGTGCAGTACTGAGGGAGTGTTACATTGTGGAATGTGCAGTACTGAGGGAGTGTTACATTGTGGGAAGTGCAGTACTGAGGGAGTGTTACATTGTGGGAAGTGCAGTACTGAGGGAGTGTTACATTGTGGGAAGTGCAGTACTGAGGGAGTGTTACATTGTGGGAAGTGCAGTACTGAGGGAGTGTTACATTGTGGAATGTGCAGTACTGAGGGAGTGTTACATTGTGGGATGTGCAGTCGTGAGGGAGTGTTACATTGTGGGAGGTGCGGTACAGAGGGAGTGTTACATTGTGGGATGTGCAGTACTGAGGGAGTGTTACATTGTGGGAAGTGCAGTACTGAGGGAGTGTTACATTGTGGGAAGTGCAGTACTGAGGGAGTGTTACATTGTGGGAAGTGCAGTACTGAGGGAGTGTTACATTGTGGAATGTGCAGTACTGAGGGAGTGTTACATTGTGGGATGTGCAGTCGTGAGGGAGTGTTACATTGTGGGATGTGCAGTACTGAGGGAGTGTTACATTGTGGGATGTGCAGTCGTGAGGGAGTGTTACATTGTGGGATGTGCAGTACTGAGGGAGTGTTACATTGTGGGAAGTGCAGTACTGAGGGAGTGTTACATTGTGGGAAGTGCAGTACTGAGGGAGTGTTACATTGTGGGAAGTGCAGTACTGAGGGAGTGTTACATTGTGGAATGTGCAGTACTGAGGGAGTGTTACATTGTGGGATGTGCAGTCGTGAGGGAGTGTTACATTGTGGGATGTGCAGTACTGAGGGAGTGTTACATTGTGGGAAGTGCAGTACTGAGGGAGTGTTACATTGTGGGATGTGCAGTAGTGAGGGAGTGTTACATTGTGGGAGGTGCGGTACAGAGGGAGTGTTACATTGTGGGATGTGCAGTACTGAGGGAGTGTTACATTGTGGGAAGTGCAGTACTGAGGGAGTGTTACATTGTGGGATGTGCAGTACTGAGGGAGTGTTACATTGTGGGAAGTGCAGTACTGAGGGAGTGTTACATTGTGGGAAGTGAAGTACTGAGGGAGTGTTACATTGTGGGAAGTGCAGTACTGAGGGAGTGTTACATTGTGGGAAGTGCAGTACTGAGGGAGTGTTACATTGTGGGAAGTGCGGTACAGAGGGAGTGTTACATTGTGGGATGTGCTGTCCTTTGGATAAAATGTTCAGCAAAGCTCTTCTGCCTGATCTCTCAATCAATATCACCCAAAAAAGTTCAATTGGTGGTTCACCTCACAGCTGTTTGTGGGATCTTGCTGTGTGCCAACTGGCTGAGGAATTTGCCTATAGAACAACAGTGGCTACACTTCAAAGTTACAAATGAACAAGCTTGCAGTGATACTTCAAAGTAATTCAAGTTTCGAGGCATATGGTAAGGTACTATACAAATGCAAATCTTTCTTTATTAATGCCAGAATTATTCTTAGTAAGTACTCTGCATAAATATTTAAAAATGAATTTCAAGTGTTTTTCCCATTTTCTTTCTCTGGAGTTATTTTTTCCTCACCCAGTATGTGATTATTGTCTTTCTAGTTTTTCATTGATTGTCATTTGTCATCTCTTGCTTCACCTTTTTTTGATCATTTTTCTTTTTGACTTTTTTTTGTGTGCCAGAAATGTTCTTCTGCTCTCTTTTCTCTTCCCCCTCCCCCCACCCAAGAAGCTCGGCCTCGGTGGCAGAGTTGTTGTTGCTCCCTGGCTGAGCCAGCAGATGGCATCTTTGAACAATGTGGTGAAGCATTGCCAATCCCCGGCCTGGTTTTCTTCAACATCAGGCTGGGAAACTCACTCCCTTGAAGCTCAGAGTGAATAGTAGTTGAGACTATTGTTGGAGCCTTGATATTCCCGTAAGAAGTTCGACATTCTACCATTGCAACTACCAAGCTATCCCACTTCCTACTTTTAAAGTAATTTTCTGTCTCCAATTTTACTTATTCACCACACAGTGAATTTGGCTGCTGTGCCACTCTTAATTTTTTTCCTCAATAGTTGTTTACACATTTAGATTTTTTCCTCCCCCAAAACTCATTAAGAAGCTGTTGCTTTAATATTGGGACCGCCACCTTCACCATATGGCATGTCATTGCTTGGCCTTGAATCAGAGCCTGTGCGCTGCCGACTTGAAAGCTGGGTACTGTAAGACAGAAATAATGCAACGAAACAGGTATCCACACCTGAGGGTTGATTCGAACCAATCCTACCAGTGAGAACAGTGAGATGGGGGTTCACACCACGTTCCCTCCTGCCTGCCCCCCTTCACCATTTTAACATATCTGAAATCAGGCACGGGGAGGCCTCCCATCTCAGAGGAGTGGGGGCTTAATTTCAAAGGCAAAGCCGCATCCCGTTTTAACCGCAGGTCCGACTAAGGCCTGCAAAGTTTTGAACCCGCCAGCGTAACGAGGATCTTGGCCATAGGAGGGTCAGGGAAGTGAGTTTTTAAATTATCAAAATGTAATTTTTAATGGTTCCTTGTTAAACGAGGAGCGGGAGTGTCCTTCCCCGGTTGTGGACTTTCCGACCCCACCCATTCCCTTATTTATCTTGCTAGGGACCGTTATCGTGGACCCCCGGTGACTGCCCGAGCCCACACAAATTTTGATCCCCACCTGCCGGCGGTGACATCATTCCTGCCAGCTTCGGGCTGGAGTCAATGTCAGGGCAGGCGAATGAAGCCCAGGACTTAAAACCTCCTGGCCCCGTGCTCGGCCAGAGGGTTCCCGCGCGCCGCGCCATCCCCCCCCCCCCCCCACCCCTCCCCATCACCACCACCCCACCAGATGGTTCCTCACCCCTTTGGCCCCCGACTGTCGATTCCTGTACCAACTTAAAATTGGACTCTAGTCTCAGAACCACAGCAAAGATGGCCCCCAATCATGAGGTCACTAACATGAAATATCAGTGTCATGATCAGAGGATGTTCTACACAAAATGTCAGCTTCCAGGAAGCCTCTAACCAGCAATTTTACAGCATAAAATAGGAAGACAAGAGGCTACTAATTGGTGTACAGGTATCTCCTTTCACACCTAGCGGAAAAGTGTGACAAATCAGTAGAATACATTTCTCCTTTAAACCTACCAGTTTTAAAGTGATCCAACTTTGGATTTGAATGGGCTCATTATTAAATATATATGGTTTACTAGCCAGATAGAGATTCTGTCCTCACCTTATATTGGTCGTTGTAATTCCAAGGTGCCTGACCTGTCGGAATTCCACAGACAGAATTCTCTGCAACCGATAAGGGTGAGAAATTTGGCTCAAATTGACATGAAGAGTGATACATGCTCAGTTCCCCATCGGGGACAACTGAGGAGCCCACAATAGAATTAACAGGGTCATTCTCATAGTAACTAGTTGCCTGCAAGGGACTGTGATTCGGAGATACTTTAATTTTACTGTAGGGAGGCAGAGCAGTGATGGGGCTGCTGTCTGGGAACGACAGTCCATTTCTCAGAAGAGGTGCACGGCTTTCATATTCACAAGAGGCAAACATGCAGCTGCTGCTACTGCTAGGAGACGGCCCCATCTGAATTTGGTTTACTGTGGCCCTTTGCTGGACTGCTACATTGCTGCTGTATCGAAGCTGATCGCTGTTATTTTGGTCCAGGTAACAAGCTGTAGAAACCCTGTCTTGTGAGGCTTGTGTCGATCTGCAGGAAGACTGTGGCATTTGATGGTGCAAACAATCTTGCACTTGGTACGGCTGCGTGGAAGCCTGTTGTCCATGCTGCAGTAACTGCAGCTGCCACTGTGACACTTGTTGCTGTGGCGAATTTAAAGAGTGCTCTTTCATCTCTACATTTAGTCCCAAATGTTGAGGTTTCTGCAGCATTGACTGTTGCAGATCCCTTTGTAGCGACTGCAGTGGTGACAGTTTCCCCATGTACATTTGATGCATGTTGACTTGCTCTGTACAGCTCTTCTTCTGTGGAGCAGATCTGCATTGTTTTTGAGGGCTACATAACATAGGACTCTGTGGGGTAGGAGCCAAAGGATTACCTAAGCTCATTCCGAGAGGATTCTCTGAGAATGATCCCAGTGGATTCTGGATTCCAAGTTGCATTTTGTTCTGTGGTCTAGGCATACTTGTACTTTGGAGTAGTCCAGAGACTATTGGGGCATGGGGAGCAGGTGGATTCTGGGCTGCAGACACCATGGGGTTCTGGGGGCCAAACATCATTGAGGTTTGAAGGGCAGGCATCATTGGGTCCTGTGGGCCAGACATCGTTGAGGTTTGATGGGTAGGCATCATTGGGCCCTGTGGGCCAGACATCGTTGAGGTTTGATGGGTAGGCATCATTGGGTTCTGTGGGCCAGACATCGTTGAGGTTTGAAGGGCAGGCATCATTGGGTCCTGTGGGCCAGACATCGTTGAGGTTTGATGGGTAGGCATCATTGGGTTCCGGGGGCCAAACATCGTTGAGGTTTGATGGGTAGGCATCATTGGGTCCTGTGGGCCAGACATCGTTGAGGTTTGATGGGTAGGCATCATTGGGCCCTGTGGGCCAAACATCGTTGAGGTTTGATGGGTAGGCATCATTGGGTCCTGTGGGCCAGACATCGTTGAGGTTTGATGGGTAGGCATCATTGGGTTCCGGGGGCCAAACATCGTTGAGGTTTGATGGGTAGGCATCATTGGGTCCTGTGGGCCAGACATCGTTGAGGTTTGATGGGTAGGCATCATTGGGTTCTGGGGGCCAAACATCATTGAGGTTTGATGGATAGGCTCCACTGGGTTCTGGGGGCCAAACATCATTGGGTTTTGACAGGCAGGCACCATTGGGTTCTGGGGGCCAGGCACCACTGGGCTCTGGGGGCCAGGCACCACTGGGCTCTGGGGGCCATGCACCACTGGGATCTGGGGGCCAGGCACCACTGGGCTCTGGGGGCCAGGCACCACTGGGCTCTGGGGGCCAGGCACCACTGGGCTCTGGGGGCCAGGCGTTATTGAATTTTGATAGCCAGGCATTGCTAGGTTCTGGGTACTGAATCCAAATGGTTTTTGTTGTATGGATCCAAACGGGTTTTGCTGGCCCTTCCTCATTAAGTTTACTTCTGTAGAGTCTAAGCTCTCCTGTGGGAATTCATTAGCTTTTGGGCAGTCTTTTGTCAGCATGTCCTCAACACATGATAGTATAAAATCTTTGGTGAGAATATCATTCAGATCATCTGGTACAGAAGTGTTGTCCATTTTCAGTAAAGTCTCTTCCCATTGCTCCAACTCCATGTTCTCCACATCCACATCCAGGTTTTGGAGAGTGTCACAAAGATCATTTTCATCACCATTCCTTTGGGACAGGATATCCATTATGGCCGACAATGGATCATCCTGATCAAGGTTTATCTCCTCTTGTTTGGAAGAGTTCTTTCCATTATTGGCCAGCTGCCAGAAATCCCCTGGCACATTTACTACGGAGATGTCGTTTGCAAAAGCATCATCAAGGTTAAACTCCGAGACACAGCGCGAGACGTACAGAGATGGATTCTGAGTCATCAAGGCGCCAAGAAGTGAACCAGGATTAACTCCGTTTTTCTGGTCCATGGCATTTGTCCCAGCAGAAGCCTTCTTAATCTTGACACCTTTTCCTTGAACTTGGAATGGATCTGGATGCTCTGAAAGCAACAGATTGTTCTCGTACAGAACTGCTTCTCCTGTGGCAAAATTGAACGGCAACTGCATGGCTCTTTTATGGAAGTGCTCCTCACCTTCTTCGTTCCTGATGATAAATTAATGCAGACCGGGAAAAATTACTTGCTATTCATATAAACGTATATTATTAACTGTGCATTTGCAGCTAAACAGTACTGACAATGAGAGGCTTAGTCACCTTCTCGAGTCTGGATTCAGATCCAGCAGAGACCGATGGGATTAAGGCTACAGGAGAGATTTTTCCCCTTGTTGCACAGGGAGTGCTCAGTTTTTGAGCCTAGTGAAGGGAAAATGGCAGTGGAGACTCATTACATCAGGTATCCCCCCAACAGAACTACCCTGGAGTAGGCACAGCCCCAGGCACACTAAGCATGCAGATGAGGTGGAAGGGGGGAGTTCGCACCTCCTGCCTCTGTTTCCTTTTTGTCTCGCTGTTGGGCTTCCAAGCATGGAAGCGGCCTAGGAAACCTGGCAGTGGGCCCAAAGTCCTGTGCGGACCACAGGGTCTGCAGGCATCCCAGGGGCAGGCCAAAGAAACAAGCAGGCAAGGTTTTTCAGAATTCTTCTCCCCCCATCCCTCGCCAGTGATAATCCAGAAGGCCCCCATGCCAGCAACCAGGAGTACAGCTGCACGCGTCTAATGCTATTGTTTCTGCTCTTCCAAACTCAGCACCCCAGACCCCTCCCATGGGAAACATAATGAATCGCACCACGGGGTGTCATGAGCTACCCATGAGCCATCCACATCTCTATGCCGATTGCCAAACTGCATCATAAACAACACGGACACATTATGCAGTGCATGCCACATACTGTAAGATGTTCTAACTGTTATGCAAGAGCAAATCAAAATTAAATGTTAACCGAGAACAAACTTTCTGTTCTGTGAACAGCGTACTTACGTCAAGGCCCTCTGCCTGACAATGATGGAGTCAGGTTGACCGCCTCTGTAAACCAGCCGAGCGTTCGCCTGGACCCAAAGCCAACTGCTCTGTTTGGTCAGCAGTCTGAAGACAGTCATTCCGCTCTCTCCAGTTTTAATCACTGAAACAGAACATGATGGGATTAGAAAGTACGAAATGAGAACAGGCCATTCGACCCATCAAATTACTCCTTCCACAGACCATGTACAATCTGTTCTGACTCTACCCAATCCAGCTAATCTCAAGAAAAGGGTCTACAAAATTTCTCGCCAACAAACTCAAATCAAGCAAAACTGCTGAATTCCTTTCTACTCTTCTAATCGACACCATTCAACCTTGACTAAATGACTTCTTTGATGTCGCATTTCCATGGCCCCAGCTCAGGAACCATTATGTTCATCACAATATTGCAAAAGACAAAATGGATCACTAACAGAAGTGACTGACTAAAGGAAATGTTATACTTTACTGGTTCAACAACAGGGCTGGGAGCTGGGCAGTGGATCACAGAGCTAGATGGGAGGGTTGGGAGCTGGGCAGCAGGGCACAGAGCTAGGCAGCAGCTGCCAATAAGTCATTGCTCTGCTGAAACTTTATTTATAAAAAAGTACTCTCTGTCATGTGTTGTGGCTACATCCTGGAGCATGAGTACAACAAAAGCAACCACCTTGTATATTTAGCACTCCTCACTTACAAGAATCTCTCTGAGCTCTTTGTCAGGGAGAAACCGAAAGAGACAGTTGAAGCAAAAGTTTTCTTTAGGACAATCTTGAAAGCAGAGGGATAGAAGTAGCAAAGCAAGTAGTTTTGGAAGAGAATTGCAGAGGGCTTAGTGACAGAGAGACTGCCCTCAGAGTGGAGGGAGGGAGTGGAGTGGAGGAAGCTGGGAACAAGCAGAAATCTGGAGTCAGAGTATTCAAGGTGTGGCATGGGAGAAGTACTTTCTATATAGGATGGAGCAATACCATGGAGAGATCTGACTCCCTGTGGTAAGCGCCTGGCACTTGTTTGACGCCTCACCAAAGTGACAAAGTTGAGTCCCTGGAATTGAGCATCATGGGGAACGTGCCTCACTACTACCATGGAACTGGTGCTGGTCCTCCGATATACTGAACTGCTCCAGCTGATCCATTGCTTAATGTAATGTTGTACTTCCGTCCCATTCAGTAATCCATATATCTGTACCCCTGCAATCTATACACAATCCTGTTCAGTAGTCTATTACCTGTACCCCTGCAATCTATACACAATCCTGTTCAGTAGTCTATTACCTGTACCCCTGTAATCTATACACCTTCCTGTTCAGTAGTGCCGTTACCTCTGTACCCCTGCAATCTATACACATTCATGTTCAGCAGTCTATTAACTGTACCCCTACAAACTCTGCACAGTACCGTTCAGTAGTCCAGTTACCTGCACCCCTGCAATCTATACACAGTCTCGTTCAGTAGTTCTTTGTGATCTGTACCCCTCTGGGCTACGCAAAATCCTTGTTAGTGTGGAAGACTAAACTATTTGTATAGAGAATGCAGTATGAAGACTGAGGTAATCCTCACGTCACCTGTTAGCATTGTCTGGAGTTTCATCAGTACTGGTTTTATGCATTTTATTTTTACAACCGGTGAAGGTGGCTGTGTGCTGAAAATGCATGCTTTGTAAATACATAGCTTTCCGTTTCACCAGGTAAGATCCCTCCATCTTGTGGAGCTGTGATAGAATCACAGTAGCAATTCACTCCAGTGCTTCACAATGTCTTCTGGACATCCTAATCAATTAGTATATTGTATGGAGACAGATGACCGAGAGCATTAAACCAATGTTACAGCAATGATCGCTTTTGTAAAATGACTGTTCCAGCCTCATTTTTACCTCTTTCAATCTTTCCTGCCTCCTACAATCTTCAGGCAGTTAAAACCCAAGCTTTGCATCATCTAATCCCTCCTAAATTGCACCTTGTCTTCTACTATTTTTGTGCCTGATGGTGCCCAGCAATATGGGCCTTAGCACCTCATGTAGTTTCTCAACATGGGAAAAAGGTGGTTTTAGCTATACTCACTCCTCATGTGACTGTCAGCGCAGTGCATCATATCAGCTGCGTGGATGAACTGATAACCTGTGCCTCGCATGCACAGCTCAGCTTCTGTGTAACCCAGTACAAACTTTCCTCTGTAACAATGAAATAAAAGCATCCCATAATTAAACAATACAAGAAGGCGAGAATGTGACTCCTTGGTCAATTTTTAGATGAGCGAAGTCCATCTTCTCTCCCCCACCAGCTGAGGGCCTGGTGGGTAAAAGCACTACCCTGTTTGGCACCACACAGACCAAAAGGTCCGAGTTCAAATCCCTAGTCTGTGCTCCATTGGAGCAGCAGTAGGGGGGTTACAATTGTCCTCAGCGCCCCTGGACGTTGAAGGGGGAAGCCAGGATACTCGCTCCTGATCCTGAAACAGCAACTCTTGCTGGAAGTGCACTTGTGTAGGTGCCGGCTGAAGCCTCCTGACATTCACCGTCAAGGTCCACGTGTGGAATGGATACTCGCCGAGGTACTGGAGGGCTGCCGACACCTGTAAAGGTGTACACCAGTGAGAGTCAGTGTCTTCAAGAGAGGAGAGCAGAAACAAAGGACTATAGTAGTTGAGTGAGCATGAAACAGGATAAAACCAAACTCATTCAGTAGTTTAATAGCCGTCAGGATGGCACAAAGCATTGGAGTGGGAGTAAGTAGGTTTGATTATTCACCCTGCTGAGACTGATTGCCTCATCACACGATGACGAGCTATCTCACCTCAGAGAGGCGGTGAGAGGACCTGGAATTGTCTGCTGGCTGGACCAATCCCAGCTCCTAGCTGGAGGAGGCTATCTGGGGTGAATGAGATTTACTGAACCTCGTATCAGCCACCTGCACTGCCCCGATTCCCAGCCTCTCTCGTTCCCTCTGACCCGCTCTTGATCGTCTTCCCTCCCCTCTCCCCCACACAACGTACTTTGTGTCGCATGCCAGTGGCGTGAAGTCCAACTTGTGTTTGGTCTGGAATATGAGCGTCTTCGTCCTGATTTCCAGGATGGATGGAGGCTGGAGAGGAGTTGCAACCGCAAACAGAGCCAGCTGAGGGGGGATGGAAACGCCATCCTCAGCTTTTTTATTCTGTCCGTGTAAGAACCTCAGCCGCCCCTGGAAGTTCAGCGTCTGTAGTAAAGACAGAGTCAAGCAATAGGTACAAATGGAAACTCGAGGACTATTACTGTAAGAGTGGGTGTACCAGTTGCACTCCAGTGCAAGTATTTATGTTCTCTAAATACAGGAGGGTGGCTTATACATCAGCATAATTAATCTTGATCTTTCCAAGATGGAAACACACATATACACAGGTGTGATTTATACATTGGATTTTACGGGGGGGTTTTGAGCTATGTACCCTCACGGGGGCAAGCAGCCTCCTTTTTGTTTGTTTTTTCCCTCCTGTTGACTTCTCATTACCCATGGCCAGAGCGACAGGCCTGTTCTGAGGAGAAGGACAGAGTGGGCAGTCGGCTCCTACGAGGAGGCAGGATTGGTGGTCTATGACCAGGCCTCCATCAATGCTGCTCGTAACCAGCTGCTAGGATGGGGTCCAGAGAGCTAGCCAGTGATGGGTCACTCTCTGATTTTCCCTCACTCCCTCCCTCCCTTTTTGAATTAAATTGAATCTTCCAGCCTCTCTCTCATTTTGATGTCACCTTTAATTTCTTTTCCTACTTATTTTCTTGGCAAAAGAAGCAGAGAGAAGACTAGGAGAATTTTTTTTACACAGCGAGTTGTAATGATCTGGAGTGCACTGCCTGAAAGTGTGGTGGAAGCAGATTCAATAGTAACCTACAAAAGGGAATTGGATAAATACTTGAAAAGGAAAAAATTGCAGGGCTATGGGGAAAGAGCAGGGAGGAGTGGAACTAATCGGATAGCTCTTTCAAAGAGCCAGCACAGACATGATGGGCCAAATGGCCTCCTTCTGTGCTGTATGATTCTATGATTATTGTCTCTCTGAATGGTGCCCAGGTGCTGTTGGCAGGCTATTAGGCCACAGGGGGTGAAATCACAACAAGTGTGCCCTTTGCTCACCTAAACACCAACTTTCCAGCAGGGCTTACTGAATAGCAATCAGAGTGGCAATTGCTTCCCTCCTCTCCCTCCTCCCCCATCAGTGCAGGGGTGCTGGGGCCAACTGTAGTGACCTAACCACCAGCCCTGACTGGGGATCAAATCAGGGGGCTTTCTGGTCTCTATAGCTCAGCCAATCATTGGATAAACTTGCCGAACCAATTTTGTTGAGGGTGGGGTGGGGGGTGGGCAGGAGGAAGGAGAGACAGCCTTCCAATTTTAACAATAATTACCTGTCTGGGAGAAGGGTCTACTAGACTTTTACACAGAAACTTAAAGCACGGTGGAATAGAGTCGATTCCGATTAACTTACCAGGAAGCCAGAGGAATTGTCCAAGAGGCATCGGAACCTGCAGATAAAGTTCCTCTCCATAAAAGTGGAATTCTCGGGTGGAAGGTGGTGAGGATCGTAAGTGACTACACTGGAGCAAAGGCCACTGTTTTCCTGAGTAGCTGGGTAGTGAAATAGAAAGAGAGGGTTAAAAAAATAAAATACGAATGTTGGAAATCAAAATAAAAAGGAATGCTTCAACTACACAGCAGGTTCATCAGCACTAGTAATGTTTTGGGCAGAGACTGTTTTAACTGGGTTGTGATGAAGGGTCTCCACCCAAACTGTTAAGCTCTCTTTTCCTTCCAGTTTTTCCCCACATCCCTCTTCATGCTGGGGGTATGGCCCCTGGTGCCTGCAGCCCACTTGTACCTTACCCTAGTGGATATTCTGTGTGAGGCTAGACTGGGAGACTTGCAATCCCTCCATTCCCTGAATTCCTGATCTCAATCAGGGAGGGACCTACCAGAGACCATGAATTTCTCACAGGAAGAGAAAGGGCATATATTGAGGGGCAGGTGGGAGAGACCAGAGGGCGGGAGGGAGGCGCCAAAGGGAAAGAAAGAAAGACTTGCATTTATATAGCACCTTTCGTGACCTCAAGATGTCCCAAAGCACTTCACAGCCAATGAAGTGCTTTTGAAGTGTCAAAACTGTTATAATGTAGGGAAATGAGGCAGCTAGTTTGCACATAAGGTCCCACAAGCAGTAATAAGATAATTTTTGTGGTATTCTTTGGGGGATAAATATTGGCCAGGGCACCGGGAGAACTCCGCTCCTTTTCTTCGAATAGTGCCATGAGATCTTTTACTTCCACCTGAGGGGGTAGACAAAGCCTTGGTTTAACATCTCATCCGAAAGACAGCACCTCTGACAGCGCAGCACTACCCCAGTACTGCAATGGAGTGGTAGCCTAGATTATGTGCTCAAATCTCTGGAGTGGGGATTGACCCCACAACTTTCTGACTCAGAGGCGAGAGTGTTACCAGGGAGCCAAGACGGGCACCTATAAAGGAAGCGAGGGAAAGTCACGTGGGTATGGTAGCATAGTGGTTATGTTACTGGACTAGTAATCTTAGTAGGACTAATAATCTGGGAGATATAAGTTCAAATCCCACCACAGCAGCTGGGGAAATTAAATTCATAGTAATTAATTAAATAAAATCTGGAGTAAAAGAAAAGCTAGTATCAGTAATGGTGACCATGAAACTACTGGATTGTTGTGAAAACCCATCTGGTTTAGGGAAGGAAACCTATTGTCCTTACCCAGTCTGGCCTATACTCCAAAGCCACAGCAATGTGGTTGATTCTTAACTGCCCCCTGAAATTGTACAATGCTGCAAACGTGGTTCAAGAAAGTGCCTCACCACCACCTTCTGATGGGCAATAAATGCTGGCCTTGTCAGTGATGCCCACCTCTAAAGAATAAAAAAAAACTCTTGGGGTCACTGTCATGAACTTCCTGGGAGTTGGGTTTGGAGCAACTATAGTGGCCAACTGGGCAAAGGTCTGTACTTGGCCATTCAGAGACATTCTTGAAAAGGATTATGCCTCATGAGAAAGTACATTTTCCAGCAGGGAGAACACTAGCTTCAAGCAGTCACAACTGATTTCTGTCCCTTTCCAGTGAAGATTACAGTAACAGGATTGATTAACCATTTACCTGGCAGAGATTGAACAATTCATCACACTTGACTGCATCTTTTTTCTCCATTACAGCATAGTGTTTAGATGTTGTATTTTATCATGAGTTGTTTGGTATGATTCATGGTTTAAATAACAGCCTTGCATAAATTAGGGAAACCACTGCAACAGGAACTTCCTCTCTATCGCAGAGGTCTTCTGACAGGAACTCCCTGACCATTGTAACATGACATTCCCTCAACAAAATACCACAATGACAATCCCAGTTACTTCAATCCCTAAATCCTGAGAAGGATGTAGGCAGTTTTCTACTGTACTGCTCAGCTGAATAAGAATACAGACTGACCATTGTAATTAAGTTGCTATTAGCCCGCATTCCCTTACATCGGTACCAGAAACCCACACATACCTCACTTAAGAGGCCACTGGTCATGGGCAAGCATAGAACAGTGTATGTGTCAGCAGGCTAACTGACTGTGGAAGGCATCACAGCTAAACCAGATAGTGTCCTCACCTAATGCCCACACACCAGCTGGGGGGGCGGGTGTGGAGGGGGGTCACTGGATACTGATCAGAGTGGGAACCAGAGCTAAATCTGCTGCCTCCCTAGCTTGGGGGCACTGGAGCCGATTGTAGTGCTCCCACCTCCAGGGTTGAATCAGTTGACTCAGAACCTGGGACTGTGCAGCTCAATTTCTACGTCATTTTCCAAGTGCATTTCGGTGCAGTTCCTGGTGTGTTTGATTTAGCACAGAAAGGAATACTTTGGTTACAAGATAGCGCTTTGATATAAAAATCAGCCAATTGCTTGATAACTCACTGTCTGCATGGGGATTGGATTCCTGGAAGGCAGGTGGATTCAGTGCCCAGTGGAGTTGACGACGAAACATAGGCCGGTCGTCCGTGTGGATCAGCTCAAACACACTCTGGTGGACCACATCCGACTGGAAAGGAACAGAATAATCACATCAAGTCAATCGACCGGTCAGACAGCACGAAACGTAGAATAAGAGCCAAGTCAAGGCAATGAAAATTCTTAACATTCTTGGGAGCAAAGGATTAGAGCTGGGGAATAGGTAGAAGGAAAGGGAAACCAGAAATACTGGAAATCTGAAGTCAAAACAAAAAACATTGCAACTGCACAACAGGTCAGTCAGCAGCTGAAGGGGGAAATAAAAACTTTGGAATGGAACCCTTCATCGGAACGGTCATAGTCAGGGGAGAGCGCCTTTATAGGGCTAACCAAAAGAAAGCGGGGGGGGGGGGGGGGGGCGGGGAGGAGGGGAGGGCGACAGGCGGAGGTTCCAGAGTGCAGAAATATTAACTACTTCCACAAAGACGCAGCTGATGGGTTTAATAGCCTGTGAACAGATTTTAAATTGTAGGAAGGAGCCAGGACTAGAACTGGGCCCCATTATAGCAGGGTAAAGGAAATTATAGCATGATAGCATTGGAGAGGGTAAGAAGTGGGGAGGGGGGGGGAAAGAGAAGGGAGATAGAGAGCGAGATTAGGGGAAAGAGAGGAAAGGGAGAGAGAGGCGGAGAACAAGGTCGGGGGGGGGAAGAGAGGAGGGGAAGAGGAGCGAGAGAAGGGGACAAAGGGCGGGGGAGGGAAAGGGAGTATAGAGAAAGAGACAGAGAGTAATGTTGCCTCTGAGCCAAAAGATCATGGGTTCAATGGCCTCATAATCTAAGTTGACACTTTGGTGTAGTATTGAGGGACTGGGGGAGATGCCATCTTCCGGATGAGATTTTAAACCTGTCTGTCCTTTCAGGTGGACACAAAATCTCCCATGGCACTATTTGAAGAAAAGCAGGAGAGTTCTCCCCGTGTCCTGACCAACATTTGTCCCTCAACCAACATCATTAAAACAGATTATCTGGTCATTTATCTCATTGTTGTTTATGGGATCTTGCTGAGTGCAAATTGGCTGCCTACTTTACAACAGTGACTACATCGCACATGTACTTTATTGGCTGTGAAGTGCTTTAGGACGTCCTGAGGACGTGAAAGATGCTATATAAATGTAAGTTCTTTCTTTATTTCACATAATACGGTATTTGCTGCTTGCCATTGGATGAATTGAACTATGATATTATCCCACTGCCCAATGGGTCACAATTACATTTCTTGCTGTTCCAGTGTCAAATAAATGAAAAAAACCTGATAAATAAGTGTTTAAGTGAGTTTAAGTCAACGCCTCTCCATGAAACATCTTCAGCTTCCACCTTGACTCACTATTGACTTTCTTGTTCATTACTTGCACGGCCATTCTCGTGTGGAGATAAAGATCTTATTGTGAGCAGTTTTGAGTATCTGTATTTACAGAATCTTTGTGTTGAGCCAAGGCCCGTGCTGCTGACAGCAGAAAACGCACGCTCCTGTTCCACACCAGTAACCCCAAAACTAAAACAATTTCAAATATAAAAAAAGCACAAGACAGCAGAAGCTTGCACGCATGTATTATATAGGTTCTCAATCGTCCAAACCCCAATCAATCTGCAAGTAATACACCACTCAGTGTTCTCCAAGTAAAGAACTGCCATTTCTAGGAATGGATGGACATCAGATGCTGAGACTACATCAAACGTCAAGCAGCACCAAACACACTGCGGCTCTCAGTCGGCACAGGGTTTTAGCCGTTTTAAAAATGCAAAGCAGAAGTTTCCTATTAAAATTAAATTTAATCGAAATGCACTCAGCAGACTTCATTTCCTGGTGGTGCTTTAATATCGTCAAGGTTCCTGATGCTCAGCAGCAGGGAGTGGGAAACGCGCGAAGGGGGTTTCCGTAAACCTAACACCACAGAACACTGCGCCATTCAAGGGAAGCTGCACCTCAAGCATATAGCTTTAATGTACCATGCGGTGATTTTATTTTTAAAAGGGTAGGTATTAGTTTTCTCTAGACCATTTGGATTTAATCATTTCTGGTGTGCACGCTGGTAACTGCAATACTGGAACACTGGCCGCCAGACATCAAGACTGGATTGATTTATTTAAAGGGCAAGATTGTCTCTTCTCCCTTTCCCCTTTAGGAGTCTTCCTGTGACATGCATCAAGTCAGTGGGAAGTCTACTTTCAAGTTTCAGGATACGTCTCTCTGCACCGACCCCTCGGAGGAGGCACTCTGCACCGACCGCTTGGACTGTAGGGATCACTCAGAGGTCACTGCTCTGTGACGACCACTGTTTCTCCTCGGCCCCTAAGTGCATTGGAAGAAAACTGATGTCCAGTTGCCAAAACCGCAAAGTATTCCGAAATATAAACTGTGCACATGGGAAGCATCTCTGCTTGCGTCACACAGAAGGTAAACAGGGGAAGAGGCTCTGCAATTCCTTCCTGCCTTGTCCTCAGAAATCTGATCTTTCATGATTTTCATCCACAAGCTTCACACGTTAGATACAGAGTATAGCTCCCCGGTCCAACACTGCCCCTTCAATCACCCCTGCATCAGGCACAGCACCGGTTAGACATAGAGTAAAGCTCCCCTTACACTGCCCCAACCAGCTCCATGTCAGGTACAGTACAGGTTAGATACACAGTAAAGCTCCCCTTACGCTGCCCCAACCAGCTCCATGTCAGGTACAGCATAGGTTAGTCACAAAGTAAAGCTTCCTCCATACTGCCATCAAGCACTGCCTCATCAAATATAACATAGATCACATAGCTCCTTCTGCACTGTCCAATAGCCCAAACTGCACCAATGCGGCATTTCCATTTCCTATATTAGACTTCTTTGTGGTCTCGTTGAGTGAGATTGCCAACAGAATGCCAACCAGTGCTGAATTATGGATGGTTTTGTACTGTAGACTTGGCAACGAGAAACGGGTTTAGTCTGTCCGCAACTAATTTTGCATAGAGCTCTTTTAGTCAATAGAGACAAGAGACTTTCATCCCATCAGTATGTGCTGGATTTTATCAAAAAAGCTGTGACTGTGACCATGGAGCATTATCCCTCCTTGACCCCTCTGCAGCCATTGACATGGTCAACCATACCAACCTCCTGCAATGCCTCTCCTCCATAATCCAGCTCAGTGCGACTCCCCTCGCTCAGTTCCACTCTTACCTATCCAATCACCAGCAATGGCTTCTCTTCTAGCCCCATTACCTCCGATGTCCCCCAACGATCTATCCTTGGCCCCATACCTACAAGATGCCTCTTGCTGACCATTTGCCAACATGGGGTCAGCTTCCACATTGCATGCTGGGAACAATCAGCTCTACCTCTATATAGCATTTGTCTCGATCCCCCTACTGGCTCTATGTTGTCAGATGGCCTGTCTGACATCAGCTTTGGATGAGCTGCAATTTCCTCCAGCTAGACATTAGGAAGACTGAAGTCATCGTCTTCGCCCCGCTACAAATTCCGTAACCTTGCCACCGATTTGATCCCCTAACCCAGCCACTGTCTCAGGCTGAACCAGACTGTTCGCGCCTCCCCACCTTAACACTCCATTCCTCTGACTTTGGCTTCTTGTGCATCCCCCCTTCCCTCCAGCCAACCATTGGTGTTCACGCCTTCAGCCGCCCAGGCCCCATGCTCTGGAATTCCCTCCTTAAACCCCTCTGCCTCTCCATCTCGCTCTCCTTCTTTAAGACACCTTAAAATCCAGCTCTTCAACAGAGTTTTTTTCTTTATGCTTTGGGAGAAACGCCTTGCAACATTTGTTTCTACATTAAAGGTGATAACTACAAGTTGTTGATGAATGTACGAGCCCAATATGACTGCTTCAAAAGGATCAACTTGCTGCAATGCATGACCCCCCTTCAGGCTTCCCACTGACCCCATCTTTCAAACCCTAATACTTTTCCCTCTAATTCTCAAGTAACATCCTGGAATTTAGCTCCTTAAGCTGGGCGGGGGGGCGGGGGGGAGCGTGGAGACCTGCTTCAGTCGAGGTGTCAATAAACACTTCAGTTCCCTAGTTCTGTATTAAAATACTGATCCAGGCACCATTTTTCAGAGATACAGTACACATATACAATGCTTCACTGCAGACACACAGCAGATAACTGTTACAAAACAAGGCTTTTTACACATTAGATTTTTTTTCCCTTACTCCAGGGAGCAATTCTTAATTTATATTCAACATTCCCCCTCCCCCACCACCATTTGTAAAGTCTGTCTTTTGGAATGATTTTAGGCCTCTTACAAACCTGACCTTAATATAATTTACACTGTGCTGAGGGCACATTACCAGAGCTGCCAACATTGGATAAGTCCTAGTGTGAGATTATCCGTTGTGAACCCTGGACTTGAGGCACTGATTTGCATCAAAAACACAGACATAGTTGCAGGCAGCAAGCTGTGCCTGGCACATGGGCTGCAGGGGATGAGAAGATGATATCAATACAGTTGCCTTCTTTCCCATCCTCAGATGTTTCGCTCATTTTTCCTCTCTCTTGCTTCACAGCCTGCCTTGCTGTAGGACTTACAACCTTTTTTTGCTTTCATCTGTTGCAGAATGACCATGTTAGAACATAAGAACAGGAGTAGGCCATTCAGCCCCTCAATTCTGTTCCACCAGTGAGATCTTGGCTGACCTGTATTCTAACTCCATTTACCTGCCTTGATTCCATATCCCTTAATACCTACGTCTGGCAAAAACCTATCGATCTCAGGTTTAAAATTATTGATTGAGCTAGCTTTTGCCATTAATTGTGCCACTGCTTTATGTGAAAAAGAGTTCCATACTTCTACCACCCTTGGCATAAAGAAATGTTTCCTAACTTCTCTCCCGAATGGCTTGGCTCTGATTTTAATCTTGTCCTAGACTCCCCCAGCAGTAGAAAAAGTTTCCATCTACCCGATCAATTCCTTTTAAAATCCTAAAAACCTCAATTGTCACCCCATAATCTCCTATATTGCAGGGAATACAAGCCTAGTTTATGTAATCTCCCCTCATAATTTAACCCTTGGAGCGCTGGTAACATTCTGTTGAATCTGTGCTGCATTCCTTCCAAGGCCGATATATGCCCAGAACTGTACACAGTACTCCAGATGTGGTCTAAGCAGTAGCTGTATAGCTGTAGCAAAACTTCCTCACCTTTATATTCTAGCCCTCCAGATATAAAGGCTGATCCGTTAACCTTTTTGATTATTTTTTATACCTGACCACTACATTTTAGTGATCTGTGTATATGAACCCCTAAATCTCTGTTGAAACGATAGGGTCTCATGGTAGACGCTTGGTAGATCCAGAAACTGCATGTTCAAGAGCCAATATGCAAGGATGGAGGAATAGTTTTGATTCCCCCACTATGCTGAGCTCTGGATTTCAGCTGCATGGGAAAGTGCTGAAGAGAAGTCAGACATTGTCCACTGGGGAAAGATGTCCCCAGCAG
The DNA here is from genome assembly GCF_035084215.1 of Heptranchias perlo. Taxonomy (NCBI): domain Eukaryota; kingdom Metazoa; phylum Chordata; class Chondrichthyes; order Hexanchiformes; family Hexanchidae; genus Heptranchias; species Heptranchias perlo. The sequence continues at coordinate 78,562,815 of NC_090331.1, forward strand.
AAGAGTCTCACACGGTTCCATCCAGCAAAGTGTGGTACTCATAATATCCAGGGAACAGACTGGGATGTTGGCCTGGGAGCAGGCCGACTGCCTAAGTGTATGGCCTAAGGGTGGAAATGTGAGGGGAGAAAATAGAGTGCAAAGCCTCCAGCATTCCTTACAGAAGAGTAACACACACTGCAAAATAAACTTAAATAAAAAGACAAAATGCTGACAATACTCAGCAAGTCAGGCAGCATCTGTGGAGAAAGAAATAGAGTTAATGTTTAAAGTCAAACAGTGTACGAATGAAGCTCAACGGAAGCTCGAGGAACAGCACCTCATCTTTCAATGAGGCTCTTTAAACCTTCTGGACTCAACATTGATTTCAATAACTTCAGATCATAACCACTGCTTCCATTTTTTCGACAGGTGCTGGTAATGGTTCTGATGTTGCCATTACAGCTACTCTGGGCCCATCTTTTGTTTCTTTACTTGTCCATCACCACCTTCCTTGCCTTGCACCATCATCCCTTTTGTCATTTAATCACTCCTGCCCTCCACCTTATCACAGACCTTCCCTTTTGTTCTTTTCTCCCCTTCCTCGCCCCCTGCCCCCCCCACCCCGCTTTCCCTGGCTCTGTACTTGCTTAAAAAGTGTTTAATCTTCAACTTCTTCCAGTTCTGACGAAAGGTCTTTGACCTGAAACCTTAACTCTGTTTCTCTCTCCACAGATGCTGCCTGACTTGCTGAGTGTTTCCAGAATTTTCTGTTTTTATTTCAGATTTCCAGCATCCGCAGTATTTTGCTTGAGTTTTGCACCATGAGCCCAAGTTGTAACCCAAATCAAACTGATGGCATCCGATTGAGGTGGTTAAAATAATAAAGGCAACAACTCTTCCTTTTAGTAGGGGAATCCAGAAAGAGGGAAGAAAATCTCAAAATAAGCCAGCAGAAAGTGAGGCCACAAAAATGCCTTCACAAGAATGTGGAACACATCGCCCCAGAAAGCCAGAGATGCAGAATCGATTGAGGTGTTTAAAAGAGATAGACACAGCAGGTCAATCAACATCTGGAAGAGAATAGATAAGTTCATGTTGTGAGTGGGACCCTTCAACAAAAACAGGTGCTGAATTAGGAGATGTTTTGTGCTGTTGACCCCTGCCCACTAGAAACTGTGGGCTGATACTGCCAAACTAATTCTTGGACCCTTCCAGCCAGAAGACAATGATTGTCACCCCCTCGGTCTGAATTGGATTTGATCCCAGGTTCTAAATGTGAAAGGCCAGCGTCTAACCTATTGCACTGCCCAGTCCCTCTAACAGTATGATCTTTAATGGGAGTTTTTATGGTGAGACTCTTTCAATTAAGGAGAACTCAGACTCACCTGGTGGAAGCCAAGGTAATCCTGAATGGTGGAAGACGTGTAGAACACGTATCCTTCAGCGGTGATAACCAGAATAAAGCCATTCAGAGCCTAGAAAACAGGATAAAGAAACATAAATATCAGCAATGTGATGACATGGAAAGCAGCACCTTACACCACCTCCATTAATAACCTGGATCTCAGGAAGTCAACTTCATCAACTGCAAGGTTCAGCCTGATTGGCCAATGTGGAACAATATTGAGCCCTGCTGACTGCAAAGATCCCAGTTAACATTTAACTGCAATTACTTTAACCCCAATTTAAAAGTTTACAGGATATCTTTAAAACGCACCACCTCCAACATACCCAGCAACCCCGCTTTCACCCACTCGGTTATTTTTTTTTGTAACACCAAAGGACCTATTAACTTTGGGTGATTTTTTTCAACTTATCAATGAAAAACATTAGAATTGGGAATGGAACACATCTCCAATTTTGCCTGCCTGTCAGCACCAAGCACTCCCAAGTTAGGGCCAGGGTCAGTTGGTTAAATGCAAAGCAAAGCTCCATATGCTGTGCCTCAACTGAAGATGAGTTCCCCCCTACTGCACCATCATGACATTTCCATTTTTCACATCAGCCATACTTATAATTTGCTTGAGAGAGATTGCCAATTTAATGCCAGTCTGTGCCAGATTTATTGAGTGATTTTGTACTATGGAACCACAGCCACTAGAAACTGGGTCGAGAGAGCCCAAATCATTTCACTTAGGTCCCTTATAGACAGGAGACAGAGAGAGAGAGAGAGAATGAACCCATGTGGCAGGAATGAAGTTGTGGTGGCTGGAAACCATCCTGAAATATAAAATGCCTCTTAATATGAAAGAGAATTTTTCTTGACTGCTGCCTGATTTTTCATATAATGACTGAATTTTCAGTTTTAAAATCAATAACTGAAATTGGTGCAACTCAAAATGTCTAGTGACTACTCATTAAATCAAGAGGCATCCATTGCTACATTCATCTATAGTCAATCTTGTGCTCACCAAGGCTCTGGGGAATGGAATAACTTGGGCTATTTCATTCACCCAGGAGGGTGACTGTAAAAGGTGCTTTCCCAATGGAGCACTGGTTTTGGAGCATGGAGCTACAGCAGGCCCCAGACATCGTTCCCCACCTGGCGCCAATGACTCTGGTGACAGCTCTGCTGGTACAAAAAGCAGATTCTCCGTGCTGCCAGAAGGTGGTAAGCCAGACGGGTTGACTGCAGCTGATGGCAAAAGAACTGGCCATTTTTTTAAAATTAAAAAGCGCTTATAAGGTTATAACGAATCACAGTGCCCATCTACAGTCCTGATATCCTCGCCAGACCCTGCAAACGCCTCCAGTTTTCTACTTATAACAGCGAAACGGAATCTCTATTTTTGCCAACTTATCTTATTTCCCTGGCTAATCACACAGGGTAATCCAGTCTAAATTTTTTTTCAAAACATACCACATTCTATAAAAGCACAATACATTTCCCCCTGTGCAACGCTATTAGTGCTGGTAAACATCCCTCACAATTAATGACTGCTTTGTTCTATTGCTGCTCCAATATGAGAAGAAATTGCCAGCAAATAATGTAAATACAGCCCCAAGTCACGCAAGGGAGCCTTTTCCCTCCAAACAATGCGCTCTCAGCTCTCTGAAGCAGTTTAAGTAATGGGAGGCACCATTAAACTTTCAATCACTGCCAAGATAATTAGACCTTCTTGACCCAGTCTATTGTTGGTCCCATTTAAAAAGCTCAGGTTCCACACTCCGCAGGATGCATTAAACATTAACGGCACTTGATGCTGATAAGAGTCCCATAAATGGCAGACACAGGGTTCTCCCTCCTTTGATGGCATTCTGGAATATTGAGCAGGGCAAGTCCCAGGACTTGATGGCATTGGAGAGTCACACTTCTCTCATAGCCGTGGGGTCGCTACTTAAATCTAAATGCATGGCACTGGATTCCCTCCCTTCAGCCCATCAATCCCACTATCCAACCAGTCTTCATTTGGAATACTGTCAAGAAGCAGAGATATATAGAAGGGAGTGGCACACAGAGATCAGGGGCCTCAGTTTGAAAGCTGCTCTCCCCGCTACCTATTGTATAAAAGAGTCTTAAACTGTTTGCTACTTCCCCCACCCACCTTCACCCCCAAGTCCCCTCTCCAGCGCCATTAACCGATACCCTATTTAAGTGCCAAATTCCCCCCCCCCCAACCCTATTTATACTGCAGAGCGAGACCAACAACAAAGGAACGGCGTCTGGTTTGTGCACTCACGAATGCAACTTCAAAGCAACTGCACATCCATGACCGTGCACGTGTGGAGTTACTAAGTTGCCTTCATGACAGATTCTGGCCACGTTCCCTTCCCTGATATTGGGGAAAGGTCCCTCCAGGTTAGCAGTGGTAAATGCCAATGCTTCTTGCATAGGATGGCTGCAAACTCAACCCCCCCACCCCCCATAGCCCGAATAAAAATGGCAGACCTAATATTCTGTGGCACTGGGAGAAAAAGTTAAAATGACGGGAATGTTAAAGAGATTTTTTCTTCTCCAACACACAATTATTACTACAAAAAATGGTGGTACAACCATTGCAGTAGATGAAGGTCTAGCAGATGTTTCAGTTGTTACAATAAGTAAGAACTTAGCAGGGCTATCATTTTCATTGTGTGGGATAATGGGATTTTCACCGAAGATTCGGGAATTGCATTCTGCTGCTCTGCCCATTTATAATTAGGCCATAGGTTTATAGTGAGTAAATGAAAAAAAACTCCATTTCTATTCCATGGATTTTGGTCATCATATTCTTTGATTCCATTCACTTTTTGGTGAAAACTGCAAATTAGTAACCTTGGAGATTAATCATCGGACAGCTATTAAATCCTAGAGCTTGAATATTTGTAAGACAGCAGAACCAGATGGAATTCACATTTAAGAATATTTCAAGCTCAACATCAGGAGAATACATGCAGATCTGCTATAATGTAAGGAAAAAGGGTCCTCCATGGCCTTGCTCCACCCTACCTCTGCAATCTTCTCCAGCCCCAACTTCCAGCACATATCCTGAACTCTTCTGAGTCTAGCCTACTTGGCACTTACCAGCCCCCCATCCCTCTCCCCACCGCCCCCCCCCCCCCCCACCCCACGAATGCCAAAAAGCCACCACTGGTACCTTCAGCCACCACCCTCCTGTGTGCTGGAACCTGAAGGTAGCTTTTTTGGTCTTCAATATTGTTGGTGCAAGAGCAGAGCGGGTGATGGGCAAAATGGGAAAATGTGGCTGAGCACTCTACACTCCGATCTGTGCCACTTTCACAGCAAGTGCAACTTTCTGGGAGACATTTTAACCCACGGCCTAAAGTACTCGCATGAAAAACAACAGTTTCTTTTAAATAACGTAATGCACTGAAATTTTCCATTGACTTAGGGCAGGATTTGCTGGATGCTTGCTTTGCCCATCGGAATTGAGCCCAAGAGCGGCATCATGAGGGATGCAGCTCTTAAAGGACAGCATTACCACCCACTCCCCTCCCCCCACCATCCCCCGGCAAAGTTTTTTTTTGTTTTGCAGTATATTTTTAATACAGGCCTCTATAATTAACTTTGGTTGGCATTTTTATCAAAAATGTTTTCTTTTCCTTTCTCCGAAAAGTACTTTTATGTGGAATGTAAATTAGCTGATTATTATCTGCTAATTCAGCAGAAAAGCAACTGTAACTAAAGAATTTACAAGATTATAGCAGAACAGAAAGAGCTAAGAGAAAGAGGCGACTTAAAAAGAAGCTGCATACAATACAAACTTTTACGGGAGCTCCAGATGCAACAAGGCAATTAAGTGAAGAACCCCTCCAGTGGTCAGCAAGTCAATATTAACTTGGCATTGCAGGTTTGTTTTGAAGTGCCCTAGTCGCAGTATTCCTTAGTTAAAGGGACATAAAATGAAAGAAGCTCGCAGTCTCAACCGTCCTCCAACTCTGGAAAAAAAAACTCCACCCCCACCCCCCCCCGCCTCACAACACTCTCTTTAATTCCCAACTTCCTCTGTTCTGGCCTCCACCCATCATGACAGCACTACTCCTGTTGACCTACTAATCAGCTCCCTTCCTTCTGCCAGACAGACAAGGAGGACCAGGCAGGTAGTGCAGGAGTCCCCTGAGTGCATCTCACTCTCTCACCATTGGTAAGGGAGAGGGTCCCTCTGGGGAGTGCAGACAGAGCCAGAGCCAAGTCCACAGCACCATGGATGGCACAGCTGTACAAGGGGGGAGGAGAAAGGAGGAAGGTCAGGAGAGCAATACTGATAGGGGATTCTATAGTTAGGGGAGCAGACAGGCGTTTCTGCGGCCACAGGCGTGATTCCAGAGTGTATGTTGCCTACCTGGTGCCAGGGTCAAGGATGTCACTGAGCGGCTGCAGAACATTCTTGCGGGGGGGAGGGGAGGTAAACAGCCAGAGGTCGTGGTCCATATCAGTACCAACGACATAGGTAGAAAGAGGAATGATGTCCTGTAGGAAGATTTTAAGGAGTTAGGAAAGAGATTAAGAAGCAGGACCTCAAGGGTAGTAATCTCTGGATTACTCCTGGTGCCACGCGTTAATGAGTATAGAAATAGGAGGAAAGAGCAGATGAATGCGTGGCTGGAGAGATGGTGCAGGAGGGAGGGCTTTAGATTCCTGAGGCATTGGGACCAGTTCTGGGGAAAGTGGGACCTGTCACAGGCCAGACGGGTTGCACATCAACGGATCTGGGATCAATGTCCTTGTGAGGAGATTTGCTAGTGCTGTCGGGGGTTTAAACTAATTTGGCAGGGGGATGGACACCAGGATGTAGCAATCGAAAGGAGAAACAAGGGGCACAAAGGATCGGCACTAGAGCAAGTAATAGTACAGTATTGGGTGGGATCAGACTAAGAGAGTACAAGAAAGTCTAAGACTGGTTTGCAGTGCATGTATGTAAATGCACGAAGCGTGGTAAACAAGGTTGGTGAGCTGCAGGCGCAAATAGTCACATGGGAACACAATGTCGTGGCAATAACGGAGACCTGGCTCAAAAAAGGACATGATTGGGTACTAAATATTCCTGGATACAAGTTGTTCAGGAAAGATGGGGAAGGAAAGAAAGGAGGGGGGTTGGCAGTATTGATTAAGGAGAATATTGCAGTACTGGAGAGAGAAGATGTCCTGGAGGGGTCAAGGACAGAATCTATTTGGTTAGAGTTAAGAAATAAAAGAGGTGCCATTACACTACTGGATGTACTCCATAGGCCACCAATAGTGGGAAGGATATAGAGAAGCAAATTTGCAGGGAAATTACAGAGAGGTGCAAAAGCTATAGAGTAGTGATAACTGGGGACTTCAACTATCCTAATATAGACTGGGATAACAATAATATTATAAGGGGCAAAGAGAGGGAGGAATTTTTGAAATGTGTTCAGGATAACTTTCTTAACCAGTACGTTTCTGGCGCAACGAGGAAGGAGGCAATGCTGGACTTGGTTCTAGGGAATGAGGTGGGCCAAGTGGAGCAAGCATCGGTGGCGGAGCATTTAGGGAGCAGTGATCATGGTATCATAAGGTTTAGAAAAGCTATGGGAAAGGATACGGACCACTCTAAAGTAAAAATACTCAATCGGAGGAGGGTAAATTTTAATGGAATGAGAACAAATCTGGCCCGGGTAAACAGGAATCAAAGACTGGCAGGCAAAACTGTAATTGAACAGACGGTGGCCTTTTAAGGAGGAGATGGTTCAGGTACAGTCTAGGCACATTCCCACAAGGGAGAAAGGTAGGGCAACTAAAGCCAGAACTCCTTGGATGACAAAAGAGATAGTGAATGAGATGAAATGGAAAAAAAGGATGTATGACAAATGTCAGGTTGATAACACAAGTGACAACCAGGCAGAATACAGAAAGTTCAGAGGGGAAGTGAAAAAGGAAATAACAGTGGCAAAGAGAGAGTATGAGAATAGACTGGCGGCCAACATAAAAGGGAATCCAAAAGTCTTCTACAGGCATGTAAACAGTAAACGGGTAGTAAGAGGAGGGGTGGGGCCGATTAGGGACCATAAAGGATATCTACTCATGGAGGCAGAGAGGATGGCTGAGGTATCAAATGAATACTTTGCATCTGTCTTTACCAAGGAGGAAGATGCTGCCAGAGTCTCAGTAAAGGAAGATATAGTTGAGATACTGGATGGGCTAAAAATTGATAAAGAAGAGGTACTAGAAAGGCTAGCTATACTTAAATTGGATGTCACCTGGTCCGGATGGGATGCATCCTAGGTTGCTGAGGGAAGTAAGGGTGGAAATTGCAGAGGTACTGGCCATAATCTTCTAAACATCTTTAGATGCAGGGGTGGTGCCAGAGGACTGGAGAATTGCAAATGTTACACCCTTGTTCAAAAAAGATTGTAAAGATAAACCCAGCAACTATAGGCCAGTCAGTTTAACCTCAGTGGTGGGGAAACAATTAAAAACGATAATCCGGGACGGAATTAACAGTCACTTGGACAAGTGTGGATTGATTAGGGAAAGCCAGCATGGATTTGTTAAAGGCAAATCGTGTTGAGCTAACCTGATAGAGTTTTTTGATGAGGTAACAGAGAGGGTAGATGAGGGCAATGCAGTTGATGTGGTGTATATGGACTTTCAAAAGGCGTTTGATAAAGTACCGCATGGTAGGCTTATCATCAAGATTAGGGCCCATGGAATAAAGGGGGCAGTAGCAACATGGACACAGAACTGGCTAAGAGACAGGAAACAGAGAGTAGTGGTGAATGGTTGTTTTTCAGACTGGAGGGAGGTGTACAGTGGTGTTCCCCAGGAGTCGGTGCTGGGACTACTGCTTTTCTTGATATATATTAATGACTTGGACTTGGGTGTACAGGGCGCAATTTCAAAATTTGCAGATGACACAAAGCTTGGAAGTGTAGTAAACAGTGAGGAGGATAGTGATAGACTTCAAGAGGATATAGACAGGCTGGTGGCATGGGCGGACGCGTGGCAGATGAAATTTAATGCAGAAAAATGCGAAGTGATATATTTCGGTAGGAAGAACGAGGAGAGGCAATATAAACTAGAGGGCACAACTCTAAAAGGGGTACAGGAACAGAGAGATCTGGGAGTAAATGCGCACAAATCATTGAAGGTGGCAGGGCTGGTTGAGAAAGTGGTTAAAAAAGCATACGGGATCCTGGGCTTTATAAATAGAAGCATAGAGTACAAAAGTATGGAAGTCATGATGAACCTTTATAAAACATTGGTTCCGCTACAACTGGAATATTGTGTCCAGTTCTGGGCACCGCACTTTAGGAAAGATGTGAAGGCCTTAGAGAGGGTGCAGAAGAGATTTACTGGAATGATTCCAGGGATGAGTGACTTTACTTACGTGGATAGATTGGAGAAGCTGGGGTTATTTTCCTTGGAACAGAGACGGTTGCGAGGAGATTTGATAGAGGTATTCAAAATCATGAAGGGTCTAGACAGAGTAGATAGAGAGAAACTGTTCCCGTTGGTGGAAGGGTCAAGAACCAGAGGACATTGATTTAAGGTGATTGGCAAAAGAACCAAAGGTGACATGAGGAAAAACTTTTTTACACAGTGAGTGGTTATGATCTGGAATGCACTGCCTGAGAGGGTGGTGGAGGCAGATTCAATCACAGCTTTCAAAAGGGAACTGGCTAAGTACTTGAAAGGAAAAAATTGCAGGACTACAGGGAAAGGGCAGGGGAGTGGGACTAGCTGGAATGCTCTTGCACAGAGCCAGCACGGACTCAATGGGCCGAATGGCCTCCTTCCATGCTGTAACCTTTCTATGTTTCTATAATGCCATCATGTCGACCAGACCTTTCACCAACTGCCACCCCTATCATTCCCCCAGTACAGCTCCCACCTCCACACTCTAAAATTTGTAGACTGCAGAATGCATTTGGTGAATGACTGGTCTTGTCATCCACATCAAAATCATGTCATACATTCCCACATTTCCTTCTCCACAGCCAAATCCTCCTACTACTCTAGGATTGCCCTGGAAGGTTAGGTTCCCCTCTTCCCCTGCTCCAAATTCTGGAGAAGCCCCTAATGTCTCCCAACTCTTTCGACCTGGTTACCCCTCTGAGTACACGGGACCATGGAAATTTAGGGATGGTTAGCAATTCCCAGAATATTCCATCCCCTCAGTGGTGCCTCATCTTTACTGCATTGTATTACTCCTCACCTCAAGCAATAAGTCTCCCTCAGAGAACATCGGAATGTTCGGCCAAACATTTTGCTGTCCATTCCCTCGGAAGTTTGCCGGATTGTCTGCCAGCCAACCAGGCTTGTTTTTCTTCATAGTGGCTGCAAAAAAAATCCCAAAAGGACGGTTTAGAAAAGGAACAGGAGGATTATAATGCAATGCTCGCTTTTCTTTTAAGAAAAAATTAGTAACAGTTAGGACATTACTGAGTAAAGGCCGTGGTCACCATCGGTTTTGCTTTAATAAAACGTTGGCTTATTCTGAGAGGGCAGATTAATAAATCTGCTCTGAAAATGGATACAGATCAAGCGATTCCCAACAGTCAATTTACATGATTCCAGCCTTGTTTGTCTGTTCATTAATATTTGTGATTCATTAATGAGTCTTACAGTTTACAGAAACTCCATCATGTTCACAATTCACATGACATTTTACGCCGTTAAATTTCCCATGCAAATCGCAAGCATTAAAAAAATGCAAGCATCAGCGATGCTGCTTCCTCATCGAATGATACATTATGCTCTCCAATTCCACTTTACAAAGTTCTTTTGTACGATATTGCGTGGATCTGCTTTCACATTAAAGTCTGAAAACCTCCACAACAAATGAACCGGCCCTGGGTCTGCACCTGAGCGATGAGCAAACCAACATCAATTTGCATTTATGTAACGCCTTCAGCACAGAAAAATGTGCCAAGGTATTTACAGAGGGGAAAATGAAAAGGAACGGAGGCCTCGCCACGATGGGAGTGATAGAAGAGGTGACCGAAAGCTTGATCGCACACGTGGATTGAGATGGGCTGATGGCCTGTTGTTGTGCTGTAGCATTCTCTGGTTTGGAAGAAGAACAATTTATAGAATTTACCAATGGCTTGCTGGGTGAATGTGCATTGTGCTGCAGTACAGACAAATAGGCCAGGAAAACCAAGTTCAAACTTCAGTTTGTGCTGTGTGAGCTGATCTCAGGTTGGGGTATGTGTGGTGCAGATACAATAACTGCCCTCAGTGTGGGGGTGGAGGGGAAATCAGCCAGAGTTCCCACTCCTAATCCATCCTGTGCAACTGTGTGAGAGTGTGTGCGTGCGTGCGTGAGAGTGTGTGCATGAGAGAGGGTGCGTGCAAGTGTGTGCGTGAGATTGAGTGTGCACGCGTGCACAAGCTATATAAGAACAGGACCAACTGTAGTTATGATGTTCTCTCCAGTTCTACAGCCTGTGGAAACACTCATTAACTGAGCTGACCCATGAAAAATGGCTGCTGAAGTGAGGTATCTCAGGGTTGATAGAACTGTACGCTAATAAGAGACAACACTTTCAGTATAAGAGGGAAAGGAATAAAACAGGGGTAGAGGGGGTGGGAATGTTACACCTGTAAACGAAATTACGGCACTCAATGTAGATCCTAATGATTTTTAAACCATTTGAACTTCAAGCTTATAGCCTGTGCAGATGATCTGTGAACACCGGACTGAACCTTGAACAAGCTGAGACATCCTGAAGACCTGCTCAGTTGCCATTTGCAAACACATGGATTTTACTGTGCTTGGGCACTTTTGAATCATAAAACCTCTCTATTCTCCCATTTTTAAATGTGTAAATAATGATCAATATATTTAAATTGACAGAAGGCGAACATCGGACGACGTCATGGCTGGTAAAATTGGCTCCTCCAGCCTCTTAGCCTCTCCACGTCATTTTTTTTAAACTGATGAATAAATTCTGGTTCACAGAATTGACTGGTCTGTGAGTGGATTTGATCTGTAGCCATCAAAAGCAAGAAGGGGAAAAAAGCCTGACCCAGGACCAACTGTAACATTTTGGGACACTCCAGAGTCTCTCTCCCCATCGAGTTCTTTTAAACTATGGCTATGACTCCCTGTCTGAGGTACTGCTCCAGTCACAATCTTGTAGAGCGTTGGCAGCCTGGCCACATCACTGTAAAGTGCAGTTTCTGGTCTCTAATTTACCATTCTCATCAGTTCTACTGGTCTGCATGACTTTGAACTGTACTGAGATGAGGAGCAAGAGATGAGTTTTCCCTGTACTCTGCCAAGCAGCTATAGTACTCCATCACTGGGCAGCTATAGGGGATGGGAAACACCGATTTTCAGGGGCAGCGTTCGGGCCGTGCAATTCAGAGGCCCTGAGTGGATCCACTGATAAGTTTAACAGTCTCAACTTTATCGATGTAGGAGCCCCAAACCGAACCTTTGCACGGGGCCCCCACAAGGCAAACGACTCTACTGCCAATATTGCTGACTGTCAGAAGTGCGGTTGAGTTTTTCTGACACCAATTTTTCAGCCCAACATTGCAACTTGTTTGCCCCAGTTTAGGCTGAACGTCAAGCTAAGGAGGCGAAGCTTTGAAATTGGAAAGGCCTTATAACCCGTAATAGAGTAGAGATTATGGAGTTGGCTTTTCTCATTTCCAAATATATCCCACCATTTTTCTGTTCAATCCATTTTGTATCTACCTAGTGACTGGTCACTACTTGTCTACCAGGGAGACTGAACCACTCTGTTGAGGGTGGTGCCATCAGCAAGGGGAACGATGCCACTTTAGGTGACCTCTATCGGTTAGCTACATGCTTTCTCAACTTTTTTCTTGTGTGCAAGGCTGCAGGTAGATTCTTAAAACTAGAAACAAGCACAATTACAGAGCTGAAACAGCTGCCTGCTTTTTAGCAAATTACTACCAAATGAGGTGAAAGCTTTCCAACTTGAATTCTTCCTATCTCAGAACCCAGGACCTTCACCAGAGTGATCAAACTTAGTGTTTTTTTATTATTCGTTCATGGGATGTGGGCGTCGCTGGCGAGGCCAGCATTTATTGCCCATCCCTAATTGCCCTTGAGTAAACGTCGCACTCAAACCCACAAACAGAGTAAAAGAAGTTCAAATTTTCCTCTGTTGGTACAGAGACCAAATCAACCCGTCATCCCTCATATCAAAGTTCCTGATAATAATCATGTTAACTTGCAGGGGGACAGTAAGTGGAGGATAGGTCATTCCCCACAGTCTTATATGGCCATCCTGACTTGGACATATATCGCCATTCCTTCATGGTCGCTGGGTCAAAATCCTGGAAATCCATACCTAACATTACTATAAAAGAGTATCTTCACAACATGGACTACAGCGGTTTAAGAAGAAGGCCCACCACCACCTTCCCAGGGGCAACTAGGGATGGGCAATAAGTGCTGGCCTTGCCAGCGACGCCCACATCCCCAGAATGGATTAAAAATGTTTTATTTAGACCGAGATGATCAAATGTTCTTGTGATGAATACAATAGTTCCTGTGTTGCTGGTGAATGACAAACAGGAGAGGGGATGAGGGAAAGGCAGAGAGAAAATGTGAAGGGCCAAATGGCTTTTTTGCATTCCATACGTTATGTTTTTTAGGAAGGGATGATTTTTTTTTTTAAATGGAGGGGAAGTAATTTCAGATGTTTAAATCCACGTGATTTTTATTTTAGAAAGTTGGGCCAGATGGTGGGGACCACACAGCAATGCATATCGTCTGCACTTTCAGCGTGAACTCCGACCTATACATACCGGAAGAGGGCTATTTATTGATATTTTATTAACAGCCACAATCCTGAGCACACACCTGCTCAAGGGCCGCTCTCACAGAACTATAATAACATACCTCCATGTGCAGGTAAGAATTTTTTTCATTTTCAAATAGCGTTTTCTCTCTCTCCCTCACTCACCATTACCATCCTAGAGCTGGCAAGTGCCTAATTCAGGCCCATAAACACAGGCTGCGTCAGGACTGGTGAGGACCAAAGTTGAGGAGGAGGAGGGCCGCGAGTGCCTTTGGTCTTTATAATGGCACCCCTTGAGCTGGAAACAGGAAACTATGCTGAATCCATATTAATACACGCACCAGCTGCTGGGCTGATGGTCTAGCATGAAACCAGGCCATCAACTGAGCATCATAAACATAAACCTACATAAAAACCCTGGAAATATTTAGTAGCTGCTTTGCATTGTCTTCCACGATCAGTTTTAGCACCTGTCCTGAATTTAACTTCGGAACTAAAGTCTCACCGTGAGCTGCCTCTTTCTCCCCTCCGCCAAACTAATTACCCTTCATCTCAAAAAAAAATCCTCCGTTATTAATTTGTACCTAACAACAAAGGATTTGGGGAGGAAGGTGCTGTTACAATTCAGCAAACTCTGCAAATTTCAATCTGAAGAAAATGGCTTCAAACTGCATTACAGTAATAGGTAATCTCATTTCAGTAATTAAAACCAGCTGAAGCATCAGGCCCCAGCAAAAGAGGCTCTGTTTAACGTGGGGGGAGGGGAAGCACAAATAGAGGCAGCCCGAGTTCCTTTGCTTTCTATTCCAGTTTAGGTCCTTCAGGCATGACCCATAGGCTAGGGTAGAAAGTGGGAACAAAGCCACACACAAGCAAGAGACAGGCTGCTTCTGATTTTTTTTCTTAAGATTTTACTTTGTGAGACTCAATGAGCTATTGTTCTCCGAGCTTTGGGAAGTGTTTGGTCACCCACAGTTTACTTCCAAACAAGTCTGTGCGAGTCTACATATGAGACAGAGAGAGATGAATGCACTGCGTCAGCAAGCGAATCTTAGTAAATGGGCAAAGGGTTTTAAATACCAAACCTTTCTTAACTGCACATCATGAAAATTAGTAATGGGGTCACAATTCTTTCCCCCACCCCCACACTTTTCTCCCCACCTCCCTTGAAGGTGCTGGGTCGGGCTGGAATACTGTTCTATGTTGTCATGAGGTCTCTGCTACCTCGCCCAGTTTGCCATTCCTCATGAGTGAGCTTAGACAGTGCCCGTAGAGAGGGCAGCAGTCGAGCCAATCCCATGCTCACCCAACACACTTTCCAGCAGGAATCACTGGAAGGCTGTGACAAGTGGGAATCCTGGTTAACTTTTTTTTTTAAATCCTCTTCCTATCTCTGAGATGCCATGGTCATATACAGTGTCCAACATTGGTTGTCCATTTGAGGCTGGCCCAAATAAGGGATTGAACGTGGGACCTTTGCTGGTCTGGTTGATGCATTTCCCCATTCAGCCGTCGAGGAGCACCTGTATTAACAATACACAGTTCTGTTGGGGGATCAAGAATTGGTCCAATAACGATATGAGGTCATTTAATACTTTACCTCTTGGTATTCTAATGATCGGTGTCATCAAAAGCAAAGTGACCCAATCCCATTCACAGGTACACCAGTTGATTTATCACTCAGGAAATGATACTTTCGCAGTCTCCGAGACTTATTGCGCAAAATTAAAAGTTCTGGATCAGCGCAACACACAACAAGCGTAGAAATTTGCCGAATTAGTTGTGGAATGTCATACCACGGCAAATCTGTTGCCTTCATCCTGGGGGACTGTCAATCCCTCATGTTGAGAACCAAATCCATAGTGTAGCACAGTGCGCTGCAGTGCCGACATGCAGTGTCATGATAGTTTTTTTTAGTTTGAAAGGGGAGGTTTGTGTAGCTCTTTGGTAAGCTCGCATTCACAGCCATAACACTGTGAGGAAGCACCAGGCGAAAATTGAAGGAAGATATTTACCTCTGGGTCACTCTTGCTCACGTTCAGCGGGCCCAGGTCAGAGCAACACCGAGTGGAAGCATCAACCTTTGCTCCCAATAAGACATTAACCGGTTGCAAACAATTTGAACCAGGATTTCAGTAAAATAAAGACGTAGGCGTGCAACGTTTTCATCTGTCCACCTGCACTGTGAGAAATACCCAACAGCGATGACCCAGATAGTGTGGAAAAGCGAACTTTGTCCGGAGAGAGCCCCATGTCGAACTATGTAACACTCGTGTGAAATACTGGTGGTTACAGGCATGTGACTGGTGCTGAGAGCAACTGAAGTTCATCAATTAAGAGTATTACGCAACATCAAAGCATATCCGTTGTGCAGTTTATCCAAAAGCTAAATATGAGTCATAAGATTGGTGATGACACCGATGATTAGAATATCCTTTCTTCCTGTTTCTTTTTAATTAAATTTTGTAAATCTTTTAGTAACGAATGGTGGCAGTCTCATTTTAAAACAAGTTGGATGATATTTTCCTTCTGGCATGAGCACAAATGTGGATTAAGTGGCGTGCTCTTCTGCCGCTTTTAAACATGTTAGGGGAAAAGGCTGCCAACTTTGGAGGAAGGCGCAGGCTTGGAGGGCAAGTCAGTGGGTCACATGCTGCTCTTATTTTGTTAGCACGCACTAGCATCTTGTGCACTTTGCAAGCTCCCCGGTCAATTGCATCGCTGAGTTCATGAGGCACTATTCACCGCAATGCAAAATCTCAGTCAACTTGAGGTAGATCATCAGCATTGATTGCACCTGTCTCAGCTAGCACCTCACATATCATATTCAGACCAAGGGGGAAAAGGGAGGCAGTGACAGTCGAGGATGGAGAAAGGGATCGGGCACACAAAGGACAATTAGCTTGCAAAGCTGTGAAAGTGCCAACAGCAGTTTTACTTGCAGATAATATCGGCTTGTGCTCATTCTTCTTTTATATATATGAATTATTTAGTTTTAATTACTTTTTTAATTTACAAAAATGATTTACTTTTCTTTAACAATGATTTGTCATCAAAGTTAACGAAAACCACCCTGGTCACCAGCCCACTGCATGCCTGTGATACACACACACACACACACACACACACACTGAAAAGGAGATAGACAGATAAGAGAAAGTATGAGAGGGAGCAGAGGAAGACAAGAGAAGAAAACAAAGGAAGAATTAGAAAAATAATCCTCTTTCTTGGAAATAAATGTTTTAAAATCAAAATGTGACATCTCATTGTTCCATTCGCAATTTTGTTTCAGTTATGTTTTCCCGCTCAACCTCCTGAGGACATTGACTCCTTGCGGTTTCATAGATATCTCTGGCATCTCACCCAACCACCTATTCTTTATGCATGAGCCTTGATAGACTGTCTGCAGGCCCTTTACCGTGGTGGGTATCAAAGTTGTACTAAGGACTACGAATGGTCGTGCCTCACCAAGGATTGTGTTCATTGTGGTACAAACACGGCAGCACTTAAATGGAGTTTGTGAAGCAAGCCGTTCCTGGTTAGCCCAGTTAGAGTTACTAATCTTTGCCAAATCCAAAGCCCTCCAGAATATGATAGTAGTGGGGCAGGGGTGGGGGGCCGGGAATCCTGGCTTGAGAGCTGAGGTTTGTTTTGCTGATGATAATTCACTGAAAACATTAATAACTAGTGGCACCACATTATGAGACACTAAGTGGAAAAAATTGACTGATTTCTTATTTTTTTTTAAGATCAGATTTTGTGTGTCTGGTTTACATTTTAGAAATTTCCAGACAGTCGGCCAATAATCGGACTGGTGGTTGCAAACCAGCCAGCAATTGGGCAATCTCTGCCTGGTAGACCGAAGGAGGCACAGGGGTCAGCATCAACCACTTGTCGAGAACAAAGAACGGAGTTGGGGGGGGTGGGGTGTGGGGAGAACCAGCTCCAAGGGCAGGTTTTATGAATGAACTGTTATTTATTATAGGTCAATTTCAGTGGCAATCATTAGGTACAGAGAATGCAGAGAACAACCATAACAGATATGTCTTTGTGGTTCAAATAGTTCCATGCAACTCTCATCAGCAGATGCATGGCCTCATATTTCCAAGCCGAGCAATCTCTTGTGTGCAAACTGCACTTTGTTGAAATCTTTTTAATCGCTGTACTTTTGTGTTTGCATTTACAATACCCTCTGCACTTGGTGCTGCACACTAGATTTACCATATCATCTCATGACTGATTGCTTTAATGGGCAGGCTGGTGTCTACTGATGTGGGTATCGGCACAGCACTGACAGCTGGTGGCTAAAGCCTCACTGCAGACTGACTTTCAAGTTAATGAATATTGAGAGAGGTATACATTACAACTGTTGTTATCGGCTCTTGCTTGATACATAATCAGGTAAATAGCTTTCCGGAGGTGTTAGAAAGGCTGGCAAATGCCTCCAGTGAAGTGCCAGTCACGGGCATGTTACTGCAGGGAACTGCTAGGTACCTCTTTGTAAAGAGGGACAGAGAGTCATCAGTGGCGTGCACTTGCAGGCTTCATGATAGTATTGATCAAGCCTTAGTAGTTGGTCACTGACCTAACCTCTTGAACACAGGAAGTACACAGTCGAAGAGACGAGAAGGGGAGGCAGCTTGGGGCAATTCGTATGCAACACAGAAATAAAGCTGGCAAGTGGGCAGGTTGGTTATGTATCACTGAGAGTTCAAATTCTGTTATCTAAAGATAAGTGAGTCCAGCTGCAGGGCTGCCTGGCACTCAAATCGGGCACCAAAAATTGCGCTGCGTTTTATTTCTTAGTTCTGTAACAGCACAATGGTGTAAGGAAGAGGGAACCACATGGCCAATCTCATTCAGTTATATGTCCAGTCATCTCCTGTATACTTCATATTTGTGGCAGAAATGTACATTTTGCAGTTGAAATGTGAGTATCTTTAAAAAACGTTAAAATAGCTTTACAGCAAGACAAGAGTCTGCCAGCTGGTCAGCCATTTTGAATCCTTTCCCCTCTATGCCTAGCTTGGCCACGTTTCCCATATACTGGGAATTGGGACACAGTGTCAAACACATCAGACTCATTTCTGTATTGAAACTGGACCCAGTGATTTCAGGGGGTCACCACTAATTGTTTTTTTATACATGTTATTACTGGTGACTGTCCATATTGAAACCACTTTTTTGTCAAACAGTTAACACAATGATGCAGCTTGTAATGACAAGCATCCAAAAAAATCATTGTGAGGAAAATGAAGCACAGGCATTCTTTCTCTCTGGTGAGCTGTTTAAAGAGAAATACACACTACTTTTCTTAAACTGCAGAGCATTCTCTGGCCTCTTTCACTGTGGTACATCTGAGCTCGAAAAGTATTGAAAAAATACAATAACGTTTCAATAAATAAAATTACTCTGGCACACAAACTATAATTATGGGAAAGTTCCTTTAAGGTCACTGGAAGACACACTAATCTTTCAGAATTTGGCTGGAGTTTGTCATTTGATAACCAGCTTTTCCCCCTCTAAATGATTCAGTCAATTCAGCTGAAGAACAAACAGGCTGATAATCAGAGGTGTAAAACACATCAACATCAATCACACATAATGAATGCCTTTTTAGAAGGATTATTTCATTTTTGAAAAAGAAAAACACTGTTCCTTTTGTTAACTGCATACACTGTCTTTTAACTCAAACACATGCTGCTTACTTGTTAAGTTACCATTTCCTTAACTCCAAGTCCCGGTTATTTATTCAAGGCGGATAGCCATATTGCAAGGATCGGCAGAATATTCAAATTAATGTCAAATTTACTTGGAGCAACAGAACAAGATTTGATGGAAGTAGGTTATCCAAGCACAGAACATTTCTGATAAATCTAATACAGGGGCTCCCAAGATGGCTGAGTGGGTTAAGATACTATTTGGCTGAGCCATACACACCAGGAAAGTCAGAGGTTCAATCCCTGGTCAATGCCAAATGAGCTGGTCTGAGGCATGATGGAGGTAAGGATGTTGCAAATGGTCTCACTGACCCTAGGTTAAGGAGCAGAGAATCAGTCTGGATTTCATCCTGCCTCAATCACTATCCCTTGTTGGGTGAGGGTAGGATTGGACAAGGTTACGATATTCCCCACATAAGAACAGGCTGCTGACCGTGAAGAAGTCACCTGAATCTCACAGCCGTACATGCACTCAATTTTTGCACAGCAGTCATTCTGAGCTGACTTTGGGACAGTGAAGAGAAAGAGCAGGGGAAGTTTAAATCTGGTCAGCCTTGGCTCTGTGGTAGCACTCTTTCCTCTGGGTCAATCGTTCATGGCTCAGCCCCACTTCACAGCTGATGTACATAATCTAGACTGACAATTCGGTGCAGTCGTCAGGGAGTGCTACATTGTTGGAGGTGCTGTCTTGTAAGCCTTGTTTTGTGGGACGTGGCTGCCACATTTGCCTACAAAAGTGACTACACTTCAAAAGCACTTTGGGGCATCCTGAGGACATGTAAAGTGCTAGACAAATGCAAGGTCTTTCTTTCATGCTGATTTTCATCAACAAAAGCCAATGAATGGGCACAATCCGTGAACCACCGGCCATCAGAGTAAACTGTTAATAGCTGGCACGCTATGTTATGGGCTAACAAGTAGAAAGACTCAATTAAATGTTGTTTAGCCATATTGACTGGAAAATAAAACTTCAGATTAGATTGCAACGAGCTGCTGCAGCTTCTTAAACCTCAGTAATGAGTTAAATAACCACAAGCAATTGTTTTCAATAAGCAAAAGATTAAGCTGCTTCTCATGGGTCAAACTCCACATTATCAATAGATGCAGAGAATAGTCACTTCACCCATTTACTTAAATTATCAAGCCAGAATTTTACTCAGTATGGCACTGCCAGGTCGAGCAAACAGAGGGTAGAATCACCAGCCTAAATTGTGAACTACCTTACTTTCCCAGGGGCAAATGTTTTAACCACCTGCCTGTTCTCACCAGGTATACCGCCTTGATCTGGAGCCAGTGAATGAGGCACGTGGTCTCATGTCAGTGCATGCACACAAGTTCAGCATGCCCACGCCCGCAGAGAGTGCTGGATCATTCCAGGCTGCGTAGGACGCTGAAATTGCGTGGCGATAACGGTCAGCAACGGCTGACCTCGGCCTGCCAAGCGCGGACGGTCGATGGCGGTCAGCAACGGATGACCTAGGCCTGCCAAGCGCGGACGGTCGATGGCGGTCAGCAATGGATGACCTCGGCCTGCCAAGCGCGGACGGTCGATGGCGGTCAGCAACGGCTGACCTCGGCCTGCCAAGCGCGGACGGTCGATGGCGGTCAGCAACGGCTGACCACGGCCTGCCAAGCGCGGACGGTCGATGGCGGTCAGCAACGGCTGACCACGGCCTGCCAAGCGCGGACGGTCGATGGCGGTCAGCAACGGATGACCACGGCCTGCCAAGCGCGGACGGTCGATGGCGGTCAGCAACGGATGACCACGGCCTGCCAAGCGCGGACGGTCGATGGCGGTCAGCAACGGATGACCATGGCCTGCCAAGCGCGGACGGTCGATGACGGTCAGCAACGGCTGACCATGGCCTGCCAAGCGCACAGTCGATGACGGCCAGCAACGGCTGACCACGGCCTGCCTAGCGCAGACGGTCGATGACGGTCTGCAACGGATGACCACGGCCTGCCAAGCGCGGACGGTCGATGACGGTCAGCAACGGATGACCACGGCCTGCCAAGCGCAGACGGTCGATGACGGTCAGCAACGGATGACCACGGCCTGCCAAGCGCAGACGGTCGATGACGGTCAGTAACGTCTGACCGCGGCCTGCCATGCGCAGACGGTCGATGACGGTCAGCAACCGCTGGCCGGTGGACACGACCTGCCAAGTGCAGACAGTCGACGGGCATGAAGCTGCTTGCGCTGCTTTTCTACAGGTGCGCTTTGAATAAATATCACTCCATCACCAGGAGGCTACTGCAGGAACCAGTTACTATTGGCAGCCCTTAAGATTTATTGAACAGGTTCGGAGTGGAAGTCCAGAAGCCCCTGCCCAGTGAGTGTCTGACCACCGTTACCGTTTCACTCATCTGACGAGTTATTGTCGGGGAAGGTCCATAAATGTGGGCAGCCGGCCTCAATTCATCGCATGAGTATGCAATTGAGGGCACTCTCCTGGCCGTGCCTTCAGCTGCCTTGGCCCTAAGCTCTGGAATTCTCTCCCTAAACCTCTCCGCCTCTCTCAACTTCTCCTTAAAACCTACCTCTTTGACCAAACTTTTGATCACCTGTCCTAATATCACCGTGTGGCTCAGTGTAAAATTTTGTCTGATAATCGCTCCTTTGGACATTTTACTATGTTAAAGGTGCTATATAAATGCAAGTTATTATTGTTAGGATTAAGTCACATTGTTGGGGCAGAGGACAGGAAGCTTCTCTCTACATTTAACCCACACTTCAACACGATCTACAAATACTCCCCAGCATCAATGTCCTTCACCACTTCTTATTTAGCATATGCAGACTCGGCATTTAATCCTAGCCGTCTTAGAGCATCATCATCACCAGCATCCAAAGCACGTAGGCCACCAGATGGTTTAGTTAGTTGGCATGATTCAACAAATTGGTAATGGTTGCTATTTGTCTGCATGGCCATTTGCTGTCGTCACGAAGGCCCCCATAGGTGAGGATTTATGCGGCACTGTCCCTGTCCAGTTCAAAAGCGGTTGAGAGTGGCCAACTACTACGATGGCAATCAAATGCTTCACCATTTCTTTCTAAATCCTCGTAACCCTCCTCTCCTGAAAGTGATGGCTCAGAATGTTACAGCACAGAATCAGACTATTCTGCCCAACAGGTCTGCACCTGTCATGTTAGAGAATAATTCCATAGGTACCAGCAACATTCCTCCCAACCCCCCCCCCCCTTTCCAGAACCTTAACCAAGTGGACACTTTTCCTGTGTAGCCCTAGGCAACGAGGGGGCGGCAGAGCCACGTGGGAGGGGGCAATCACAGAAGGTCAATCTTGACACATCCCTGCACTTTCCAGCAAGGGCCAGTGGATAGCGATAAGGAGCATAAGCCCTGGCTGATATTTCGCCTCCCTAGCCCAGGGATGCTGAGCTCAACTGGCAGCTCAGTACAGGCCAGGGAACAAAACCTGGGACGTTCCTGGCCTCACGGTCACTTTGAACCATTGGGTCAGAAAATTAGCAGCTTTGTGTCGGTGATGGGGTTAAATTTTAACAAAGTTGAGGCTCATAAAATGCTGTTTCAGAGATGAGCCAATCATGCAGCATTGATCAATGGAATAGTTCGTATAGTTACTGCTAAATACAGTGAACATCCGCTTCGGATTATCAGAAAGTGTCCTCAGGCACTGCAGGTGAATCAGAAACCAACAATATTTAAACAATGGAACACAGTCTATGTGGGTGGGGGCGGAGGGGGGAGGGGGAGAGAAATGATCAAACACTTCAAATATAACAATGAAGAGCTTTTTCAACCGTTGTGTGAACTCACATGTGTTTCAAACTCACAAGAGTACAGGTAGCAGGGCTTGTGTACACTGAAACAAGCTTCACGTACACCGAGGCCCCGATTATTGTGGAAGCCTTCAGTCCCAGCTCGCACCCTCCACTCCACCAGCTCGGGCCTACTGTGCAGCCTCAGTGGTAGAGCCTCCACCACCACATCCTGCACTCTGGGACTCACTCTCTTACTAAACCCCTCAGTCGTGTTACATCTCTCCCAACTTTGAAAAGCCTACTCAGAATCTATCTTTTCAACCACACCTTCAGGCACCTCCTCGACTAACTCCTCCTTGGTGTCGGTTTCTCCTCCTCCTTTCTTTGTGAAACACCTTGGAATGTTCTGCTACATTAAAAGGTGCTTTGTATGTTGGGCATTGATCTGAATGCTCGCCTGCTCACAGCCAACACTGTTCAATGGGTAAATACATCATATTGTGCTAATCTGTATAGACTAGGAGATCCTATCCATGGTGAGGTAGTTCATCTCAGCTGGAGCAACATTTGGGGTGCTACAAATGAATTGTCAGCTTGGATCAGTTGATAACTCACTAACCTCTTAGCCGGAAGGTTGTGGGCTCAAGCCCCGTTAAAGACTTGAGCAATAATTTCAGCTGACACTTCGGTGCAGTACTGAGGGAGTGCTGCATTGTTGGAGGTACCATTTTTCAGATGAAATGCTAAACTGATGCCCCAGCTGCCTGCTCAGGTGGAAGTAAACAATCCCATGGATTGTTATATTCGAAGAACAGCAGTTTGTTGCCCTTGTGTCCGAGCCAACATTCCTCCCTCAATCAACAGCATTAAAAACAGATTATCTGGTCAGACATTCATTCGTTGTTTGTGGGACCTTGCTGTGCGCAAAATTGGCTACTGCATTTGCCTACATTACAAGTGTTTGTACTTCACGAGTAAATCAATTGGTTGTAAAGCACTTGGGTATATTGAGGATAGAAACATAGAAAATAGTAGCAGGAGTAGGCCATTTGGCCCTTCGAGCCTGCTCCTGTTCATGGCTGATCCTCTATCTCAATACCATATTCCCGCGCTCTCCCCATACCCCTTGATGTCTTTTGTGTCTAGAAATCTATCTAGCTCCTTCTTAAATATATTCAGTGACTTGGTCTCCACAGACTTCTGTGGTAGAGAATTCCACAGGTTCACCACCCTCTGAGTGAAGAAATTTCTCCTCATCTCAGTCCTAAATGTCCTACCCCGTATCCTGAGATTGTGATCCCTTGTTCTGGACCTCCCAGCCAGGGGAAACATCCTCCCTACATCCAGTCTGTCTAGCCCTGTCAGAATTTTATACGTTTCAATGAGATTCCCTCTCATTCTTCTAAACTCGAGTGAATACAGGCCGAGTCCACCCAATCTCTCCTCACACGACAGTCTTGCCATCCCAGGAATCAGTCTGGTGAACCTTCGCTGCACTCCCTCTATGGCAAGTATATCCTTTCTTAGGTAAGGAGGCCAAAACTGCACACAATACTCCAGGTGTGGTCTCACCAAGGCCCTGTATAACTGCAGTAAGATATCCTTGCTCCTGTACTCAAATCCTCTTGCAATGAAGGCCAACATACCATTTGCCTTCCAAACTGCTTCCCGCACCTGCATGTTTGCTTTCAGTGACTGGTGTACAAGGACAACCAGGTCCCTTTGTACATTAACATTTCCCAATCTATCACCATTTAAATAATACTCTGCCTTTCTGTTTTTCCTTCCGAAGTGGATAATTTCACATTTATCCACGTTATACTGCATCTGCCATGTATTTGCCCACTCACTTAACTTGTCTAAATCACCTTGAAGCCTCTTTGCATCCTCCTCACAACTCATGATCCCACCTAGTTTTGTGTCATCAGCAAACTTGGAAATATTACATTTGGTTCCCTCATCCAAATCATTGATATGTATTGTGAATAGTTGGGGCCTAAGCATTGATCCCTGGTACTCACCGCCTGCCACCCTGAAAAAGACCCATTTATTCCTATTCTCTGTTTCCTGTCTGTTAACCAATTTTCAATCCATGCCAGTATATTACCCCCAATCCCATATGCTTTAATTTTGCACACTAACCTCTTATGTGGGACTTTATCAAAGGCCTTCTGAAAATCCAAATAAACCACATCCACTCATTCTCCCTTATCTATTCTACCAGTTACATTCTCAAAAAACTCCAGGAGTTTTGTCAAACACGATTTCCCTTTCATAAATCCATGTTGACTTTGTCTAATCCCGTTGATATTTTCTAAGTGTCCTGTTATCACATCCTTTATAATAGACTCTAGAATTTTCCCTACTACTGATGTTAGGCTAACCGGGCTAACCTGTTTTCTCTCTCCCTCCTTTTTTAAATAGTGGGGTTACATTTGCCACTCTCCAATCTGCAGGAACTGTTCCATAATCGATAGAATTTTGGAAGATGAGAACCAATGCACCCACTATTTCCATGGCTACCTCTTTTAGTACTCTGGGATGCAGATTATCAAGCCCTGGGGATTTATCGGCTTTCAGTCCCATTAATTTCACCAGCACTATTTTTTTCACTAATACTAATTTCTTTTAATTCCTCCTTCTCACTAGTCCCTTGGTTCCTTAGCATTTCTGGGAAGTTATTTGTGTCCTCTTCTGTGAAGACAGAACCAAAGTATTTGTTTAATTGCTCTGCCGTTTCCTTGATCCCCATTATAAATTCTCCCATTTCTGACTGTAAGGGACTTACATTTGTCTTCACTAATTTTTTTCTTTTTACATACTTGTAGAAGCTTTTACAGTCTGCTTTTATGTTCCTTGCAAGTTTACTCTCATACTCTATTTTTTCCCCTCTCAATCTCTTGGTCCTCTTTTGCTGAATTCTAAACTGCTCCCAATCCTCCGGTTTGCTACTTTTTCTGGCAACTTTATATGACTCCTCTTTGGATCTAATACTATCCTTAATTTCTTTTGTTAGGCACGGTTGGGCCGTTTTTCCTCGTGTGTTTTTGGTCCAGAAGGGCATGTATAACTGTAGCAATTCATGCATTCATTCCTTAAATGTTAGCCATTGCCTATCCACTGTCATGCCTTTTAATGAAGCTTCCCAATCTATCATAGCCAACTCACTCCTCATACCTTCGTAGTTTCCTTTGTTCAGATTTAGGACCCTAGTTTCGGATTGGACTGCTTCACTTTCCATTTTAATGAAGAATTCTATCATGTTATGGTCACTCTTCCCTAAAGGACCCCGCACAATAAGATTATTAATTAACCTCTTCTCATTGCACAATACCCAATCTAGGATTGCCTGTTCCCTAGTTGGCTCCTCAATGTATTGGTCTAAAAAACCATCTCATACACACTCCAGGAATTCATCCTCCACAGTATTATTGCTAATTTGGTTTGGCCAGTCTATATGTAGATTAAAGTCACCCATGACAGGTCAGACAGGGCCTCAGTTTAACAACTCATCCAAAAGACGGCACCTCCGAAAGTGCAGCACTCTCTCTGTACTGCACTGGAGTGTCAGCCTAGATTTTGTGCTCAAGTCTCTGGCGTGCGGCTTGAACCGTAACCTACTGACTCAGAGATGAGAGTGACAGAGCCACAGCTGACACCTGGACACATGAAGAATGGCCACTTGGATGAAGTCTGCCGGCACCTATACAACTGTACTCCAGTTCGAGTGTGTGCCTTTAGGAGAGAAAGGGATGAAATTGTCGGGGGGTGGGGGGTGGAGAAATACACGCCCCAGTTTTCCTCACTGACACCAATAGGACATTGAGCATTGTGTTACAGTTCTCTTACAGAACACATTGAGTTACATTGAGAAATATTTTATCAACCCCCAGCCATGTCACGGTGGTGTTTTACCAAGGC
The DNA here is from genome assembly GCF_035084215.1 of Heptranchias perlo. NCBI lineage: Eukaryota > Metazoa > Chordata > Chondrichthyes > Hexanchiformes > Hexanchidae > Heptranchias > Heptranchias perlo. Next base: position 78,589,371 of record NC_090331.1, read on the forward strand.
TTCTTGGATTTGGAGAATAGACAGTTAAACAATCAAGTCATTTTCTGCACAGGCCCAGGAACAGACTTCATTGCAGGCAGTGTTAAAATGATGGGAGTCACTCTTGGAAATATCAGGACAAGGAGCCCACTGTATGTCTTTTAACTTGCGCACTCAACTCAGCCCCTATTATTGAATTGCTCTTGAGAAATCAACCTGTGTAAGGTAGTAATTTTGTCGCAAGTTTACAAATAGACCTTTGTGTCCTCTGTTTACTGTAGATACTGTGTAAGAATGGACAGGTCAAGGAAGATTCGAGCAAGAGCCCAAGAAGATATGGTGTACGCATAATTTTAATTACACTGCCTGGCAATGAAACCGTTAAAACTAAAATGCTGAAATAACCTGTGCTTAGCGTAGCTATTGTAGTCCGAGGTAATGTCTTTAAAAGAATTTAGTAGGAATGCTTTGTTGATTAGCTGCTCATGGTTGACCAGTCTTATCTTAGTCACTGTAGCTCTGGACAATGTCCTGTCTCTTAAAGAATTTAGTAAGATTGAGATAAGCTGCTCATAGCTGATCAGCCTTGTTCCCCTCCAGTCTAAACTCATCAAGCTGACAATAACCAATCAACCTTATCTTCCTTGACCTTGTTATGTTGGAAAAACGACATCACGTTTCGAGATTCCAAGTGTCAGGGGTTCCGATTACAAGACCAGTATAAGTACAGGTGACTGTAAGAAGTCAGTATTAGAGGTAAAGCTACAGGGGAGAAGAGAATCCCGGTCGGGTTACGGCTTTACTCAAGAAGGGAATGGGGTATATTGTTCTGTTCTTACAACTATTCCTCGAGCATTGTAAGTGTTTTAATTTGTGCTTGGTTTGATCACCTCAATAAAGAATCTTGTCACCACCCATAAGGTGTCAGGGTTGGATTTATTACAAATCTGGCAATCGTGGTAGGACCCTGATTGATCAGTTCTTTTGAGGGGTTCGAACAGTCCAGACAGTCAATGATCGCATCCTAACGTCGAGGGTAGGAAATCGTTTCACAACGGGACAGGAGTGGAGGAGCTTTAGCATCTTCCAATAGTAAGAGTAACCGCAGAGGCGCTTGAGAGAAGCTATCCAAAAGGAACAGAGTGACGTGGCCGGTAGTGAGAAATTGATTCCCCATTTGACGAGGACGGGTGAGCCATATGAGGTGGCGTCGAGTTACTTGGAGACTTTAGTCTAGAAGAGGAACAGCAACCCAAACCTGGATCAGCAACTTGCCGAGTTGCGACGGAAATCGCAGACACAAACTATGCAGAATGCTGCCACTATCCCACGGAACCCCAGATTTCAGTGCATAGGCCTTGAACCATAGACACGGCCATGTTTTCAGATATATTTCAGCTGCTGCAAATCTCTGTTGCATGGGGTGGGAGTAGGGGGGTTATTCTTTCCTATTTGTGTTACTGGTTATTTTAATATTCAGCCACTTGGCTTCCATTCCAATGCGCGGCCACTCAATAGCAACATTTGTACTTATTGTAAGAGCCTTTTAATAAATCTTTTGATTAAAATAACAAAGCATCTGATGCTAATAAAGGGTCAGGCTGCTAATGGGTTTTATAAAGGCCATTAAGGTGAATGGTATTTTTTTTCAAAGTTACAGCTGCTTGTAATTTGAATCTCAGCAAAACATTTGTATACAATTCTGCACAACCCTTCATTCGGCAAAGCCATAGGCCGGAGAATGTCGATGTTCTGTTGCATTTTGGTTATTTCAAAGCTACAGTCCCCATATTGTGAAAGGGGTCGCTCCCTGGATACAGTCCTCAAGTAGAGTCCACGGCGATGATTAATCTCAGTACCGTATGTTTCTATTGTCGCGCAGCTGACCTCTGCTTGTTTTCCCCTGGGGTATGTTGATCATAGGACCCTAACAAACAGACATCAGCAGAGGTCTCACAGAATAACGGGTACATAGGAGCAAGCGTCGCAGAGAATAACAGACGCCTGGGATCGTGTTACACAGAATAGAGGCCTGGGATCGAGTTACACAGAATAACGGAGGCCTGGGATCGAGTTACACAGAATAACGGGGGCCTGGGATCGAGTTACACAAAGAACAACGGAGGCCTGGGATCGAGTTACACAGAATAACGGAGGCCTGGGATCGAGTTACACAAAGAACAACGGAGGCCTGGGATCGAGTTACACAGAATAAAGGAGGCCTGGGATCGAGTTGCACAGAATAACGGAGGCCTGGGATCGAGTTACACAGAATAACGGAGGCCTGGGATCGAGTTACACAGAATAACGGAGGCCAGGGATTTTGTTTCAGAGAGAATATTGGAAGCCTGGGATCGAGTTACACAGAATAATGGAGGCCTGGGATCGAGTTACACAAAGAATAAGGGAGGCCTGGGATTTTGTTTCAGAGAGAATAATGGAGGCCTGGGATCGAATTACAAAGGATAAGGGAGGTCTGGGATCGAGTTACACAAAGAATAAGGGAGGCCTGGGATCGAGTTGCTTAGAATAACGGAGGCCTGGGATTTTGTTTCAGAGAGAATATTGGAAGCCTGGGATCGAGTTACACAGAATAATGGACCACCCGGAAGTGATCATAATGGATATCCAAAATTTATGACAGAATGACGCAGCGGCAATTACAGCCAGGGCACCTGTAGAGGTGTCGCAATTGCTCTCAATACCTTTTTGGCTAGAGAAGGAAAAACAAACAGAAATCAGACAGGGCTCCCACTCCTGATCGCTGCCCAGAGGCCACTGCTGGAAAGGACACAAGTAAGGCTGTAGGAAAGGCAGGGTCAAACTCGCCTGTGAAGGCCCTCATGGTGGAATAGGCTGGAGGGATGCTGCCACCCCATCGAATTGTACCCCAGCAAGTGTTACATCTTTCTGCCTCTCCACATCCCTCGCCTCCTTTCAGACTCTCCTTAAAACTCATTCTCTGACCAAGCTTTTAGTCACACCTCCAAATTTCTCCTTCTTTGGCTTGATGTCGATTGTTGTCTGATTACGCTTCTGTGAAGAGCATTCGGACCTTTTTTCACATTAAAGGTACGATATGAATGCAAGTTGTTGTGTGTAAGATCAGGGCCCATTCTACCATTAACAATCAGAATAGACAGTGAGTCTCCCACATAGTGCTTGGGTTGCCACCCATCCAGTTTTGTACTGGATAGTCCAGTTTTTTAGTAGGCTGTGTGGAAATTTATAAAATGCAACCTAGGCTTTTAAAAAAAAGCTTTTATACTTATGAAAGGCTGATTTTTCTCCCTTTACAGGTGCGGTAGAGTTTTTATCATGAAGCTTATTGACATTATCAGTGAATTTATATCAGCAACAAAGCAAATCTCAGAACTTGAACCATGATCCCACCCTAGGCTGGTTTTAGACTTGGTAAAACACGCTATGAGCTGGACTACAAAGCAGTTAAGACATGGATGGGATTAGGCTCATGTTAGCGTAGACTGATTTTGATCTTGGACATGGGAAAGGGGTGGGGTGGGGGGGTGGTGTAGGACAGCAGAGTTTGGAATTGAAGACTTCTAGTCATAGAGAGGCAGAGAAACACAGAGAACAAGGTCTTTCACCAGCAACTGGCTCACCACCACTTGTCGCCTTCTTATTTTTCTATGTCGTTTACAAACTCAGCAGGGTTTAACGAGGAGCCACCAAAGCCACAATCATGGCTGCTGTTCCGTGAGCACAATGAGTTTTTGAGTCTATGGTTGCTCATTTCCTACTTCACGGCGAGGCTCTGCAGACTCACAGAACGATCATTGTGCTCTGCTACATTCCAATAGCAGCTCAGGTTTCAGGCTGCACTACTTCCTTCTGAACCGAGAGTGGAATTAGACAGGGCGCTTTCATCTCCAAGCCCCTCCATCAACAGCCCAGAGGTCCCAAGGCTTACAGTCAGTGTGGGAGAAATAAAACTCCAGTAAGACTGGATCTGTACACCCACTGCACACAGATTGTGAATGCAGCACAACGCAGGCTTTTTTTTTGAGGGAATAGTGCATTCCATTATCTCAATGGCTCCTGGTTTAAACTTATTATTTTGTCTCGATCATAAACCTTTGCAACGGGTTTACTTACAAGGATCAAGGGGCAGGTTCTGTTTTACGATCTAGTTTAATTAACCCATTCATGAATAAACTACATTTTAAAAATAACCAGAGAGTAAGACTATCCTCTCACTGACCCCCTCATGTCGACTGGAAAGAAAGAGCAGTGTTTACATAGCACCATATCACATCTCCAAGCACTGCTCATACAACAAATTACAGCCTGCTTACGATAATTCAGTCAAATTTGAATTATCCAATAATTAAACTTAAACAACACAGCAAAGTGAGAATTTAGTTTTTTTTAAAAATTGAATTATCAGTATCTGGAATTTAGCAACTTTCAACTAAGAGAATTAGACTATACAGCAACTGTTGTGTGTGCAAATGTTGAGGGCAGTTTATATGCACCAAGATCCCACAGACAGATGCAGCAATGAGAAAAACAACTAATCTGTTTTTGGTGGTATTTTGAGGAAAAAACATTAACCAGGAAACTGAGAAAACACCCTGCTCTCCTTCAAATTTCCACATCGTTCACCTGAGGAAGGAGGTAGCCTCCGAAAGCTTGTGAATTTAAAATAAAATTGCTGGACTATAACTTGGTGTTGTAAAATTGTTTACAACTCCTTCAAATAGTGTCACAGGACCTCGAATGCCCATCTGAAGAAACAAGCAGTTCTTTGATTTAAATCTCATCTGGAGGACGACACCTCTGCTAACACAATACTGTACACTCTAAGTACTGAAGAGTTAGCCTAGACTATGTGCACAAATCTGGAAGTGGGATGTGAACCCACAACCCTGTGACTCAAAGGGAACTAGCAAATGAAGAAAGCTGACACCAACTATGGTCAAGAGAGTGATCTTTCAGCCCTCTACGAAGCCCACTCTAAACTGAATCTCAAGGATGGAGTCTAAATGCAATTTAATTTGTCCCTGACGATGGCAACGCCTGACCTCCAACATCAATATATCTGGAATCTGAACTGCAATGGGTGTGAGGGGATACAAGTGCGAATTGCTCCTCCACTCCAAGGCAACGCTCATTGGTGATGCCTCCTGTCACCATTAAATTGAAACATAGAAATGAATATAAAAAGCACAAACTAAATCACTTACAATAGATTGAAATATTTGAGCTTCTATGTCAGCCCTTTGGCTCATCGCTTTTCTATTTCTAGTTGGCAGCAACATTTCAAACACCCAAACATATTTAAACTTAACTTTGGGTGTGCTTTTCATTTTAGTGTCCTGGAATTCTGTCAAAGCCATCACAAATAGCTTCACACACAACACAAAGCACGAAGGCCAACTTCTCTGGGGTTGCATTGAAGGAGACCCTCCTCCTAATTTTCGCCCCTCCTCTCCTGAAGGTGCTGACTTGGTTCCACAACTACTGCCAGCTCTCCAGTACCAGGTGGCCATTCTTTGTGCGCCCAACAAAGGCAGTCAGTACTGGCAGGCCTTTCATCCACGAAGGGCATCTCGGTCACGCCCGATTCCGTCCTCACCCAATCCTTGCAATCAATCTTTCCACCAGGAGTCAGTGGGTAATGATCAAATGTGGGAACCTCAAATTATTTTCTCCTCCCTCTTTCAGAGAAAAGAAAGAACTTGGATTTATACAGCAGCTTTCACGACCTCAGGACATTCCAAAGCGCTTTACAGTCAATTACGTACTTTAAAAGGGTAATCAATGTTGTAATGTAGGGAGAAGCAGCAGCCAATTTGCACACAGTAAGATCCCACCAAAAGCAATGAGGTAAATGACCAGAAAATTTCTTTTAATTTGTTGTTTGAGAGATAAATATTGGCCAGGACACTGGGAGAACTCCCATGCTCCTCTTCAGAGGCAGTCAAACCAATTATTGCACCCCAACAGCACAGATTGGGGATTGAACTGGAATGCTTCTGATCAGCATGGCTTGGTTCCAGTGACTTTAACCACTAAACCATTATAAGAGCTGGATGTTTATTTTAAGTAAGGTGAGGGGCAAATAGTTTCCAAAACCTCTATGGAAAGGGTCTTTCAGTAGAGATTCAGTTCCTGGAATACCCTTCTCTGAAAACTCTGCCATTATGGCCACCAAGAAAGCTCCCGCTGCACCGCTAACATTCTGCGATATCGTTTGAGATCATTTCCCTCGAGCTTCCTCCAGTGGCTCGGTGGATCCAGGTACTGTGTGGTGTGCCACTGAGCCATCCAGTGCATGAAGCTCCCAGGTCGAATCCCCAGTCTGTGCTGAGCTTGCTCTTTTCAGTCAGGGTGTTTGCAGTCACACTACCATTGGATTCCATTCCCCTGAGCTAGAAAGGGAAGTGGGAGGGGGGAAAATCCACCTGTTGGTTAGCCACTGAGTCCTACTAGACATGTGCACGTCAGGTGAAGACCAGATTGAGCTCGAAAGCCACACTCCCCCACCCCCGATGTTCAAATAATGAACTGACACTCATTAGTTAGATTCACACATGAAATTTAGCCAATGGGCTGCCAATACTGGTCCAACTGTACCCCAGTGCGAGTCCGCAACTTGAGGGGAAGAGAGGGCAATTCTTTTTGATTATTTAATTTGAAACATTTGATTGATTTCCTCCTATTAATGGCTGCAATCCAATTATAATCATCTTATCGATGACCGAGCATGGAATTCGTGGGCTGGAAAAAAAAAGTGGGCTAAACACTTCACAAAGTGGCATCAATGCACACTTGAAAAGTTTTAGGACATGATGAAAATTTGTTGCAAGAAACACCCCACTCCCATAGCTTCATCTGCGTCACAACAAACTGTGGCCCCAGTGGATTTGCAGCTTCAAGGAAATGGAATAAACATTGTGGTTTTGCTTCGGACCTCAGTAAGAGTCATGAAATTTCTTGGACCCCTGATGGTCTTAACCTGTTTGTGTGAAGTGATCTCACCTGCGACCCAGCTCATGGCCTGGAACATTGTTTTTGTATAAACCCAGCACCTGTGAGGATTCCTTGGAGCCCACACATGGAAAAGTTGACAGCTCCAAGGAAATCCCACGGTGACTTCTTACTGCCAGTTCATCGGAGACAGGGCAAAATAAACTAACAGCTTTAACCTCGGGGGTTCTTATCAACACAACGCTGGGGAAGTCGGTTCAGCTCCTGGTCTGATTCCTTCTACAACTGACACTGACCATCACAGAGAGTTTGCACACTCGAATGGATGTTTGCACCAAACGTGGCCATACAGTTTTCCAATCTTTTTTAAACACACTGTGCTAAAATGTCAAGAGTCTCAAGGGATCACACTCTGGCTGCATTGTGCTTTTAAAACAGCTCCCTTGATCTTCAGCAAATAAACGTACTGCTTGATGCACAGTATGAGCGGTTCCAAAATGGAGACTGCGCGTTGGCAGCCTCAGCCTCCTCTGAGCCTCCTCCTGTTCCTTTCCTACATAATGCCTCTTTGCAATGTTATCAATAAGAACTGATGTCGTGTTGTCCAACGACTTGCCCGACACTTTCTCCAGCTCAATATCATTGTTGGCTCTCACCAGAAAATCAGCACCTTAGCCCCCGGTAATAGTCTCTGCCCAGCTACCCTGATGGAGTGTAACCTCTATGTCCTGTTTGACCCTAAGCTTGGCTTCAAACCTCACATCCAGTTTGTCACCAAGACCACTTATTTCCACCTCCATAATATTGTCCCACCTCTATCACTATCGCAACCCACGACCACTGAAACTCTCATCCACAACACCCACCTCTAAGCTCAACTGTTTCATTGCCCGCAGCCTCCCAAGGTTCACCTTCACAAATTCCAATTCATCCAAATTTCTGCTGCCCGCATCCTGTTCTGTCATAAATCCTGCCACCTACTCATGCCTATCCTCGCCAACCTCCTTTGTTTGTGCTGAGTTACCTGATCTCAGTTAAGATAGATATTATAATCATCTTTATATCTCTCGACCGGGGGAGGGTTGGAAGTGGGAAAAAAAGCTGTCATTCCTCTTCCTGATCATTATCTAACGGCAAACACAGGATTAGGTTCAGCTGAAACAGCCTGCCAACACTCACTTTTTAAGCTCACCCACAAAGAATGGGGACTTTGGATAAGGTATCAGAGGGAACTGGTCCACATGGAGCTGTAGCCCAGAAAACTCAGCACCATCGGAGAAAGAGAGGGGGAAGCTGCACTTATTTCACTGTGCTGCTCAATCCCCGAGGGCACATAGCCAGCCCCACTGTTGGTTGAGCGGCTGATACGTAATATTGACACAAAAGAATATTTTCAAAGTGTGTGGTTGCCAGGACTGTGGATATGAAGGAAGCATTAAGAGCGAGGTTTATAACTGGAATGAGCGAGACAGATTACAACAAACTTGAACGCACACATGGAGCGGCATTTACTTTTCAGCGTCAGATGGATCAAAGTAGGTTACATTCTTTTTAAACCAAAAGGAGCGCGCCTCACTCCAAACGAATGAGCTGATAGATTGAATGGTTGCTGAGCCTGGTTGACAGTCACTTGATGCGATTCCAATGGAGAAAGGTTCTTTTCCAGGCCTGTACTAATCACTTTCAGACAAGGCACAGCCAAAACCCTAAGCAGCAGTGTGACTGAACTGGAAAGCAAATTGCTCCTTACAATAGTCATTGGAAGGCATCTAATGGAGCACTATTAAAAAGTAGTAAACTCTCCCATGTTTCTTTACACAACACCAACTTGCATTTATATAGTGACTTTAATGTAATAAAATGTCCCAAGGCTCCTTCACAGGAGCAATGTCAAACAAAATTTGATATCGAGCCACAAAAGGACATATTTGGACAGGTGACCAAAAGCTTGGTCAAAAGAGGTAGGTTATAAGGAGTGTCTTAAAAGGAGGAGAGGGAGAGGCGGAGAGGTTTAGGGAGGGCTGAAGGCAGGCCACCAATGGTGGAGCGGTTAAAATCGGGGATGCGCAAGAGGCAAGAATTGGAGAAGTGCAGAGGGTTGTTGGGCTGGAGGAGGTTACAGAGATAGGGAGGGACGAGGCCATGGATGGGTTTGAAAACAAGGATGAAAAGTGTTTTTTTTAAAGAATCGAGGCGTTGCCGGACCAGAATCCAATGTCAGTGAGCACGGGGTGATGGATAATCGGGACTTGGTGCGAGTTAGGATATGGGCAGCAGAGCTTTGGATGAGCTTAAGTTTATGGAGGGTGGAAGATGGTAAACCGGCCAGAAGAGCATTGGAATAGTCAAGTCTAGAAGTAACAAAGGCATTGATAAGGGTTTCAGACACACACAATGTGACAACACAAATCACATTATTGCTCGTAAAAATTATGCAAGATTTTCCTTCCCCGTCTGAGTAACTTGAAGCTCCCCTGATGGAATACTAATTATATGCACCACTTTCTGTGGTACTAACCCAAAAGGCCCAAAAGATCCCAAATTCAAATCCTGCTCAGCTGATCTTAATTCGGGGGCTTGGTGAAATCAACCAGGGTTCCTGTTCTTGATTACCATCCAGGGACACCTGCTATCAAATTCTGTGTGCTGATGTCAGCTGAGGAATGCATTACATTCAGTTGTGGTACCCTTCATGGTCACATAGCCGGCCGACACTCACTGGCCTGGTTCACATGTGAAGAAAAGCAGTTGGGTGAGGTGCTGGAGGGCTGCCAACAACCATGGAACAGTAGATCAGCACCAATCGATCCCCTGGGACCATAAATAACTACAAGGCAGTCCCGAGACCATAACCAACACGGGGCAGTCCCCTGAGACCATAACCAACACGGGGCAGTCCCCTGAGACCATAACCAACACGGGGCAGTCCCCTGAGACCATAACCAACACGGGGCAGTCCCCTGAGACCATAACCAACACGGGGCAGTCCCCTGGGACCATAACCAACACGGGGCAGTCCCCTGAGACCATAACCAACTACAAGGCAGTCCCCTGAGACCATAACCAACTACAAGGCAGTCCCCTGGGACCATAACCAACACGGGGCAGTCCCCTGAGACCATAACCAACACGGGGCAGTCCCCTGGGACCATAACCAACTACAAGGCAGTCCCCTGAGACCATAACCAACACGGGGCAGTCCCCTGAGACCATAACCAACTGCAAGGCAGTCCCCTGGGACCATAACCAACTACAAGGCAGTCCCCTGGGACCATAACCAACTACAAGGCAGACCCCTGGGACCATAACCAACACGGGGCAGTCCCATCAGCAGGGGAGGAAACGAGAAAACGAACACATTTTACACTTTTTTAAAAAATGCATTACACATCTAAAAAAAATTATGTGTCAAATACTTGCTGGTGAGGACAGTGCCCTTTTAAATTATAACTGGGATTTGCAAACATCTGTGGATCATTTTGTTTTTCAGTTTATACACAGCTCTTTTACAGGGAAAGACTTCTCGCCAAACACACACACACACACACACACACACACACAGACAAAAATGACACGTTCTCATTAGCAAATTAGACCCTTGCATGATGAGGCCGCGATTGCCACGACAGCACTTTTCTGGCTCAGGGTTGCGGAGTTAACTCTCATAGTATCATTAACTTACCAGTCTGAGGATAAGCCAGAAAACGGGTGCTCAGTGTGTAGATACACCACCGACTATTGCTAGGCCACATGAGCCAGGACTGTCCCAGGTTCGGACTCCCCACCCCGTGCAGGTCTGCACTGGAGCCGTTTTTTTAAACTAGCCACAACAATTGGCCTCAAAATGAACACTTATGAAAGGTGTAATTTAAAGATCTGAGTGCATGCACGGGCAGTGGTTTCCACTAAGGGGCATTCCGTTGCTCTTTATGTGCTAAACAGAGTTGGATTAAAACTCACAATTGATTACAATTGGACTGCTGTCCTATTCAGCTGCTCATAGAGTGAATCATTCTCTATAAACTGCCCCATTTATTAAGCTAATACCTATGATTATGCCACTCAGCCTTTTAAAGGTCCAGTGTGGAACACAACACTGGAGTACGTGACCCAAACATGCTTTTCCCAATACGTGCCACCCGTGTGCTGTAAGGTAACATAAGTGAAATAAAGCTTGTAATAAAAACAGAAAAAGCTGCAAACATTCAGGACAGCAGCATCTGTGGAGAGTCTGCAATCAAGTGACTGGATGATCGAACGGATTAGACAGTGCCCTCTCACCTTAGGGACTTGGGTTCAAATCCAATCTAAATCCAGGCTCTACATTGTCAAGCTCATTCAAGAGAGAAATGAAACAATGGAGTAGATTTTTAACTTGCCGCCCGGGCGTAAGACTGGCGTCACAGATCGCCCGCCTGTTATAGAAACTACCCAATTTTAGTTTCCATTGATTTAAAAATCTACCCCCGTGTCTCACTGGTGCAGCGGGGAGGGTGTTCTTCTGAGGTAGGGGGCTGAGGCACATTAGTGCGCGGAGCAGGGCGATCTTAACTTGGAACCCACCCCCCCTGAGCTGACACTGGGGGCATGATTTTAGCTGGGAACCGGGAATCCAGCCCATCTTTAGATATTCGCGTGGGGAACCCGGAAGCCAAATGAATGCATCGCAATCTGCGATTGCAACTCAATTCAAGGTAAGTATTTGTTCTTCCGGGTTTCTAACATGCCATGCAGCCAAATTGACAGGCTGGATGCCTGTTGGGAGGGAAAGGAGTCGCGAATGGTGGAGAGGACGGAGAGAGATCGTGGGCCTTGGAAGAAATTGGGGAGGTGGGGGGACAAGGACGACATCGAGTGGGCCTTGGATAAGATTTGGGTGGGGGGAGGGAATAAGAAAAAAAAAACGGACTGATAGCAGCGTCAGGTCACGCCAGATGTGCTTGTTGGGCCAGTAGGAAACACTCCTGCTCCTCCGGGCCCAAAAGCAGTGCAATAAAGGCACCCAGCTCATGGATCCGACCCTTCCGGCCTGCTTTCACCTGACGTGAATCAGAAGCAATGAGGAACCCGAATTGTTTTACTTTTGTAATACACAAAAAATTAAGTACCTCAACTATTGCAATGAGGTACATTTCCCCTTTAAGTATCGGCCCGACGACTTTAAATGGGGGCGGGACTTCTGGGTGTCTGTTGCGTGCGTGCCTGGGTCAAACCCGGAAGTGGGCATGTTGGAGCCAGGATGCGGTCCCGCTCCAAAAATCAACTATTTTTACTGCCCACCCACCCCCAACCCATCCGTTCTTGGGAGTTCAAATTATCCCCCGCCCCAGGTGTCTGAAGTGGAAGTGTCCCCAGCAATAACATTCACCACCTTGTTCACAAGATTCAAAATAGGAAGAGAAAATTCTCCAATCACCTCATTACAATAACCAACCAATGGGGTCTGCACCTCATGAGGCAAATCATGTTGAACTAACCTGATAGAGTTTTTTGATGAGGTAACAGAGAGGGTAGATGAGGGCAATGCAGTTGATGTGGTGTATATGGACTTTCAAAAGGTATTTGATAAAGTGCAGCATGGTAGGCTTATCATCAAGATTGCGGCCCATGGAATAAAGGGGGCAGTAGCAGAATTGACTAAGGAACAAGAAACAGAGTAGTGGTGAACAGTTGTTTTTCGGACTGGAGGGAGGTGTCCAGCAGTGTTTCCCAGAGGTCAGGGCTGGAACCACTGCCTTTCTTGATATATATTAATGACTTGGACTTGGTTGTACAGGGCACAATTTCAAAATCTGCAGATGACTCAAAACTTGGAAGGGTAGTAAACAGTGAGGAGGATAGTGATCGACTTCAAGAGAATATAGACAGGCTGGTGGCATAGGCAGACACATGGTAGATGAAATTTAACGCAGAAATTTCGGTAGGAAGAACAAGGAGGGGCAATGTAAACTAGAGGGCACAACTCTAAAAGGGGTACAGGAACAGAGAGATCTGGGGGGTAAATGTGCACAAATTATTGAAGGTGGCAGGGCAGGTTGAGAAAGTGGTTAAAAAAGCATAAGGGATCCTGGGCTTTATAAATAGAGGCATAGAGTACAAAAGTATGGAAGTCATGATGAACCTTTATAAAACACTGGTTCGGCCACAACTGGAGCATTGTGTCCAGTTCTGGGCACTGCACTTCAGGAAAGATGTGAAGGCCTTGGAGAGAGTGCAGAAAAGATTTACTAGAACGATTCCAGGGATGTGGGACTTTAGTTACGTGGATAGACTGGAGAAGCTGGGGTTGTTCTCCTTGGAACAGAGATGGTTGCGAGGAGATTTGATAGAGGTATTCAAAATCATGAAGGTCTAGACAGAGTAGAGAGAAACTGTTCCCATTGGCAGAAGGGTCAAGGATCAGAGGACATAGATTTAAGGTGATTGGCAAAAGAAGCAAAGGTGAAATGAGGAAAAACTTTTTTATACAGCGAGTGGTTAGGATCTGGAATGCACTGCCCGAGAGGGTGGTGGAGGCAGATTCAATCATGGCCTTCAAAAGGGAACTGGATAAGCACTTGAAAGGAAAATATTTGCAGGGCTACAGGGAAAGGGCAGGGGAGTGGGACTAGCTGGATTGCTCTTGCATAGAGCCGGCACGGACTCAATGGGCCGAATGGCCTCGTTTCTTGCTGTAACCTTTCTATGATTCTATGCACGGTACTGTCCTGAATTTCTCAGCCAATCAGAACCCTCCTTTAAAACTATCCTGAGACCAAACAAAAAGCTGCTCAGATAAAAGTTCCCACATAATCAATTATGGGGCTGGAGCAGTAAGAGAACCTGCCAGAAACACCATAGAGTCCAACAGCCATTACAGCAGGTGGTCCATTTAACAAGAATAACGTAGTTCCAGCTGTAACCTTGAACATTTTCTCTGCAACTGTTATTTCTGTACATTAAGTCCTAATAAGCCCATTACTCAAGATAGCTCTCCCCCCCAACGCCCCCCCTCCTCGGGATGGAAACCATCCCGCTGTCAGGGTAATTGCAATCAATCCTGCTCCAAGACTCCCTTTATGCATCAAGGGTAATGAAGCAGCAGAAAGCTTCCCTCGAGTGGATTAACTAGGCTGCATTACCAGTGCTCCTTGGGCTACTCCAAAGAATTAATGAATAGATGGCTCTACCACTGCATTGTACTTGGAGCATTGACAAATCTGTTTCTTTTTCCACTTCAGCTCAGCTGAGGTAACCTCCTCACAGCAGCCTGATTTTCCGTGTACTTTCACCTTCCTTGTCAAACCATCCCCAAACGGAAAAGCCAGGCGGCCAAAGGATCATCCTCATATAAAAGAGAGGAGGAAAAACAAACAGAAAACCCACAGCAACATCTATTACCAAATGTCACTTTGACTCAATGGGTCAGTTAAAGGAGCCGCAATGCACTTCTCAGTGACCTGTTTTCATTAAGGTGAATTGATGCATTAACAAATATGTTCGATAATGGCCGAGCCTGTTCTGACCCTGTACTCTGCTGCTGCCCAACAGTTAACCCTAGTCTAATTAACTTGGCCACCTGAAGGCAATCAGCTCCCTTCAAAGGCCTGTTTTGACAGAATATAAGAGACGCTCAGATCAGTGTGCTGCAGTCAACTTGGCCTGGCATTGAACTCAGATTCAACTAAGTTCTTTGCACCATTTATGTCTAATTTAATAACAAAGACAGAATACAAGTCTCAGTTTATGATGGAATTTTATGGAAGGCTGATCATCAGGACATCCTAAAGTGTTCCTGGTGGATCAAACAAATTCCGAGCCACACAGCCTTCATTTCAAAATGGTAACCCTTTACATGCTGAAGTCCACTGGTGCTTTTAAAATGATGCCAACCTGCCCTATGATTGTTTTCCCCTCACCTCCCTAGTAGCGTGACCAAAATAAGAAAATGGAGCAGGACGGCAGGCTGTGGGTCTCATTCTACTTATCCCCATCACACCCCACCAAAATTTCTCCCTTTCTCTCCTGAAGGCATAAACTCTTGAAGGGGTACAGCTTGCTCCGCCAGCAGCAAGCCTCCAGGATCTCACTCCGAGTGGGGAGCCGAGACAGAGAGTGTCAGCAGGATATGCGACCGTAGAGGACAACACAATGGAGCAAGCTGTTAACTGTTCCTGTTCTCACCCGATACACGCACTGAATAGTGACAGGCCAATCCTGAGACTTTCTGGGTGATGCCTTGGCCCACTGGGCCACCAGAAGTGATGTGAGATGCTTTTAAACATCGGGCCCTTGGTAGATGCCACTTCAAGGTCATTCATTTAAAGGGTTAGTTCAAGCTCAGATCATTCATTCCACAGAACGCCCTCAACAGGAAGAACTGGGAGAAAGGAATAGCTTGATTACCATGGGGGTGTTTCATCTAAGAATGTTCTGCTCTATCAACTGTTTAAACTGTTCTCCCTGGCTGGAATGTTTCTTTGCAGTTCACCGTAGTGTGACAGCTTTCCCCAAATCCTACTGAAATCACTAAGCGAGATGAAGTAACAGCAAACTTTTAAATGGGACTTGGCAACACAGCCATGTCAGAAGGATTGGAAGCTCCAAGCTCTGCTTGTTAACTTTTCTTCTTTGAGGACTGATAGACTGGCATCTCCTCTGGTTTTCAGACATCTTGCACCAGGCTCAGCTTAAAACATCAAAGAGCAGCAGAGGCAGTTCTGGCAGCACAAGTAATGCAGACTTTTAGGTGTCGTCAGGCTTGGAGTCACATGGTTCCTGTATGGGTGGCGGGGGGGAAAAGGGCTAACAGAGGGCATTGGGAATTTGAAAGTACAGAAACATGAAGGAAGCTGAATTGGTTTAGGAAGTTTCCATTTCTCTGGTTATTCCCAGTACATGCTGAACAAAAACAGGCACCAATAGAAGAACACAAGTTCCCAAACTCAACCAGGCTGCCAGGAGCAGAGACCAGAAGGAGGGGAAACTGGATGAGTGGCACTGTGGCCACCCCGTGCATCTCCATGTGGCGCTGACAGACGACTGGGGGCAGATAAACCAACAAAGTCCTCATGTTCTTCTCATTCTCCCTCCCAAGCGTTTCCCCTTCTCTCCTGAAGGTGTTGACATTTGCTGGGGTATGGTGCCAGCCACTCTTTTGCACCTCTTGCATTTTGCGTGTACAAATGTCGACAGTAAGCATCAGCACGTTATCAACCGTGGGGAGCATCACAACCAAGAATCAAGAGCAGGATCCGTAGCTAATTGTACCCCTCTTTAGTCAAGTAAATCATCAGGGAAGCTTTCAATATAACCTGATTTACCTCAGAGTAAGTCAACATTTGCTATTGGCATACAGCTCAATTGTATAAAAATAGACACACCACACAATGAGAAATGTTGTTAACTCCCATTTTATTTTATTTCCCCCCCTCAGTTCTCTCCACTTACTCCTTTGATGCAGGATGTGCATCAGACAATATTTTCACACGGTGATCAATGTTGTGGGCTGGGGGAGGCGGGAGCAATGGAAAGGAGCTTAAAAAAAAATGCTGCGATTTTAAAATCGGACTACTTGCACCAGACCCCTTTGTGAATGTTGCAGCTGCAGTTCTTACAATCTTTAAATCTGCTGCAAACTCAACTGGCTGATGGCTCAGTCGATACCTGCACTGCTTGGTTCGGGATCAAGCCAAATAGGCCCAGGTCCGATCCCAAATCGTTGCTGAGGTAGCTTATGAACTCAGCTGGGGCAGTGTCTGGGGCCGTTAGAACTGGCCAGAGCACCCCACGTTAGGGAGAAAGGAACAAGAAATACCAGCCAAGGGCCCCTGCTCCTGATCGCGGTCTAGCGCGCCCTGCTGGAATGTATGCACCTGTGTCTAAACAGGTCTTCCTCCCAACAGTTGAATAGTTACCAACACTCATTGTCTAGGCTCATACACAGGATAGCAATCTGGGTGACGTACCAGAGGACTGCATGTGCCTGTGGAATTATACCTGAGCATCACTGACATTGAGATGGGATGGGATGGGGTGGTGCGGGGGGAGCAGTTGTACAAGAAGATAGGAAGCAAAAACCTGGAAAAATAAAAAGGAACCAGTAGCTGGCAGGGGGGGAAAAAAAAATCAACCCAGCAAAAATTAAACACTAAATATTTGATATCCATAATTTTAGACAGAAGGAGGCTCTGTACTATGCTGGTTTGCTAGCTAGAAAACATTCAGATTGATGTAATCCAACACTCCACCTCCACCGCCACCCACCACCCCCCCCCCCCCCACCGCCCCCACTTTGAAGCCCTGTGCCAAAGTTAAAGTTTGCACGCTCTCAGTCATGCAACAAGGTATCAATCAATCTCACACTCTTTCTGTTACAGCCTAATAAACTGAAGGCGAGAACAGTGCCAGTAACTCACAGATAGTGAAGTGGCCCATTGTTTTAAGCTTGGCAAAAGCAGAGCTCTTTCTCTAGTCTAAGGAAAAATGTCACCAGCCTTAAGATTTTTCTTCTACATACCAAAACTTGAGTTGTCAACACTTGTCTGCTACACCCACTAGAAACCTATAAACAAATTGCTCCGTCCAAGGGGCCCCTGTGAAAAGGAAATGTTTGATACAGACTGACGGCCTCTCCCTTCAAATTACAGAATTATCAACCACCAGACGAGATTTACATAGCTTGCATAATTCTGTACAAGCACGCACTGCTGTGCACTTCAAACAGCTTCTCACAAGTTTCACGGTTAGGCTTCATTTGGTGCACTGGGCCTCTGGAAATTACTAGCTATTATTAAATGCGTATTCTCAACCATGTAAACAGATCGCTATCTGCAAGAATTCAGTTGTACGGCTTTAGACGGGAGTCTCTTTTTGGGGGGGCAGGGCGGAGGTGGGGGGGGGGGGAGGAAAGTGGGAGGGGTAACAGAGAGGGTCTGTGTGGAAACATGGCAACGCCAACCAGGCCTGCATGCTTCATGGTAAAATACTGCAAACAATCTATTTCTTAATAAAGTCTTCACACGCGATGCACTGGCAGGGCAAACTGTTCTTGGCCACATCTGTCAAGTCCTGTCAGCCAAGCTTTCGTGAAAGGGTTTCGTGCAACACGCTGCTCCAAAACTCTGAAAGACAGACTCTTTGTTTTGTTTAGGAGTGGATTTAGAGCATTAACCCTGTGAGTGCCAAGAGAGTGGGGGGGGGGGGAACAATAAGAGGGAGGCTAACAACACTGAGGTTAGTTAAGTAATCTGACTTGTAAACACAAAGACGGCACTATCAGCTGTGAGTGATAAGTAAACGGCAACACCGACAACAGCTCGGTGACCCCTCCAATCGTGGAATGCACACAATTTTCTCAAGCCGAAAAAGACTGACTTCCCTTCCTCCCCAAATCAATCAGTGCAATAAGGAATTGCACATTTGTATTAGATTGGCTTAGGCTGCTACATTACAATCTGACTTTTATAAACGCAAGTCCTTCATCTCTTTGCTACAGTATTGGGTAAAATTTTGCGATCCTGCTACCCCAATGCACACCTTTTATTATAAAAATGAAAATTTCTCGCTCACCGCCCCCCCACCCCCCCATCTCGTTCACTCTTACAAGTGACTGCTTCCATTGGTCAAGGCAGTTCTCCAGTAATTCGGCCAGGCAGACATTATTCACGTGAGTCACGATGACGAATCTTGGCGAGCTATTCTACCAAGGAAGTATCACAGCTGAGCACTGTCCTGTCCTCACCGATACCTTTCCAGCAGTGTTACTGGACAGAGATCAGGAAAGGGAAGCATGGCTGATTTTTCTATTCTTTTAGCCCAACTGCAGCACCTTCTGATCAGCAAAATCTGCACAAATTGGGTATGGAACCTAGGACCTCCCTCGTTTACAAGGCTCAGCACAGGGCAATGAGATTATAAACACTCTGGGAGATCAGAATGTACCGTCATCACCCAGCTTTCCCTGATCAAACTCGCGCAGACAGAGGGCAAGGTGCTGTTCTTAAAGCTGTGCAGTCAGGTCACCTTTTTGTAAGCATAAATGCTTCAGATTAAAATGGGAACTGCCATCATTTCGGACTGGCACAGAGGCCTGAAGAGACGTGTGTCATTTTAAATGATCCTAACTCGCACCTAGTCCTGTTCACCCATCACCCCTGCATTCGCTGACCAACATTGTGTTCCCAGACCAGGAGCCATCGATTTTAAAATTTTCATCCTTGTTTTCAAATCCCTCCATGGCTTTGCCCCTCCATATCTATGTAACCTCCTCCAGCCCTACAATCCTCCGAGATCCCTGTGCTCCCCCAATTCTGGCCTCTTGTGCATCCCGATTTTCATCACTCCACCATTGGCAGTTGTGCCTTCAGCTGCCTAGGCCCTAAGCTCTGGAATTCTCCCCCAAATCTCTCCACCTCTGTGCCTCTCTCACCTCTAAGATGGTCCTTAAAACCTACCTCTTTGACAAAGCTTTTATCACCTGTCCTAATATCTCCATATGTGGCTCGGTGTCAAATTTTGTTTGATAACGCTCCTGTGAAGCGCCTTGAGATGTTTTACTATGTTAAAGGCGCCCTATAAAAGCAAGCTGTTGTTAACTGGCTGCTGCATTTGCCTAAATAACAACCGTGACTGCAATTCAAAAGTAGTCCACTCGCCGTAAATTGCTTTGGGACAGTCCTGGGATGGCGGGATAGTCATATGAGGAGAGATTGAGTAGACTAGGCCTGTATTCTCTAGAGTTTAGAAGAATGAGAGGTGATCTCATTGAAACATACAGAATTCTTACAGGGCTCGACAGGGTAAATACAAGGAGGACATTTCCCCTAGCTGAGGAGTCTAGAACCAGGGGTCACAGTCTCAGAATAAGGGGTAGGCCATTTAGGACTGAGATGAGGAGAAATTTCTTCACTCAGAGGGTGATGAATCTTTGGAATTCTCTACCCCAGAGGGCTGGGGAGGCTCACTCATTGAGTACATTCAAAACAGAGATTGATAGATTTCTAGATGTTAAAGGCATCAAGGAATATGGGGATAGTGCAGGAAAATGGCATTGAGGTAGAAGATCAGCCATGATCTTGTTGAATGGCGGAGCAGGTTCGAGGGGCTGGATGGCCTACACCTGCTCCTATTTCTTATGTTCTTACATCCTGAAGACGTTAAAAGGTGCCACATAAAGACAAGTTATTTCTTTCTCTCTTTCCTCAGAAGTGATACAATTAACTTTATTTCCCCCAGTACAAATTTTGCAACCATGCCCGGCTGGAAAACTGCAGCAGTTGACTTTGCAAAAGCAATGATGCTATTTAACATTTTAAAACAGCTCCTGGCATTCCATCGTTTGCTTACTATATTACATGAATAAATGCGTGTCATTTGTACTCCTTTAATCTTGGCTGCAACGCTCCTTGTAATGGTTAAAAGAACCAACTAAAAATACACCGTCCTGGGCCAAGATTAAAGTCGTACCGTCTTCTTCAGAAAATTTGCAAACAAAATGTGCCACACAATGTAATCACAAATAAATCACAACTAAAGCACCATAATTATGTCATTGGTATGTGACATTAGCAAGATGAAAAGTGGATCCTCTACCTTCCCTCAAACAAAAAAAAGGTTCTAAATATTTTAACGTGAACACGGCATCATCAAATGCCAATATCACTGGTTAAGGCGTGACTATAAACCTTGCCAGCCAGTTTAACCTGACAACACCGCCCCTTAAATGGGCTGTGTGCTCCGCAGTCACAAAATACACGGGGATCAGTAGATCACTATTCTACTTCATTAGCTGAGAGATAAGTCCTCGGTACAGAGACAGAAGGCAGCTAAACGCCACATTCCTTTAGTTCTTTCCTCCCAGGCTTTTTACTGACACGCACTGCACTACCTTCCGTGCTTCAACTGGCCCACACCCTGCTCTGGCACCCTTAGTCTGAAAGGGAAACCCATCGAATAACTAACCAAATGCAAGAGAGCAGTAACAATAGACTCCCCTTGTCTTTATTGTTTCCCCACATACAGTGGGAAGGTAAATAGCTGTTGAGCTGTTAAAGATGTTCCATTAGGTTCAATAGACCAAAAGATCCCTGCAAAGCTGTAAGCCATCAAATGTTGTTTGATAATCGCTCCTATGAAGTGCCCTGGGACATTTTACTACGTTAAATGCACTGTATGAATGCAAGTTGTTGTTGGCTTCAGGTTTGCAAGCATACCGAACAGAAAAGGACAAGCTCACACATCCAATTCAATTCCAGCTGCAACTTCCCCAGTCAAGTTTTTGGGCAACAAATTAATGAGGACGCTTCTCACTTCTGAGAACAGCCGAGGAGCCGATTGCTCTCTTATTTTGTTTGGGCTGATATACACAGTATTAGTTTCCTAATGGCAGGAACCACTTTATAGGAATGCAGGAACTGCGAGGCGAAGAAAAGACCAAGGTCCATTCGCCTTCTACCATATGATACAATGATAATGGAGTTGTTGACTAATTATGGCAATCAATCTCCATTAATTAGTTTTGAACAGACCCACACATGACCTGAGGAAAACCCCAGTGGTGGAAAGCTTTGGGAACCACAGGTCCAAAGTCACCTGTTCCTCCCAAGCATGCTACACTTACCACATGTCATGTCTCAAGTTACTCATATACTGTATCCCAAAATGTTCTTTGTTATAGACTAATTGTGTGTGCTCAATGAGGTGAGGGATGTTAGTACTGGTCCCCTTTTCTACTTTTACCTTCCGGAATTGGGATCAAACATTCTCCAAGTCAAATACAACATGGGCGAGCTGAGCCTTAAGCTCAGCCTGTAAAGAGCACTTCCTAAAGCAGCAGACTGATTTTGTGCTATGGAAGGTGCGTACGTGTGCATGGGGACAAGATTGGGTTAAGCTGTAATGTCCCCATGGTTAAATAGCCCTCCGATGAGTTCGACAGCTTGGCTTTATATAGTGCCCGTGACATAGCAAATGTTTCAAGGCACTTCACAGGTGTTCTGTTGGTGAACGTGGCAGCATTTTATGCACAAGCAGCAGTAAATTGAATGACCAGTTAATCTGTTTTTGATGGTGGTGGATGGGGGAAAGAGTGTTGGCTGGGACGACTCTCTGCTCTTTCTCCTTAAAGTTGA
The DNA here is from genome assembly GCF_035084215.1 of Heptranchias perlo. NCBI lineage: Eukaryota > Metazoa > Chordata > Chondrichthyes > Hexanchiformes > Hexanchidae > Heptranchias > Heptranchias perlo. The sequence continues at coordinate 78,611,414 of NC_090331.1, forward strand.
GATCTTTCATGATTACCTTAACAGGCAGACAGGGCTTTGACTTATCATCACTGCTGCAGTGGACTGTCAGCCCAGTCTTTGTTGCACTCAGAGGGGGCAGTGCCTACCATCTGAGCACTTGTCTAAATTTCCATTTGACTAAGGCACTGGCAGGTTGCTGACGCCCATGGAACCGTAACTCAACAGAAGTCAGTGCCTTCAGGAGAGAAGGGGAGGGGTGGGGGTAAAATACTGAAGGCGGTCTTGTGTAGAATGGGTGAGAATTACAACACAAACCTGCAACTATAAACTATAAACAAACCAACTCTGTTTATATATAAAAAAGAACAGCACAGCAGACCACATTCTCCACATCAGATGGTAACCACAGGCTTTCACTCAACCACTGTGAAGTATGGTTTTAAACCAGTCGCTCTTCACTGTAGGCCAAATTTTTGTGGTTTTACCTATTTTTTAAAAAAAGTCTTGCCAAGCGATGTGCTTATCTGATAGAGGGGTTACTGGTCTCCATTCTGACAGGACAAGTAGAGCACTTCAGGCCGTGGAACTATTAACTGCCACTTATGGTGCACGCTCCATAACTGTTAACGGGAGGCATGATTCTGGCACGGTGTAGAAACCAAGGGGGGGGTAGGGGGTGGGGAGAAATTCTTCTTAACCACTGTAAACAACTACCTAACCAATTCGCAGTCTCAGCTAATCACACTTTTCAAAGCTGCACGTGTCTGAATTTGGGTTATTAATCATGGAGAGAACTGGCAATAAACGAGAAATTTTAGGCCATTGGGTCAACTGGACTTTCTTTTACCCTCCTCCCATATCTATTTTGAGGTCCATTAATTCCCTGGTCATTTGGCTTTTATAATCTCCCCTCTGGTCTCCACGGACAGTGGATCTGCTTCTCAGCAGCATCTCAAGTATTCTTTTCTACTCACCGGAAATTCTCCTTTCATTATTTGAACCTCCTCCTTCTAATTTCTTATCCAAAGCAAGACAATAGATTCTCATTTTTCCTCTTACTGCTTTGACCATAAAACCATACAAATTTAGTGCACAGGAAGCCATTCAGCCCATCGTTTCTTTCCTGGCTCTTTACAAGTGCAATCCAAAACTAATCCTACTGTCCTTTTCTTTCCCATAGCCTGTTTCAAATATTCATCCCTTAAAAGGTGCAATGGCATCTGCCTTAAACACTCCCTGTGGCAAAGCATCCCACGCTCCAACAACCCTCTGTGTAAAGAAATTTTTCCTAACTTCTCTCCTCACTCTCTTATGAATCATTTTAAATTGTTGGCCCCTTGTCATTCACTCCCCAATCAAAGAAATAGTCTTTCCCTATTCACTATCAAAATCTTTCATGATTTTAAAAACTGTTATTAAATCTTCTTTTAGCCTTCTTTGTTCCAGTATCTCAATTCTCTGCTCATAACTATAGTTTCCCAGCCCTGGCATCATCGCAATGATTTTCACTGGACGGTCTCCATAGCTTTAACATCCTTCCAATAATGCGGTGTCCAGAACTGCACACAGTACTCTAACTGTGGCCTAACCAAAGGTTTGTGTAAATTCATCATGACTTCTTTACTTTTATACACTATGCTCCTATTTATAAAGCCCTGGCTTTTGTATGGCATTATCTATCTGCACTTTTGGGGAATTATGTCTACGTGTGATATGGAAAGAAAGAACCTACATTTATATACTGGTTTCACAACCTCAGGATGTCCCAAAGCGCTCCATAGCCAATTAGGTGTTTTTTTGAAGTGCAGTCGCTGTTGTAATGTACGGAAACGAGGCAGCCAATTTGCACACAAGGTCCCACAAAGAGAAGTGAGATAAATGACCAGATAATGTTTTTAGTCATGTTGCTTGAGAGCTATATGTTCACCGGGAGAACTCCAAATACCACCACCTGGGTACCCTAATATACACACAACATACATTTCCTGGGGTCTAAATAGGAATTGCCTTTCCCATGCATTTGAGAGCATCTCTTCAGAAGTGCAAAACTTGGGAACAATCCAAAAATTCCTTCTCCAATTCCACCAGCCAATCTAGTCTCCAGGGAACAGGAGATTGGGGACTCGAACTTCCGTACTTAGGGAACAGCACACAGGAAAACAACTTATCCACTGCAACTAACGTCTAGGCACAAGAAGCATACAAATGCCTCTGGCTCTGTGATAAATCAAAGCTACAGCAAGGAGAAAGCAAAGAAAAAAATTATACACACAGCATGATGTTGCCTTAAGTGATAATAAAGTTGCAGCAATGGGCGTCAAAAAGCTTTCGATATGGATGATTAAGGAAACCATCCTGCTCATCAAGTTTTCTTCCCTTCCGACCCTAAAGATGTTCTCCCCTCCTCTTTGGAGCTCGATGACTCATCGTGAGGTGTGGTTCCACAGGGACTGGCTGGCCTCCGAACCTCACCCAAGTGATCTTCAGTGAGTGTCAGCTGGCGATTTGATTCTAAGGGTGGTGGGGGGAGGGGGAGGGGATGGAGAACACAGATGAGCCAATACTGTCCATAAGGTCGACATTTACATTTAGTGGGCAGAATCAGGATGCACCACGGGACGGGAAGTGAGAGTCAAAGAACAAGATGAATCACGGAATAAGAAGTGATGAAAGGAGTACAAGAAATCAGAATCCAGGTGCACAATGGGAAAATTCCACTAATTTTCTACAGTCATTCAGAACAATATCTGTGGGTTGCAACTATCCAGTTCTGCATTTTTGTCATGCCTGAAAACCTCCATTCACTGCTAATCTTTATCAATGTCCATAATCACAGACTGGGTTACTTCTGAAATGGTTATCAGGAATGTACAGTATTGGGTTTCAATGCTGATCCAAAGAGAATCCCCACAATTCCATTATTTTAGGAGACAGCATGTACTGCCAACATTCCTAGATTCCATGGATTCCTAGTATCTGAGATCTCCCATGTGACAAGTTCCTCAGTGTAGCTGTGTCATGACAGGAAAGCAAAGAGCAGAGACCAGGTACCGCAATCACCATGGGAGAGTAAAGAGCAGAGACCAGGTACCCGCTCACCATGGGAGAGTAAAGAGCAGAGACCAGGTACCCGACCACCATGGGAGAGTAAAGAGCAGAGACCAGGTACCCGCTCACCATGGGACAGTAAAGAGCAGAGACCAGGTACCCGACCACCATGGGAGAGTAAAGAGCAGAGACCAGGTACCCGACCACCATGGGAGAGTAAAGAGCAGAGACCAGGTACCCGACCACCATGGGAGAGTAAAGAGCAGAGACCAGGTACCCGACCACCATGGGAGAGTAAAGAGCAGAGACCAGGTACCCGACCACCATGGGAGAGTAAAGAGCAGAGACCAGGTACCCGACCACCATGGGAGAGTAAAGAGCAGAGACCAGGTACCCGCTCACCATGGGAGAGTAAAGAGCAGAGACCAGGTACCCGACCACCATGGGAGAGTAAAGAGCAGAGACCAGGTACCCGACCACCATGGGAGAGTAAAGAGCAGAGACCAGGTACCCGACCACCATGGGAGAGTAAAGAGCAGAGACCAGGTACCCGACCACCATGGGAGAGTAAAGAGCAGAGACCAGGTACCCGCTCACCATGGGAGAGTAAAGAGCAGAGACCAGGTACCCGACCACCATGGGAGAGTAAAGAGCAGAGACCAGGTACCCGACCACCATGGGAGAGTAAAGAGCAGAGACCAGGTACCCGACCACCATGGGAGAGTAAAGAGCAGAGACCAGGTACCCGACCACCATGGGAGAGTAAAGAGCAGAGACCAGGTACCCGCTCACCATGGGAGAGTAAAGAGCAGAGACCTGGGGAATGATTCTAACTCAGAAAAAACGGTGGGTTGGGGGTGGAGAGGGCAGTAAAAATGTTTTTAATCTAAAACTCCCCCCAACCCACCCATTTCCGGTTTTAATGGAGGAGGGACGAGGGGTGGGCAATCAACCCACTCTCAGGAGGCGGGTTGGTCACTAAAACCTTTCAAGGAGGCTGCGGGTCTCCATTTTAACAGATTTTTTTGTTTTTAACCCATAGGGGTCGGGATTCCCGGGCCTTCTACTTCATGCCACACAAGAGGAGGCGAGAAGGCCCGAAACAGCAGTTAAGTGCCTCTATCACACAGCTTGTGGGCCCAGAGGAGCAGGAGTGCTTCCCCCAAGCCCAACAAGCCTACCTGCAGCGACCACCCCACCTCACGATCTCCGCCACCCCCCCCCCCCAATGACTGAGCCCCCCCACCGATGACCCCGACCCCTCCCATCTATGACTTACCTGTTTGCATCCTCATCTTTCCTCATCTCCCATCCGACTGAGGCCAGCCTGTCAATCAGGCTGGCCCGTTGGGCGGGAAACCAGCAAGAAAAAAATAAAAGATGTCCTGACGTCAATATCGTATCGACGTCCAGGAAACCCGTACTTCCGAGTTTCCCATCAGGAATTCCACCCCCCCCCCCATCCTCTTCCCGGCTCCCCAATAAAATCATGCCCCAGATTCCCAACCAGGTTTGTCGGAAATACTTTTAGTGTACATGTCACAACTTGATTCATATTTGTGACTCAAACATCAATATGGCTTATATACGAGATATTATGGTAACATGGGTCTTTTTTCTCCCCCCTTGATAGTTCCTACAATGCTCCCCTGAATCTGTTGACTTGATGCTGGGGTGAAGTTCCACAGATACCAGTTTATCCTTTGGCACCTTGCCCAAATGGGCATTCTTTATGCATCAGTCTTGCTAGTGTCAGCAGGCTATTCAACTCTGCAAGGGATCACAGTCAGGCCTGATCCTGTCCTCATTCGAGTTTGACACAGGCACACTTTCCAGCAGGGGCCAGAATCCTTAGTTCATTTTCCCTTTCTTAATCCAGAGGCCACTACTTTCACCCAAACTGAGATCATCTAACACAAGATAGAGGCAGGGAACGAAAAAGGGTCCCTTTTGGTTTGTATTGCTCGAATGTTCACCAAGCCTTTGGCGGAGCTGCACCAAACCTTTTTAAGAGTTTGTTCAAATGCTGTGAATCAGTGCAGCTGCACGTTTGGGGGTTGGAGAGGGAGTGGAGAGGAGAACATCGACATTTACAATACAATCAAGCAACCATCCCATTCCTCAGCAGGATAATCCAGCCCTGCTTGTGACACCTACCATGAGGAGCACTAAACAGATTGCGGGGAAAATATTCCTCAGGAATGACCCAGGTAAAATGGTTTAAAATAGCAGATTACACTCACACACACAAAGCAAACAGGAGAAGCGTTAGAAGAAAGTGGGTGGCGGGGGTAGAAAAACAAGTGAAGCGGGCTTGCACGCACCGTGTAAGCAAAGGGGCGATTCGTGCATTTCAGACCGACGTGTGCAGATTAGCGGAGGATAGGTTACTGCAAAAACAGCAATATCACTTTACCTTGCCAGTACATCAGCTCAACCGAAAGCTTGTAATTACACATTCTTCCCCATTCAAGCCGTGCAGCTCAGTTACAGAGTTTAGGAGACTCTCAGCATCATTTTAAAATGTCCACAAAATTATAAAAAGATTGGGTTTCATTTTTAATCTTAAATCACTGGTTAATACACCATTTTATTAATTAATTATTTTCTCTTCTTGCTTTTTTTTTATCCTGTTCTACTGTTTTATAAACTATTTTTTTCTCTGGGGGTGTTTCGTGAAGTTTCCCCCCTTAGTTTTCTCATTTCTCCCACACTCCTTCAACCTGCCGACCTGCAGCTAACAGGATGGATACACCCTGCTCTCAGGACATTGCCAATGTCCCTTGTAGCCAGCCGCCAGGAGGTGCCAGAGACTGCCTTAGGTGCAACTATTCCCCCTGCTCCCCCCTTCCAATTTTCCCAGTTCCTGATCAGCAGGCTCCTGCCTTACAAGTCCTACCCAGAACGTGCAATGACAGAATAATCTCATTAACGAGGGATCAAATGGTAACATGAAGCTCAAGCCGCCTAATATCCTCTAAACTTAGAGATCAGAAAGCTTTCTTTATGCTCCCACGATGGCTCAATTGGCAAAGGCACTGTCCAGTGTACTGCTAACCCACACAGACCAGGAAGCTCGATCCCTGATCTGTGCCAAGCTGTTTGATCTCAGCTGGGGCAATACAATTGGCCTCCATGCCATCAGCCAGGGTTCGGGCTCCTAATCGCTATCCAGTGACTCAAGCCAAAAAAAGTGCGCACATGTGAATGTCAAGTGAAGACAGCATCAGGCTCAGTTATGATGCATCATCTCTCCTCTCGTTTCCCCCCCTCTCGTTAAATAGCTTGTTGACACTCACTGTCTAAGCTCAAGCATGAGGAAAGGGTACTTGGGCAAGACACTGGAGAGCAGCTGTGGACCATAACCTTAGCACATCTCACCAACTTTAGCATTAAACTGAGGGGGTTGAAGAGAAATTTTAATCGTAACATTATTTTCTAGAATACATACACAGCCGTGAACTGTATAAAGGATAAGAATTCAGTCTAATTTGCAATTGCTGTTTGGGTGGTGTGTTTCATGATGACGAGGGTTACGACCACCACTGGCTCCCAGGCTGCTCCATTCCATTGATTGGTGATGACATCCTCATCCAGCTACAGTTCTAATGAATTCAAAGCAAGATTATACACGGGGAGCAGGGAATTTCTTCCATAAGCCCACAGTAATTAACGGCTACTTGTGCCTCTGTGTCATCACGTACCACACGCATCTAACACGCCAATAGCCGGCAGCCCCCACTTATAGCTGCTGTGGGCACACCGACACACATTAAACCCCCTCCTAAAGTACAAGGAGCAGAACTTCTAAATACAATGGGGGGTCATTTCAAACCTACAATTAATCTCACGGTTCTGATGATGGTTATTAGCATTCAGGCTTTAATATAACTGTTTACACTACCAGAGTCTCTCGATTAGATTCCAGTCTGTCACTCACTCCTGGGTAACCATTATTCTATCTGTAAACCATCTGAACCCATGGATTAGATACCAGCCTGTAACTCGTTCCGAGGTAGCCATTATTGTACATGCCACTGCTCTTAATTCAGTCAGTTCATTCGAATTATTGGGTAGTTCAATTATTTTTTGTACTTTTTCTTTACATTTCTGTTTATTTATGTTGCTTAATTCTAATTACTAGAGAATTTGAATCTTTTTTCTCATGCTAACAACTACTTTGAATTGTCAGGCCTAGACCGTATGAAGAGTGGGAGTGAACCCTTTAAGAACTGTATGCTGTGTGTAACAAGGCTCAATTGGTGTATCAGAAGCCGGCTGACTGAATGCTACTGACTGTTTGATGAAATGGAGAAAGCAGCGAGTTCATGTTTAGTTACTCAAAACACTCGGCTCAGCCTGAAAGTGCTGCATTCTTGACACTGGTCCAAAGCCTCTCTGATCTTAGGTATTTACTGCATTCGCTGTTTCTCCTTGTCCTGAGCCTGATCTGAAACTGGCTACAGATTTTTGCAAGAGAAAGATTGTGATGCTGAAACTGATTGTGTCCTGCAGCTGAACTGGAATGAACACTTTTAAAATGTCTGATTAAAAGGGCTGTGGAGTACTGCAGGGATCATTGCTCTTCACAAATGAGTTGGATGCAAAAAGCTTGGTAAATTTGCAGGGAAAAAAAATTAATACAGACAAATGCAAAATGTTGTATATTGGAAGAATGACAAAATTAGGTATACAATAAAGAGATCAGAGTTAGCAACAGGGAGACTTCAGACAATCCAGCTCACTCAGTACTCCAGGTCCTCCTTCTGTTCCCAACATATATTCCTCCACTCCTAGTTGAACCAGGAATTAATTCAATTCAGTTGAGTCAGTATTTATTTGACCTGGGCCCAAGCTGTTCTACTTGAGGATTCAGAGCGTGAAGCAGTTATTGCTCAACTTAAACTTTCCTCATTACTTTTTTAAAAAATTTAATAACGACATCCTTTGGGCTTGTACCATCCTACTGAGGTTCTATATATGTTATAAATTGGATAGCCAGGTGGTGAAGGATAGAATACTAGGGCTTAGTCTTCAGTTGCTTCCAAGCCTTTATTCACAGAGCTCCACATTACACACACACCTCATCCTAGATCAATTCTCTTATAAATGGATACAAGAGAGTTCCTAATTTATACACACCACCTGAATACAGTTAACACTACAGAGGAGCATATCACCCATCATTGCTGGTGCTACAAATAATTTACTTATTGTAAAGTAAATACATTTTAGAACCTTCCTGAAAACCAACATGGCGGATGTTAAGTGGGATTGAGAACTGGTAAACCTGTTTTAAAGACTCAGCCAATGTGCTAGTAAAGATTAAACACTTCAAGACTGGAGCCATTGGTTTTTGCCGATCTGTGAGGTGCGTTCATCTACCTATCATGGGCTAAACAATTGAAACCTGGCTCTTATATTTACTGTTAGCGGTTAATAATTTTGTGACTACAAAGATCATTTGATGGTGAGCCAAACTTCCTTGCCTCTGGTCAGGATCAACAATTTATTTATTTTTTTTTAAAGATTTTGCCGTTTGCACTCAATTATCTCTTTCTTTCCAGTTACTCTCATATTGTTGGGGTGAGGTCATTTCACATTATCCTCAGGGGAGAAGATACCCTCCCAACAACGACAATTGTGAGGAGAGAAGGTCTTCTCCCATCTCTCAAACACAGACACTTGCATAGCCCATTAACAAAATACTACATCATCCTTTCCAATCTCCTTCATAAATATTTGTTGGCAAGTAAACAGCCCCTGGACTGTACCACGGTAAACCTTACTGGTCTTAGAAGGAAGGTTTGATACTGGAGTGCCCTCCCTTCCAGTTACAGTGAACAGGATGTTATTAGTTTTCGCTGTAATCCTTGTTCTTGTTAGTTGGGTTTCACATTTTTCAGTTGTGTTTTGGCAGGAGCTGGGGCATGAAAGGGGTGAGGTGTTGCACTGTAATGCGCCACAGAAGGTGGGTTCATACTGATAATTTTCCCAAACAACAAAATCTTTTATGTCCTGTGAAAGCCTGGCATCTATCTGTTCACATGGCGAGAGGGACAATCAGAAGGGGAGAGCAGATCGCAGGCCCAAAGGCACTAGCGAAGGTCAGTCAGGGAGGTCCACTGACAGGTTCCAACAATGCAAAACAGATGTACTGTATGTAAAGATAATTCTACACTAATGGCTGTTTCCAATATTGTGGACTCATCTCTATGGTGATCCACACCACGGTCCCACATTTGTGTTCAAGTTAAAATAGCTTCAGTTTTACAGCCATTAATGGAGAATAAAGCCCTCTGATAGAATCCATATGCACTACCAAGGACTGTCTTTGTTTGTTTGGTGTATCCAATCATGCTCATTACAGGCCTCCAAAGAGAGCCCAAGTAACACTCTGGTTTCCATTCAGCTCAGGGGTAGTTCTTCTTACAACAGCTGGATTTTAATTATGGGATCTCCGTTCTCAGGAAACAGATGGCACACCTAACATTTTCTTGTCCGCAAACCATCTTGAGTCAGTACTGGCAGCAAGTGGTCACTATGAATCCCCGCTTTTGTTCAGAGGCCAGACAGCCGACTTCTAAAAATGTACCAAATGGTTCTCCTCCCGCTCCGTCACTGCTGACAAGGCAGATGAAAAGATCAGACGATGTTGTTGAGGCTGCTTGTCTAGCTCTCGGTCACTCACTTTGCTGACTCCGAAATCTCATTTGACCTTCAAATGTCAGCTCCCCAGCAATGGCCCAGTAAGTAAACGCATTCATGCCAGGTTGGTTCCTGTTTCGATCCCCCCAATCTGTGTCCAGCTTGCTGATCTGAGTCAGGGCAGTACATGGAGTGCTACAATTGGCCTCAGCACACCTCAGCTGCGGAGGGGGGAGGGGAGTGGGTTTAAGCAAAAATCAGCCCGGGTTCCTGCTCCTGATGACTTGTAGAAATACGCATGTAGATGTTAGGTAAGGATGGGATCACCTGTGATGACCTCCATGGTCTAATAGCCCAAGGGCATTCACTGTCCGCAGAAAGCTTTCTTTCATTCACTGTCCAGGCCCACATACGACAAGTGGGCACTTGGGCAAGGTAGTGGAAGGCTGCCAGCACCCGTAGAAAAGTTATCCCAGCAAGAATCAGCACGGTCAGAAGAGGAAGAGAGAAACAGCAAGAATATTTCAGTCTCCCCACATATCCCCTGCGGTCAGGAGAACAAGCAAACAACCTCCTGCCATGGGCCTATTCCTGCTGCTCCAAGAGATGCAGCACCCGGCTTCGGTACAACCACTGCGAGTTTGGAAGGCAGGCTCTACCCCTTCCCATCCGCCCTCAACTGGTCCTTTTACCTCTTACACCAGCACAACCCTCCATAAACTCATGAGAGCGTTCTGGAGTGTTGGTTTTCTATTCATCCTTGGAATCGGTGAGGTGTGGAAATTACTGCGGACTCCCTGTCCTCGGTCCTTGCCAGCACTGTGTTTCAGTAGCCGTCTCTGTGAAAACCAGCACGGAGAATGAAGCTTCACAGCAGCAAGTTGAAACATCCTGACAGGATTTCCACATGGCACTGAATACAGGAAAGAGACAGGAACCCAAGCCATCATCAGTAATGCTCACTGAGCTAAAAGTAAATCTTCTTTCAACATATACAATGTATATACACATGGTCCTAGGATGTCTGAGCACAATGTGGATTCTCCAGCATTTTGAATGGCAGTGACATGTAATTCTCTAAGGATGTTTCATATGGACGTTAATGAATAATGTTATTTTTAGTACAATAAAACGTAAACCCATTCTATTATAACATATTAATGATGTCGCTACACAAAGTGATGAAACTAACATGAAATTGGAAGCAGTTCAACCAAGGTTTTTACAAATGACTTCCCTTTCCCCTTTTTCTTCTAGGGAATGCGTAACTGAAATAGCCAAAGCATTGGACACTCTGCAGCCAATGAGTCACAATGCCCAAAAAGGGTTATTTTTTTTATTAAGGACTTTTCACATCATAAGCTGGTTCTCAGGAGCGCCGCCCGACAGTCCCACTCTCCAGAATTTACTTTTCCATGTGTCGCCAGGCTCCTTGTGAACCAGAGGCTAAGGGGAAGTCCGTGTGAGGGCTGGCAGTGCCATTTTGGTCAGTGCACACGGGCAGAGTATCGCCATCTTAATGCTAACGTCATGATGTCAATCGCAGGATAATAAAATCCGTTTGCCCGTAGTGACGGCGTGACACAATATCTCGGTGTCGATATTCATGCCTGCGCACACCGGCCAAAATGTCATGGCCTGACCATAGAAACGTGCCACTGCCCCATCGGGATTACCGGCCCTCATTTAAATCGGGGGCAGCCAGGAAGACCCAGTGGAAGACTGGTCATCCTTTTAGCCGGTCCAAAAGTCCCGGCCAGCTTTCCTTGATGAGGCCGCCAGCTGCTACAGGAGCTGCTGACCGATGAACCATATAAAAATATAGGAGTAGGTCATTCAGCCCATCGAGCCTGTTCTGCCATTCAGTTAGATCATGGCCGATCTGTACCTCAACTTCATTTACCTGCCTTTGATACCCTTAGTTTTTGAACAGATCTCCACTTTAATAGCCTTTCACAAGACCTACTTTAATTTTTTTTTTAAAACAGGTCAAGCTCCTTCCCCCCCACCAAACCATTAAATTTGCTGCTTTTTGTGCTGTTAATTACATATTAAAATATTAATTTCAATTTTTCCTCACTGTTTGGCTGCTTTCCCAATCACAGCCACCCTTTCCACTGTGACCCTTAGTCATTGCCTCAACATCTAGTCCCAAATGATTCTGCTTATATTATATTACAAAGTGGCAGAACTTTATGTGGGAAAGGCAGAAAGATTAAAGTGACTCTCAGATAAGGCTGTTAAAAGACTTAATCGGAGTATTCCCTTGATGTGGTGTTGCCAGTTACCCTTGGTAGTCAAGCAATTAACCAAATGAAAACAGTATACACATGGTTATATTCTGGATTCAATTACAAGTCAAGTCAAAAATACTCAGCTGCCGAATGTTGACAAACTTCAGTGAAAAACACATTAGAGGGGCTATAAACTTCCACAGGCAAAATGAATCTGAACAAAACTCTCAACAAATGCAGACAATCTGGCTCCAGTCAATCCATCACTCCGTTCCCAGGTCATCCTTAGAAGAAGGGAGACACCAAAATGGCCTCCGTGCTCTGTTCTCCCACATTTAAATTACTCTTTGCCTGCGCTCTCCTGTAGGCCAGTAGAGCAGGAAATTGGAGGCCTGGTCTTCTGTGCAAGCCTGGGAAAAGGCGCTGAGACAAACACATTGATGCGCAGGACTATCTCAGTCTGTTCAGTAACAGGTCCACAGGCTCATTGATTCTGGTCCACACTACCACCTTGTCTTGGGAGACTGCAATCTTTTATTTGGAATTTGATTTGAGGGAGAACTAAGCATCTGCTTTCAACTCCAATTACTCTGGAGAGGCTCAGACTGGCATCCGTACATCAGTGCGATTTTCAGCCAGGACACCCCAAGTTGCACTGAGCTCAACGACAAAACGAGCTCAGCACATGCACAGAGCTCGAGGAGGTGACAAGCCAAGTGGACTACGGAAAGCCAGAGGCAGAGGGGTCAGTAACCAGAGGACACAGATTTAAGGTAATTGGCAAAAGAACCAGAGGCGACATGAGGAAAAACTGCTTTATGCAGCAAGTTGTAATGATCTGGAATGCACTGCCTGAAGGGGTGGTGGAAGCAGATTCAATAGTAACTTTCAAAAGGAAATTGGATAAATATTTGAAGGGGGAAAATGTACAGGGCTATGGAGAAAGAGCAGGGGAATGGGACTAATGGATAGCTTTCAAAGAGCCGGCACAGGCACGATAGGCCGAATGGCTCCTTCTTAAACATCCACACCCTCCACCATCAGCTTACAGTGGCTGCAGCAACTTGTCAAAGCTTCTTCGACAGCACCTCCCAAACCCATGACCTCCAGAACCTAGAAGTACAAGGGCAGTAGGTGCATGGGAACAATATCACCTCCAATTTTCCCTCCAAGTCAGACACCAACCTGACTAGGACATATATCGCAGCTCCTTCTTTGTCGCTGGGTCAAAATCCTGGAACTCCTGACCGAACAGCACAGTGAAAGTACCTTCACCACACAGACTGCAGCGGTATGTAAGATAGCTAAGGGAGCAGAAAAGAGAAATCTGGAATATTACTTGAAATTAAATTGGAGTAGGACAAGGCGACAGGTTCAAACTAGTAAACTGTAATTTTAGGACTGACACCAGGAAATTTTTCTTCGCACAAAGAGTGATCAGCAAATAGAATAGACTTCCTGAAATAAAGAAAATGAAAGCTCTGGAACCTTTTATGAAACAATTGGCTGCCAAATTTAGGTCCTCTCGGATGGATGAGTGAAATGGGCCAAATAGCACTTCTTCATCCGTAATTGGGGGGGGGGGCGGGGGTGTGGAGTAGCTGTACTAATTAGAGATAACATAATGGCAGTAGAGAAAAGGGACATAAGTAACATTAAGATAGAAACTGAATCCATATGGATTGAGACAAAGGATAAGAAGGGATCGATCACGTTAATAGGGGTATTCAACAGACCACCTAATAGTGAATGGCAAGTGGAGGATGAAATATGTAGGCAAATCTATGAAATTAATAAAAGAGATTGAATAATAATCATGGGAGATTTCAACACCCTTCAGATAAACTGGCAAGAGGCAAGTAAAGGGGAAAAGGGAATTAAGTTTTTACAGTATGTTCAGGACGAGAGAGGAATCATGACTGGATCTAGTAATGGGAAATAAACCAGAGCAGAAAAGAGAAGTAAGAGAAGGGGAACATCTGGGCAACAGCGATCATAACATAGTAAGGTTTAAAATAATGATTGAGAAGGACATAAGTAGACAAAGACTGAAGTAATAGATTGGAAAAAAGCTAAATTTGAGAGGATGAGAATAGAACCAGCGACAGTATACTGCAAAAATTTTTTGACAAAGACTGTGGGAAATATTTAAAACTGTGATCAAGAGAGTTCAGGAGAAATATATTCTGCTAAAAACAAGAACAAACTAGCAAATAATGCAACACCATGGATGAATAAAAAGATGTGGGTAAAATTGAAACTTAAAGGCATACACTAAGCACATAGACAATAAAGGAGGGTGACAAAAGGGAATATGAAGAGGTTAGGAAAAAAGTTAAAAAAACAATTAGGAAAGCAAAGATGAACTACGAAATTATATTATGGAGGAATATAAAAAGAAATAGTAAAGTCATAAATAACAAAAGAAAAATCAGGATAGGGATAGGGCCACTAAGAGACGCACAAGATAAACTCACAGTGAAATGGCAGAACTATTGAATAGTTACTTTGCCTCAGTATTTACAAAGGAGACTAACAAGGTGGGCAGGACATTAGAAGAAGAGATCAAAAAAGACAGATTGAGAAGATGGTGGTGAGCCGCCTTCTTGAACCGCTGCAGTCCGTGTGGTGACGGTTCTCCCACAGTGCTGTTAGAGAAGGGAGTTCCAGGATTTTGACCCAGCGACGATGAAGGAACGGCGATATATTTCCAAGTCGGGATGATGTGTGACTTGGAGGGGAATGTGCAGGTGGTGTTGTTCCCATATGCCTGCTGCCCTTGTCCTCCTAGGTGGTAGAGGTCACGGGTTTGGGAGGTGCTGTCGAAGAAGCCTTGGTGAGTTGCTGCAGTGCATCCTGTGGATGGTACACACGGCAGCCACGGTGCGCCGGTGGTGAAGGGAGTGAATGTTTAGGGTGGTGGATGGGGTGCCAATCAAGTGGGCTGCTTTGTCCTGGATGGTGTTGAGCTTCTTGAGTGTTGTTGGAGTTGCACTCATCCAGGCAAGTGGAGAGTATTCCATCCACTCCTGACCTGTGCCCTGTAGATGGTGGAAAGGCTTTGGGGAGTCAGGAGGTGAGTCACTCGCCGCAGAATACCCAGCCTCTGACCTGCTCTTGTAGCCACAGTATTTATGTGGCTGGTCCAGTTAAGTTTCTGATCAATGGTGACCCCCAGGATGTTGATGGTGGGGGATTCGGCAATGGTAATACCGTTGAATGTCAAGGGGAGGTGGTTAGACGCTTTCTTGTTGGAGATGGTCATTGCCTGGCACTTGTCTGGCGCGAATGTTACTTGCCACTTATCAGCCCAAGCTTGAATGCTGTCCAGGTCTTGCTGCATGCGGGCACGGACTGCTTCATTATCTGAGGGGTTGCAAATGGAACTGAACACTGTGCAATCATCAGCGAACATCCCCATTTCTGACCTTATGAAGGAGGGAAGGTCATTGATGAAGTAGCTGAAGATGGTTGGGCCGAGGACACTGCCTTGAGGAACTCCTGCAGCAATGTCCTGAGGCTGAGATGATTGGCCTCCAACAAACACGACCATCTTCCTTTGTACTAGGTATGACTCTAGCCACTGGAGAGATTTCCCCCTGATTCCCATTGACTTCAATTTTACTAGGGCTTCTTGGTGCCATACTCGGTCAAATGCTAGCTTGACGTCAAAGGCAGTCACTCTCACCTCACCTCTGGAATTCAGCTCTTCTGTCCATGTTTGGACCAAGGCTGTAATGAGGTCTGGAGCCGAGTGGTCCTGGCGGAACCCAAACTGAGCATCAGTAAGCAGGTTATTGGTGAGTAAGTGCCGCTTGATAGCACTGTCGACGACACCTTTCATCACTTTGCTGATGATTGAGAGTAGACTGATGGGGCGGTAATTGGTCAGATTGGATTGGTCCTGCTTTTTGTGGACAGGACATACCTGGGCAATTTTCCACATTGTCGGGTAGATGCCAGTGTTGTAGCTGTACTGGAACAGTTTGGCTGGAGGCACGGCTAGTTCTGGAGCACAAGACTTCAGCACTACAGCCGGGAAGTTGTCGGGGCCCATAGCCTTTGCTGTATCCAGTGCACTCAGCCGTTTCTTGATATCACGTGGAGTGAATTGTATTGGCTGAAGACTGGCTTCTGTGATGGTGGGGATATCGGGAGGAGGCCGAGGTGGATCATCCACTTGGCACTTTTGGCTGAAGATGGTTGCAAACACTTCAGCCTTGTCTTTTGCACTCATGTGCTAGACTCCGAAATCATTGAGGATGGGGATGTTTACAGATCCTCCTCCTCCCGTTAGTTGTTTAATTGTCCACCACCATTCACGACTGCATGTGTCAGGACTGCAGAGCTTTGATCTGATCCATTGGTTGCGGAATCGCTGTGGAGTCAGAGGACAGGTAGCAGAATGGATAGCAACCTGTCTACAAAACAGAAAACAACAAGTAACGGTTAAGGGTAGCTACTCCCACTGGCAAAAGTTGAGAAGTGGTGTTCCACAGGGATCGGTGCTGGGACCACTGTTGTTCACAATTTACATTCATGATTTGGACTCGGGAATCAAAAGTACAATTTTAAAATTTGAAGGCGACACCAAACTGGGAGGTGTAGTTAATACAAAGAATATGATAACGTACAGGAAGACATTAATAAACTTGCAGAATGGGCGTGTAAATGGAAAATGAATTTCAATATAGATAAGTGGGAGGTGGTGCATCTTGGTAGGAAGAATAAGGAGGCCACATACTCATTGGGAAATAAGAGACTAAGTAGGGTAGAGGAGCAAAGGAATGTGGGGACACAGACACATAAGTCACTAAAAGTAGCGACACGGGTTAATAAGGCTAGAGGGGTAGAATTGAAAAGCAAACAAGTCATGTTAAACTTGTATAGAACCTTGGTTGGACCACACTTGGAGTATTGTGCACCATTCTGGTCTCCATGTTATAAAAAGGATACAGAGGCATTGGAGAAAGTCCAAAAAAGATTCACAAGGATGATACCAGAACTGAGAGGATATCCTTATTAGGAAAGGCTGAACAGGCTGGGGCTCTTCTCTCTAGAAAAGATAAGGCTGAGGGGTGACTGAAAGAGGTCCTAAGATAATGAAAGGGTTCGATAGGGTAGATGTTGAGGAAATTTTTCCACTTGTAGGGGGAGAACAAAATTGGAGGTTATCCATATAAGATAGTCACTAATAAATCCAATAGGGAATTCAGGAGAAACTTCTTTACCCGGAGAGTGGTGAGAATGTGGAACTCGCTACCACAAGGAGTAGTTGAGGCAAATAACATAGATGCATTAAAGGGGTAGCTAGATAAGCACGAGGGAGAAAGGTATGCTGATAGGGCTAGATGAAAAGGGGTGGGTGGAGGTTCATGTGCAGCATAAATGCCGGCGTGGACAAGTTGGGCCGAAAGGCCTGTTTCTGTGCTGTAGACTCTACGTTTCTGGTGATCTTGCGGCCTGACTCCTGGGTTACATTGCCACTTTTGTGTTGATGTGAAGCTTAAACTGCTTTGCATCAATATATAAGTAGTACCAGGAGTGTGAAACAGGTTTATTGACAACCTTGGCACACATGCAAAACTATTCTGACTCCTCCCACTACACAAGTACTTCCATTTCCCAAGTTCAGAGGTCATATTCCACTGATTTATGGTAACTGAATAAGTCAAATTCAGTTTTTATTATATGGAGATTGCAAGGTTTTCACCAATGATTTGGACGTCACATTTCATGATTCCATCCATTTACAATTTGGGCGGTTAAAGTAAGTACTTGCATTTATATAACGCCTTTTACAATCTCACGACATCCCAAAGTACTTTACAGTCAATGAAGTATTTTTTTTAGTGTTGTAATGTGGAGAAACATGGCAGCCAATTTGAGCGTAGCAAGACCCCACAAACAGCAATGAGATAAATATTGGTCAGGACACCGGGAGAATGCCCCTGCTCTTCAAATAGTTCCACCAGGGGGAAGATGGTGCCTCGGTTTAATGTCTCATCTGAAAGGCAGCAACTCCGACAGTGCAGCACTCAGTACTGCACTGAAGTGTCAGCCTAGATTATGCGCTCAGTTCTGCGCTCTGGAGTGGGTCTTGAACCCACGACTTTCTGACTCAGAGGCAAGAGTGCTACCAGTGAGCCATGGCTAACACCTGAATTTAGAATGACCAAACAAATCAAATTGCATATTTAGTACATGGAATCCCAGAAGTTTTACTGGTAATTTGAGAATTGAATTCCACATTTCTGTCCATTCTGTGAAAACCCTAGTCAGTGTCTCAGTCGTGTTTGTTTTCTTCAACCAGCAGCTTATAGCACAGTTACCTTATTAGCATATGGCACACATGAACATGTCACATGACTGACAACCAACAAGCAAAAGAAGTCATTATTTCCCACTAACATCCTTGGATTATCCCGTAGTTCCAATTTTTAAAAAAATCTGTGGAACTCTCCCTTTCCCACACCCAAAGGCTGTCCCGATTCAGTCCTGTCGAAGCCTCCAGGTCATCTGGCTTGAGCCTTCTTTTCTGCGAAGAATCGATTCAGAGCAGGGCAGTGGGAATCGCCAAGCTCCCTCCTGTTCCTCCCAAAATGGGCATCTGTGTGTAAGCTCAGACAATGTTGGTTGGCACTCCTCCCATGAGAGGCATCACAGCTATGCCTGATCCCGTCCTCACCTGATGTCCATAATTTCCACATCCTCCTCTAGTTCTGCCGAACCCCACAATCCCTGCTTTTGCCCATAGTGCTAAACTCCAGGAGGGAGAATTTCCACAGGATTTTCCTGATCTCCTAAGCGGCTGTTTTTAGCCCTTTCTCCAGGAGTTCTGTCGATCTCCCAGCAAACCTCAATGGAAATTCTAGGCACAGGTACCTACCTTCTTGACTTTAAGAAAGGAAAATACTTAAGTCAAAGAATATCAAACTACTCGTTTTCAATTTTCACAGAATAATGATGAACAGTTGCAACATTTATTCCCCAAAACACGGGTAAAAATCCCAGAGTACCAAGGAATAACAAACTAAATTTAACTTTATTCAGTATTGTAAATGAGTGACCCCACAACAGATTATGCGTTACATGGCATAACACCCCTATCACTATAAAACAGCCTGTCCTCTGACTCATGAGCAATGCCACAGGAGATCAGCATATTTTTTTAATATATATATATTAAATAATGGTGAAGGAAGTGAGCAACAGGTATCAACAGCGAGCTGGATATCAGGCCCTTCTTTCACCAATGCTTCTTCACAGATCTGACAGTCTCCACAGCCTCTTAATCAACCAACATGTAGGCAAGTTGGAACTTGCCTTTCATGAGTTCACGGAAGGATTGGGCCTGGAATCCATTTTTAAAAAAAAGCCTTATTGATTCTGTGAAGTTAAAATTCACCAGGCACTCTCAGCTGCAGCCTGCCAGTCTCCGAACATTACATTAGGCAAAGCCACTAAACATAGGCCTGGTCAACCAACCCTTAACATCCATGTGGAGTTATTGACTGATTTCAGAGAGTCAGAGAAACCATTCATTCAGGCATTCACTGGAGTCAACTCTGTACTGGTGAGGCTTTCCTGCAGCCATGTTGTTTGGGTCAGCTTCTAGTTACTTTCAATCATTTCATGGCTTGACTAGCTCGGGATAGCTTGTAACAGACCAATAGCAGTGGTTCTGCTAATTGAGGGAGCAGAGACCAAGGCGGGCAAGGGTCTCTGTCAAAATTGAAGCAAATTAGCCATTGAACTCCAAAAATAATTGCCTTATTTTCAACCTGTAGCCTATTAGAAATAATGATTTAAAAAACAAATAACTTTAGGAGTGCCCAGGGCCACTTAAACATATTAAATACTTTAGATTCCAAATGCTATCCAGTAACTCCTTTTAGATAGTCTGCATTATTCGATGTCATGTGGGAAAGAACAAAGTTGAATTTATATAGCACCTTATCACATCCTCAGGAAGTCTCAAAGCACTTTACATCTAATTACTTTTGATGTGTAATCATGGTTGTTATGTAGGCAAATGTGACAGCCAATGTAACACATTCAGCAAATGAAACGACTTAATCTGGGGTTTTTTGGCCATATTGATTGAGGGAGGAATATGGCTAGGATACCAGAACCCCTTCCTGATCATCTTCAAATTGTGCCATAGGATCTTTTATATCCAGCTGAGCGGGCAAATGAAGCCACAGATTAATGTGTAATCCAAATGATGTCACCTCCAACAACTCCTTCAGTTCTGCACTGAAATGCCAGCCTGGATTATGGGGTTAGGTCCTGGACCCACAACCTTCTCTGGCTTAAGCTAGTGTGCACTACTACCAACTGAGCCAAGTTTCCCCCTACACAATTGAATAGCCACACCAACGTACTATCTCAGCTCATGTATGAAGAATTGCCATTTGAGGGAGGTACTGGAGGGCTGTTGCACCCTATAGAACACTGCCCAAGCAAGAGTCAGCATCAGGACAGGGGGACACAAAAACTGGCAGGGAAATCCTTTTAAAGAAAAACACTGATCAGAAACAATGTGATAGATGTGACTAAGCTCACCTTATATGCAAAGTGAATTGTGTGCCTCGAGGTTTTTGATGAATAACAGTGTCCTTTAATAATGAGCTCCATTATTACAGTGCCTTTATTTAACACAAATGTTGTGTTCTCAGTCAAGCACCTATGTCATGCAGGTGACGTCACCCACAAGCTGCCCATTAGCTGGAGAGTAATCAGCAGAAGGATATGAGTTGATTCTACATTCACGCCCAAGCAACTGTGAGTCTTTTACATATGTACAACCAGCTTTTTTAACAAAAATTCATCTGACATTACTGAAACTCATGCTGAAACTCTTGCAGGAATTCCCCCCAATACAATTGCAAAACGGATGGGTTTAAAATCTAAGGCACCTCCGATGGTTCGGTTGGCACTGCCCGGTGTGGAACTGAGCCAGAACACAATCCGCAGTCTAGGCTGAGTTCGTTGATCTCCGCTGGGGCACTACAATTTGCCTCAGCAACTCTGGGCTAAGGAGGGGAAGAAAAAAAATTCAGCCAGCTTTCTCTCTCCTGATTGCTATCCCTATTGGGAACACACACACACACAGTGTTAGACGTGGCTATGATGTCCCACGTCAAATCTTCATGCTCATATGTGAAAAAGTCACTTGGGGGAAGTTACCAGAGATCTGTTAGTACGTGTGGAAGCACGCTCCCAGCAAGCAGTCAAGGACTTGAGGGGAGGAGGGAAGAAAACTGGAAGGAAAGAAACAAAAGGTGTGCTTTGAACATCCCCTCGCAACCACAGCTCAAAAAGGACAGTATGGTCAACAACCAGTGCTGTCCGAATGGAACTGGTAATCCAATAAATATTTGTTAAAGTAGCGTATGGTAATCTAGTATTTATGGACTAGCAACTCATTACTTCAAATCCCACCGTGGCAAGTTGTGAAAGTGAGTTTAATAAATCTGGTAATTTGTGACTATGAAAGCTGTCCGATTGTTGTCAAAACACAACTGGTTCAACTAATGTCCTTCAGGGAAGGGATTTGCTACCTTACCTAGAATGGCCTACATGTGATTCCTGTCCCATACTATGTGGGTGACTCAATGTCCTCAGGGATACTAGGCATGGGCAATAAATACTGCCTTGCCAGTATCTCGCACATCCCAAGGACAAATAAACGGAAAACAAAAAAGTGCTGGTGATGTTTCAATAATACCGTGCTCACATTCTCTGCCTTTGGAGAACCTGGCCAATCACAGCTTACAGTAGCAACTCGTCACTACGACTCCCTAAGATGTGCAGAATTTCCTACAAGGAGACACTGATATAAATCTCCTGTGAGACTATCCCTGTAGTGCATTAGATGATGCACTATGTTGTTGTGTGCATAGATACGTAATCCAAAGTGTGATTATTCAGCTGCACATGAATATTAATTCTGCAAGTAGTTATACACCAGTCATTTTGTGAGTAATGTATGTTTTGTATGCTCAAGCTGAATACTAAAATACACCAGTGCCTCAACATAAAACACTACTCTTCTCTCAAAAGATGAAATGGTCTCTGCCTCAACCATACCAAAGAGCGAGCCTTTGGTACCTCATGGTGACAATTCTTCATGTACGAATCTAGATCATGAGTATTTAATTGTTATATTCAACCATAGGGTCATCCCAGCAGATTTAGATCTGGACACAAACTTGTTTTAAATAAAATCTATTAGTCTACTCTCTTCCTAAGAAACTCATGCAGGCAGGTTCTTTGAGGACATAGTCCATAATAAATACAGATGTAGCACCTGAGGACTGATATTCAAAAAGGAAATAAGGCATGAACTTGGTAACTGCAGCTCAACATCTGTAGTGGGCAGAATGGCCAGAACATTATGGATGCCATCAATGTTCATCTGAAGAAGATAGAAGCCGTAAAGGGAGATCATTATGGATTAAGAAGGCTTTCCTCAGAGCTCTTTGAGGGGGTAACTAAATTGGCAGCTACGAGTTTCAGTGGTCATCATTCAGTGGGATTTTTAGAAGGCATTTGATAAGGTTATCCATGCAAGCCTCGAAAAGAAGATTAAGCTTCATGGAATTGATGGCAAATTAATTAACTCAACTCAGAACTGATTTGGCAATAAGAAGCTGGTGGTGATAATGCACGGGGGACGGGAGTTAGTGATCAATGAAGCGTATAGCTCTTGTTTTGAATACACTTTTCCTAACTTTCTCCTCTATTTTCCTATTAGAACAAAATTAGAGCTAGGTGGTTCAGGGTTGATGTCAGAAAGCACTTCTTCACACAAAGGCTAGTGGAAACCTGGAATTCTCTCTGAGGCTAGGTTAATTGAAAATTTCAAAACTGAGATTGATAGATTTTTGTTAGGCAAGGCGGATAGATGGAGTAGGTCATCGAGCCTGTTCTTTTAGTTAAGCAGATGGCCAACTTGTTGCCTTTTTCCTACACTTTTTTTCTTCCTCTCATAGGAGTAGGTCATCGAGCCTGTTCTGTCATTCAGTTAGACCATGGCTGATCTGTATCTTAACTCCATCTATCAAGCTAAAAGAACGCACCATTATCTATATAGATTAAAAATCTTGTATATGCACACACTTCTTGTCTAACTTCCTCTTAATCACAATTTTTAGTCACACTGCCTATGTAAATTTGGTGTGTAAATAGTTGCCGATAAAGGTGTAGTTACTTGCTCTGGCCAGGAGGTGGTGCAGTGGAGAATGTTTTTGAAGTTACTCTCCCAACGCCATCTTATATAAATAAAAATTATATTCATCGATGCACGGACAATTTTCCAATATATATATAGAAATTATTTGAACAAAGCACATCTTCAGGAGACAAAATTAATTGGGAGAGGAGAAGCAGATGAGTCCAATAAAACGCGTTTATATAGTGCCTCACCATGTTGAAGTTGAATTAATTTTATGTAGTCATTGTTATATAGGTAAACATAACAGCATCGTACACCAGTAATGCCTCACAAACCGCACTGAGAGAAATGACCAGTTAATCCGTTTTATTTGTTCTTGGTCCTGACACTTGGAGAATGCCCTGCCCTTGTTTTAAAAGGGAGAAAGGGATAGACCAAGTAATTACAGGTCAGTCAGCCTAACCTCGGTGGTGGGCAAATTATTGGAAAAGTATTCTGAGGGACAGTATTATTGTCGTTTAGAAAGGCATGGATGAATCAAGGACAGTCAGCATGGATTTGATAAGGGAGGTTATGCTAGAACTGTATAAAATACTAGTCAGGCCACAGCGAGAGTAGTGTGTACAGTTCTTGTCACCACATTACAGGAAAGATGTGATTGTCCTAGAGAGGGTACAAAGATTTACGAGGATGTTGCCAGGATTGGAGAATTTTAGCTATGAGGAAAGATTGGATAGGCTGGGGTTGTTTTCTTTGGAACAGAGGAGGTTGAGGGGTGATTTAATTGAGGTGTATAAAATTATGAGGGTCCTAGCTAGAGTGGTTGGAAGGACCTATTTCCCTTAGCAATAACCAGGGGGTATAGATTCAAAGTAATTGGTAGAAGGATTAGAGGGGAGTTGAGGAGAAATCTTTTCACCCAGAGGGTGGTGGGGGTCCGGAACTCACTGCCTGAAACAGTGGTAGAGGCAGAAACCCTCATCGCATTTAAAAAATACTTGGATGTGCACCTGAAATGCCGGAACCTACAAGGCTACGGACCAAGAGCTGGAAAGTGGAATTCGGCTGGGTAGCTCTTTATTGGCTGGCACAGACACGATGGGCCAAATGGTCTCCTTCTGTGCCGTAAACTTCTATGGTTCTATGATTCTTCAAACAGTTGGAAAACACAGGATCTCGGTTTAATCTCTCACCTGAAGGACTGTACCTTCGACAAGGCATCCCCCGCGGTACTGCACTGGGGTGTCAGTCCAGATTATGTGTTCAAGTGCAGCTTGAACTCACAAACCTGCTGACTCAGAAGTGAGGGAGCTTCTAACTGAGCCAAGCTGACACACTAATAGCACCGTGTATGACTGAAACGGCAGAATTTTTTTTAAAAATCTACATTTGCTCAATCTCAGGGCCTCTGTTTGTGCCCTTACAAACAGGCTGCATATAGTGACACCACTGTTGCCGGCCAGAATGCAGATGATTGGGTAATTCCCCTGTCAGTCAATCATGCCTGGGGTAACTGCTGTAATTGACTGAGATTGATTTTACACACATAATTTGTTTGTAACTATCCTCCACTCACTGCATTTTGCTGGAGAAATCACCCTACTTTAAATCAGGAGACATTGCTGTAGTTTCGGGTATGAGTTCTGTTTGCTGTAGTTCGTAGAGACTCTTTTTAAATAGACTCTGTTTACTGAATAAATAGACTTTGTTTGCTGTAAAATAGACTGTTTGCTGTGAGTCCTGCCGTAAATCCCACCCAACTTCCAACTCACTGGCTGACACGGTAGTGTCACTAGACACCCTGTTACAAACTGACAGGTCTGTGTCTGACAGGAATCGCAGCTGCTTCACTACTGTGGAAATGAATGGCCCTGCTTCTGCTAAGGCCTGCGGCTAAGTGAGGTAGCTCAACAAGTCAATCAGCACTTCCCTCTGCATGTCTATAAAGTGCAGCAACATAACTTCCATCCTGCCTTTCAGCCTCTTGGAAAGAATTATTGCTCGTCAATCATGACAGTGCCACTCTTCAAAAGAAATCCAACCTGGTAAACAGCTTGGATTTAGAAACAACTTCAAAGGGTCCTTCGTCCTTCCTTCCATTCACCCTCCCTCCCTCTACTGCAGAATGGACCTGAGTTGTACACCATGCTGGACCTCGCTCTGCACTGTCTCATTAAGGGCTGCAGAAGCACAGCTGAGAAACTCCCAGATGAAAGAACACAGCTGCTGATCGGATATTGGCTTCAATCTGTCCAGGGGGAAGCTCTGTTAGAGGGAAGCTCTGTTAGAGGGAAGTGTTCCTGCTGCTACTGTTAAATACAACTGTGGTTTGTCCACAGGCTATAGCTGCCCGAGGATAAAAACAGGAAGAGACACCTGTTTGATGTGGCACTTTGATATTTTTCCCTCCCTAGGGTAAATCAAAACACTGTGGATAGGCCACACTGTGGAGAAACCCCACCTTTCTCCCCCTCCTCTCCTGAAAGTGCTCACTGCTGAGAGAGTTAGGGCTCCCATGGCCACAGGCAGTTCCATGACTACTTGTGGTCCTTCCTTTACAGTGTCCAAGCGTGGCGTGCGCCCTGACATTGAGCGTCAGCCGGCTATTCAACTACCAGAGACATCACAGCAGAGCCTTGGCGCCCAAAGGCAGCACTTTCCAGCAGGAGTCAGAGTATAGCCAAGGAATCAAACTCCAGAAGGCCTGGTCTGTGCAGCTTTGCACCATTCCATGAGCTGCCATTACCCACTCAGCCATCAGGGGAGCTCATATGTTCATGTCCCAGCTACTGTCTACATAAATCAACAGGATGAGATCTGTTAACATAGCTCACAAGTGTTTTTTGCACTACCATCTCATTGACATCAAAGAGCACTACAGGCCGTGGTATCTGTGCCTCAACATGCAGCATGTTAATCTATCAAACTCAGATGTTCCTGTCAGAAAGTACCAGTGATGGGCCAGACACAAGCCTTCACACACAAAACTAGTAGCCTCAAAAACACAGCCTCCAAATCATTAAGGCCCCTTTATATTATGAAACATCTTGACTTGAAAGGTGTTCTTTGGAATTGTCGCAGTTATGGAGCCCACACCATTTAGGAGATTTTTATATTAGAAGCATGAGGCTGACAGCAAATATCAGGGCTCTGCCGCCAAAGCTGTAAATATAAAGTACCCGAGCTTTGTTGTCCCATTGGCAGCAGAGACCGAGACTCTCCTGCATCCTGAGGTCTGTCTACCAGTCTCAGCGAGAATCTCCACAAGATGTTATCACTTGGGTCTGTTTGTTTCAGCCAAAGAAAGAAAAACATGACAAAGAATGCAACGGATGTTATCTGAACTTGAAAACATTTAGTTACAGCAGATCAGACACAGTGGTTCAGCTTTCAGGCAGTGCCAGGGTCATCGGGCAAATCATTTCAAACCATTTGCACTCCCAGCGAGGCACACTGACTTCCAACTTCAGCTACTACAGAAATCTCCCATGAAACACATTCCCAATTGAAGTGGATGGATCCGAAATGATGGCAACCGATGAGCTCTTTGGGATTCTGTGCTACCCCCTGACGGTGATTGCGCTGCCTCAGGTAGTACTGAGCCACACAGGCCAGAAGGCTCGAGGACTGACTCCCATCCTGCCCTGAGCTAACTGGTCTCAGCTGGGGCGAGACAGCTGAGATGCTCTAATGGGCCTCAGCACCCATGGGCTACAGGGGGGAAAATTACCCAGAATTGCTGCTCCTCAATGGTGTCCATCGACCCCTGATGGAGAGTGGATACGCAGGTGTCAGGTCGGAAACAGGACGTGAGGCACCGCCCCACTCCCTTTCACAAACAAACAGCCTGCTGACAATCAGTGTCCAGCCTTACACGTGAAGAGTGGCCACCTGGGTGAATTACCAGAGGGTGGTCAGCCCCAGTAGAAGTGTACCCCAGAAAGAGTCAGTGCAGTCAGGAGAAGAGGGGTGAAAATTGGAGGAGAAAGTAAGACGTGTTCAAATATTGACTCTGAACTTTGCCACTTAACGAAATTTTCCATTTCTTGGCCAATGGTTAATGCTATGAACACACAGGAGGGAGAGTCAACTGATGACTTCATCAGAGGAGCACTCCCAGAAGGGTCGAGGCGGACGTCCCGGAGACGGTTATGTTGTGGAAGGGTGCGTTCTAGGGAAAGCAGAAAGAGGGGAGAACCGTGAATGACTCGCATATGTTAAATAGGCGGGGGAGGTCTAGTTGGTACAATGGGTTTACATCTTTAGGATCTGGGTTCAATCCAGCCCAGACCGATCCAATTAAAGGTCTCCACTTTCTCCGTGTGTAAGGTCAAATGAATTTGGGGCAGTCGCAATCCAGTTCTGAATAGGCACAAGTCCACAGTCCAAAAATACCTCAAGAATTGTCACTAATTGGCACACTCACTCAGAGAGGCCGCAGGATGGGCTAGTATGGGAAATGGAAAAAAAAATGTGCAGCAAAAGATGCTTATCTGAAGTCGGGGGAGGGGCCAGGCAATCTTACACTTCATTTAACTGTGCTGTACCTGTCCTGGGAGTGCCTGATGTTGGCACTTGATGCCTGAAATGGAAAGTGTTCCATTCCCCAGCCCTCCACCTCCAACAGCACAAAATTCATACAAAACAAAAATAAACCCACCAGAAACACCAAACATATAGAGATAGCCATTCTTTGGGGGGGGAGGGGAGGGAGGAAGAAGAAACAGAAAAAAAGTGAGAGTGGTTTACAACGCTGAAGACATCAGTTTTACAACTGAGGCACTGAACTTTTCAGGCATGCTGCCAGCCCAGGATGTTGCCACAGGCACAGATCTAACAAGCTGCCAGAGGCAGCTGGCGGAACTGGTTTTCGAGAACATTGTGGGGGGGGGCGGGGGGAATGGAATAGTAATATTTTTTTTTAAATGATCAGCCTTGTCACCTGTTCACAGGCACTGCGGGCAAACAAGTGTGGCCGCAATCGCGGGTCGGGTAAAGAAAACGGCAAAGTCCGGCACGCATCGTGCGAAAGGTCGCCATAGCGACTGACCAGCGGACATGCAGACGATGCGACTGGTCACCGGTTGTGTCTGACAGGTACTAACTAAACGATCTGAATGAAACACAAAGGTAACACCAGCTGTAAGAGCAGCACCGAGACCGTTTGTGTAGCTGCTGACCGAGTGTTTACTTTGCTGTAAGCCCCAAGGCCAAAATGGTTCTCGGATGGACCCTCCCAAAAAATCTCCTCAATCAATAATTAAATGCCTCTCAAAAAATATATGGAGTAGAAATCCCCCCTCCCCCTGTTTAAAAAACAGCCGCAGGCCATTCCGAAAACTATTAAATATTTAGTAAGGAGATGTTTAAATCCTGCTTGACAACTTAAGCTGAATGAACACACTGTTTCTTTTCAAAAGAAAAATCGCTTTTATTTGACTTGATCCCTCCCTCACTTCACCATCGTCGCCATTTTGGAACCGGATCACCAACCAGCCAAACTGGGGCAGTTAACATCGGTGTCACGGTAATCTGTACTTTTAATTAAGAAAGATGGTTTGCTGATACAAAACGGATGGTGCTGCTGGGAGATACTGATGGTGGGAAATCCAGTTATTCCTACAGTTTTGAAGAAAGCCTTACTCAGGCCACATCATAGGATACAAGTCTGTCTTGTACAGTTTCTAACAGCCAGAACTGTCTTGGAAGTTACCAAGAATGTGTGCTTATAGCTTGAGTGACCTCCACAGAAATAGTGTTCAACTTGCTCTCAATCAGTGCTTCACAACAACAGTCTTATCTGCATCGTTCCAAGGCATGCAATATCCTGTCTTAAGGAAAGAAATTATTATGCACATATCTTATCTACATCCTTATTGATCTATCCCATCAATCGGCTCATGAGTGGATGCTATTAACCCTAACAGCTGGCTCTCCTGAAATCCTGGCAATGTAACAATACCAATGGGTCAAATCAATTTGAACTTAGTTTTGAAAATGCCTGGCATCCTTTCTCCAATTCATTAGGGTTCCTCTCTCTCTCTCCGCCACCAATTTCTCCCTTCTCCTTGCTTCAATTAATTAATTACTGTCACTAATTCCACGGATGCCGTACCTCACCTGCGTGGCCATTCTTTCAGGGTTGGCGGGCCATGCAATCATGGAGGCCACCAGAGTTAAGCTGACAGGCAGGATTTTGGGGGCCCGGTCCATGTCTTTGCAGCATGCAACAAGGAACAAAGGAATATAGGAACCGGAGTAGGGCATTCAGCCCCTCGAACCTGTTCCGACCAGCAGGACCTGGGCAGCTGCAGCACTGGGGGTGGGGGGCGGTGGAGGCAGAGGGAGGGAAATAGGTGGCAGAGGGAAGGGGAAAATGAAGAGGGTAAGAGCAGAAACTGAGAGCAGTGCTTTTAGAGGAAAGATGGGAAAAGCTGGGTGTAAAACAAGGATTCAGCATAGGCCCGAAGCCTAACTTTAGATTAAAGCCAAAAATACTCAGCCGGACGTTGTTTAATTGGTGTGGGATGAATTTGGCAATAGCAATGAAAGACAGAGGACACATGTCAACCAAAAAGAAAACAAGCTTCTCACTCAATCCAAGAGCAACATGCACTGGGAGTTTATTTGAAGGCTTAGTCTGAATTATTTAAAGGTATTTTTGGAGGAGGAGGGGAGATGAGGTCAAACATACGTATCCCATCTGTTCAAAGAATGTACAACATTTACATAAACAGTGATTAGATTTAAAAAACTACACAACTAAAGCACAGAGCAGACTTGTAGGAGATGGGGCTCAATTTTAAACTTAAATTGTGGGTGCGTTGGGGGCGGTGGGGGGGTGGGGGCTGCGAAAATTGCAGAAAAGCAGAGCGGGTTCAGAAGCCGGCTCCAACCCGCCGACTTCCGAGTTCCCCACAGACGCACCTGTGTGCGCGGGCGTCCCGAATCTGGAAGTCCTGCCGGCAATTAAAGCCGGCGGGATGATAGTTAAAGAACCAAATGTACCTCATCGAGGTGCTTAAGGCACTTTACTTGCGACATTTTGGTAGTTAGAACAATTTTTTAAACTTACTTGGGCGTCTTTCCCGCGGCTTCCGAATCACGCCTGGTTTCACTCTCCCTCCCCCCACCCCTGATCTCCCACTCTACCCACCCCCCACCCCGCCCCCAATCTTCCACGATCTTCTGTTCCAGTGTCGGACGACGTCTTGCTCTCTCTCTCTCGCTCTCTCTTCCCCCCCCTACCCTCGGCGTTGCAGCTCCTGCAGTTGCAATCGCGTCGGAAACTGTAAGTTTTTTTTAAAATTCGGGTTTGCCACGCGCACCTTCACCGCCCTCCCCCCACCTGGTGCCACCCCGCCACCATTTCAAAATTGAGCCCATGGAGTCTGAACGAGGTAGGTTATCCTAAAGTATAATTAGTAATTTCTTCATTGAGCTTTGTTTTCGGGGTCCGTCAACCTGCTCACATCAATTTATCGATACACGAGCACTGATAAGACCTCTTCACTAAGTTCACTACCATTTGCTCGTTAAATCCCCGCGTTCATGCAACTCAAAACAGTTCCCTTATACTGACAGCAGAATCGCAGACCCACGCAACGTGATGGATACCAGGTGGAGTTGGTCCCTAGAACCTGAGCTTGCCCGCAGTGTGGAGTGCAGGGGAGGGGAGAAGAGAGGAGATGGGGAGGGAAGGTGCGGCCTGCTCCTCCGCAGCTGGTTGCACTCCTGTAGTGTAAAAGCACCTTTAAACTGGGCCGGATGGTCGGGATTGACGCTGAAACTCATGACGGATGGATCATCCCCACTCAGTGCAGAGCTGCCAGATACTTTGTACGAGAAAGTTTTCCTTTTTGCCCGAGACCCCAACATGCCTCCTTCCACATTTGGAAAAGTTGGACATTTTCCTCTCCCGTTGCAAACATTCCTAACAATTTTGTGTGATTTGATCAAGTGTAGAGTTTGCTGGATAATGATGTTAAATTACGTTCTTCTTCCCTCCCCACACACACACACACACAAATTTACAAAGGAGTTTTGCGAGTTTAGGCGAATTGTCTCCCTTTTATAAGCAGTTACAGCTTCTCCTCAGTAAAGGCCGATCTACCAGAGTGATAGCCGCTCTCCAGAGTAAGTAACAGCTTGTAATCTGGCCCCGAATGACGTGCTTATCCCGGAGATTTCGGGGAACCTATCTGCTCACTTTCCTGCCATTCTTATCAGTCAGACTGATCAGACAGTCGGAGCCCTCTGACTCTGTCCACGCATATATTAAACAAAAACAGACTGAATTCAAAACACCAGGTGACACGACAGGGTAGGAGAGAGGAAAACGTTTAAACTGAAGGAAAAATAAAACCACAATCATTTAGAGCACGGCACATCACTGGGGCCAGCTGCACAGAGAATTTTTAATGCTTGCTCATGAACAAGCTATGCAGAAGATGGGCTCTTGGGCTGGACACAAACCCTAACCCCGGAGGTCAAAGGACAACATTTAACTGCTGCACGACGCACTTCTCATTTTGAAGGGTGCAGGGTTATTCTGTTCTTTGCAAGTTTTTGTGCCAACTGTGGTTGCCAATGGTAAGATCAACCTCAGTGTACTCCAGTGTTGTCCAAGACATTAGCCAAACGTAGCTAACTGGGAATCCAGAAGTGGCTAATTTAATTTTTGATTAGTAAATAAAAAGACTCATACACATCATTGTTGGTCACGTGATCTCAATACCCATATTCGCATGGTGATTGCGTGTGAACTTTAATCTTTGTGTGTGTTTGGTGGTAAAATGGTAAGACAAAAAGTAGAACGTGTGAGTGTTTTTTGATCATTGAGTGTGCTTTACTTCCTTGGTTACTGATTATTGATTATCTGCTAAAATGGTGTGTAACATGGGTGAAAACACCATGGAAACACCAGCAACATTGTATGGAGAGGGGAGTTGTCATCGTGGTCAGCTTGACCAATCGGAATAACCGCTCCAGCCCAGCAGGCAATAGCAAGCCCAACCTATAATGAACCGCTGTAACTGGGAACATCACGGAAAAGGGTAAGCAGCATCCAACCATGGGCCTGGAGGGCGAGCGGGGGCGGGGTCCGGGAGGGCGAGCGGGGGCGGGGTCCGGGAGGGCGAGCGGGGGCGGGGTCCGGGAGGGCGAGCGGGGGCGGGGTCCGGGAGGGCGAGCGGGGGCGGGGTCCGGGAGGGCGAGCGGGGGCGGGGTCCGGGAGGGCGAGCGGGGGCGGGGTCCGGGAGGGCGAGCGGGGGTTGGGGTCCGGGAGGGCGAGCGGGGACGGGGTCCGGGAGGGCGAGCGGGGGCGGGGTCCGGGAGGGAGAGCGGGAGCAGGTCTGCTGAGCCTCACTGTGAGAGTCAACATTCTCAGCAGTCACTGATGGTACTGCTCACAACTGCTGGACGAAAATCTAGAAGCTGCACTAAAGTTTGCTGTCTGATAAATTCATGCCAGAATTCCAAACTTTGCTGAAAGAGAGAGACTGCAAAGTTTTGCACTGAATGATGGTAGACGTTTGTTAAGTAAATATACACGTGAAGTACATTTACCTGTATTGTGTGTAAGGTGTTTTCAACTAAAATTAGTGCATGTGGCTAAAACAGTGTCGCCATAGCCACGCCTGTGGCTAGTCAGCAATTTGTATTGGACAACACTGGTATACTCCACATCGTTATCCCATGAAGACTGCAATGGACATGGGTTCTGTCATGTTATAAGTTATTTTTACATTATATCTTTCCATGTGAAATTTTAACTAGGCTAAATATGGCAAATTCAAACTGATTTCTGTTAACTGCTCACTGTGTGTGGGTCGGGAGCGAGAGCAAATACTGCACGAGGTCGCTACATGTTAGCAGTTGTTGAGTGAAGCTCAAATTGTAATGAAGATACTCATAATTGGTGATATCGTTATTGCAGGGTTAACAAGAATCCGCAGTCAATTATCAGAACTCTGTGGCCAAATCGCGCACTTCACCAATTTTAGCAGCTCAATCTTTAAATTTTTTTTGACAACTTCTCTATAATTTTGGCACGCATCCGTATTTAAGATCTCAGCTAAAAGAAAACTTTATGTTTTTATATAAACAAGTCAAAAATTTATACTGTTGACTTCAAAATGATGATCCGATTCACAACATGTTACAGTACAATAGCAGGCACTGTATATTGTACGGTGAACTGCTGAGCTGAAGCAGTTACTCCAAGCCTAGATATTGATAAAAACAGAGTGTAAATATATAGTATACAGGCTAAGCCACAGCCTGGACCTATGTTTACGTACAGGGCTAACCATGGAGAGTGGGGGAGCAGTGAGTCATTCAGCTAAAGGTTCCTGTAAAAGAAGTGTTATTTGAAATACAGCCCAACTTCTCGAACAGTTAAAAATGCAAGCAGGGCCTGCCCGCGCTACAAGGCGGAGAAGGGGGCCTGCTCGCGCTACGGGGGGGGGGGGGGCGGAGAAGGGGGCCTGCCCGCGCTACGGAGGGGAGAAGGGGGTCTGCTCACGTTACGGGGGGGGGGGGGGGGGGAAAGAGAATGGGGCCTGCTCATATTATGGGGGGGGGGGGGGGGGGGGAGGGAGAGGAAAGCCTGTGCACATACAACAGAGAAATTTCATGATAACAGGTAAGGGAAGAGATTAAAAAAACACCTGCTCCCAGGTGTACTCTAACCACCAGTTGTAAATCATTAACCAGAGCAACTGGTAACCAGGGGATGACTGACAGGCAGCAGTAAGTGCACAAGAAGCTCCTTTTATAGCATTAAGTGAAAACTTTAGACGGCATTTCTTCTCTTAAAAATATCTTTCAGCCAAACACTTCTCAGCTGCTCTCTCGAAAAAGACTGAGGCTGTTTCTCCTCCATCCTAATTGAATTGAACAAACTTGTACAAACAAGGACCAAAGGAGCTGACTGGCCTCAGGACTTGGTATCTGTGAAACGATAACCCTCGGCCATTTCTCCCCCACCCGCCATTCAGTGCGCTTTCTGTAGTTTCAACAGGAGCCCCAATACTACCTGTCCGACTGCTCGTGTTATTAACCGGGACACAGGATAGAATCATTAGAGAACAGGGATTTTTTTTTTTTTAAAAACAAGCAAAACACAAGCCGCTTGCCAGCAGCAGGAAGGCACTTGTGAACAGAAACCCACTTCCTTCCCCTAGGCTTCCCAGAGGAAATTAGAAGCAGCTCAAAAGACTCTTGCCGGTTACAGAGTGACTCGCTCTGCCGCCGGTGAGGTAGGACTGCGGGGAGAACTGCACCACCTAGCCCTGACAGTGATTATAGAAGTCATCGTGTTTCTTTTTGTCAGGAACGTTACAGGGATTTTTTTTTCCAGTCACCTCTCCATCACCAGAGCCGCCTACTTCCACCTCCGTAACATCACCTGTCTCTGCCCCTGCCTCAGCCCATCTGCTGCTGAAACCCTCTTTCCGACACTCTCCTGGCTGGCCTCCCACCTCCCACCTTCCATAAACTTAAGCTCATTCAAAACTCTGCTGCCCGCATCCCAACTCGCACCAAGTCCCGTTCACCCATCACCCCTGTGCTCACTGACCTACATTGGCTCCCGGTCCGGCAACGTCTAGATTTTAAAATTCTCATCCTTGTGTTCAAATCCCTCCATGGTCTCGCCCCCCCCTATCTCTGTAACCTCCTCCAGCCCTAAAACTCGAGATCTCTGTGCTCCTCCAATTCTGGCCTCTTGTACATCCCCGATTTTAATCGCTCCATCATTGGCGGCCGTGCCTTCAGCTGCCTAGGCCCCAAGCTCTGGAATTCCCTCCCTAAACCTCTCTACCTCTCTCTCCTTCTTTAAGTCGCTTCTTAAAATCTACCTCTTTGACCAAGCTTTTGGTCACCTGTCCTAATACCCCCTTATGTGGCTCGGTGTCAGATTTTGTCTGATAACTCTCCTGTGAAGCGCCTTGGGACGTTTACATGGCTCCATCAGGTTAGCACCATTTTCGGAGGGAGTAGGTTTGGAAACCTTAATTACAGCCAACCAAAAACACAGGAGGGAACAGTCCTTCCACTGTGTACAGAAGAGTCAGTGATGATTTATGGGATCTGCACAGCCCTCACAAGGCTGTAATTATGCCTTCAGTTCCCATGCTCCAATCCGCCACTGTGCTAGTTAAAAGATAAGACACAGGATGTGGTCTCAAAGGGTAATACAACACCATACATCCGGGACAGGGCCAATTTCCTCTCCAAGAGGCATCCGAAGTCTGTCACTGCTCCCAGCCAGACAGCACTGCTCTGAAAGCACAGCAGAGTCAGCGGAGGCAGGTTCAACTGGAACATATTCAACAACAAACTGAACATTTTTTTTAAAAAGAGGACTTAGCCTGTGTTCAAGAAGGAAACCTTTTTGTAATTCATTCTCGGGATGTGGACGTTGCTGGCGCGGCCGGCATTTATTGCCCTTGCCTAGTTGCCCAATATTTGATATGACTGAGTGACTTGCTACACCACTTCAGAGGGCTGTTAAGAGTCAACCACGTTGATGTGGGACTGGAGTCACATATAGGCCAGACTGGGGGGGTAAGGGTGGCAGGTTTCCTTCCTTAAAGGACACTAGTGAACCAGTTGGGTTTTAATGATCACTTTTACTGGTACCAGCTTTTTATTTCCAATCAGGTCTGAAAACCATATCACCAGGGAGGGACTAATGGGATCTCATCTCTGCAATGTCATTTTTAAACTGAACAAATCATATTCTAACAACAAAATAGTTTCCATGGTACACAGCTGCCATAGCAGTTCCTCACTCACCCCACCATATACCCCTACAAATAATCACATAACCAGCACATAAAAATGTAACAATCCATAATATGCTCTAAACTTAAACCATAACTTCCACATCCCATTTTCCAATCACTCCTGCAACTAATTTCCCTCCCCTCCCAAGCTAAAACAAAAGCTTTGACCCCAGGTCCACCCTTCCCCTTTAACAGGCAGCACCACACCCTTATACTCTGGGGCCCACCCCATCTCAGAAGTTCCAAGGCCCTACATGATAAACACGTGCAGATCTGCAGCACAGCACAGCATGTGTGCAAAGTGACAGCTCCAGCCACTACCGCCCGTGGCTCTGTGTGATGTGAGTGATCACTGCAGGAAAACAGAAGCAGTTGCAAATCACTGAAGAAAAAGAGGGCGGTTGGCCAAGATCACTGGGGCAACAGAAAGGCCAGGAGCAGTGAGAAAGTAATGAGAGAAAAGGGGAGAGTAAACATGACGAAAGAGAGAGAGAAAGACACAGAATGCGGAGAGTAACAGGTGCACGGGAACAGAGTAAGACAGAAACACGCACACTCAGAATGCAGAGTTACGAGGCCACAGGTTCAGGTTAAGATAGAAACACAAACACACACAGAATGCAGAGAGTAACAGGGACACAGATACAGGGTAAGATAGAAACACAGACACACACAGAATACAGGAACAACCAGATAAAGAAAGAAAAAGCTTGCATTTATATAGCCCGTTTCACGACCTCAGGGTGTCCCAAAGTGCTTTACAGTCAATGAAGTACTTTTGAAGTGTACTCACTGTTGTAATGTAGGAAATGCGGTAGCCAATTTGTGCACAGCAAGGTCCCACAAACAGCAATGCAATAATGACCAGATAATCTGTTTTTAGTGATGTTGGTTGAGGGATAAGTACTGAGGGATAAGTACTGAGGGATAAGTGCTGAGGGATAAGTACTGAGGGATAAGTACTGAGGGATAAGTACTGAGAGATAAGTACTCCCCTGCTCTTTTTCGAAAAATCCCAGATTGCAGCTGAGACTCAACCCTGTCAAATTTGCAGTTAGGAAGAATTACCAGTGACTTCAAAATCATTCTGTTTTTTTATCTGTTTAATTTTTAAAGAACATATATTTTTGTTTAAACGTTGAATCCAAATGACATAATTAAATAAACAGGCTCAGAGGAGTCACTGGGCCCGATCATATGAAGGACCAGAATTAACATCAGTTCGAGTTACAGTCGGTAACACAGGGTGCTGGTTGGGTGGATTTACTGAGCCGCACAGTGCGAGGGAGCTGGATTAACATCAGTAGAGACAGTCGACCATCACCAGATCAGTTTAGTGGCTGGCTCAAGAGCAGCAATGTTGAAGCAACTCCCTGCCAGACCCCTCCCACCTGCCACCCTGTGGCCTTGAAAAGAGGAGGGGGAAGAAAAAGGAATTTGAAGGTAAGGTACATTTTCAACAAAATAACTTCAGCAGAAGAGAATTGGGAGATTTGTAAAACAAAATTCAGTAGTGCTAAGAGTTAAGATTAACTGCAAAATTCTGAAAAATATTAAATAAGACACAGGATCATGCATATTGGCTGTGCGCCCCCACCGACAGTGAACTCCTTAATTAGGGACAGTAGGATTACTACAGAATTCGACGACTGTGCCAAGAATTAGATCAAATGAAACAATTAGCAGAGCTCTCAGACCTGAAAGAGGCCAATGCTAATTGGCTCAGAAAGCATCTATTGTCTAATACAGTGAGGCTTCCTCCCCAGACCTATCGCTTTGTCAGGCTAGAGTTTCCTGTGGAGCTCTGAGTATGAACTATCTCATGGAGAACAGAACCTGTTGTGAAAGGGCTTCCTTCAGCCCATACTAGGCTTCAAGCCTTTGTATGCTATTTGCACACGTGGATTAGCTGCTCCAGCATAACACAGAGTAATGGAGACCTGGGAGCAAGTTTCACAAAGCAGAACAGAAAACAGGGAGAAATTTACACAGAATTTAAACGCACACCTAGGAGTAATTATAAGGCTGCAATATAAACAGAGGTCCTAAAGATGTCCAACTGCAAAAAGCTTCACACCCCTAACCTAAATGCCAAGATCAGATTGTATAGGTGAAGGCAGAGATACAGGTCCCTCCAAATGAGTTCTCCATTGAAGCCCTGCCACTGTGGCGAGACACCAGGCAGAGACCAAATGCCTTTCTGGGTTGGGGGAGGGGAGTGACTCTCGTACAGCTCCAAGTAACCAGTTTCGGAGTAGTGTTGGAAGATGCCAGGGAGCCTTAATCATCCTCTTGGCTGGAGATGGTGTAAAGGCCTCTAAAGGACCCATGGGATAATCAGATAGACTCTTCTCTCAAAAGAAAGGGGGGGGGTGGGGAGAATAAACAAAGTTTGGATAGATATGACTACACGGATAGCACTGCATTGAAGAATGCTTTCTGCAGCTTAAACAAAGCGCCCACAGCCAGCATAAAGTGAGCAGAAACGGGTAATGGGGGCTTGTTGGCTTGCAGACTGCTCAAACACAATAAAGCTAAAGAGTGATTTGCCAGGTATAAAACTGCCATTGGCTGTTACGGCCGTCTAGTCCCACATCACCTGCCAGTACATTCTCAATCACAATGCATTAAAAAAGATTTCACTTGCGCATTTCCTGATACAGCTCAAGCAAGTCCAAGAGAGATCGGCCAGTGAAAGACATCCTGCATCTTTCAAAAAGACCAAAACAGTCCGTGCGGCGTGGCTCAAACCAAGGCTCGCACACATTCTGTAGATCTAGGACTCTGACACTGGCAGTCCATTCAAAGTTTTCTGCAAACCTGATTAGGATTCCAGAGAACAGGGCAGCGCAGTGGGTTAGACCCTGACCTTTCAACTCTGGGGCCTGGGTTCAAATCCAGCCCAAACAATGGGGTGAAAATCTTCTGTTGGCACAGAGAAATAAGTATGGGCAGTCTCAATCCAATTCCAAGTGGTCATGAGCCTACAGTACAAAACTATTCCTGATCTGGCACTCATTAGCAATCTCACTCAGGAGGTCAGAGGATGGCTTGTATGGGAAATGTAAAAATAGGGCACTCTGGTACAGTAAGGTGTCCTCTTCTGAGGATGGGGCTGACACACTGTTGGAGCAGAGCGGGAGGAGCTTTTCACTGTGTCCAGCTCTGTACATCACCTATGAGTGCTTGATGCTGACACTGGGGGCATGATTTTAACCTGGAGCCGGGAAACCCGGTCTGTTCCTAGATATTCGCATGGGGAACCCGGAAGCCAAATGAATGTGCTGCAATCTGCGATCGCAACTCAATTGAAGTTGAGTATTTGTGCTTCCGGGTTTCCTACGCGCCAGGCAGCCAGATTGATAGGCTGGCTGCCTGTTGGAAGAGAAAGGAGCTGCGAATCAGAGAAGGGGTGGGAGGGAGAGAGTGAGCCCTGGAATAAATAAATATCAGGGGAGGATGTGGACGACGTCCGGGGGTCCAGCAAAGGGATCGGGGGGGGGTCAAGCATCGGGATCGGGGCAGGGGGGGCGGCCGATTGCGGGGTTCCTGTCGGTCAGGTGAGCTTGTTGGGCCTGAAAGAAACACTCCTGCTCCTCCTGGCCCACAAGCAGTGCAATAAAGGCACTCACCTCATGGATCCGACCCTTCCTGCCTGCTTACACCTGACGTGAATGGGAAGCGATGGGAAACCCAAACAGGTAAGGTTAAATTCATTTTACTTTTGTAATACACAAAAATCTAAGTACTTCAACTATTTCAATGAGGTACATTGCCCCTTTAAGTGTCGGCCCGTTGGCTTTAAGTGGGGGCGGGACTTCCGGATGTCTGTTGTGCACCCGCTTCCAAACGTACCCGGGTCAAACCCAGAAGTGGGCGTGTTGGAGCCGGGATGCGAACCCGCTCCAAAAATCGATTATTTTAGCCTCCCAATCACCTCCCCCCCCCACCCCGCCCCCCAACCCACCCGTTCCCGGGGATTAAAATTACCCCCTGGGTGCTTGAAATGGGAAGAATTACAACACGAAAACAGGCTGTTCAGCTCAACCAGTCCATATTCTGTTGGTGTTTATCCTCCACACAAGCAGTAGTTCTAATTCCACGTGCCTTGCCTTGTTTTCAGATACCTTTATTCCCCTTTCTTTCAAATATCTATCTAACCCAATCCTAACTGTTGACTCTGCTTCAATCACTAACTTCACAGCCTCATAACCCTCCGCGTAAAAAAAGTTTCTCCTGCTCTCTGCCCTCTTGTTCTAGACCCATCAATCACTGGAAACAGTCTGTTTCTATCCACACTGCGTTTCTATCTACACTGCCCTGTCCCTTCAAAATTTTAAACACCTCAATCAGATCACCCTGTGATCTTCTCTGTTCTAACAAAAATAGCTCCAATTTTTCAAGTCTTTCATCATATTTGTATTTCCTCATACCAGGCAGCACCCTAGTGAATCTGTACTGTACCCTCATCCTTCCTATGGTATGGATCCCAAAACTGCACACAGGACTCCAAATGTGGTCTTACTAAGGTTTAATATAGATTCACCACTGCATCTCAACTTTTAAATTCTATTCCTCTCGTCACAGAATCTAATATTTCATTCGCTTTTTGATGGCCGTTTCCACTTGAAGTGCTGCTGTTAGTATTTTGTGAACTGCCCTGAATACTTTGCAAGTTCCTCTTCCCCAGTCATATCTTATTCCTCCTCCCCGTCTCTTTGGGTCTTCCCATTTCAGCTCAGCCAGGCGCTGGGCAACTAACCTGCTCCCAGTTGTCTGCCAATAGTATGTTAGACTAGGCAACTAGGAGATGACTGGACTGACCCTTGAGTATGTATCAGTGTTGCCCTCTGGCTCTCCAAGTAGCAGAGTGCCCATCCTTCACTGTATCCCAGCTTCAACCCCAATCCCAAGGTCAAACAAATGACATGAGAACAAATCAGTACCAATTACTTCAACCCAATTTCCTGCAGATTTGAACAGAGCCAGAAAGAGCTGTGTCATCACGTAAAAGGAAAGTTCAGTGTTACTTTAATAAGAGTTTTAAAGTGTGCTCTGTCCCTCACATCTCCCAAGTCTACCAGAACAAGCAAAAAAACAAAAATATTCACCAAGGATACAAGTGATGGACAGACGGTTTGCACAAAACAAAAGGAGTGATCAGCTCCAATCACATAACCCACGAGCATCGTATTAACACCAGTCTCTATGCGTTCTGTCTACACAATATGTGAAGCATTTTTTTTTAAGTATAATATACAATCAAACATTTTTATGCTTGTTTTTTCTTTAAATAGCTCTATTCCTTAAGCACTTTTAAAGACCGCACATCGTGACGTCACATACAGAAAGAAAGACTTGCATTTATATAGCGCCTTTCATGACCTCAGGACATCCCAAAGTGCTTTACACTAATAAAGTACTTTTTTGAAGTGTAGTCACTGTCATAATGTAGGACCTGCATGTTTTGGCGGTATTTAACCCTGCAGCTTTAATGGTGAGTGCCTATCAAAAGATCTTTTCTTTACCAAGTTTTCCCCCTTCCTATCAGAGGATGCTGGTTCTTGCTGTGTTATGGTTTCACAGGTGTTGGCAGCCTTCTGGTATCTTGCTTGAGTGGCAACCTTCATGCGCGAGCAAGATCGTGAAATGTTGGCAGGCTATTCTTCTACAGAGGGCATCACGACTGATCCTGATCTCACCAGATGTCCACGCTCCGATAACTTTCCCACTGGGTTCACACCTAGTCTGTGAGTGTTGAAAGGCAACTCGACCATGCAGGGCATCACCGCCGAGCCTGATCCTGTCCTTACTCGACTCCCACTGATGCGCACACTTCACCTCCTCCCTCTAGATGAGCCAGCCGATACTGGCAAGCTCGCCCTCTGCAGATGGGAGAGGAACTCCAAAGGAAACACGTCTGTCAGAACCAGGCAGCCGGTGGCTGAATAAGCGGTCAAGGAGTAGCTCAGTGTTGGAAAGTGGAGGGTGTATTAGGGGGAAGTGGAGAGGGAGACGCAAGGCTGCAAGAAAACAAATGGTGAGTAAAAGAAACTATGAAGTAATAACTTGTTTTAATAAATGTGGAATCACAGAGGCTGCTGACTCTCTCTCTGATTTTCTCTCCCTCTTATATGGAGGTCACCAAGTTCCTCTTTGGGTGCCTCTCATTGCCAAATGGATTGACAGTGGGAATTTGACACTTTTTTTTGGGTGGGGCGGGGGAGCAGTGTCAGGAACTTACCACCCCAGGGTGACATGTCCGTAGCAGCCATGGGCTGTGCCAAATCTATCTGAACCAGCTCATGAAAGTCTCCTTTCAAAGTATTGGCGATGCATCCTCTCCTGCAGACTCGACTCTACGGCCGTAACTACAGAAAGACACCGCGTGCCTGCAATACAAAAACATGACTGACTAGCCGCAGAAATAGAGATTGACCGAGATAACTCTATGATGCAATGCGTATGTGAGGTGTGTGTTGTCGGAGCAGATACACAAACAAGAAATTGCAGGAATCCCACGCAGGAACAACTGGCCCCTAAGTGCAGTGTAACTGAGATAAAGCCTTGTCTGCCCCATCAAACCAAAGTCACGTTTACTTATACAGGGAGGTGTAAAAAGATCCCATGGCAACTACTTGAAGAGGAGCAGGGAGTTCTCCCAGTTTTCAGGCCAAAATCTTCCTGCATCCAATGCTGCCAAAACAGAGCATTTTATCATTCATTCATTTGCTGTTTGTGGTACTTGGCTGTGCACAAATTGACTCCTGTGTTTGCCTACATAACAATGGTGACTGCACTTCAAAACTAATTAATAGGTTGCAAAGCACTTTGGGACATCCTGAGGACATGAAAGCATTGCGAAATACTGGGCTCACATTCCAAGAGATCAGGATGTTGGAGACCTTTAGAGATTGTGTAGTCCTCCAGAACCCCCAGACAATCTGCCCACACGGGCAGCCACGTGGAGTGGAAGACACCGTGGGAGGCCACTTCACGCTGTGGGCAGCTTGTTTTGGCTGGAGATAAGAGGCTTGGTATCAAGAACAGACTCCAATGTCCCGCTTCTCATTACCAAATGGCTTGAGAGCCTTCTTGCATCAGTGGAATCAGAGGACATTTGAGAAGATCAGAACCCAATCTCAATGAGTCAAAAGTGTGATTGAGTACATGGTGATTCTTTTACTTCGGAAGTAAGAGCCCGTTGGAAATGAAACCGTGTACATTTGTGCTTGTGTGCCGGCCCAATACCTATCACTGTCTTGTTCATCACTGCAAGTAAAGACACAATGTAGGTGAAAAAACCACTTGTTTTAAGATCTAGTCTGCGTGTCTAATTGACCACTGGGTCCTGGGACTACATCAGCTTGTTACAATTAGAAATTGCCCTTTGGAAAGGTCGAATAAAATAGCAATGTTTGCCAAACAAAATAAACTGAACACTTCCAACATGACAATTTCCCCTCGAGGCAGCACCTTGAAGAGAAGAGACGTGGGATAACCAGTTTAAGCTGCAATTAAATATCTTTAGAATGTGGATTTAACAGATAGTGAGCCACCTTCACAGGATGGGTCAGCCAGCCGTAGCTAGATGGAGCACAGGGTGAAAAACATAAGAAGCCATCTGATCTGGAATCCAATCATCGCAACGTGTAACTTGTTCACGCCCCTACAATCCCCTCACAGTTCTCGCTCGTCACTGGGACCACCCGAGAGATCCAGGCATCAACTTATCCGAATCTCGGTCTCAACAATCCCTTCTAACCACCCAGCTTGGAATATTACTGGAAGAGCAGCCAGACCATGCTGTAGACCTCTGGTAACTGACCCAAACTGGCCACTCTTCACATGACCCAGGACAGTGAATGTCAGTGTTGAATATTTCGCCTCTTTCTCGGGAGGTGCCGTCTTTTGGATGAGACGTTAAACTATCTGTCCTCTCAGGTGGCACTATTTTGAAGAAGAGCAAGGGAGTTCTCCCCAGTGCCACGGCCAATATTTATCCCTCAACAACATCACTAAATCAGATTATCTATTCATTATCTCATTGCTGTTTGTGGGACCTTGCTGTGTGAAAATTGGCTGCTGTGTTTCCAACATTACAACAGTAACTACACTTCAAAAGTACTTCATTGGCTGTAAAGCGCTTTGGGATGTCCTGAGGTCACAAAAGGCGCTATATAAATGCAAGTCCTTTCTTTCTAACTCAGTAAATACTTGGACGTCCCCTGACATCTGTGATGTTCATATTAAGTTCATTGTAATACTCCATTTATATCCCGCAAAATTCAGTCTTACGTAGGGAGATATCTGGTCTCTAACTGCAATCACTCAGAAAACTGTCGCTAATTGAACTGCTGGATAGAGGCAGCCTGGGAGCAGACAGTTTGTACAGGACTGGCCATTATGTATTATCATGCAGCTCAGCTCCATTGGTCCAGGTCGGCACTCCCCATTCACACGGTCACTGAAATGGAAATTGATGACATCACAAGAGGCTTGATGAGTTCAAAGTATCAACATGAAACCAACAGTTGTAAAAGATTTCAGAAGGGGTCGGTCATTTAGGACTGGGATGAGAAGGAATTTCTTCACTTAGAGGGTGGTGAATCTTTGGAATGCTCTACCCCAGAGGGCTGTGGATGCTCAGTCGTTGAGTATATTCAGTGCTGAGATCGATAGATTTTTGGACTCCAGGAGAAATCAAGGGATATGGGGATGGGGCGGGAAAGTGGAGTTGAGTTCGAAGATCGGCCATGATCTTACTGAATGGCAGAGCAGGCTCGAGGGTCCATATGGCCTACTCCTGTTCCTATTTCTTCTGTTCTTAAGGGAGATCTGAAGAACAGTGCAAATATCTCCCTTTAGAACATTTTGGCCTGGAGAACGGGTTTAGATTCTCAGCGTAATATATTGTACCCCTCCCTGTAAATTCTTTTACCAGTGACCCTCAGGAGTTACTCTGATTGTTATATTAACCACAAGGCAGAACTCCTTCCCTGCTCGTAACTTATGAGACAGAAAATCTTCTCCTTAATTCTTTCCCCGGC
Organism: Heptranchias perlo; assembly: GCF_035084215.1. Taxonomy (NCBI): domain Eukaryota; kingdom Metazoa; phylum Chordata; class Chondrichthyes; order Hexanchiformes; family Hexanchidae; genus Heptranchias; species Heptranchias perlo. Next base: position 78,656,328 of record NC_090331.1, read on the forward strand.
ATATCAAATTTCAATGAGAAGCTGGTACTGAGAGCAAAGTTAAATCCACCTCATTCGCCTTCAGCTAGGATTATCAGGAGTCACCGAGAACACGACAGACTTGAGACGTGATACACACGAAGGACGCCTGGAGCATTGAGGTGTACTTCAAATTGAATTTCAAAAGTGAAAAGGAGAAAGGGTGTCTTGCATTCTGATAGACAATTGTAAAATTTCGATCCCCGAGTGTAAGTAGACTAACAGTTTCTATTTTCTCAAATAATAATATCCCTTTCCAAAAAGAAACACACACATTGCAGCGTAAAAACAGGAATCGATTTACTTCAATTGCTCAGGTAGAAGGGAGACCATCACAGTCCAAGAGATGTCCCTGAAAAGAGCAAAGCCCATGGGAATGAGGTGGGGCTGGGGGAGTCGTGAGAGCCATGGGGATCGGAAGACATTATGACCTCGTGAATGGCCACTCCAACTCAAAACGAAAGCATAAAAATTACCATAGACCACTTGGAATTGTTGAACTCTCACTTGACCAGACCAACTTACAAGATGTCTATGATTTCCAATGCAGAAGACCTGGGGACAATTTGAAAGACCTGATAGAATTCCAGTCTCAGAATTGTGGGCTATGAGGTTTGTCTCAATGAAGTTACTTCTCCCCAACTCCTTCCCCTTGTAAATCCCAGTAGGATTCTTCTTGAAGATTATAGGATTAAAAACACCCTGGTGTTTGATTTGTATCCGAATCAACCATCCAATCTGGCCATTCTGTCTTTACTGACCCTAGAAAGTTCAAAAACAGCAGCTCTGTGCATCTTAGCATTCCGAGCAGGAATAATCCCTTGTATATAACATTTCCCCTTTCAGATCTAGGATGCAAAAACATTGTATCCATTAGGGGGTGTGATTCCCATTCTCATCCTGGACTGCCTCACGACTACAAAAACCAAAGTAATACCCAAAACACTCAACTGCACCAAACTAATTTTCCTCATTCACCACATCATGGAGGTTCCCTGAGTTCAGTTTCCAGGAAGTTATGATATGCTGCTACAACTATCAGTGGATTTTTCATGTCACCAAACCATTGTATCTCCCCATAACGAGTTAACACCACAAGCCTGAATGCGCTGCAGACAGGACTGGGCAAGGGTGGGAGCATATTAGAAGGCAAAGATTCAGATGGTGGTGTAACACATTTGTGAACATTATTCCGAGCAGGAATAATCCCTTGTATATAACATTTCCCCTTTCAGATCTAGGATGCCAAAACATTGTAGCACAAAGGAAGATGGTAGTGGTTGTAGGAGGCCAATCATCTCAGCCCCAGGACATTGCTGCAGGAGTTCCTCAGGGCAGTGTCCTAGGCCCAACCATCTTCAGCTGCTTCATCAATGACTTTCCCTCCATCATAAGGTCAGAAATGGGGATGTTCGCTGATGATTATACAGTGTTCAGTTCCATTCGCAACCCCTCAAATAATGAAGCAGTCCGAGCCCGCATGCAGCAAGACCTGGACAACATCCAGGGTTGGGCTGATAAGTGGCAAGTAACATTCGTGCCAGACAAGTGCCAGGCAATGACCATCTCCAACAAGAGAGAGTCTAACCACCTTCCATTGACATTCAACGGCATTACCATCACCGAATCCCCCACCATCAACATCCTGGGGGTCACCATTGACCAGAAACTTAATTGGACTCGCCATATAAATACTGTGGCTACAAGAGCAGGTCAGAGGCTGGGTATTCTGCGGCGAGTGACTCGCCTCCTGACTTCCCAAAGCCTTTCCACCATCTACAAGGCACAAGTCAGGAGTGTGATGGAATACTCTCCACTTGCCTGGATGAGTGCAGCTCCAACAATACTCAAGAAGCTCGACACCATCCAGGACAAAGCAGCCCGCGTGATTGGCACCTCATCCACCATCCTAAATATTCACTCCCTTCACCACCGGCGCACAGTGGCTGCAATGCGTACCATCCACAGGATGCACAGCAGCAACTCGCCAAGGCTTCTTCGACAGCACCTCCCAAACTCGCGACCTCTACGACCTAGAAGGACAAGAGCAGCAGGCACATGGGAACAACACCACCTGCACATTCCCCTCCAAGTCACACACCATCCCGACTTGGAAATATATCGCCGTTCCTTCATCGTCGCTGGGTCAAAATCCTGGAACTCCCTTCCTAACAGCACTGTGGGAGAACCTTCACCACACGGACTGCAGCGGTTCAAGGCGGCGGCTCACCACCACCTTCTCAAGGGCAATTTAGGATGGGCAATAAATGCTGCCTTCGCCAGCGATGCCCACATCCCATGAACGAATAAAAAAAAAATTCCAACTCTTGAGGTATGCTACTGCTTAACACACTCCAGTCTGTTGATTTCCACCTTAGTAGCGCTCTCTTGGTATTGCTGACTGTTTAGTGGATGTGTTACACAGTAACAAAGACAAATCAGAGGTAGCAAGCAGGCCTGGGATTTGGAAAGAGTCAGGGGCAATGCATTCAGTACTATGTTTTTTGAATACGTTCCTGCGAAAGTTGAGGCAATTAAAGTTGCGCCAGGTTATTTTGTGCTGCAGAGATGTGTGCTACATGCAAGACGTATATCATCAGTGAATGTCCCATGATGTTGCTCATGGTTAGCTGGATAATACGCTGATTTAGAACAGACGTTCTATACCATGTAATACACAATATATTATTTGGTTGGTAAGGTGGATCTGTGTCCCTTTGAGGCCACAAATTCTCACTGTTAAATAAACAGAGCCTCAGTCACTCAGAGCTTAATTGTTATTTGGTCAGGGAACTCGCAAGTTATACATTTTGGCTCCAGATCAGAAGCACTCAGTATTAATTAGTTTGTTTATCCCTCCTCTTTTTAAAGATTGTTTTGTATTTACAATACATGTGCAACATCTGGAGATAGAAGTTGCATTGTTTCTAATACATCACATGTATCTCCCGTGGCATTGCTCATGCTGACTTGCAGGACAGGCTATTTTATTCCACATGATCTGCAATAATTTACTAAATTAAATTGCATTTTTATACTATTATGGAGGTATTAGTGGTAGTCTTGGCTTCCAATTCTACAATCTTGTTTATATTTGCAATGGAAACCGAACCGGTAACCTTGATTGTTACATGTTCATTTTAGTGTGTCTTCATTTTATCAGAACTTTTTTTCAAAGCACAGAATACAGAGGTAAATGGTTGGGAAGATGTTCCAGGTTGACGATAGGTAGGATGCAGGTCTATATGTAGCATTGCTGAAGAGTAGGGAAGGGAAGCGGTCTGAGCAGTACCCAGGTTTCTGAGTAGTGGGTGTAGTGTTGTGGGACCTGGGAGGCGGCTCCAGAGGTGTAGAGGCACTTGGAGGAGTTTTATGATGTAGGAAGTGTGGAGGACAGGGTTGTGAGGTCTTTGTTTGATGAGAAGTGGGGAAGAAGGTTCAGGGGTGTGAGAGTAGTGGCTGGTCCTGGGATATCTAAACAGTTTAACGGCAGTCCCCCACATGTTTGAATAGCAAATGGGGTGTTATGGGATCTGGGAATTTTTGCATGGTTGGCCTGGGGCAATGAACTACTGGGTAAGGATACCAGCATTAAGGGGTGGAGAGAGGATTTTGGGGTGCAGAAATATTGGGGACATTAGGATCAGGTAGCTTGGGGGATGCTAAGGTCTGGTAGGATAGGAGAGCTGGGGTCTAGCAGTGTTGGGGGAAGAATGAGTCTGAGGGGGGAGGAGGCTGAAGGACATGCGGCCTGATGAATGTGACACCCTTTTTAGGTACATCAGATGCCTCTCCCCAGTGGAGTTTCTATAGCCCTCTTGGCCCCTTTTAGAGAGTCAGGATCTTCGGAATGCCTTCAGATGGTTGTTCTATTTTAGTTAGTTTAAAGCGCCTGAGAGATGCCTGGAGAATTATGGAGCACATATTGCAGTATTTTCCAACTCTTATTATACTGTCAGATAAGTGCAAACAGAGTTGGGGGGGGGTCTCATAGGTTCAATAAAAATAACACAGACAGAAGGAAAATAGCATGACAGAAAAATGTCACACTTACAGGAAGTGCACTCTATACACAGGAAGTGCACTCTATAGACAAGACTTTTAATTATATTATAAATGTAGATGAAGATTATTTGAAAATTTTATTTACATACAGTGAATTATTTAAAACAATTTTAAGAAGTTCCAGTTGAGAAAAGTATCTCAACCATCACTATGGTTCCAATTTGGGCATTATCGTGACCTCTTCACCCAGGTACTGTCACCTCAGGTTACTCTGAGCTCTCACTGTAATTGCATCACCTCCTTAGGTTCATAGCATGAGAAAGCTCTTCAAAACTTCTCGTCTTTAACAAACTGTTATAACTGGAACTGGTACTGCTGGTTTTCTGAAGGGATGAGTCATGAGGGTTTCTTAAATGAAACGAAATGAGTGGTCAACAGAGCATGCTGATATGAGGTTCTGTTTGAATGGAGTATAAGGCTCTCTTTGCAAAGTTGGCTAAAAAGAGACTGAGATTATTAGAAAATTCAAGCATTGCACTCCATCAACAGCCATGTGGAATGGTGCTGACTCAAAGTCCCAGGTTTAATTCCCAGTCTGTGCCGAGTTAACTGATCTCAGCTGGGGCAGCACTGGGGTTGCTAGAATTGGCCTCAATGTCCCTGGGCTAAGGAGTGAAGAAGGCTAAAAGCCCACCAGCTACAGTCCCTGCTCCTGATCTATATTGTCGTATTCCTCCTGTAAAAGGTCTGAGAGATACCAAACTGGTACCCACGCCTGTGGATCCCACAGCTGCTGACTGAGGTACCAAACTGGTACCCACGCCAGTGGATCCCACAGCTGCTGACTGAGGTACCAAACTGGTACCCACGCCAGTGGATCCCACAGCTGCTGACTGAGGTACCAAACTGGTACCCACGCCAGTGGATCCCACAGCTGCTGACTGAGGTACCAAACTGGTACCCACGCCTGTGGATCCCACAGCTGCTGACTGAGGTACCAAACTGGTACCCACGCCAGTGGATCCCACAGCTGCTGACTGAGGTACCAAACTGGTACCCACGCCTGTGGATCCCACAGCTGCTGACTGAGGTACCAAACTGGTACCCACGCCTGTGGATCCCACAGCTGCTGACTGAGGTACCAAACTGGTACCCACGCCAGTGGATCCCACAACGTTAGAGCAAACGTTATGAGAGGTGGAGAGAAAAATAAAATAACGTATCCCTGAATTTGAAGCCAGACCAATCGTCTAGCTGCAGGACCAGCAAGCTTCCAGCAAAGCACACACTTTTCATCAAATCGTTCGGTTCCGTTCTCCATCATTTCATTTATATATTTAAAAAAATGAGCAAAAGCTTGTTTAGTCTTTAGTTTTATTCGCGAGGCTTCTGATGTTGGCTTTGGCGGAGAAATGTAACCCCAACATGTTGAGGCTCGTTCAGCATGCTGCCAATGCATTACTGTCTAAGCTGCACCATATGCCTAACCAGAGAGAGATAGCCTTTTCTCCCGACTTGGATCATGAAAGTCTCCTCGTCGTCTGAATAATCTACAGAATATTCCAGCAGTGGCTCGCCTGATGTCTCCATGGGTAATTGCCATATGGCCTGTGCAAAGTTAGCTGATCTCAGTTATGACAGCTACAGGGGCCACAATGATAGACCTTAGTGCCCGAGCTTAAGGAATGGCAGTGGTAAGGGAAAACCAGACAGAGTCTCCATCCCTAGTGGTTACCCAGTGACCCTGTATGTCTGTGAGTGGTCATCAGACGAGAATATGATTAGGCTTTGGTGCGATGCCCCCACTGTAGAATAGCCCACAACTGCTACCTGTCAAGAGATTATACATGAAGAATGGCGATTTTGGGTGAGGTTCTGAAGCCTGCCAGTGGCCATGGAAATTAATCCCAGCAAAAGAGTCAGTGCCTTCAGGAGAGAGGAGAGGGGAGCAGTAAATGGAGAAAAAAAATGGGAAGGAAGAAATATTCCATCGGGGAAGAATCATCTGCTTAGGCCTGCCGTCCTGAAGGTGGTGACAGGTGGCAACAGGAGCCAGCTGACCATTCTTTACGAGTGAGTGTCATCCAGATGGAGACCAGATAGTAGTCAGGAGCAAGCACCACAGCCAATTCTTGTTGCCCGGTCCAAAGACATGAAAGTTGAACATAACGAAGTCATTGCTAACACTGGCCAACTAAATACGGACCAGGGATTAAACTTGGGGCCAGCAACACACCATGTAGTACTTTTGCCCACGGACGAGGAGGAGGAGGTAGGTGGACTGGAGGTTATAAAAGGTAACCACAGGCACATTTTATCAATCAGTCTGTGGGTTCCAGTCTCACAGTGGAATATGATTCATCAAGATTGAATGATGTGGGCTGCAATTTTAGATCAATATCCTGCAGTTTTTGCTGGATTACTTTCTTTTCAGGTGTTACACATCGTTAATCTCCTCTCAGGGTACCCAATAAATTTGGGAAGGGTCCAAGGCAGAACAAGCTGTACCTGGTCTACTGGAACCAAAGGGACCAATGGTCTAAGTTGCCTTTTCTGGTTCCATATTTTATGTTGTAATTGTCCATTTCTCCCTTTCACAGGCTGACTGAGAGAGACTGTACCCACCCAGTCAGTTTTATTGAATATTTTATAAAATGGGCTGGGGGCCAAATTATTCTGTTGGAGTGTGATCAGTTGTGCCTGTGGAAAAAAACAAAATTTGTCATTGCTGCTTAAAATACATCAATACGAGCCTCACGGAAAGACAGAGTATCTCTAGCCAATCCGACAGGAGTTTTACCTTGGATTTGTTAGTGAGTCCAGTCGCCTTGATGGACTTCAGCCTAGCATTTGTGCCGTTACCTGTGTGAAAACTGACCTTGCTTAAGTGAAGACCCACACACTTTAATGGAATCTTCTTATCGTGGCCAGTTTGTTAGCTGACAGACATTTAACATCAGACAGGGAGGTGGGGGCATCTCCCCAGCTTTTTTTAATATCCCTCCCAGAGCATAAAACTGGGATCACCTCATCAGACTAGGAACTGTTTGCTTGTTTATCTTAGAAATAACTTCTTTTCAAAAAAAAATTCTTTACCTTGCCCCGCACCCAACAATGACTGATTCTGGAATACAGTTCCACTGGTGCCAGGCATGACTCTCTCTCACCCAAGTGGTGATTCTTCACGTGCGAGCAGAGGCTGGGGGTGCTGGCAGGTTATGGAAGGACGGCACGGCCGAGTCCAATTCTATTCTCACTCAACGTCCAAAACACATTTATTTTCCAACATCATAGTGATCAGGAGCAGGAGCCATGGCCGATTTTTCCTCTCCCTAGCCCACGTGATTTCTAATACATCCTACGTGACTGACTGTGGTGCACTATCCCTCCTCATCCTCCTCGACCTGTTTGCATCCTATGGCACAGTTGACCACACCATTCTCCTCCAACACCTCTCCTCCGCTGTCCAGCTGATGGGACTGCCCTTGCCTTACTCAACATAGCCATTACCCTTGGCTCCAACGAGAACAAGGATGCCTTTTAAGGTCTCACGTGAAAGCCCCATTGGTCGCAAGAGTCCATGGAGTGAAGCACGTGGACAGTATGCCATTCATGTATTAGAGAGCAAAAAAGATTAGCAACAGGTACAAGATTTTGTTGCCAGAACTTAAAAATGTGCCTTTTCTTGAGATTGCAAAATACATAACTTCCTTCCCCCACCACCCCAAAAAAATTACCAGTGCTAGAGAGGAAGTGACATACATACAGAGATAGCACAAAACACGGTGTAAGTACAATCAGGATCACAGTAATGTAACACACTTACACATTATCTACAAGGGCCATAAAATAGATAGTGCGTCAAGTGGAAACTATTTGCTTTGGCCTCCTTAGCATCTGAAGCTGTGGAAGCCGGTTATCAACATCTCCATCATTAGAATTGGAGAGTAATGATTTCAGGCTGGCTGCTTTGGGCTGGGCCTCCTCCTCGCTGTCTTACGGTTAACCATCCTTTTGAAGTGAGCTCCGGACTTCTGTGCCAAACCCATGTGATGTACAGGAATCTAACAGGCCGATGAAAGGGGGAGGGAGGAAGGACATATAAAGGAGGCAAACATGCATGAAATCCAGGGCAGTGCGTTTTAATCTGTCCTTAAACCAGCTGTGCTGTTTCCAATTATTGTCTCGCCGCTCTCTGCCGTGATAACCATTGGCATGCTGAGTAAATGTTTGCAACCTGAGCTTTTCAAAGTACTTTGGAGCATTTAAAGTAGGCATTATTTTTTGGGGGGATAGGGCCTGGGTCCTTAATAATGGAAAAAAAACTGCTTAAAAAAATGGCACTGAAACATTGTCATGCTAAACCTGACAAGCTCACACTACATCTGCCATATGGGAACATTTTTGTGACATTATCTCATGCCAGCAGATGCAACCACGAAGGCATTGACATCAACACAGCCAATTGAGAAACAAATACCATTTGTAGCCAGAGCCACGGCGACTCTTGTCATGGATTTTGTGCATTGGGTCCATTTCCCTTACCGAGAGCCTAAGGTGGAACTTTTCCCCCTCTTGCCCCCAAAGTGAGGCAGCAGTGCCCCCCTTTTGCAGTTACACACCAGGCACTGGCTCCCAAACTGCCGCTGCTCAGGCATATTTGCCCTTATGACCCTCAGCGTCTCAAAAAACATATATATTCAGGCTGGGCCAATCTGATGGAAGAGATCGCATCTCCTCCCCTTCTTTGACGAGACAGTAGAGCTGGATTCAGCACAAAGAATTTCAAAACATATCTCAGAATGTCCCGGGAGATACCATCTCCATGAGGGAGTCAAACTAGGTGGCCTCTGCAGCTTCTGTGCTATGTTTAACACACTCCATGTCTTTTTTTTTGAAGTGGAATAAATATATATTAGAGTTGGGATTTCAATTTTCCCTGGGCAGTTTACCCCCTGCCCCACACACAGTGTGGAGATGCCGGTGATGGACTGGGGTGGACAAATGTAAGGAATCTTACAACACCAGGTTATAGTCCAACAGCTTTATTTGAAAATCACAAGCTTTCGGAGGCTTTCTCCTTCGTCAGGTGAGTGACGAAGGAGAAAGCATCCGAAAGCTTGTGATTTTCAAATAAAACTGTTGGACTATAACCTGGTGACGTAAGATTCCTTACATTTGTTCACACACAGTGTTCTCCCTGTTTCTCACTTCTCTTAAATCACAACAAATTTCAGCACAGGAGACGACCACTTGGCCTCCATGTCAGTGCTGCCGACTCTTACTGGAGTGCAGTTCTATAGGCACCAATTGCCCACCAGTACCAAACTCCAGTGACCATTCTTCATGATTTGAGTATAAAGGCACACGGGGAGCATCACAGCCGTGTCCAATGCCGAAAATCAGCCCATGTCCCATCACAGGGGAATCCAGGCCCTTCGTGCATTACAGAGCTGCAGCACAATGCAATACCTCTGGACCTCTCAATTGTGTCACAACTTCGTACCTTGCTCCCAGCCTCTGCATTCTACCCAGCATGAAACACACTTCCCCCACCACACCCACTCCACCCACCCCCCCCGCCGCACCTTATCACACAAGTAAAGCACAACATAGTAAATCTTAATATTCTAACTGAAACATGTAACCAGTGCCTCTGTAATCTATTTTCAGAGCCCCATCTTAGCCTCGGCTGAAACAATCAACATAATTTGTATTAAAAACAGAAAATGCTGGAAACCACTCAGCAGGTCAGACAGTATCTCTGGAGCGAGAAACAGAGTTAACATTTCAGGTCGATGACCCTTCCTCAGAACTATTTGTTGCACTAGGCACAAACCGTGGTAGCAGTAGATCACATCAATGCACCTTCCTCCCTTCTGGAATAGGGTAAAAAGGTTTTTGAAGATGTCAATATAATGCCCATTTAATGATTGTCCACCTCTGTTACCTTTCCATCCTGCTTTCTGCCCTTCAATCATTACCATCAACTCACTGAGAATCTAAATTCTCCAGACAAGGGAGACCCCTCCAATGAGAATGGCGGGTGTGCGGGGGAGGGGACGGTGGTCATCTCAAGACAACTGGAATCCCTTGACTGTAACGTGTACTGTGAGAGGATTTTATGTCCTATGGAAATGGAGGGGCAGTCAAGCCTTGTCAAGTGCAAAGCCTGTCGCACCGATTTTTGGATGATGCTCCAGGTCTTGGGAGGTGCTGATAGATGTCAGATAAAAGGAGAATGAAGTAGAGAGTGTCCCAATCCTATTACACAGACTTGTAGAGGAATTCCAAATATTTGAGTTCACCAGCATGTAATAGTAGCCATTAATGCTTCTAATGATCATCCAGGACCGGAGTTAATGCCAGCTGCTTAGCAATCTCAGTGGATTTCCTTTTGGACGTCCCTATTCTGTAGGAAATGGTCATTCATGAGGTGCACAAGCTGGTACCTCAGCTTCTGCACGCAGTCTTCACTGGCATCTGCCCCTTACAAGTTGGCATTGACACAAAGGCACAATCTCATTAAGGGGGTGAAAATTTCTCAATCTCAGCTGTCCCGTTTGAATGAAAGCTGCCCGGCATTGGTATGGCATTTATCACAGAACGGGCTGGATAAATATCCTCACGGCCAAAGAAAAAAAATGGCAGGCAGTGAGTGTGGCGCACTGACATTCCACTGGGATTCAGAGAGGGAAGTGGCTGTGCCCCGAAATGGACAGAGCATCGGGTCACTGTCCCCTCATTGGGGCTGGTCTTCCTTGTGCTGTGTGGCACTGTACCCGGCAGCCTCGGGCAGGTTTACTCGTGTGCGGCGGCGGGCGGGGGGGGCGTTTGGAGAAGGGTAGACGACAGCCCAGGGACAACAACCAAGACACGCACAGTCGCTATCTCTCCTGCGTATACCCACGCACGCCTAAGGGAAACGTAAACATTTACAATCTCACTCGCCCTCCAACCACTGGCGATTTTGAGCCATTGTTTGCACAGGATTGAGAGGAGTGGGGGGCGCAAAGAGAGAGAATGAAAGAAGAAAAGTGATTCAAATGGCTGTGCCACTATAATTATTTTTTGAACAATTTCTCTCTCTCTTCTGTGCCAGTGATAACAAAAACAACAGTGCAAAATTTAATAAATTATTAACGAAATCATGAGTGATGCCAACTCGAAGGAGCAAACGTCAGCATCTACTCTGTAAAACCCAACCCTGCAATTCAAGTATGGTGCGAGAATGGGGGGATGGGGTGGGGGGGAGGGGAGGGGAGGGGGAGGAGGAGGAGGAGGGAAGCACTCATAGAAGATAGACTGCCAAAAGCAGCTAAGAGCTGCTGACAGTTTTACGTCCCGACTTACAACACACTTGGTCAGTTGAAAAGCCTGATGAAACCTGTGGCTTGTTTGCTTCTTTAGGAAAGTGCTCGCCATAAATGATTCATTCTCACTCCATCATGTTTTCACCAATGTTTTATTCATGTCGCTCGAGTCGTTTTAATAACTCATATCGGGCGCATTAAAAAAAAATAGATTTACAGAGAGACACACAGGCTGCTTCCGAACTACGAACGTCAGATGCCTCTCAAAGGGCTAGGCCGGAAAATCTGGACTGGGCCCGATCGCACCGGAGCTAGGATTGTCAACCCTCCAGATTTGCCCTGGAGTCTTCAGGAATTAAAGACTAATCTCCAGGACACTGCTGCGAACAACCCAGGAGAAAAATCATTGGGGTTTTTAAAAATTGTGTTTTTAAAAATTTTCTTTGAACACGTTTGTTTACTAGTTATAAAAATATTAAACATGGGGGAGAAAAGGCTGTCTGACTGACAGTCAACAATCATCCAACTGGGTAATGAAGAGTCTATTCGCTTTCCAATTGTCATGGGAAGGCAATGTGCCACAAGTATGGGTGACCGATGGCAGGAGTGCGGGGACAGGTGGCTGGAGGTGGAAGGTCATGTGATAATATGTCCAGGAATATGTCCAACCAGAGTTGGCAACCCTAACCGTAGCGCGGGTATTTAAATGGAGTCAGCAGCTAATTTACCCGGTTTCAGTAAAACTACTTCACTTTGCTCAAAACCAGTGCCAACATGATTGAAGCACACTATTGTGTGAAAGAAATCCTCTCTTTTTGCTGTTGTCGACGGTGTGTCACATAAATTGACATCCCTTAGTAGCTGCTATAAAACAATAAAGCTCCTCTGATAGCCAGGCACGTAAACACCCTGAACAGCACCCTACAGTACAAAGTCATACAAAAAGAAAAAGAATACCTTTATCAGATCGCTCAGAAGTATCTCACAATGCACGGCAGTCATTCCTGTACACAGCAACATCCTTCAAACAATAACAAGGCAAATGACCAGCCAATCTGTTTTTTGATGGTGTTGGTTGATGTTGGCCAGGACTCGCTCTTTTTGAATCATGCCATGGAATCGAACATCGACCTGAACAGGCTGACAGGACCTCAGTTTAACATCTTATCTGCAAGATACCACTTCAGACAATGACCCTTTCCATCAGGGAATGATAAGGGATTTGCACATAAAGGGTGGGCCTTGAACCCACAACCTTCAGATTCAGATGAAAGTGCTACCTACTGAGCCAAGGTGATACTTTTGGAATCAGAAAGATTCCAGATTCAATTCTTGGTCTTGGTGCACACACTGTATTTTCTGAGCGGGTTTATGCCCCATGGTTTTTGTTCCCTCGTCTTTCTTCCCACCACCCACACCCCCGCCCCAACCACGTGCAGCCCAGAAGCCCAAGCTTCCACGACTGCCTGCTATTTCAAATAAGAGTGCAGCCCAGATGACTATCCTCTGGAGATTTTATTGCTCTAATTCGCCCTTCCCTGATTGCTGCTCTGCTTCAATCCCCTTGCAACGCAGCTGTGATTGGGAACTGGGAGCAGGAGGAAGCTGCCAATCAAAGTTGGCCTCACTAGTCCACAGTGCAATTCCAGTAATATCTCCATCAGATCTATTTAAAAAGAAACATCAGATGTTTTCACCTTAAAAAAACAGCCAATCAAATGCCAATGTGTCTGCCTGGTCAATGTCAATTTTCCAGGCCGTCCCCATACATTGCTTCTTCCATCCGATTCTGGGGGGGCGGGATCACTTCAAAGAAGAAAATAAATCATGTTCTCCCATAATTTGACTCTCATGTAGGCCCACTGGAAGCCAAATTAGAAAACACAGGCCTAGTCTTCAGCACATGTGCAGAAGCCTGAGTGTCTGCTTTCCAAATCAGCCTCCAGAGGGCAGTGACAATGGACAATATAATTACAGCAGAGTGTCTCAAACATTGGCTTGACATCACTCCCAAAACCCCAGGTTACAAATAAAAGTAGTTTAAGATTTTTCTTTTGCTATACTGCGAGGACATCCCAAGCTGTTACCTCACACATTGCGGTCCGCCCACTAAATCATTCCCAGAAACGGACATCTGCGTACCATCTGGGGAAACCCAAGTCATTTCGAGTCATTCAACGTAAACTTATTCAAGCACTTAGTAAAATAGTTTATGGGCTTTGAGGAGGGTGAGGCCGATTCTACTGAAGAGCATTTGTGCTTGTTCAACATGGACTCGAAGCCAAACATTTACCCACTCAGTGCTGCAGAGGTCCATTTGTAATTGGGGTAATTTTCATCAGAGTGTAATCATGGCATCTTTAGGCAACACACCAAGGATCCCATTCTCTATTCTGTCAATTGTTGAAACTGTCTAAACTGATTGATTTGTTGGGTATCAGAATCAATGGTTTGACTAAGTACCAGGATCAATAACACAACTTTAAACCCTTTCTCCCTCAAATTGAAGAAAGTACTTGATGCAAATGTGCCCCAGCAAGGCAGGCAATGCAGCATTAACTGATGCTATATTTGCATTTCATCAATGCTGTACAAACGAGGCAGTGCTGTACAAGCGAGGCAGTGCTGTACAAGCGAGGCAGCGCAGGGTACCTCAACTGTCATGAGTAGTATTAATGCCTGTTCTGGTGCTGTTTTGTACTTGGTCAAATGTAAGTATGTCCGAGAATATTGGCACCCCATTACTCCCCTCCCACATCCAGCAAATAAGGTCAAAGCAGCGCACAGCTGAAATCCAAATTCACCACGTGAGGAAACGAGGCACGATTCCAACACCTCGTGGCAGATTGCAAATAAACTAACTCTATAAAAAATGGAGGATGAATAAAATAAAAGTCGCAGGCCTGTGTTGAGTTAGTCAATGTCAGTCAGGGTAGCGGTAAGGACACTATTACTGAGGCAGTGCCCCTGGGCTAGAGAGGAATGGGGAAGAAAAGTCAGACAGTTTCAAACTCCTGGTTGTCACCCAGCGCCTTCTACTGCAAAGTGTTTGCGTGTGGATGTGGGGAGGATCGAGCTGGATTGTCATGACCGGACAGTTTAATAGTCCATTGACACTGATCAGACAAGGTGATGTTGGTGAGACACTGATGGACTGCCAATGCTTGTGGAAGTCGATCCCAGCAGGTGTTAGCACCGGGGCGGGGGGAAGAGGAGAGAAAATTGAACAAAGGAACATTTTTTTTTTAAATCAAATAAAAGAAAGACCTGTCTTCATATAGGAACCTCAGGATGTCCCAAAGTGCTTTAGAGCCAATGAAGTACATTTGAAGTGTAGTCACTGTTGTAATGGAGGAAATATCACTTATCCGTTACAACAATTTCAACAAAAAAGGTAAAAGAAAGTCTGATACCTCCTGCCCACACCACTGGGCAGGGCTGGTGCCCACAAACTGCTCCTCTACGATAGATACCCCAGATTGGTGGGATGCCTCAGGAAAGGGGGTGCTCACTATCTGCTTCATAACCAACTGCTCTTACCATCAATGTGCCCTCCCCTCAGCTCAGAGGCACTTCAATTCAGGCTCCAATTTGAAATAGTGTCATTAAGCAACAGACAGCTGGGAACCGCCTCCACACCAAGCACTGGGAATAAGCAGAACCCTGACACTTCAAACAGATTCCTGACTAAAATTAAAGTGCTGGTGAGGGGAAAAGCAAAGTGGCAGGTTGTAACATCTAAGTAGCACTTACTAATTTCACAACAACACTTCTTTTTTGAGGCAGCACTATCTAAAACGGGGCGGACTCCATCAGTGCTCAAATATCATGAGAAATTTCTTGACGCAAAATTAACCCCTTCTGCATTCATACAGTAATTGCTCGGTTGAATGGAGGGTTTGTATGAAGCTTGTACGAACTTCCCTCCACTTCTTCGAATAATGCCATTGGATCTTTTCCGTCCACTTACGAGGGGGCAGACGGGGCCTTGGTTTAACGTCTCCGACAGTGCAGCACTCCCTCTGAACTGCACTGAAATGTCGGCCTAGATTAAGTGTTCTGGAGTGGGGCTTGAACCCACAACCTTCTGACTCAGAGGTGAGAGTGTTACAACTGAGCCAAAGCTGACACTTGCTAGCTCCTTAATTTTAGTCCATCACTTCAAATTACTCTGATCATTATCACGATCAGAGATACAACAGCATTCCACTTTTATACAATAGAAATGCAGCCAATCGCTCCCCTGCCATCAGATGCACCTAGAAATAGGGAAGGGTCACCTTAATTTATTCTGACTGCAGCGGGTCTTGTGAACTGCCTCCAGATCGCCCCATTCCACCAATGCCTGGCTTATCGTGCCAGGTGGGAAGATACAATAGGGGAGAAGAGCGTCTCTCCGGCAGGCCAACATAACTCCGCTCTCCCAAAATCGGTGCAGCAATGTCAAGGGACCTTTAGTGTCAAAAGGCACAGCCCAAAGTTGAGAAGGGTATAATCTACAGTTATACTGCCGGCTGTGTTCACCGTGAAAAATCATCCTAAATTAGAAGTTTCATCCTGAAACTTTATTTTTTATCAAGAGCCTGTTTAAAGTATCTTTCCTGCCCTCCAACCCTGGTCACTTGTGCACGGAAGAAGTTACCAGCTGGTCTCACACTCGGCACGTTCTCCGCTCCACTCACCCACCCACAAAAGGACTCCACATTCTGCCATGCCATGGCACTGAATATTGCAGCACCAACCTATCGCCCACCCTACCCTGGACCTCTCCTCTCACAGACCACGTTACAAAATCCAAACACATTGTTATGGAGATGGTGCTCTTTAAAATGGAGGGATTTCAGCAAAGTTAGAATGGTTTGTAGATGACATCTGAAACCCAAGATTAAATTACAGCCTGGCTGCTCACTCACCAACACTTATTGATAAATGATATGAAACACAGTCTCAATAAAACAAAAACCAACAGTTGCTGAAGACTGCGAGACACTATTGTCAAATTCTCACTATCCATCAACAGAGTCACATCATTCATGGGACTGGGTAATCAGACAATTACCTTGCAAATGGTTCAAAAATTATACAGTAACATGGTGTGTCACTGAGCAATGTGGATCAGAAGCTCCCAGTCCCCATTCCCATTCTGTGCTCCGTTATAATACAAGCGTTTATATAGTACCTACACAACGAGCTCAACCTACAACAGTGCAGCACTCACTCAGCACTGGACTCGACAGTGTACCTGTACAATGAGTTCACCCAATAATGCATCCCTCCCTCAGTACTGTATACAAAACTTACCTTTTCCGCTGAAGATCAGGTGTGGGCGCAGCATCGGGGGGGAAGCGGGGAAGATTGCAGAGGGACATCGGTAGGGGGGAGGGGGGAACATCAGAGAGGGAGACAGGGTGGAAAGGTAGGTTTATTTTGTTTTTTAATTTAATTTATTTTGTTTATTTTTGCCTGATCCGGCCCGTCATGCCTGGTGTGGGGAACCCGGAAGTTGGTGGGTTGGAGCCGGCTTCCGAACCCGCTCGGGATTTTCACAGCCCCCCCCGTCGCCCGCTCCCAACGCACCCGCAATTTGATTTTAAAATTGAGCCCAATGAATACACACTACAACAGTGCACCTGTCCCTTAGTACTGGACTAAATTACTGCCTACACAATGAAAATAACCTACAACAGTGCAGCACTCCCTTAGTACTGGACTGAACTGTGTGCCTTCATTGTAAGTTACACTTTTACAACCTTCTCAACCAGAGAAAGGATTAAAAAAAAATTCAGCCAAGGTTCCTATTCCTGCTCACAATCCAACGACCCCTGCTGGAATTTCACAGGGAAAGCTTTGGTTCCCTGTCTGTGAAATAAATACAGAACAGCAACTAAGTACGCCACATCTTTTATAAATATTAACAGTATTTTTTGACAACACACACACAGCAGTCAACGCTCCAACTCTGAGTCACTAACATTAGTGAAAAACTGCAGTTTAAACTTTAATGCCTCAACGCCATTTCATTAAATATGAATTGACAGCATTTTCATTTGCATCGCACAAGCAGGGACACGCAGCACAGCACGAGGTGTGAAGAAACAAGACCCCGGAACATGACAGAAACCATAACAACACGATGGCGCTCTACATCAGACCGTGAAGTAATTAAAAAGAGAAAAAAAAGGAGGGATGTAAAGCAACAAAAAAGGCCTCTGGTTTGAAGTGCTCAGTTTAGTTGATGTTTCAATATTGCTGTGCACAGCTGTGTTCCATAAAGCACAGAAAGCTCCCCAGAGACTTTAGCAAGGCGCCCCACTTGACTTGGAAACAGTGTTACTTCAATCTGGTGTAGCACCTGATACCACAAGACACAACCCTGTTAAGTAAACAGAAAACAGGATTTCGATCCCATTCCCGCGCTGCACAACTGTTCCGGATATCTGAGTGTATCTGACTGAAAAATCTTCTGCAGGACAGCCAAATAAACACTGTGGCTCCTACAATGGCCTAGGAGGTATTGTGCTGCCTGGTGTGGCACTGAGCACGAGACTTCTCAGGTGCAATTCCCAATTTGTGCCGAGTTACTTAATTTCAACCCAGGCAGCAGTTGAGGCACTCAATTTGGCCTCAGTGTCCCTGGGGAGAGGAGGAGGAGGTGAAGGGAAAAAATTAATAATCACCACAGCACCCCCTGCTCATCATTCCAGTTAACTCCTGCTGGAAAGTGCACGTGTGTGGGTCTGGAGCAAGGGCTCGGGTACGATACATCGCGAGACCCACTGTCTGGGCTCGTACAATTAGAGTGCTCAATGAGGTGAGGGCAGGTTGCATCCATTGAATCACACCCCAACAAAGGTCAGCACTTTCAGGAGATGGGGGAAAATGAAGGGAGGGAAATGAGGGGGTGGGGGAAATGAGGGGGTGGGGGAAATGAGGGGGTGGGGGAAATGAAACTCACAGGGCAATATAGTTCTCTCATCGCATAACGACCTGGCTCACATGAATTCGCCATGGAAACAAATGTACTTTTGACTCAATGTGGTCCTTTAATGGTTAGGTGGGAGAGTCAGGCATTACTGACAGCTGTCAAGATCTATCCAAAAATGACGAACAGGAGAAAAAGAACGAACTTGTCTCCCACACCCTCTGGATGTCCCAAAGTACTTCACAGCCAATCAAGTACTTTTGAAGTGAGGTCAATGTTGTAATGTAGGGAAATTGCAGGAATCAATTTGCGCACAGCAAGATCCCACAAAGAGATGGTCTGTTTCTGGTAACGTTGGTTGAGGGATAAATGTTGGCCAAGGGACGAGGAGGCTGTGCTCCAGTCCCTCGTCCAAGTGTCCATCCATCACACGTTTGCTTCGAGAGTAAGTGGGGCCGGGCTATCTGACCACGAGAGGCATCACAATTAATCCCAACATCCACACAAGTGCACTTTCCAGTCAGAGTCACAGAATGGAAATTGGGAATGGGAAAGGTGGTTGATCATTCCTCTATCAAGCCAAGGAGCACTGAGGCCCTCTTAATCGCCCTCTGAAATGACCTAGCAAGCCACTCAGTTCTAAAAATCTTGCTACGAAAAGTCATAATAAGAATAAAACCGGATGGACCACCCGACATCGGACCACTAGGCACGGACACGACAAAGGCAAACCAAGCCCAGTCAACCCTGCAAAGTCCTCCTCACTAACATTTGGGGACTTGTGCCAAAATTGGGAGAGCTGTCCCACAAACTAGTCAAACAACAGCCTGACATAGCCATACTCACAGAATCATACCTTTCAGCCAACGTCCCAGACTCTTCCATCACCGTCCCTGGGTATGTCCTGTCCCACTGGCAGGACAGACCCACCAGAAGTGGCGGTACAGTGATATACAGTCAGGAGGGAGTGGCCCTGGGAGTCCTCAACATTGACTCTGGACCCCATGAAATCTCATAGCATCAGGTCAAACATGGGGCAAGGAAACCTCCTGCTGATTACCACCTACCGCCCTCCCTCAGCTGATGAATCAGTCCTCCTCCATGTTGAGCACCACTTGGAGGGAGCACTGAGGGTAACAAGGACACAGAATGTACTCTGGGTGGGGGACTTCAATGTCCATCACCAAGAGTGGCCCGGTAGCACCATGACTGACCGAGCTGGCCGAGTCCTGGAGGACATAGCTGCCAGACTGGGCCTGCGGCAGGTGGTGAGCGAACCAACACGAGGGAAAAACCTACTTGACCTCGTCCTCACCAATCCACCTGTCGCAGATGCATCTGTCCATGACAGTATTGGTAGGAGTGACCACCTCACAGTCCTCGTGGAGACGAAGTCCCATCTTCGCACTGCGGATACCATCCAACGTGTTGTGTGGCACTATCACCGTGCTAAATGAGATAGATTCAGAACAGATCTAGTAACTCAAAACTGGGCATCCAAGAGGCGTTGTGGGCCATAAGCAGCAGCAGATTTGTATTCCAACACAATCTGTAACCTCATGGCCCGGCATATTCCTCACTCTACCATTACAAACAAGCCAGGGGATCTTCCCTGGTTCAATGAGGAGTGTAGAAGAGCATGCCAGGAGCAGCACCAGGCGTACCTAAAAATGAGGTGCCAACCTGGTGAAGCTGCAACACAGGGCTACATGCATGCTAAACAGTGGAAGCAACATGCTATAGACAAAGCTAAGCGATTCCACAACCAACGGATCAGATCAAAACTCTGCAGTCCTGCCACATCCAGTCCTGAATGGTGGTGGACAATTAAACAACTAACAGGAGGAGGAGGCTCTGTAAACATCCCCATCCTCAATGATGGCAGGGTCCAGCACATGAGTGCAAAAGACAAGGCTGAGGCGTTTGCAACCATCTTCAGCCAGAAGTGCCAAGTAGATAATCCATCTCGGCCTCCTCCCGATATCCCCCCCATCACAGAAGCCAGTCTTCAGCCAATTCGATTCACTCCACGTGATATCAAGAAATGGCTGAGTGCACTGGATACAACAAAGGCTATGGGCCCAGATAACATCCCGGCTGTAGTGAAGACTTGTGCTCCAGAACTAGCCGCTCCTCTAGCCAAGCTGTTCCAGTACAGCTACAACACTGGCATCTGCCCGACAATGTGGAAAATTGCCCAGGTATGTCCTGTCCACAAAAAGCAGGACAAATCCAATCAGGCCAATTACCGCCCCATCAATCTACTCTCAATCATCAGCAAAGTGATGGAAGGTGTCGTCGACAGTGCTATCAAGTGGCACTTACTCACCAATAACCTGTTCACCGATGCTCAGTTTGGGTTCCGCCAGGACCACTCGGCTCCGGACCTCATTACAGCCTTGGTCCAAACATGGACAAAAGAGCTGAATTCCAGAGGTGAGGTGAGAGTGACTGCCCTTGACATCAAGGCAGCATTTGACCGAGTGTGGCACCAAGGAGCCCAAGTAAAATTGAAGTCAATGGGAATCAGGGGGAAAACTCTCTGGTGGCTGGAGTCATACCCAGCACAAAGGAAGATGGTAGTGGTTGTTGGAGGCCAATCATCTCAGCCCCAGGACATTGCTGCAGGAGTTCCTCAGGGCAGTGTCCTAGGCCCAACCATCTTCAGCTGCTTCATCAATGACCTTCCCTCCATCTTAATGTCAGAAATGGGGATGTTCGCTGATGATTGCACAGTGTTCGGTTCCATTCACAACCCCTCAGATAATGAAGCAGTCCGTGCCTGCATGAAGCAAGACCTGGACAACATCCAGGTTTGGGCTGATAAGTGGCAAGTAACATTCGCGCCAGGCAAGTGCCAGGCAATGACCATCTCCAACAAGAGAGAGTCTAACCACCTCCCCTTGACATTCAACGGCATTACCATCGCCGAATCCCCCACCATCAACATCCTGGGGGTCACCATTGACCAGAAACTTAACTGGACCAGCCACATAAATACTGTGGCTACAAGAGCAGGTCAGAGGTTGGGTATTCTGCGGCGAGTAACTCACTTCCTGACTCCCCAAAGCCTTTCCACCATCTGCAAGGCACAAGTCCGAGTGTGACGGAATACCACTTGCCTGGATAATTGCAGCTCCAACAACACTCAAGAAGCTCAACACCATCCAGGACAAAGCAGCCCGCTTGATTGGCATCCCATCCACCATCCTAAACATTCACTCCCTCCACCACCGGCGCACCGTGGCTGCAGTGTGTACCATCCACAGTGCAGTGCAGCAACTCGCCAAAGCTTTTTCGACAGCACCTCCCAAACCCACGACCTCTACCACCTAGAAGGACAAGAGCAGCAGGCACATGGGAACAACACCAACTGAACGTTCCGCTCCAAGTCACATACCATCCCGACTTGGAAATATATCGCCGTTCCTTCATCGTCGCTGGGTCAAAATCCTGGAACTCCCTTCTTAACAGCACTGTGGGAGAACCTTCACCACACGGACTGCAGCGGTTCAAGAAGGCGGCTCACCACCACCTTCTCAAGGGCAATTAGGGATGGGCAATAAATGCTGGCCTTGCCAACGACGCCCACATCCCATGAATGAATAAAAAAAAGGCCATATGTAGTCCCCTCCCCTCGCACCCTTTCCCCCCTCAGTTACAAGTGCAACCCAAATCAGATCAGCTAACTTAACAAAAATCCGTGATGAATCCTATATTTCCTGGTTTCTACGGCTTCCAATGGATAATGCATTAATTAGGAATAGACATATCAGGTGAGGTTACAATTGCTCAGATTCCAATGTCAGGAGATTCTAGGAGGGACAAATTTCTCAAAGCTGAAAAGTTAAATAAAGCATCAGCCACATAAAAAAGGAAGGTCTGTCAATATTTCACAGTAAGAGCAGCTTCAATCCAGACAAGAGAAAGAGCAAAATCATCGATATAATAAAATTGGGCAATATTTCTGCAGAGAGGCTGGGTATCATATCTAACACATTGCAGCTGTAATATGTAGCTCTGTTCCATAGAGTCTCCCAGACAACAATGTCCCAATCTCAAGCCACCACAGCACAAAGTGCGGGTGCTGGAATACAAAGTGGAGGAAGTTATACTTCAGGTGTATAGGACCTTGGTGAGACCCCATCTGGAGTACTGAGTTCAGTTCTAGGCACCACACCTCAGGAAGGATGTACTTGCCTTAGAGGGGGTGCAGGGCAAATTTACCAAAATGATACCCGGGCGAAAAGGGTTAAATTGACAGGACGGTTTTCATAAACTTGGCTTGTAGTCCCCTTAGATTAGAAGATTGAGGGGCGGTCTGATCAACTTAACTGGACCAGCCATATAAATACTGTGGCTACGAGAGCAGGTCAGAGGCTGGGTATTCTGCGGCGAGTGACTCACCTCCTGACTCCCCAAAGCCTTTCCACCATCTACAAGGCACAAGTCAGGAGTGTGATGGAATACTCTCCACTTGCCTGGATGAGTGCAGCTCCAACAACACTCAAGAAGCTCGACACCATCCAAGATAAAGCAGCCCGCTTGATTGGCACCCCATCCACCACCCTAAACATTCACTCCCTTCACCACCGGCGCACTGTGGCTGCAGTGTGCACCATCCACAGGATGCACTGCAGCAACTCGCCAAGGCTTCTTCGACAGCACCTCCCAAACCCGCGACCTCTACCACCTAGAAGGACAAGGGCAGCAGGCGCATGGGAACAACACCACCTGCACGTTCCCCTCCAAGTCACACACCATCCCGACTTGGAAATATATCGCCGTTCCTTCATTGTCGCTGGGTCAAAATCCTGGAACTCCCTTCTTAACAGCACTGTGGGAGAACTGTCACCACACGGACTGCAACGGTTCAAGAAGGCGGCTCACCACCACCTTCTCAAGGGCAATTAGGGATGGGCAATAAATGCCGGCCTTGCCAGCGACGCCCACATCCCGTGAACGAATAAAAAAAAAAGGTGTTTAAAATGATAAAGGGATTTGATAGGGTAGATACAGAAAAACTATTTCCTCCGGTGGGGGAATCCAGAACAAGGGGACATAACCTTAAAATTAGAGCTGTGCTATTTAGGAGGGAAATCTGGAACATTCTCCCTCAAAAGGCTGTGGCTGCTGGGACAATTGGAGCTTTCAAGACTGAGGTAGATAGATTTTTCTCAGATAAGGGTATCTAGGGATATAAGGTGGGTAAAGGGAGTTGAGATACAGATCAGCCATGATCTAACTGAATGGCGGAGCAGGCTTGAGGAGCTGAATGGCCTACTCCCGTTCCATATGTTTCATGGAGGAGGAATGGAAAGTCAGTCCAGTTACACCCATGCATTTCCCAGTGGCCAGTTGTACAAGGACTTTGGCAGAGGCCTGCTGACCCTTTGCCCCTTGAGAATGGTTCATGATGCCAGGAGGCCTACAAAAGGATAGAAATCATAAACAACTGAAAAAAGTAAATGGAAAAGTATCCCATCTGTGACTGAGTCAACAGATCCTCTCTCCCCACTAGACAGGAGTTTCACAGTGGAGATCTTTATCTCCTACCTTCCTGCCTGAGAACCTTGTGCCTGGATTATTGCTAGGAAGCCATGACTTTCCTTGAAGGGTTTTAGCTCATTGGAGAGCAAGAAATTGTTGTGGAGTTTGGGCTATTCCCAAAATCACAGCAGTATTTACTGAAAGCTCCCCATTCAAACTATAGGCCTTAAAGTTTTAATAGAGGCCTTTCTCCAACACCACGAATGCTTGTCTCTCTCGTGAGAGAAAACAAGAACTTGCAAATCCCTTAACCAGGCTGCGTAGAGAGAGAGAGAGAGAGAGAGAAAGAGACAGAAGACTGAAGAAGTGGACGATAACACTGATATCACTTGGCCAGTTCTCATGTGATATGTCCAGCTGCTTTTGCCGTATTCGTGAGGGTTTTTTGGGCGAGTGAACACCTTTGTATACTGTAAGGTTGCCAACTCTCCAGGATTGTTCTGGGGTCTCCAGGAATTGAAGATTAATCTCCTGGACATTGCTGCGAGCAACTCGGGAGAAAAATCACAGGGGCATTAAAAAAATGTGGGTTTATTTCACTTTCTTTGAACACTTCGGTTTATTAGTTATACAAATATTGGAGCGGGGAAGAAAGGCTGTTTGATTGACAGTCAAGAATCGTCCGATTGGTTAATGAAGAGTCTGTTCACTTTCCAATTGGTGTGGGAAGGTGGTGCGCTGAGGATGGACGTGTTGGGTGACCAATGGCGGGAGCGTGGGCGTGGGGTAGTGGGAGGCAGCTGGTCATGTGATGAAACCTCCAGGAATACATTCGACCAGAGTTGGCAACCCAAGTATATGGCTCGTGGCTATAAATCTCGGGCCTGTTCAATACTGACAGCTCTGCTGGCATGTGATGAGGCTGTGTAGGCGCATCCTTAGCAAGCTCGTTCCACCAAGAATACTAATATTGACACGTAACTTTCAAGGGTGTCAGAAACCAGAAACCTAAGTGACAGACAGCTATATAATCAGCTGTAATAGGGATAATGAGTACCACAACTAATCAGCTGGAAGACTAAAATCATGTCCAGCCTACAGCAAAATGAGCCTAGTCAAGAGCCTGAAATCTCCACTGCTCGGGCTAGGCCTAGGTCTAATTCCAGCCACTCCTTTTACATTTCAATTGAACACAGGCAACGATTTTGAAACCAAAAATAAACAAAGACAGACAGAGAAAAAAGACAAAAAAAATGAGCAACTGAGTGAGTATCCAGCAAACTTCCGAGTTCCTTAGTTATGAGTCAGAGGACAAATCAGTGACCTTATTTAGCAACAAGGTATTCACTGGAAGTGCACCTAATTAACTGACAACATTCCAAATAAATTCATAACATAGCCGACCACGATTTTAAAAAAAACAGGAATGCACACTTGCTGCATTTGATCTCTGACCTCGTGTAATTAATATCATTAACTCAGTGCAAGTAATCTGCCTGGATCTTTTGGCAGCACCCTATCAATGACTTCCCCGCAACAGATGTTAGACTAACAGGTCTAAAATTTCCTGGTTTCTCTGTCACCTAATTTTTTTTACAATTATATTAGAAGAAGAAAGGTAGACTAGGGTAATGCGGACCCTTTAAAAAAAGGTGCAGGTAATGTTACAATTGAAAATAAGGAAATGGCAGACTTGCTGAATAATTACTTTGTCAGTCTACACAGTAAAGGAAGAGGATAATATACCTGACATTCAAGGGAAACTAATAATGAATCAAGAACTGGAAGTAACTAAAGTAAGAAAACCCACATAAGCAAGAAAACTGTATTTGAAAAACAATGGCACTAAAGACTGACAAATCCTCAGGACCTGATGGTTTCCACCCCAGGGTTTTAAAGGAAGCCGGTGAGGAAATTGCAGATGCTTTAGCCATAATCTTCTAAAGCGCTCTCAATTTAGGAATTGTCTCTTTAGATTGGAAAATGGCAAATGTAACTCCATTATTTAAGAAAGGTGAGAGAGAGAGAAACCAGGAAATTATAGACCTGTTAGTCTAACATTTGTTGTGGGGAAGTCATTGAAATCTATAATTAAGGACAGCGTGATTGAGCACTTAGAGAAATTTAGCTGATTAGAGAGGGCACCCTGGATTTGTAAAGAGTAAGTCATGTCTAACGAACCAAACTGAATTTTTTGAGGAAGTAACTGAAGTAGTAGACAGGGGATGTCTATGGATGTAGTTTATATGGACTTCAAGAATGCATTCAATAAGGTTCCACACAAGAGATTGTTAGCTAAAATTAAAGCTCATGGAATCGAAGGCAAATTGGTTTAGGAGATTGATTGACGGTAGAAAACAGAGAATAGAGTTAATTGGTATGTACTCGAATTGGAAGGATATGACTAGTGGTGTCCCACAAGGATCCGTGCTGGGGCCTCAACTATTCACTATATTTATTAATGATTTGGATAACACAATAGAGAGCCATATATCCAAGTTTGCAGTGACACTAAAATTGGTGGCATTGTAAGTAGTGCAGACGGGAGCATAAAATTACAAAGAGACAATGATAGATTAAAAGAATGGGCAAAACTGTGGCAGATGGATTTCAATGCAGTTAAGTGTGAGGTCATCCATTTTGGACCAAATAAGGATAGATCTGAGTATTTATTAAATGGTGAAAAGCTAGGAACAGTGGGAGTCCAAAGAGATTTAGAGGTCCATGAACACAGATCACTAAAATGCAGTAGTCAGGTACAAAAAATAATCAAAACGGCTAATGGAATGTTAGTCCTTATGTCTAGAGGGCTAGAATATAAAGAGAAGGAAGTTTTGCTACAGCTATACAAAGCCCTGATTAGACCACATCTGGATTACTGTGTACAGGTCTGGGCACTGCACCTTTGATAGGATATACTGGCCTTGGAAGCAGTGCAGAGCAGATTTACCAGAATGTTACCAGGGCTCCAAGGTAAATTATAAGAGATTACATAAACAAAGCTTGTATTCCCTTTAATTTAGGGGGTGATTTGATTGAGGTTTTTAGGATTTTGAAAGGAATTGATAGGGTAGAGAGAGAGAAACCTTTTCTGCTGGTGGGGGAGTCTAGGACAAGGGGACATAACTTTAAAATCAGAGTCAGGCCATTCAGGAGAGAAGTTAGGAAATGCTTCTTCACACAAAGGGTGGTAGAAGTGTGGAACTCTCTCCCACAAAAAGCAGTTGATGCTAGCTCAATTAATAATTTTAAATCGGGGATTTATAGATTTTTGCTAGCCAAGGGTGTTAAGGGATATGGAACCAAGGCGGGTGGATGGAGATAGGATACAGATCAGCCATGATTTCATTGAATGGTGGAACAGGTTCGAGGGGTTGAATGCTCTATTCCTGTTCCTACATTCCTATCAGTCATTAGGTCTCGAGATGTCTCAAGGCTAGTACACAACACAAGCACAGGACGATACTTCAGGGCCAGGATTGGGAACAAACCACCTACGTTTGGCTTCAGTTCAAGTGAGAGTTCCACAGGGTTACATCAGGACAGGCAAGCAACAGTCTCAAGACTTACAGCAGCAAAAGGATTGGAGGAGTTGGGTGGTGACACAGCACATTGGACAAACTGCTTGCCCATTCACCTCTCCGACCTGGGTTTGAATCTAGCAAAGTCAACTAACTTGCTGAGGTTCATTGTTTATTCTTTGGGCATGGCCGTTTGGGTGAGGTACCTTATCATGCCCTGGAACCCGAGCAAGTCAACATCTTCAGGAGGGGAGAAAACAGTTGGAAAATAGAAGAACGGAAATCCCCACCAGCATCAAATCCACATTAAATGGCTCCACTTGGGGAGTGGGCATGGTTACAATCTCCTGATCAATCTGTGTCCAAATGTTGCCCAGGTCACTTTATTCCCCCTCTAGTTTTAATGCTCTCCTCGGCTACTTCATGGACTAATATCAAAACTCTTATGTGGAATTTCTGAAGCATTTCTCCCACAGCTGCACGACAGCACAACTTGGTATCTGACCAGCTTTGAAAGACAGCTGAAACTAAACAATAACTGAATGGGTTCTCCAGGCAGCTCATCAAGTTTATCCATTGGGCAGCTGAGCCACACAGCACGGGGATTTCAGGGTCAATCCTCGTGTATACTGAGTTAGTTGATCTCAATCACTGCAGCAGTAGGGCTGCTTAGAATTATCAGCATGCCTGGGCTTGTGGGGGGGGGGGGGTGGTGGGGAGGTGAAAGATCCTGTTCATTACACTGTGGCCCCTTGCTGGAAACACGACTATTTGGAAGCCAGACGAGGACATGATTAGGCGTGGCTGTGATGCCTCTCCATTGTTGAATAGCCCGCTAATGGCACCCACTGCCTGGCCTCGCTTGGGTTTGGCACCAGAGGGCCATCGGCCTGGGTCACTTCCCCAGCAAGCGTGAGCACTTCCAGGGCAAACTGGAGGAGGAGTAGGTTGAACTCGTTCAGGATAATGCATTTGCAAAGACAGAATGTGATGGGAAATGACAAAAGTATTGTAGGAATAAAACAGGGCTACACATATATGGCATGCTCCAAGGTACATCAAGGGGCTACACATATATGGCATGCTCCAAGGTACATCAGGGGGCTACACATATACTTTGGAGCAAACTGTATATCAGTTAATGTGGGAGAAATACACATTTTGTAAGTGATTCATTGAAGCAGCATTCTGAACACAGTAAGAAACGAACAAGCAGAGCTCAGCATGATAAGAATATCCAGTACCAGAGATGAGTGTCACTATTCCCACATTAATACCATTTGGTCAATCTATAGACTGCAGACACTGTCAAAAGATCAACAACACAGGGCAACGCAGACGGAAAGACAAAAGTCACCCAGCCCTCAGGGACACCCCTCTTGGTCCGCAACTGTGCCAATGAGCCCCAGGTTGGCGACAGTCCCTCCCCCATTTTGCTTTGCCCCCAGTTGATACCATTGATTTCTGTCCTGGGCTATGTTTCTACAGCCGCCAGCCACCCTCCAGCACCTCGCCTAAGTGTCCATTTTTCATGTCTGAGCGTTGGCAGACTGTTCAACTGCGGGGCACTTCACGGTGAAGCCCAGTCCAGTCTTCAATTGCCATCCACATATACAGCCGACCAGCACAGATCTCAGTGTGGGGAGCCAGGCTGATAATTCCCTTCCCTAACTTAGGGACGCTGTAGTCCCCCCTACTGCTGCCCTGACTGAGATCAGAAAACTTAGCACAGACTGGAAACTGAATCTGGAACCCTTGAACTTTACCTCTAGGCCATCAGGATATTAAGATCTCTTTTGCTCGCCGCCTATCTCCCCCTGTCTCTTGTTTCCTACCCCACGCCCAGCCTCAGGAAGATTGGGAAGTATGATGCAGTATACAGTGGGCTGATTATAGTCAACATCCTGTATCCCTATGTCACAGCAGGCTCTGTAACAGTGTCTGTACACCGATAAATTAGAAACAATCCCAGCATAAACACTGCTTCAAACAGCGGCCAAGGTTCACTGGACTGGATCCAAGGTGTAGCGTTACATTGTACAGTTTACTGTCAATTGACCTTATAAGCTGCTTCCTCCTTTCAGGGGAAGTCTCGCTGTCACTACCCCCCTATA
This sequence comes from Heptranchias perlo, assembly GCF_035084215.1. Classification (NCBI taxonomy): domain Eukaryota; kingdom Metazoa; phylum Chordata; class Chondrichthyes; order Hexanchiformes; family Hexanchidae; genus Heptranchias; species Heptranchias perlo. The sequence continues at coordinate 78,685,711 of NC_090331.1, forward strand.
AAAAGGAAAACACACAGAGTTACAGAGAACTAAGATCAAATCTAACATCCTTTGTTTGCTGCTGATTTAAGATTCAAATATTTATAATTTTGTGTTTAAATACTGAGTGCTAATGACATCTATTGAAGGAACCAGTTTGGAAAGTCAGTCCCACTGTCTGGAGAACTGATGTGAAATACACATAACATTGAGATGATTACAGCACTGAAGTGCCCCCAGGCTTAGGCTGAATTGATAGTACCACTTTTGCGCCCACATAAAATGGTTTTGGATGAGCATCTATGCAACTCAGAAGACTACCAAGTGCACTGAAGAAGAAGACAGACTTGCTTTTATACAGTGCCTTTCACAATTTCAGAACGTCCCAAAGCATTTTACAGCCAATGAAGTACTTTTGAAGTATAGTCACTGTTGTAATGATGGAAACACGGCAGCCAATTTGCGCACAGCAAGATCCCACAAACAGCAACGTGATAATGACCAGATGATCTGTTTTAGTGAAGTTGGTTGAGGGATAAAATATTTGCTGGGACTCCCCTGTTCTTCTTCAAAATAGTGCCATTGGATCTTTTACAGCCACCCGAGGGGACAGACGGGGCCTCGGTTTGAAGTCTCATGTGAAAGACGGCACCTCCGACAGTGCAGCACTCCCTCAGTACTGCTCTGAAGTGTCAGCCTAGACTTTGTGCTCAAGTCTCTGCAGTGGATTTCCTAACAATGCAATTAGCTCCCTTACTCCATGCTGCTGAAGTTCACTAACGTCCTCCCGTGCCCTATAATAAGGCATGGATATTTTACTTTTGAATAAAAAAAGGGGCACGGTCTTCACGAAGATGTTTTGTTTATTTTATGAGGAGATAGGAAAAGGAATGTGTCAATTTCATAATGACTACGTCTCATGTAACTAACACACTCGATGCGTTTCAGCGTGACTCGCTTTGTTGCGTTCTCGCAAACGACAAGAATAAAAGTCATGAGGATGGGGACAGGAAATAAGCAAATAAAACAGAGCACTAGCCCCAAAAGAGAAATGACATGAGGAGGGCATACTTTCCCAAAACGGGAATTTCTTGGACTCAGCTAATTTCCCTGTCGTTTACGTGGCTCCAATCATTGCTCCCAAGCCCCCAGACTTCCTTGAACTTGTGAGTGCCACCACTATCAGTAAGGTAATTCCATTACCTGTCCCATCACATCTGCTGCCCTTGCAAAGAGAATCAGAATTGTCTGCGATTGATGTCTCAAGCTGGTAGTGTGGGCAAGGCCCATAGCATGATGGTGGATGTATTGCCTTTTGTTGTTAAGTCCTTCCCAGTATGTAACAATTACTAACACAGACTTCAGGTAAATAAACCAGCTCATGTGCAAAAACGAACATACCTTGCAATATGCAAAGTCTGCGACTCTTTGCATACTGGAGAATAAAAGGACTGTGAGGTGAAAACATCAATTTAATCCCTCAGTTCTTATAATACTGCCAGCTGCAGAGATACCTGCACAATCAAGACTGCCTCAAACTCACTGCTACCATGCCTTTTCCCCTTAGTTTATACTCAGATGCATGTCTGTGCTTATTAAGCTGAGGGAATAGGATGGAGATGCAGACTAAGCCAATATAAAGACATCACCTGCCGTTACTGGTGAAAACCATTCAGCTCATGCCTGCGATGATAACACCACACAGTGTCCGCCCACTGCTTTAAAACTCAGATCAGTTTAACGCCAAACTGCACAAAACAGACTTAGAAACAATACGCTCGGCCACACTCCTGTCAGCTGACTGATCTGAAGTGGAAGTAGTCGGGTGATTTAGGTTTTTAATATTTGTAAGAGGACAGCTGGGAATGCCGGTTTTTAGACAAAAATGAGTAGAATCACAGGATGCGTTCCCCGAAACAAAAGGCTAAAAGGACACCGAAACTCAGCATGTCATCAGAAACCAATGGCCCCATTTATTGGTTATTAATGCAAATGTCATTTTCATCATTCTCTTCTCTCCTATTACGATGCTGATTCATTCTGGAATAGTTATACAGCACAGGCAATCCTCTGTAACCTTGCCATAGTGGCCATTCTTCATGTGCAAGCCTTGACAGTGATTGCTGTAAGTTCGACTATGGGCGGCATCACAGCTGAGCCCAATCCTATCTACGCCTAACGTTTACATCGTCAGTAGGAAGCACTGGATATACTTCCATCTCCCCAACTCTCTGCAACGGCAGGACATTGGAATCAGATCCAATGGATAGGTAGGTCATCAGAGGTAGTCGCCATTTCCAGCCAGATCCGCACAAGATTGTTCGTGCAACCCTCCTTTGCCCTCTTGGTCTCACCCAGAGACACACCACAGCCCAGTTGAGAGTGAAGGCAGGTGGCTTCCACCAATGCCCGTATATAATGTCACTAGGCAGTACAGGGGTACTGGAAGGTCATGGTGCCATGCTACGCTTGAAGAGAAATCTAAGCAGAATCTACTGAAGTAGGAGAGATAAAAAGGCTGGCTGAAATGAACGTTGTTTTCCAGAGTGGAGATGGTCTTGGAAAGCTCAACACTCTCCAGACATAACGTGTGCTCGGAAGTATGCCCATGTAGAAAATGCTACAACATTTTCTTACCGACTGAGGAGTATGGGAGGGGTAACGTTTCGAACTTCAGAAAAGTCAAATGAAACACGATTTATTTTAGCCACTTTCTGTCTCTGCATTGAGTACCACCCAGGCTTATGACCGACAGACGCCAGCATCAATCATCGTCCCATTAGGGCAGTCCTTGGGGAACGTTAAGTCTCTACAGCATTCAGTGAAAGGTCAGAGTCAAAAATTCCTTCATTACACCACTTCCCAGTCTCCGGGATTGCTTACCCTAAGGGATGTGGCCAACCATCCAGTCTTCCTGCAGATTAATTATGACGGGAGGGGGCGGGGGGACAGGGTGTGGCCTTTTAATTAGTTATCCATTGTTTAAACAAAGAAATCATTGAAGACAGAGTCTTTGTAGACAGAATCTGCCTGCTTCATTTGACATGTTGAAAAAGCAGCAACACATACTATTATTCATTTACAAAGTCCAATTGTGATGCCCCCCCCTTTCAATTTTCTCCCTCACCTGCCTGACTCTTGCTGGGGGTATAGTTCAACATGTAAAAACAGGGATCCTGCTACCAAAACAAAAAACAAACAAACAGATGATTTGCTGATATTGAATGGATTTACAGTCTCCTCAGCGGTGAAAAGTGTGATACCACAAATAGACTTCTCAAACAGTGGAAACGACAGTGGATTGGGTGGAAATCAGACTTGAGCCAGCAGATAAATGGTTAATTTCTGTCTTAGATTCTGACGCTGAATAAATTAACCATACATGGAATTTATTTTATACAAGTTATGCCTTATCAACATTAATTAGTATTAGTCTCCAATACATGGTAAGCATGCAAATAGGTGCTAATGCTGCATTATTTATCTCTACCCATGAAGAATTCACAGAGAACGCATACATCACCCAACAGGGGCTGCATTGGTGTACATTGTGTACATGACACACACAGAATTTTTTTTTAATTGGGGAGGGGAGGGGAAGAGTCGGGAGGAATAATAGAAGGCAGGAAGTTTCAGGCTGGGAGGTCCAGGATATTCTGCGAGTTTGAGAATGAAAGAACCACAACTGGGGAAACACGAGGATAAGTCACATCCAAACAGGATGGAGTTCTTTAAAAAAAAGTTGCAGTGTTGTTTTATTCGCTCAGTGCTTCTCGTTGCTCTAAGGTGGGTGGGGATGCAGTGCAATGCTCTGCATTTGTGACATCATGTGAGGCATCTCAGCCAGCAATTTAACAGAAAAAATAAATCCACAGTGGCAGCACTTGTCTCGAGAGAAACACCAGGACACACACTCCTGGTTTAACGAGTGTGTGTGGCGAGAACGCACCCTCAACTGAAACCCGCCTGCGTTTTGTAGCAGATCCGCATTAAGATACAAACGGAGATGCGACTCGCCAAGTGAGGAAAAACAGCCTGTAACTTTGAGGGGTTAACACGGTGCAACATTAAACTCTGCCGCTCGTTCCGGCAATGGTTAGAACTAGTGCTGTGATCCTAGGCACTGCTGCAATCAGGCAATACTGCACACTCCAGCCTGTAATATACGCATAAAATTCCTCACACTCTGATCTGCAGAGTGCACACAGGATGAATAGAGTACAATATACACAAAGCTGCACACAATGCAGTCTATGATATTCACCCTCTGTGATGCACGCCCCCTGAGTCTGTGAAATACATAAACAAGATGAAATGTACACACTAATTTGCAACATGCTGCACATTCTGGAGCCCCTGCCAAAAATGTAAGTGTGTTTGATCCCTGGTCTGTGCTGAATTATGGTTATATAACGCAGACTAGCAACGCCGCAGCTCGCTCTCGACACTGCACACCCCCGTGAAATACACACAGCGGTCCTCCAACTATATATATGTCTGTATGTATGTGTGTGTTTCTGTGCCTGTGTGTATATGTATGTGATTCCGTGCCTCTCTGTGTGTATCAATGTGTGTATCAAAGTGTGTCTGTGTATTTAATCGATCTGCTCTCCTACCGTTGAAGAAGCTCTTCACTTTCAGATACCCCACGCTAAGGCGCAGCACAGACAGTTTGTCCAGTCTGGCTCGGACATCCTCGGAGAAGGGCAGGAGGCTGGTCAGCTTGTCCAGTTCACAATTCAACCGATCCCTGTGCCTTTTGGACGGATTCGACTTTACACCGTCGATAGGAGGAGGTTTGGGGCTATTTATACATTTTTTTTAAAAGGAAAAAAAAAACAAACAAAAACGAGGAATGAGTCAGGCTCTCTCAGAACTACACAAACAATTCTAAAAACCGAGCTACATTACTAAAACTGGACTCCCTTTTAACTGCAAGTTGTTTCCTCATTAACTCCAAGTCTCTGACTCTCCCCGGGTCCGATCCTTACCTCTTCTGGACGGGTTTCTTTCTCTTCTTCATGGCGTATATACCGCCAGCGCTCAGCATGTTGTCGGGATAGTCTGTAAATGTATCCAAAGGGACTGGGGTAAATATATATCTACACAGTGACAAAGTGTCTCCGAACCCCTCCACACAGCCGGGATCGCCAGGTGCCCAAGTTTCAAGCTGTGTCCCAGATCGCAGCGACCCCGGCTAAGAAAGATCCCAGATTCTGTGGTTTACGAGACTGCGGTGAGGGTGAAGAAATCGTGCGGAGTCGGCAATGGCGAGATCCCAACTCTCTTGTGTTGTTTTTCTCTCTTTAACTCGATCGGTCACACGTCGGTTCAGTTCTAGCAAACATCACCAAACGATCCTTCGGTTCACAATGTGCCCCAAATTCTTTCTCTCTCTCTCGCTCGCTCCCACTGCTACGAGGAACTTTTCTCTCCGCTTCTCTGCATGTGTGTGTGTCTCTCTCTCTCTCTCTGCTTCTCTCTTCCCCCTCCCTCCCCGGACTGAGCTAAACCCATTTCGCCTGACATCATTGGCTCCAACCCGCTCCACTCCCGGAAAAGGAGCGGTGATGAAGGAGGAGACTGTTTAAGGTGGTCCTGGTCCTGGCATTTGGGGGGGGGGGGGGAAGGACGCTCAAGAATTGGGGAGGTCTCATCATGAGGTAATCGGGGATAGAATTTGGTTCCTAACAAGAAGTGAGGGAAATAACAACAACCTGCATTTATATAGCACCTTTAAAGTAGTAACACGTCCCAAAGCCCTTCACAAGAGTGTTATTCGACAAAATTTGACACAGAGCCATATAAAGAGATATTAGGACAGGTGACCAAAAGTTTGTTCAAAAAGGTTGGTTTTAAGGAGCGTGTTAAAGGAGGTAGAGAGGCGGAGAGGTTTAGGGAGGGAATTCCAGAGCTTAGGGCTTAGGCAGCTGAAGGCACAGCCGCCAATGATGAAGCCTTGGAAATCGGGGATGCGCAAGAGGCCAGAATTGGAGGAGCGCAGAGATCTCGGAGGGTTGTAGGGCTGGAGGAGGTTACAGATATAGAGAGGGGCAAGGCCATGGAGGGATTTGAAAACAAAATACGTAAAGTCACCCTCACAATTTTACAATAATATATTAAATCAACTCTTCTGATCAGAAATTATATTTATAGTTTTTTGTGTGTTTCAGAGATGTCCTATGAATGCCCTGTACTGTAATCCATTCCGCAGTGACAGCAAAGAAAAAACTTGCATTTATATAGCGCCTTTCACCAGCTTAGGACATCCCAACGTGCTTTACAGCCAATTAAGTACTTTGGAAGTGTAGTCACTGTTATAATGTACAAAATGCACAGCCAATTTGTGCACAGCAAGATCCCACAATCAGCAATGAGATAATGACCACATAATCTGTTTTTTAGTGATGTTGGTTGAAGGATAAATGTTGGCCAGGATACTGGGGTGAACTCCCCTGTTCTTCAAAAAGTGTCTTGTGATCTTTTACATCCACCTGAGCGGGCAGACGGGGCCTCGGTTTAACGTCTCAGCCGAATGACGGCACCTTCGAGAGTGCAGCACTCCCTCAGTACTGCACTGGATTATGTGCTCAAGTCTCTGGAGTGGGGATTGATCCCACAACCTTCTGACCCAGAAGTGAGAGTGCTACTACTGAGTCAAATACATCAAAAAACATCATAGCACCTACTTCAAATTCCACCCCCCCCCACCGCCGCAAACATTCTCCGCGCCTCTCCTGGCTGTTGCTGGGTTACGGTAACCATGGCACTGTCAGCCCTCCAATACCTCACTCAAGTGGCCATTCTTTGTGTGTGAGCCCAGATAGTGAGTGTTGGCAGGCACATCGGGGAGGGGTGGGGCAGGGTAAGGGGAGCCAACATAGCCCCAACTGCTGTGCATTGATGAAGAAGTTTTTTTTTAAAGAAGAGAAGCAGATTTCTCAAGCCTCAAAAGTATGCCTTTTCTAAAATAACCAATAAGGAGACACTGGGTTGCCCCAGCGTCATCAACTAAAAATCGAATAAAATGTGCCCCCTTTTTAAATGGGCACAACTAATAAAAAACTTAACCAAGAAGGAAAAAGGGAACTTATCAGACTAAATTTCTGGACATCCACTACACACTCCAGTTCCTGCAGTGCCCACCGGTCATTGGAGTGTTGGATGTGTGACAGTGATTCACTTATGATTCCTTCCCTCTGGTCGCTCCATGTGTGGCTATAAATTCTATGAGATGGTCTTCGTTTGTGGATGGTCTCTATTTGTAATAACAATGTTTAAAAATGTCAGATTAAATAAGCCGCATTAACAGTAAAATGAGATCACAGTGAGAAGGATTGAATCCTCTGAGGTAGAAACCCCACAAAAATACCTCTTTTTGCAGTGCTTTCAGATCTGTGGGGTTCCTTTTTTTCCGATCTATCCCCTTCTGTCCTGAAGCCATTGACTTACCCTGAAGTACCAGCTGTCCTCTAGTACCTCGCACAAGAGGCCATTGTTGGGCAAGTGAACCCAACCAGTAAGTGTCAGCAGACTTTTTGACTGTTTCTGTACCCATGCAACAACCACGCTTCCAACAAAGACCATTAGAGAACAATCAGGAACAGGAACCCTAGCTGATTCTTCCTCTCCCTAGCCTGGGAAAGCAGCAGAGATCAAATGCAGCACCTCAATTGCCGGACCGACAGTGTAAGGATTAGGGGAGGACAGTGTCGAACTGGATATGGGCAGGAACGATGGTGAGTGTGAGGGAGGGCATTTCATGGCACTGTTTGGCCTGCCCACATTCAAGGTAGCTGGCGATAAGCTTGGCTGTCATGACTGGTTTTCCACGTTTCCCGGACTGACATGATCAGTTGAGTTCTGGATGTAGATGGGTGTTGAGGGAAGAGAGAGAGAAATCCTATTAAAATCCTACATGTTCTAAATGGAACATCTCGTGACCAGCAGTTGCTTGTCAGTTACCTGTGGGGATATTCATTGTCCAGTTTTTATACATTGACCAAGTTAGTTAATTCCATTAATTCCCAGACCAATATGATCATAATTTAAATCCACCAACTACGGCCCAGAGAATGGACTGACTGATTTGCAGCCAACACTTTACTAATGCTACTTGGAAACTAACTACTAGTTTTTTTTTCAAAAAATATACTTCATTCATAAAATTTGTAGCAAAACATACAATACAGTTGTCATATCACATTCCAAACATACACAATACAGATTATACAATTATACAAGGTTAAATCAAGTACAGTTCAATGAACACATTGTACATAATTACAGTTCATGACAATCTGGGGTGTCTCATTGCATTATACTCAATACAGATTATTGATTACAGATTCATTACAGGTACATTACATATTCATTACAGGTTCATTACAGCAATTTGAATTTTACATTCTGCCCGGGGGGTTTCCCCAATTGCAGCCCCTCGGTATACAATGGAGGGAAGGCTCTAAATAGTTGCCTTTCCCCACAGAGCCTTTGCGGCGGCCGCACCCAGCTTCAGTACGTCCCAGAGCACGTAGTCCTGGACCTTGGAATGTGCCAGTCTGCAACACTCGGTCGAGGACAGCTCCGTCCCAGTTTCTGCCTCACCTTAGAAATACGCTCCTTCCAGTTCTTGGTGCACGCCCCGGCCCCCCCGAACCAGATCCCCAGCACCTTCAGGTAATCCGACCTGACGGTGAAGGGGACAAAGGATCGGTCAGTCCAGTTCCTAAAGAACATGGCCTCGCTCTTGGTACAATTTACCCTGGCTCCTGAGGCCAGTTCGAACTGGTCGCAGATGTTCATCAATCCGCGGACCAACAGCTGATCCGAGCAAAAGACGGTGACGGCGTCCATGTACAGGGAGGCCTTGACCTGAGTGCCTCCGCTGCCTGGGATCGTCACCCCTCTTATGCCCGCATCCCTCCTGATAGACTCGGCAAAGGGTTCGATGCAACACATGAACAAGACGGAGGAGAGAGGACAGCCCTGCCTGACTCCAGATTTGATGGGGAAGCTTTCTGATTCCCACCCGTTGATTGAAACGGCGCTACTGATGTTTGTGTCGAGCAGTTGGATCCAATTGCGGATTCCCTCCCCAAACCCCATTTAGGAGAGCACGTCCATCATGTACGTGTGGGATATTCTGTCAAAGGCCTTCTCCTGGTCCAGGCTGATCAGGCAGGTTTTCACCCCCCTGTCCTGTACGTAGGCGATCGTATCCCTGAGTAGCGCCAGGCTATCAGAGATCTTCCTGCCAGGCACGGCGCAGGTCTGATCGGGGTGGATCACCACCTCCAGGGCTGACTTGACCCGATTGGCGATGACCTTGGACAGAATTTTGTAGTCCACGTTAAGTAGTGAGATGGGTCAAACTACTAGTTGGTGTAGAAGAATGTCTCCATGGAGGAGGGGACGGGGGAGACTGACTATGTCAGAGAATCAAGTCTGTGCCTCACCCCATCACACTGCCTCATAGTTAGTTATTTTTTTTAAAAGCAGGACACATAATCTTGGGTTGAAAGTATCGCATATTCACTTTGTTGGCTTACAACGCACTTGGCAGAGATTTCATTTTGTTTGTTTCTACACAACCACAAGTACTATCTTGAAGTTACAATGTCAGATCATTTCCCACTTGCAAGTAAAGAAAAGTTTACCACAGGTCCTTGCTGCTGATACACATGTTCAGCTCCTATATTGTAACAACACCCTACATTGAGGTCCCATGCCTATCATTTTAAATAGAATCAGCAGTGTGATCCTTACATCAATCCGGTTATTAAATATTGACAAAGGTTTAGAATAATCTGCTGGATGCAGAGCAAAATATGAGTGACATTCAAAAAGAGGGTAAATATTATAATGGAAAAGTTAGGATACCAGAAGAATGAACTTTGGGAGAATTAGGATACAAGAGGGACGAACTTCACAAGGAGAGTTAGAGTACAAGAGGGATGAGCTTATGATGGGAGAGTTAGAGTACTAGAGGGATGAGCTTATGATGGGAGAGTTAGAGTACTAGAGGGACCAGCTTATGATGGGAGAGTTAGAGTACTAGAGGGATGAGCTTATGATGGGAGAGTTAGAGTACTAGAGGGATGAGCTTATGATGGGAGAGTTACGGTACTAGAGGGATGAGCTTTGATGGGAGAGTTAGAGTACTAGAGGGATGAGCTTATGATGGGAGAGTTAGAGTACTAGAGGGACCAGCTTATGATGGGAGAGTTAGAGTACTAGAGGGATGAGCTTATGATGGGAGAGTTAGGGTACTAGAGGGATGAGCTTATGATGGGAGAGTTAGAGTACTAGAGGGATGAGCTTATGATGGGAGAGTTACGGTACTAGAGGGATGAGCTTTGATGGGAGAGTTAGAGTACTAGAGGGATGAGCTTATGATGGGAGAGTTAGAGTACTAGAGGGATGAGCTTTGATGGGAGAGTTAGAGTACTAGAGGGATGAGCTTATGATGGGAGAGTTAGAGTACTAGAGGGATGAGCTTATGATGGGAGAGTTAGGGTACTAGAGGGATGAGCTTATGATGGGAGAGTTAGGGTACTAGAGGGATGAGCTTATGATGGGAGAGTTAGGGTACTAGAGGGATGAGCTTATGATGGGAGAGTTAGAGTACTAGAGGGATGAGCTTATGATGGGAGAGTTAGGGTACTAGAGGGATGAGCTTTGATGGGAGAGTTAGAGTACTAGAGGGATGAGCTTATGATGGGAGAGTTAGAGTACTAGAGGGATGAGCTTATGATGGGAGAGTTAGGGTACTAGAGGGATGAGCTTATGATGGGAGAGTTAGAGTACTAGAGGGATGAGCTTATGATGGGAGAGTTAGAGTACTAGAGGGATGAGCTTATGATGGGAGAGTTAGAGTACTAGAGGGATGAGCTTATGATGGGAGAGTTAGAGTACTAGAGGGATGAGCTTATGATGGGAGAGTTAGAGTACTAGAGGGATGAGCTTTGATGGGAGAGTTAGAGTACTAGAGGGATGAGCTTATGATGGGAGAGTTAGAGTACTAGAGGGATGAGCTTATGATGGGAGAGTTAGAGTACTAGAGGGATGAGCTTATGATGGGAGAGTTAGGGTACTAGAGGGATGAGCTTATGATGGGAGAGTTAGAGTACTAGAGGGATGAGCTTATGATGGGAGAGTTAGGGTACTAGAGGGATGAGCTTTGATGGGAGAGTTAGAGTACTAGAGGGATGAGCTTATGATGGGAGAGTTAGAGTACTAGAGGGATGAGCTTATGATGGGAGAGTTAGGGTACTAGAGGGATGAGCTTTGATGGGAGAGTTAGAGTACTAGAGGGATGAGCTTATGATGGGAGAGTTAGAGTACTAGAGGGATGAGCTTTGATGGGAGAGTTAGAGTACTAGAGGGATGAGCTTATGATGGGAGAGTTAGAGTACTAGAGGGATGAGCTTATGATGGGAGAGTTAGGGTACTAGAGGGATGAGCTTATGATGGGAGAGTTAGGGTACTAGAGGGATGAGCTTATGATGGGAGAGTTAGGGTACTAGAGGGATGAGCTTATGATGGGAGAGTTAGGGTACTAGAGGGATGAGCTTATGATGGGAGAGTTAGAGTACTAGAGGGATGAGCTTATGATGGGAGAGTTAGGGTACTAGAGGGATGAGCTTATGATGGGAGAGTTAGAGTACTAGAGGGATGAGCTTATGATGGGAGAGTTAGGGTACTAGAGGGATGAGCTTATGATGGGAGAGTTAGAGTACTAGAGGGATGAGCTTATGATGGGAGAGTTAGAGTACTAGAGGGATGAGCTTATGATGGGAGAGTTAGAGTACTAGAGGGATGAGCTTATGATGGGAGAGTTAGAGTACTAGAGGGATGAGCTTATGATGGGAGAGTTAGAGTACTAGAGGGATGAGCTTATGATGGGAGAGTTACGGTACTAGAGGGATGAGCTTATGATGGGAGAGTTAGAGTACTAGAGGGATGAGCTTATGATGGGAGAGTTAGAGTATTAGAGGGATGAGCTTATGATGGGAGAGTTAGAGTACTAGAGGGATGAGCTTATGATGGGAGAGTTAGAGTATTAGAGGGACCAGCTTTGATGGGAGAGTTAAGGCACCCAAGAGACAAACTTCAATGGGAGACTTAGGGTACTGGAAGGATGTACTTCGATACGACAGTTAGGGTACAAGTATGAACTTCCATAGGAAAGTTAGGGTACTAGAGGGATAAACTGTGATGGTGGGGTTAGACTATCAGAGGGATGAGCTTGGATGGGTCAAATCCTTGACTTTTCTCACAATTAGTGATGAGTGAGGGAGGTGGGGGGGGGGGGGTAAATCACTGCCGTGCCATCACTCCACCATGCCATGATACCCATCTGAGTATGAAATGGATATCTGCGTACAATAATACAACAAATTAGTAACATCAGAACAACGGCAGCAAGAGATTCTGACTCCTAAACTTGGCGGGACCTATTGGTTCCCTTTCCCACCCATTTTAAAATTATTTTTCTCCTACTCTTTGGTCCCTCAGTCGATACCACTTGTCCTTCCCATGGGAAACAACTGAGATTGTTATGTGATTTTCTTTTTTTCTCTTCTTCTTCTTGCGGATTTTCTCCCCTCCCCCCCTGTCCTGAAGCCATTGGCTTCTTGGCGGGGTACATTGCCGAGGGGACCAGTGCCATCCAGTACGTGGCCCAAGTGGCCATTCTTCCTGTGTGAGCCTGGAAGGCTATTTGACCGCAAAGAGCATCACAGCCAAGCCTGATTCTGTCCTCACCTGACATGCACACTTCCAGCAGGAGTCACTGGGGATAGTGATCAGGAGTAAAAAACACTGGCTGATTTTCTCCTCCATAACCCAAGGACATTGAGACCTAATGTAACAACCTTGGCAAATGAATTTCAATATAGATAGTGTGAGGTGGTACATTTTGGTAGGAAGAATAAGGGGGCCACATAATCCTTGGAAAATAAGAGTCTAAATGGGATAGAAGGGCAGAGGGATCTGGGGGTACAGATACACAAATCACTAAAAGTAGCGATGCAGGTTAATAAGGCCATTAAAAAAAAAGCAAACCAAGCACTGGGGTTCATTTCTAGAGGGATAGAATTGAAAAGCAGAGAAGTTATGTTAAATTTGTAAAGATCCTTGCTTAGACCACACTTGGAGTACTGTGAACAGCTCTGGACTCTATTTATAAAAAGGATATAGAGGCCCTGGAGAAGGTGCAAAAAACATTTACACGGAAGACACCAGAACTGAAAGGTTATACCTATCAGGAAAGATTGAACAGGATGGGGCGCTTTTCTCTAGAAAAGAGAAGGCTAAGAGAGACCTGATAGAGAGGTCTTGAAGTTTATGAAAGGGTTTGATAAGTTAGAGAAGATGTTTCCTCTTGTGGGGGAGACCAAACTAGAGGTCATAAATATAACATAGTTACCAATAAATCCAATAGTGAATTGAGGAGAAACTTCTTTACCCGGAGAGTGGTTAGAATGTAGAACTCGCTACCACAAGGAGTGGTTGAGGCGAATAGCATAGATGCATTTAAGGGGAAGCTAGATAAGCACATGAGGGAGAAAGGAATAGAACGATATGTTGATAGGTTTAGATAAAGTAGTGTGGGAGGAGGCTCGTGTGGAACATAAACACCGGTATGGACCAGTTGGGCTGAATGGCCTGTTTCTGTGCTGTACATTCTATGTAATTCTATGTAATATCACCACCCAAGCTGAGACCAGCCAACTCAGCGTAGACAAGGGTTGAATTCTAGGATCCTCTGGTCTATTGTTCTGTACTCTTAGAGACAAAGTAATTTTATTTTGATTGTTCAGAAAAAGACATTACAGTCTCCACCACTTATACCGCCTATGCTTATCACAGGCAGCTGCCTATACCGCGGTGGCAAATATCACTAACCATTTGCCATTACCATAGGAGTCAATTACAAATTATTAAGCGCATCGGCTATTTCAGGCAGTTCAATAACTACTCACTGATTTAAAAAGCTCTGCTGATTTCAGCCAAAGTCGGGTCTTCAAGGAGTTTCAATCAACTGTTCACACCTGGTTAAAGTGCGATTACCTTTGTGATGAGATTCTGAATGCAACTGTTAACAAGTAGGAGAGACAGTGGCCAAGTGCAGATCGCCTGTTTTTAAAAAATATGTTTGTTACTTCCTTTTTGGTTTTACCAAATCGCATTAACACCAACACACCCGTAATAAGCGGTGGGGACTTTACACGAAACATTGAACTAATTCAGGGTGCAGCTTGGAGCTCACTAAAATCTTTTAAATAAAATTGGTTAACTCCCAACAGCTCAGTGCATAATGGCACCACCTGGTGTGGGCTCTGAACAATACAGACCAAAAGGTCCCTGGTTCATGTCAAGTTATCTGATTTCATTCGGGGCAGCAATTGGCGTGATACCACTAGCCTCAACTTCCAGATCTCGGGAGGGACACCAATACTGACGTAAGTTTAGAAGTCAGAATGCTTTTCCTGCCCCACTGTTCTGATGTAACCAGTTTGTCATTTTAAGTATATATTATGCTCAGATATCTATTATGCACTCAGATGGGTACAATGGCATTGTGGAGTGGTGGCATGACAATGACCACTATAGAGTGACCTCTACTGGAGAGTGTGGATGTCAGGCAAGGACAGGATCACGCTCAGAGTGTGGTGCCCTGCACAATTAGACACTGTGCCCACACTTCCTGTCTAGACTTACACATGAAGGGGGTAATTTTGACTTTGCGCGATAATATAAAACGGGCAATAGCGAACCGGCAACCCGTTCGTTTCACATCTCTCCCAATTTTTATTTCCGTTGACTTCAGTGGAAATAATAATCGGGGTAAAATGGACTGCTGATTGGCTATCGCCCGTTTTGCACTCTCGCACAAAGTCAAAATTACCCTCTGGATGAGGTACCAGAGGGCCCTAAGAATTTGGGGAACGGAACCCCAGCAAAAGTTCTCTGCCTTCAGCGGAGAAGGGGAGAAAAGAGGGAGGGGCAATTTTGAAAACAAATCTGCATGAAATATGCATGTTTCACTTCTGTCAGTAAAATGTTTTGGTGTCTTTCACGTTTTGTAGTACAGTTGTGCTACCTTAAAAGATCTGTATCCTCCATGAGAAGGAAGCAGATCCTATGGTGTTTGATGATTCAAGTCTACCTTACTACAGTAACCGCTGGCAAGATAAACCACAAAGAGACCAGCTGGGAGCCTGAAGCTGCTCACTACCTGCAACACAGATTGAGTGGTTTCAACAACAGTGTGGTGTGTTGTGAACGAATACATTACTCTCCAGGAGATCTGATAATACATTCCACCAGGAACATACTTTCCATCCATTACTGGAATCCCCATGCCAATGCAGTCTATACTAGGTGCTCTGTCTCTCCAAATGATCAACCACTCCTGAGCTCTGGTAACAAAACCGGTCTTCAAAAATTAAAGTCGCAGTTAATTTGTCCCCTCTCCTTCTCCTCCCCTCCTTTTCTCTCCCTTGTCTCTTCTATCCTCTTCTATTTTCCCCTACAGGTGCTGGCCCTCCAATACCTCATTCAAGTGGCTATCCTTCATGTGTGCCCCATGGCAGGTTACTTTCCCACGAGGGAGAATTAGAGGTGAGCCCATTACTGTCCTTAGCTGGACATTCATACATGTGCACTTTCCAGTGGGCGGGAGGGGGGGGGGGAGCCAAGGGCAGGGGCGAGGGTGGGGAGAGGGTCATTACATAGTGATAATGAGCTGGAATCCTGGTTGATATTTTTCTGCCCTAGCCCAAGGGGTACTGAGGCCAATTGCAGTGCACCTAGAACTCTCCCGGCCGAGATCAAACCTTCCCGCCCTGGGGGGTTCAGTAGCTAGCTGTGGAATATGGTTACCCACTGGTCCATCACGGGAGCCCGGTGCCACTTTTAAACTGCCACAAGCATTGTTTTAATTTCACTGGGACTTTAGTACATGGACATTATTTAAAAGAAATTACAGAGGGTAGAGACTAATGAGGCTTGCAGTTTAATCTCTCTATTAACCATTCAGACTCTGCTCTTGCTTTCTGGCGCCATCTACGCCCCTTGATGGAACATCAGCTTCATTATTCACTCCCAGCCATCTACAATTTTCCATTTATTTAACTTCATACCATAAGATAAGAGAATCACCCAGTCCTTCCATGCGGCAACTTACACCAGCCAACTTCACTGAACATTCTGGAAGTTTGATTGGGTCTTTTTTTTTGAACAAAGAGATGGGGAGGGCAGGAACCAATAAACATTGAATTTTTGTTTTACCTAAAAAGATAAATACGCCTTACTTTCTCCCCCTCTTTAGGTCTCTCAGGCACTGTACGTGGAAACACAAGAACAGGAGTAGGCCATTCAGCCCCTTGAGTCATCACTTCTGTCATTTAATCATCTCCCGCCCTCCACCCAATTACACACCTCACTTTTTTTCCTCTTCCCTGGCTCTGTAACATCTCCCAGTTCTGATGAAAGGTCATTGACCTGAAATCTTAACTCTGTCTCTCCACAGATGCTGCCTGAACTGTTGAGTGATTTCCAGCGTTTTCTGTTTATATTTCACATTTCCAGCATCCGCAGTATTTTGCTCAATGTATTCTGTATTTCCTACAGCCCTATAACTCTACATTCCTCCAACTCTGGCCTCCTGTGCATCCCTCACTTCCTTCGCCCCACCATTGACAGCTGTGCCTTCAGCCGTCTAGGCCCGAAGCTCTGCAATTCCCTCCCCATACTTCTTCACCTCTCCACCCCTCTCCTTCCTTAAGACTCTGCTTAAAACCTACCTCTTTGACCAAGCATTTGGTTACCTGTCCTAATGTCTCCTTCTTTTGCTCTGTGCCAAATTTTGCTTGATAATGCTCCTGTAAAGCGCCTTGGGACATTTCACTACATTAAAGGCGCTATATAAATGCAAGTTGTTGTTGTTGTTGAAGGTGGAAATTAGATTAAGTTCAACAACAGCAAGGTGACACTGCTCCTGTGATGAAAGTGCTCCAGTAACAGGGTCATGTGACAGGGAGGGGACAGCATTATGTGGAAATAATTTGCAGTGTGTTAGTAGGATCTGCTATTTCTGTATATTACGTTTAAAATAATAGATTGTGGGAGGAAGCTTCAAAGCTATAAACTTATCAGTGGCACAAGATAACATTCAATCTGATTGTTCACAAATTTTCATAATCCAAATCCCCAGACTGGTTTACAGCCTCCAATATCCTCCTTCCTGTTTATTGTGTTCAGGTGATAAAGTTTGAACTCTTCTCATGTATAGTCAAGTATTTTAAAGTTTTATATAAAATGTACCTCCACTATGTATTAACAAATGTAAGGAATCTTACAACACCAGGTTATAGTCCAACAATTTTATTTTAAAATCACAAGCTTTCGGAGATTATCCCCTTCGTCAGGTGAGTGAGTGAATAAGAGGTTCTCAAATCGCATATCTTATATTAGGCTGGGACACCATCACACCAATCAAAAGGTGTCGTTGGTGTTCAGACAGGTTAGCCACGGAAAACAGTAGGTCCCAGTATGCTGAATACACATTGTGTCAAATTATACAGACAGAGAGAAAGAGACCCAAAAGGCAGAGAGAGAGTGTTTGTCTTCTGAGGAGGTCTATGCAATTCTTCGCTGTGGTCCGGCGGAACTGTCGATCGACAAGTCGAGCGTCATATCCCGTTCTTACGAGGGCGTCTTTCAGCGCCTGTAGGTGTCCATCGCGTTCCTCCTCGTCTGAGCAGATCCTGTGTATTCGTAGGGCCTGTCCATAGGGGATGGCCTCTTTGCCTCCAAACACACGGAACAGCCATGGGGACCAAATTCTCACCCCAATTCGCCAACATTTTCATGCACAAGTTCGAGCACGACTTCTTCACTGCACAGGACCTCCAACCAATGCTATACACCAGATACACCGACGACATTTTCTTCCTATGGACGCACGGCGAAGAATCACTGAAGAGACTACACGATAACATCAACAAGTTCCATCCCACCATCAAACTCACCATGGACTACTCCTCAGAATCGGTTTCTTTCTTGGACACACAAATCTCCATCAAAGACGGGCACCTCAGCACCTCACTCTACCGCAAGCCCACGGACAACCTCACGATGCTCCACTTTTCCAGCTTCCACCCCAACCACGTCAAAGAGGCCATCCCCTATGGACAGGCCCTACGAATACACAGGATCTGCTCAGACGAGGAGGAACGCGATGGACACCTACAGACGCTGAAAGACGCCCTCGTAAGAACGGGATATGATGCTCGACTTGTCGATTGACAGTTCCGACGGGCCACAGCGAAGAATCGCATAGACCTCCTCAGAAGACAAACACGGGACGCAACCAACAGAGTACCCTTCGTCGTCCAGTACTTCCCCGGAGCGGAGAAACTACGCCATGTTCTCCGCAGCCTTCAACATGTCATCGATGGCGACGAACACCTCGCTAAGGCCATCCCCACGCCTCCACTACTCGCCTTCAAACAGCCACCCAACCTCAAACAGACCATCGTTCGCAGCAAATTACCTAGCTTTCAGGAGAACAGCGTCCACGACACCACACAACCCTGCCACGGCAACCTGTGCAAGACATGCCAGATCATCGACACGGATACCACCATCACACGAGAGGACACCACCCACCAGGTACATGGTTCATACTCCTGTGACTCGGCCAACATTGTCTACCTCATACGTTGCAGGAAAGGATGCCCCGGAGCATGGTACATCGGCGAGACCATGCAGACACTGCGACAACGGATGAACGGACACCGCGCAATAATCGCCAGACAGGAGGGTTCCCTCCCAGTCGGGGAACACTTTAGCAGTCAAGGTCATTCAGCCACCGATCTTCGGGTAAGCGTTCTCCAAGGCGGCCTTCGAGACACACAACGCAAAATCGTCGAGCAGAAATTGATAGCCAAGTTCCACACCCATGAGGACGGCCTCAACCGGGATCTTGGGTTCATGTCACGCTACACGTAACCCCACCAGCAAGGGGAAAAAAAAGTTATCTGTTTTTAATATTCTCTCTCTCTCTCTCTCTGCCTTTTGGGTCTCTTTCTCTCTGTCTGTGTAATTTGACACAATGTGTATTCAGCATACTGGGACCTACTGTTTTCCGTGGCTAACCTGTCTGAACACCAACGACACCTTTTGATTGGTGTGATGGTGTCCCAGCCTAATATAAGATATGCGATTTGAGAACCTCTTATTCACTCACTCACCTGACGAAGGGGATAATCTCCGAAAGCTTGTGATTTTAAAATAAAATTGTTGGACTATAACCTGGTGTTGTACGATTCCTTACATTTGTCCACCCCAGTCCATCACCGGCATCTCCACATCATGTATTAACAGGGAGGGTGTGGTATGTATAATCTGTGATAATTCCCACCTCATTGAAAGGGTGCCAGCCATAGGCCGACCTCTCAGACCTCCATCTGAGGGTGAACACTCAGCCATGTGTTGAAGTTGCAAAGTGTAGCCAAATTTTGGCTTGGCCCCCGGAAGCTTTCGGGGCTTGTCCATTTATTCAGTTCGACACTGTCAATTTACTAATGAAATAAGTGTATGTAGATTAAAAAAGGCCAGTGATTGTTTAGAAACGAGGATGCCTGGCTTGAATTGAGAGTGAGTTGTTACGTCTGATCCCTGTCATTAGTTTTAAGTGGGCGTAAGCTTCTGGTGACTGAATTTCCTCTGTTGCTATTTTTAACACAATGGTTAACGTGCTCGCATTGAATTCCTGTCTGAGCTATTGTCTTGGAATCATTAACATGTTAAAAAAATAAAACACACAGACGACCCCGATAAAGCAGTGCAAATGGATGCAAATGCCTTAACGAGCACTTTAAAAATAGCACAGAATGGTCTCAACACCTCCCTCCCTGTCTAATCATCCTTATTTTTACTGCCACTTATGTGACAATGTAATGCAATTTTCACAAGATAGACAGCAGTGAAGATGGCCATTCAGCTTATCTGAGCTCATCCATTCAGAAAAAACCTGCAATGCCCCAGTCACGGAATCCAGCTCTTCCTTCAGTGGTTCCAGGGTTTGCCTCTACTACGCTACCCAGATATCATTTCCATACTGTTTGCGCCTGCTGGGAGCCTGGCATGGCTTCGGCCTTGC
Organism: Heptranchias perlo; assembly: GCF_035084215.1. Classification (NCBI taxonomy): domain Eukaryota; kingdom Metazoa; phylum Chordata; class Chondrichthyes; order Hexanchiformes; family Hexanchidae; genus Heptranchias; species Heptranchias perlo. The sequence continues at coordinate 78,705,866 of NC_090331.1, forward strand.
ATTCGTGGTAACCAGTGCGAAAAGAACCTCAGTGCCCAAACAATCTGTTGGACCATTAAATTAAAACTTTGTAATTTTGGCAAAGAGCCAGCACTAAATGTTTAGCGGGCATTTGGGTGCCGACGAGTATTACTCTGTTTATCCGTGCAAGGGAGCACGCTAGGGTTGCCAACTCTGGTTGGACCTATTCCTGGAGATTTCATTGCATGGCCTCCCACCTTGACAAACAGCCTTTTTTCCGCATCTACCAATATTTTTATAAGTAATAAACAAAAGTGTTTAAAGTAGGTGAAAACAACGTCCAATTCTTTTAATGCCCCTGTGATTTTTCTCCTGGTTTTGCTTGCAGTGGTGTCCAGGAGATTGATCTTTAATTCCTGGAAACTCCAGGACAATCCTAGAGGACTGGCAATCTTAACGCACACAGAGTTCCTCTGGTCTGGCCAGAGAATGTTGCAGAGTCAGTAATATAACTACTAGAAGAATGAACCTTAGTAGGAGAATTTGGGGGAGGAGGTCAGGGTGGGGGGATAGGGGGAGAAAGTCGGGGGGTAGGTCGGGAGTGGGGGTAGGGGAGGAGGTCGGGGTGGGGGTGGGGGTAGGGGAGGACGCGGGGTGGGGGTGGGGGAGGACGCGGGGTGGGGGTGGGGGAGGACGCGGGGTGGGAGTGGGGGAGGACGCGGGGTGGGGGTAGGGGAGGACGCGGGGTGAGGGTAGGGGAGGACGTCGGGGGGTAGGGGAGGAGGTCAGGGGATGGGGTGGAGGTCGGGGTGGGGGTAGGGGTCGGGGTGGGGGTAGGGGAGGAGGTCGGGGTGTGGGTAGGGGAGGAGGTCGGGGTGGGGGTAGGGGAGGAGGAGGTCGGGGTGGGGTAGGGGAGGAGGAGGTGGGGGTAGGGGAGGAGGTCGGGGTGGGGGTAGGGGAAGAGGTTGGTGGGGGTAGGGGAGGAGGTCGGGGTGGGGGTAGGGGAGGAGGTCGGGGTGGGGGTAGGGGAGGAGGTCAGGGTGAGGGTAGGGGAAGAGGTCGTGGGGGTAGGGGAGGAGGTGGGGGTGAGGGTTGGAGAGGAGGTCAGGGTGGGGGTAGGGGAGAAGGTCGAGAAGTGCCACTCAATGCTTCTTCTCTGTTCCGAGGACAGTTGGGATCAGGCATTCATCACGTGTAGGAATTAGATGCATGAACCTGTAGCAGGGATTTACGGTGTGGCAATTGTACTGTGAATGTATTGTGCCAGTGTGCACTGTGTGTTTTTAAATCCATTACCCAATATACGCATTGAACAGAACTGTGGGTTTGAGTTGCCATATTGTAGCATTACTCTGACATTTGAACAGAGGGGTTGCAGGGTCATATGATAGGTGGTGTGCTATTACAAGCCTGTTTGTTTTGTTTGCAGATGGGTAAAGATTTATGCGCTCTAGCAAGTGGTTTCCACAATAATTATTAATGATGGTAAGTCCATTATTCCTAGTCTTAAAACCATCAACTAATGAAACAGAACACTTCTCTAACGACTGTGAGATCACCTTACCAAGCACAGACCTAGGGTCGAATCTGAGACCTGGTCTCGGCTGGCCCAGCACCCCCACAGGACACAGTGCATTTATCTACTGAGTCTGGAAGGGGTTTTTTTTCAAATAAAACAGCCTTCCACATATCAGATTGAATGGGGACCATGCTCTCTTGACCTATGAGTAATTTGGATAAATGTCCAGCCTCAGTTCCTGTGTCACAGGCAATGAATCAGGAGGAGAAAACTGTTCCTCATACCAGACTAACTATATCATTTACTGTATAAGGAACAACAAAGGGAATAATTTGCATGGATCCACACACTACCACCAATTTCCTCCATCAGGATTACACTGATTATTTGTTCTGGGGTGAACTTGCTGCCGTGCTCCATGAGGAATGGGATAGTGATTGTTGTACGCCATCTAGAGTCACAGAGAGGTATTGTCTCTCTCAGTTGAAATAAAGGAAAGAATCTGTTCTTTGGAAGAGTTCTGACGAAAGGTCTTCGACCTGAAACGTTAACTTTATTTCTTTTTCCACAGTTGCTGCCTGACTTGCTGAGCTTCTCCAGCATTTCCTGTTTTTATTTCAGATTTCCAGCATCCGCAGTATTTTGCTTTTGATATATCATAGGGGAAAGAATCCTTCACTCGCACTTTTCTATTCATTTGCACGATTATATAGACAATATTGGCTAGGAGAGAATACTTACAAGGAATTAATCCAGTGATCACGTTTCCACTATTTAAAAAAATCCACCCCTTTCAGCATTCCGAAGGGACTGTTCCCTCCACAACACCCTGGCCCACTCTTCCATCACCCCCAACACCCGCTCAACTTCCCACGGCATCTTCCCGTGCGAGCGCAGGAGATGCAACACCTGCCCTTTCACCTCCCTCCCCACTAACCAGGGCCCTAAGCACTCCTTCCAGGTGAAACAGCGATTTACTTGTACTTCTTTCAATTTAATATACTGTATTCACTGCTCACAATGCGGTCTCCTCTACGCTGGGGAAACCAAACGCAGATTGGGTGATCGCTTTGCTGAACACCTCTGCTCGGTCCGCAAGCCTGACCCTGAGTTTCTGGTCACTTGCCACTTTAATTCTCCATCCCACTCCCACTCCGACCTCGGCCTCCTACACAATAATGCTCAACGCCAGCTCGAGGAACAACACCTCATCTTTCGATTAGGCACTTTACAGCCTTCTGGCCTCAACATTGAGTTTAACAACTTTAGGTCTTACCCACCGCTCCCATTTTCTCATGGACAGCAGGTGCTGGTAATGGAGGACGGCTGCACCAGAGTCACTGGGAGTGGAGGAGGTGTGGGCTGGTGCTTGGGGTGGGGATTCCCTATCAGTACACGACCGGCAGGGTGGTCCGCACCCCTGGGGTCTATTCTTCTCTTTGCCAGAATTTCCATGCTTCCGTCCCTCTCTGTTATTCTGCTGTAACCATTTACACCTCCTCTGGATCTATCATTTGTTTATTTACTTATCCCATTACCACTCCCTTTTGCCTTGGACCATCACCCCTTTTGTCATCTAATCACTCCTGCCCTCCACCGTTTGTTCTTTCCTCCCCCTAACTGTTTCCCCTGGCTCTGTACTTAAAAACTGTTAATCTCTAACATCTTCCAGTTCTGATAAAAGGTCATCGACCTGAAACAAACTCTGTTTTTCTCTCCACAGATGCTGCCTGACCTGCTGAGTGTTTTCCAGCATTTTGTGTTTTTATTCCACAATTTTTAAGGTGTAATGTGTATACTTGCCTTTGGAGCTTTTGGGGACGGTTTAATTTTCTGTTCTCCTCAGGGCCGGGTGTCTAGGCAGGCATTGATATTCTAATCAGCTGATATGTGATGACTTCTTTACTGAAGGATTATTACTGTGATATAATCATTGCAGGTGTGTAGCTTGCGATGAAAGTTTGTACGTATACCATGTGATCAGTTCCCTTTGCGTTTTCCCCTGCCCCCCCCCTCCCTCCCTATATTTGTAGCCTAGTTTCTGTGGGCCTAATTTGATGGATCAATAAGGGACACTGGGCCCAGGGACACCAAACAAGAATCAGCATAACGAGTGCCCCTTTTAGGGCACCACTAATATAAGAAAGAAACATATGGTTCAATCAAACTGAAAGAAACTCAACCTAAGCAAAAAGGTTTCAGCAAAAGCAAAGGGAACCTTCCCAACGAAATCAGAATGTTGCTATCAGGGACGATAAGTCACTCTGTGCCCTGTGGTAGCCACCGGTCACGAAAGGCCTCAAGTATACCAGCAGACACTGTGGGTAGAGTTTCCGCTTTGGGCGCAGTCGGGAAATTGTGCCCAAAATGCGCTTGAAATTGTGCTGGTTAGCTTACAGTCCAGGTTTCTGCTAAAATTTATTTGCATAATCACAAACGTAAAATCCTCCATGAACCAGCGCAATCGGGCAGCGTAATCGAACGTAATTGTTTCTTTTTTCCCATTAAAAAGTATTCCTTGATGTATTTAAGAGTGGTAACCTGGTGCAGTTTTATTAATACAGCTGAAAATGGGTTTGTCACCAAAAATAAGCATTTTTAATAAGGGTGGCCAGTCCTCCATCTGTAAGTAACCCGATTTAAAATCACTGAACATGACTTAAAACAAACTATACTGAAACAGTCAATCATTTCATTGGTGTGCACTAGTCAGTTTTTTGGTAAATTGAATATTTTTAGATATGAAAATCTTTTACATGTGCCTGCTAGTAACTGCACCTAAGAAAATTAGCACAATTTGAAGAGCCTTCCCTAACCAGCACAAGCGGCGGATTCTCGCAATGTCGACCTGGGGGCGTGGCCAGTTTTGTGGGCGGAGCCTGATCCAGGCGAATTGAATTTTAAATCAGTGTAAAAGATTACGGAAAGCACGAGCATAAGTTGTTTTGGGCGTCACTCACTTACGTTTAAAATTCCCCAATCTTTTGTGCTGGTTCGGCCAATTCCACCTAGATTGCACTGATATTACTGCCGTAGACAAGCAGAAACTAGACCCCAGCATGTTCCACCTCTAAGGCCAACTGGGCATGGAGAATAATGCAAAAGAGAGACAGTCAGCCATCCCTACAGGACGCACCTATCCTGGACATGTAAATCAAAGCCTACAGCACCTGGTATCCCCAGGCAGTTACCCATTCAAGTACTAACCAAGCCTATCTCTGCCTGGCTTCTAGCACTATCACAGCAGCGTGGATATCAGCCTGGTTTCTATGGGACTCAAGCATGAGGCCAATCTGGTAGCTATCATCAAATATGCCGCTTCCTAGCTACATGGATCAGTGTAAAAAAAACAAAATGGCAGGGAAACAAGTGGCGCTCTGAATCCTTCTAATTGATCTCACCGCTGACAAGACGACTGAAATAAATTTGTTCACAAATACATAAATAGCATGCACCGCAAGATTACTGGGAAATAACGTGCATGAGTGTGCGTGTGTCTCTCTTTAATAAAATCAAAATCAATTGAACTTTGAAAAGAAAATATCCCTTGTTCAACAATCTCAGCTCAATGTCACATATCATGACAATTTACACAGGTGCAACATTAACTGAATTGGGCACTGAGCTATCTGCAGCCTCACAAAATTTTGCCCGTTAACTGTAGATGGGGGTCATTGTTCCATTTGTTCTGGGCCCTAGACTAATTGCATCTCCGAGGTGTCCAATGCACTGGTTGATGCACAGCGGACTGGGCTGGGGCGGGTAGAATATTATCACTTCAAATGACAGCAGGTCTGGGGAAACTCTTTTCTCCCCGGGCCAATCACTTTTGCTCATTTTCACCTCGTGTTGTGATTAAACAATACTTTTAAAATAATAAACTACTCAGCTGTCAGAAGCAGCTTGGTTACTGGAATATTAACTGTATAAATGACAATAAACACCAAAAAGCAATTTCAAATGAAGTTTAAAAAATAATTTTTACTTCTGCTTGTTCTGTCAACTCCTTTTCTATTTTTCTTTCCTGTTTACCTACGGAACAACAGTCACTGCACTTCAAAGTAACTCACTGGGGTATAAATTGATCTTCGGCGGCAGTGTAAAGTGGGCAAAAGCAAATTGGCAGCCCTGATTTTCATTTCCATTGAAACCAATGAAAAAATAAATCAGGCAGAGTTCAAAAGGTGGGGCCGATTTGCTGTCATCTGCTTTGCATTACCGCCTAAGATGGATTTATTCTCCACTATATCTGGAAGGCTTTGAGCTGTTTCAGAGATTCGTGATAAGACGTTATATAAATGTAAGTCTTTCTTTGGTCTTTTTAAAAAAAACTGTTTCTACCTATTTTTCTATTTTTTTTAAATTGGAAGAGTCACTTTATTTCTTCTTCCAGCTTTTTAAAAAAAAGCAACAAGGTTTTCATTGGCTGAAAACCAGCTCTCGAGGGTAACTGTTCAGCTAATTGTAAGCTCAAAACACTGAAGGTTGACATGGCACATGCATAAACATTAAAGTGGGAAGGGCTATTGACAGACCAGTAAGCTCATCAGTGACGCACCGAATGATTAAACTTGGCCGCAGCAAAGTGACGCTTATTGTGATGACTAAATTCCCTTTGTGGTTGAGGTTAATTAGTAAAAAGATAAAGAAAGGAAAGAATGAAAACCAGGAAAAGGGTAACGGAAACAACGGTAAAGAAAATATATATTTCCTGGTTTAAGTTGATTTACTCCCACTTTACATCTTGTTGGTTTTTACTGCTTATATACAACTGGTGCCTAAATGGCTGTGGGAGCTCCGTCTGTGGAACACTATCAATTAGCACATACACCATACAAATCTTCTCAACTCAAATCAGAAAACTTGCTTTATTTTTCAGGATGGGACTGCTTTTTCCATTAGTCTTTATCAATTTTCTCCCTCCTCCCCTGCAATCAATAGTCCCTGCTGAGATATGGTTCCACAGGCACCGACCGCCCTCCTGTACTTTACCCAAGTGGCCCTTCTCTATCTCAGAGCCTAGGCTGTGAGTGTCGGCAGGTTACACAGAACACAGGAATAGCTGGATGAAAAAAGACCAAGGTCCATCCAGTTTGCCATCCTGGTAGTCACATGATACAATGATAATGGAGTTGTTGACTAATCATAGCAATCAATCTCTATCAATTAGTCTACAACAGACCAGAAGTGACACGAGGAAAACCCCCAGTGGTGGAGAGTGTCGGGAACCACAGGTCCTAAGTCACCTTTTTCCTCCCAAGCATGCTACACTTACCACATGTCATGTCTCAAATTATTCATATACTGCTGGCTGCATATAATGACGCATGTCCCGGCCAGAATGGAGATGATTAGGTAATTCCCCTGCTGTAAGTGACTGGGATTGATTTTAGGCACATAATTTGTAGGTAACTATCCTCCACTCACTGCATTTTGCTGGAGAAATAATCCTGCTTTTATCAGGAGTCTCTGTTGTAATTTTGGTCATGAGTTCTGTTTGCTGTAGTTTGTAGAGACTCTTTTTGAATAGACTCTATTTGCTGAGTAAATAGATTCTGTTTGCTGTAGTGTGGAGTGACTGTTTAGACTCTGTTTGCTGTTTGCTGAGTAAATAGATTCTATTTGCTGTAAATTAGACTCTGTTTTCTGTAAGTCCTGCCATAAGTCCCACCCCACCTTCAACTCATTGGCTGACACAGTGGTGTCAATACTCACTCCGTATACAGTGTCCCAAAATGTTAATTTCTGAAAGAAATCTATCTAATTTGGATTTGAATAAATCAATACTAACTGCTTCCACCGTTCTCCCTCGAGCATCTGTTCCATAGATTGACCGATTGTTTCCACAGACTAGTTCTGAATTTACTCTCCTTCAGGTGCAGGACATGTCCTCTGGTTCCACTGTTCTGGACAAGGTGAAATAGTTCTACATTATCTAGTCCTTTAATCCTAAAAACAGCAATCATATCACCTCTCAACCTTCTCTTTTCCAGTGAGAATGTGCCCAATTTACACAATTGATCCTCATGATCCAATCCCTCCATCATTCTGGTTGCTTTCTTCTGTATCCTTTCAATAGCCACAATATCGTTTTTGTACTGTGGAGACCAGAACTGTGCGGTTCCACCAATGATTTATAAAGTGCAGGATTACCCCACTATAGGGGGTAGCACAGCTCATTCTCTCTGTTGTTTCAGGCCCAACATGCAAGGCTCACACAGTTGCTGGCAAGTAGAAATTTGCTTATTATAGCATGGGACACTTTGGCACCAGGTGAAATGAATGCCAAGATAAGTCTTTGATAATGGGATTCAGTGTCACTGTCAACCACTCCTAATCAGGTATAGGCGAATAGCATAGATGCATTTAAGGGGAAGATAAGTACATGAGGGAGGAAGGAACAGAAGGATATGCTGATAGGGTTAGGTGAAGTCGGGTGGGAGGAAGCACGTGTGGAGCATAAACACCATCATAGACCAGTTGGGCTGAATGGCCTGCTTCTCTGCTGTAAATTCTATGTAATATAACACAATACTGTTGTATTCATGTGCTTTTGCCCCAACCTGAAAAGCATTACCCCTTGCTGCACTAGTGTGACATTCCCATCCTTACAAACTCTCTGACTGAGAAATTTACAGCCAAGTTGTGCTGAATTGTGAGAGTTTTGTACTGTAGGGGACTTGTGCCCACTGGAAACTGGATTGATTGAAACTCTTATGGTCGGCATGGAGACTTTCATCCCATCTGGATATGAGCCCAGTCCCAGAGATAAAAGGACAGTGTGCTAATCCACTTTGCCACCCAGTCTCATTTTGTTTCAATTTTTAAAAACAAAATGCCTTTTTTTTTCTTTTCCACTGCAGTCTGTAATTCTCTTGACCTTGGAGCCACAGCTCTGACAGAGAACAATGAACAGTTTGGAGCAAAGTTTATTGAGAAGGCAAATTTCCAATAGTTTGCCTCCAGTCAGAACCTTTACTCATCGCTGCCAGTCTAATGAAGGTCTAAAATGTCCCCATGATTATTCTGGGATTTCACTGCAGCTTTAAAGTATTTTCTTCCCTTCCTCTTTCTTGAGCTCTAGAACCCTCCAAGAACACTGTGTTCCCCCAACTCTGGCCTCTTGTGCACCCCCCCACTTCCTTCACCCCATCATTGGCGGCCGTGCCTTCAGTCGCTGGGCCCTAAGCTCCGGAATTCCCTCCCTAAACCTCTCCGCCTCTTTCTTTTCCTTTAAGACCCTCCTTACAACTTGCCTCTTTGACCAGTCACCTGTCCTAGTATCTCCTCCTTTGGCTGATTTCGCTCCTGTGAAGAGCCTTGGGATGTTTTCCTACGTTAAAAGCGCTATATAAATGCAAGTTGTTGTTGGGCCTCCCTGTGCAATTCACCATCCTCCTGGTTGAGAAGATGCAAAGTAACCTGCTCCGAGGCCCCAGTCAATACCATTCTGAAACTTACTGCTAGGACTTGTACAAGACTCCCCTCTGGTTTTACCTCTGTTCTCTGAAGTGCCTGTCCTCAGCCTAGTACCTCTCCATATCATCACAACTGAGATTGGAAATTCACCACATGAAGAATTGGAGGCACGAATCCGCACCCTGAAACTCAATCGCACAGCAAGGTGCAACATTCTTGTAAGAGGCATTAGGCTCAAACGTGAACCTCAATAATGTCTGATAATAAAATAGTAGCCGCCATCACCAAAGAGTAACCAGGAGTGCTAAGATGGCCGTAATATGTGCAGAGGCTGCTCAGAAAATAGGAAGGAGAAATGTGTTTATTGATGGCAATGCCAATGTTAACTGCAGATACAGCTAGGATCAAGGTAAGACTCCAGGTCCCAAGGACAATAATCAGAGTGCGTGAGAGGGCTGGTAGAAAGGGTCAGTCAGGGCTCTGCAGTAGGCCATGGTAGTAATGTGATGTTCTTGAAAGATGGCAGATGTTCAGTGCAAAATGTTCCGGCCTCGCACCAGGACTAGTACTGAACAGAAATGATGCCAACCACTGTGCAGTATCATACGGTCGGAATATGCAGAATTGGTCCCAAGAAGTTCAGCCATCCTCCAAAGCAGGAGAGGAACTGGAAGCCACTTTTGGTGGACGTAACAAAAGGGTTAGGACAGCAGCTGAAATAGTTGGGCAAACCCATTCTGATAGAATTTAGGGTACCAATATGTCCTGTGATCTGAAAGGGAGCAAGAGATCTGCTGTATCCAACAATGATTTCCCTGACTGTACTCCATTAAATAACATCAAACCTGCTGATGAGCGTATAGTTGTGTATTCACACTATATCTGCTGGTATAATCAGATGGTGGTCCCAACCTTGGTGAGAGAGCTGTTGGACGCTGATCTTACTCTTCTTGATTGCCAACGAGTCACTTCAAGAAGACCTAATGCTTCTTGGTTAAGGGAAGTTGCAAAACAGCCAAATGCTAGAAAACTACTTGATCCCTGGCAAAGCAGGAAGACACATCACGCTATCAAATAACCAAACAGTGTTTGAACGTGAAGTGTTGCATTGCTGCTGGCTACGGAAAGGCCACAAAAGCCTTTTTTTTCTGTTAACCTACTGTACAACCAATCCTCAACATTGATTGTTTTCTTAGGAATGGTAAGAAAGAAAGACTTTCATTTCTATAGCGCCTTCCATGACCTCTGGATGTCCCAAAGTGCTTTACAGCCAATTAAGTATTTTTGAAGTGTAGCCACTGTTGTAACGTAGAAAACTTGGCAGCCAATTTGCACACAGCAAGCTCCCACAAACAGCAATGAGATAATGATCAGATAATCTGTTTTAGTGATGTTAATTGAGAGATACACATTGGCCAGGACACCGGGAGAACTCTTCTTTGAACCAGTGCCATGGGATCTTTTACGTCCACCTGAGAAGGCAGATGGGGCCTCGGTTTAACGTCTCATCCAAAGACGGCACCTCCGACAGTGCAGCACTCCCTCAGTACTGAACTGTAGCATAGATTTTGTGCTCAAGTCTCTGGAGTGGGGATTGAATCGACAACCTTCTGACTCAGAGGTGAGAGTGCTATCATTGATCCACGGCTGACATCTTGCTAGGTCAGACTAGGGTATGATTCATGGGTCTCCAGTACTTCATCCAAATGACTATTCTCAGGTGGGAGCCTTGACTGAGCCACAGGGGACATTACAGCTGACTCTCATCCTGTCTTCACTCAGTGTCTACAAGTGCCTTTCCAGCATGAGTGAATGCATAACAACCAGGAATTGGTTGATTTTCTGGTATGTAAACTAACCAAGGGTCATTGAGGCCAATCGTAATACCCCTGCCGCCACCCTGGCTGAGATCAGCTAAGTCAATATAGGCCAAACATGGGAGCGTGCTAGCTCGCTAGCTTGTATGACTCAGTCCCACACCATGCGCTTTATTTACCCAGTGGGTCAGCTGGGGAGCCCTATTTTTTCTTATATAAAGTTCCATGCTGGTTTTTCACTTTTTCTAAATAGCCACTGAAAATAAAGAAACAAAACTCCTCCAAAAGATCACATTTCTGTTTATATGAAATTCTAAGGTATGTGATTAAAATAATTTACCTCACCCAACTCCTGGCTGCATGTAATCATAGATTCATAGAATCATACAGCACAGAGGGAGGCCATTCAGCCCATCCTGCCTGTGCCGGCTCTCTGGGCGAGCTACCAATTGGTTCCACTCCCCTGCTCTTTCCTCAAAGCCCTGCAAATTTTTCCTTTTTAAGTAGAGATCCAATTGTACCATTAAAGTTTCTGAGGACCTGATGTAATGTATTACAGTAAAAGTCAGTATTAGTTTGGAGGAATAAGTGACCTATATAGTATGCATTTTGTCCCCTTCTATCCTGAAGGTACCGGTTCATGCTGGTGTACAGTGCCAACAGAACTATGCAGCCTCCAGTCCGTCTTCCAAGTGGCCATTCCTCATGCTTAAGGCTACTGAGTGAGCCTCAGCAGGCCATTTGACCTTGGGGCAAGGGGCTTCACAGCCCAGCCTGTTCCTGTCCACACGGATGCTCGTTCCCGTAGGAGTCACTGCATAGCAATCAAAAATGGGAATCTCAGTTAATTGTCCATTCCATTGTTCGGGGGCAGCAAGGGTAAATGTAGCACCCCTGTCACCATCCGGGCTGAGATCAGCTAAAGCAAGGGATCCAACCTGGGACCTTCCTGATCGACATGGTTCAGTTACACACAGCACATTTACCAACTAAAAATGTCAGGGGAAGCAAAATCTTCTTGTAGCTTACTGCTGTAAAAGAAGCCTTTGTGGATCTTTGTGGAGCTGCAATTCAGCAACTCAAGTTTGACAAGAGCAACTTATAAGGAGGATGCTGTGGGGGCACGTAGCAACTGAAATGTGAGTGACATCTGGATGACACCTAATCCTAAAGAAAACAGAAGAACGAAAGGCACAATATTCATCTATGTTTTTACTTAATTCTTTCTCCTAGTCATGTGTTGCATCTTATATACAGCTATTATCAAGAGATGTTGTCTCTGTGGTAATATAGGAACATAGGAACAAGAGTAGGCCATTCAGCCCCTCGTGCCTGCTCCGCCGTTTGATAAGATCATGGCTGATCTGTGATCTAACTCCATATACCTGCTTTTGGCCCATATCCCTTAATACCTTTGGTTGCCAAAAAGCTTTCTATCTCAGATTTAAATTTAGCAATTGAGCTAGTATCAATTGCCGTTTGCGGAAGAGAGTTCCAAACTTCTACAACCCTTTGTGTGTAGAAATGTTTTCTAATCTCGCTCCTGAAAGGTCTGGCTCTAATTTTTAGACTGTGCCCCCTACTCCTAAAATCCTCAATCAGCGGAAATAGTTTCTCTCTATCCACCCTATCTGTTCCCCTTAATACCTTATAAACTTCGATCAGATCACCCCTTAACCTTCTAAACTCTAGAGAATACAACCCCAATTTGTGTAATCTCTCCTCGTAACTTAACCCTTGAAGTCCGGGTATCATTCTAGTAAACCTACGCTGCACTCCCTCCAAGGCCAATATGTCATTGTGAAGGTGCGGTGCCCAGAACTGCTCACAGTACTCCAGGTGCGGTCTAACCAGGGTTTTGTATAGCTGCAGCATAACTTCTGCCCCCTTGTACTCTAGTCCTCTAGATATAAAGGCCAGCATTCCATTTGCCTTCTTGATCATTTTCTGCACCTGTTCATGATACTTCAATGATCTATGTACCTGAACCCCTAAGTCCCTTTGGACATCCACTGTTTTTAATGACTCAATACAAGTTTGCCAAAAAAATTGCATAGAGCGGTGCCAACGGTCTGTGGTAATTTAGTGCAGTCTGGATAATAGTCCCATGAAGATTGATGGAAGTCATGACAGAGCATATGATGTTACATAAAGCAATTCTTTTTAAATTTTCCTCCTTTTGGTTAATTTTAATTCCGGATTTTTATTACAACACTCTCCCATCAAATGTAGGATTTTGTCCATAGTCCGAAGATTAGGGACACTATAAAGAAGCAGCATCAACATATAACGTTACACATGGGGCAACGGGGTGCCTGCCAGACTTGGCGTTCACCCGATGGAGTCTAGACCTGTACTTTTCAGGACAGCTATTTCTAACAACTTACTCAGGTTTTTCTTAACATTCATTTATATTTTAACCCTTCACCCTCACTGGAAAAAAGTTTCTGTTTCGGGAGATTACCTGAGTAAAATAAATGTGTTGCAAAGAGTTAAAACAAAAAGTGAGGCCTTAAGTGAGGCTACCGGGACTGCTCTGATTTTCTATCTTTAATTCAGCCCAGTCCGTGTTTTGGCTCCATACCAATTTTTTTTACCGTGAGCAAAACCATGAGTGATCAACTAGTAGAACCTTAGTTATCTTCTAATGCTTGCAAAAAATGAAGCAATGCACATGCATAAGCTAGAAAGATTAGTATGGATGGGATAGTGTGAAAAAGTCTCTCACATTCTATCCTCTGTCATCGACCACTACCCTACAATATAGTATACAGTACTTCAAGAATGCCTTTGATAAAGTGCCACATGAAAGACTGCCACAAAGCTTAAGATAAAACTTGGAGGTGGATAAGAGATTGGCTGAAAGAGAGAATAAGGATGTTGGGCTGAGGACATATACTGAGTGGAGTGTGCCAGGGATTGGTACTGGGGCCCCTACTGTTTACAAATCTACGTAAACAACCTGGATTCTGAAACATATTATGCAAGTTAGCCAGATCCATGGACAATATAAAAGTAAGAGCCAAGCCTGATGAAAGATCAAGTCTGAAGAAGCAGTCAAGGAACTACAGAAGGACTTAGACAAAATTTGCAATGGACAGAACTATAGCAAATGCAACTCAATACAGATTGGTGGAAACGGGCATACTTGCTCAATGATTTGCATCAAACTAGTTAGGGCGAAACTGAAAGTGATCTGGGAGTGATAGTAGACTTACCTTGTCCAGTCATTGCAAAGTAGCAATCAACAAAGCAAAGAGAATTGTGAGCAACATTGCCAAATCAGTACATAAGTCTGAGCACATTGTGCTGTATAGTGGTCTGCTCAGGCTGCACCTTGATTAATGCACTTGGTTCTTGTCACCGATCCACTAGGGAATGAATGCAAGCCATGGAATTGGTGCACAGAACCGTCAGATCGGATTACCTAAAGGTGTTGGGGATCTGGTTCGGGGGGGCCGGGGCGTGCACCAAGAACTGGAAGGAGTGCATTTCCAAGGTGAAGCAGAAACTGGGACTGTGGGATCGACGATCCCTCTCGATCGTGGGCAAAAACCTGGTCATCAGGTGCGAGGTGCTCTCGGTGTTGCTGTGCTTGGCACAGGTCTGGCCCATACCTCGATCCTGCGCCGTGACAGTCACCCGAGCCATCTTCCGCTTTATCTGGAGATCAGAAATGGACCGTGTCTGCGTGGACACGATGTACAAATCTCTGGAGAAAGGGGGGAAAGGCATGCCCAACGTGGCCCTCATCCTGATGGCCACTTTTGTGTGCGGCTGCATCAAGCTTTGCGTGGACCCTTGGTACGAAAACACAAAATGTCACTACGTGTTGAGGTTCTACCTATCCCCGGTATTGCGAAGGATGGGCCTGGCCACGCTGCCACGGAACACTCCGTCCAGTTGGACCGTTCCGCCCCACCTGTCCCTCGTCGAAAAGTTTATGCAAAAAAACACTTTCGACCACAAGGCGATCGGTAAGTGGTCCGCACGTAACGTCCTCGAGACCCTGCGGGAAAAGGAGACGATGGATCCTGTCAGTTGGTTCCCCGAGCAGACTGTCAATGTCATTTGGCAGAACGCCTCATCGCCAGAACTTTCAAACAAGCACCAAGACATAGCTTGGCTGGTGGTGAGAAGGGCCCTTCCTGTCAGATCCTTCATGCGCTCCCGGACTCTCAGTGCCACCGCACATTGTCCCCGAGGAGGCTGCGGTGCAGACGAAACCGTCACCCATCTCCTTCTGGAATGCGCCTTTGCAAAGAAGGTCTGGAGAGAGATGCAGTGGTATCTGTCCAGGTTCGCCCTGAGCAGTTCCGTAACACAGGATTCTGTGCTCTGTTCCCGGGGACGCACACCGAGACGGACATCAACTGCTGCTGGAAGACCATTAACTCGGTGAAAGACGCCCTTTGGTCTGCCCGAAACTTGCTGGCCTTCCAGTGCACGGAGCTGTCCTCGACTGAGTGTTGCAGACTGGCACATTCCAAGGTCCAGGATTACGTGCTCAGGGACTATTTAGAGCCTTCCCGCCATTGTATACCGAGGGGCTGGAATCAGGGAAAACCCCCCCTGGGCAGAATGTAAAATTCAAATTGCTGTAATGAACCTGTAATGAATATGTAATGTACCTGTAATGAATCTGTAATCAATAATCTGTATTGAGTATAATGCAATGAGACACCCCAGAGTGTCATGAACTGTAATTATGTACAATGTGTTCATTGAATTGTACTTGATTTAACCTGCAAATTGTATAATATGTATTGTGTATGTTTGGAATGTGATATGACAACTGTATTGTATGTTTTGCTACAAATTTTATGAATAAAGTATATTTTTTGAAAAGAAAAAAAAATTGGTGCACAGAAGCACCACAAGGCTGATTGGTCCCTAATGTCAGAGGACTGAGTCACGAGAAAAGTTGATTTTCTCAACAATGCAAAAGAAAATCGGGCCGACGATAAAATGGGTAACGGATTCGCTATCGTCCACTTTGCACTGCCAGCCAAGTCAGATTTCTACCCCCTTGCATTCAGTCCCACATCAAGCAATACACTCATCCACTAGGCCATCGGGGAACGTGACTTTATTTATCCCAATTGTACACTCTTGCCCCTGCTGAGCTTTGGGGCAAACATTTACATTCTAGCTTAATTGCCATTAAATTAACTCCTCACCCTGTGGCAAGCAGGCTGCATGCTTTGCTGCGACCTGCACTTAACCCTTTTTTCCCTAACTGTGTTACATTGTACCAGCACAGTTGGCACCATGCCAATACAGCTTCACAGTTTGCAGCTTTTTTTAGCCCTCTGCTGTAGGCTGCTTGGTGCTCTGCTGTCTTCCTTCAGCTGTGATACAGTAGCTGCTCAGATAACAAAATACTCGGTCAACATTGATCTTGAAGCAGTCCTGTGAATCAGCTGACCGAAAGCTGGCGTGCAGCCAGATGGAATCAGTGCCCAATTACGAAATAAATCTAACTCCCGTTATCTTTTTTTAAATAAAATTGCTGTCTCTGTATTCCTGCTTTCAAAATGTCCTCCTGGTTGGAGCCGTGGACAATTCCAGGGCCACAATCAGTGTTGCTCCAATATTGGCTTGTAAGAGCCACACCTTAAGGGATCAGGACAGGCTTTTCCCTCTCTTTCCACCTCCTCTCTACCAACTTATTTTTCTTCCTCTTGAAATGCAACAATCCACTGCTGCAGCTGGCCATCTACTGACTCAGCCGAGAGTCAGTGAGATTCGACCACTGACTGCCCATTCTCTGATACCATGTTTTGTAGATTGAATCACACAACATTGTTCCTGTAAACATAGCTGAAGACCAGGGACCACTGCTTGTGCAGTGGATTCATACATTGTCCTTTCACCTCTGGGACCCAAGTTTGAAATCCAGCCTATCAGTTGTATGTGTAGATGCATTAAGGTTTGTAATGGGAAGACAAATAGTGTCTGCTAAATCTTTCACCCCTTTGTCCCATGCAAAAACAGTGGAGTCCCCTTGGCAGCAGTTTCCTGAAGTATAAAGGAAGCTCCGGTCAAGGTGAAACAGTGAGGGGCTGTGAGACACTCAACTATACTGTCTTCACCTGACATCCACAGTTCTAACAGGGCTCGAGAGTTAGGGAGCTCAGGAGTCTGGGGAGCTTGGGAATTGGGGGGCAGAGGGAAACTGAGGAATGGGGGTCGGGGAAAAATTGGGATAGGGAGAGAGGGATGGGGGTCAGGGGAGAGAGGGAGGTGGAAATGGAGGTTAGGGGATGGGGGTTCGGGGGAGAGACGGAGAATGGGGTCGGGTATGGGAGACCGATGATTCTCACTG
Organism: Heptranchias perlo; assembly: GCF_035084215.1. Taxonomy (NCBI): domain Eukaryota; kingdom Metazoa; phylum Chordata; class Chondrichthyes; order Hexanchiformes; family Hexanchidae; genus Heptranchias; species Heptranchias perlo. The sequence goes on from NC_090331.1 coordinate 78,722,910, forward strand.
GAAGAACCAAGGGGGGAAAGAAAAGGAAGGTCCTTGAACTGAGGGCTATCAGATCATCGGATGCTTCATCACAGGTGGCTACTGAGGCAGAGACTGAAACATAATTTAAAAGTGGATGGGATGAATATTTGAAAATGAGAAATATAAAAGGATGTGGGGGTAAACGGGGTCACAGGAGAGAACGCCAGCACAGGCACAGGTGGCTGAATGGCCCCCTCATGTGCTGTAATTTCTATCATGCTATGAAAACTCTCCTTTCTTGAGTCTGAACCCAGAGAGTGGTTTGGAAATAGAATCATAGAATGGTTACAGCACAGAAGGAGGCCGTTCGGCCCATTGAGCCCATGCCGTTGATGCTGAGCTAATTTTAGAACGATGTGCCCTGTGAGAAGTGCCCCGTGAGAAGTGCCCCAAACACTGAGCCCATCGTCACATGTCCGGGCGCTACGTCCAGCCTGTGGTCAAAGCCATCCAGGCATTGGAGGTCGAACTAGGTGTATCGAGGAGGCTCAGGAGTGCGGAAGGACTCCCCCCGCTAATCTTACCCCCATTCGGGTGGGATTCCACATCAGTGTGAAGTCCCGAAATCTCTCTCGGGAGCCCACCACCCCGCACAACTTGAGCCATCTCACGGAAATCTCCTGAGTGCCAGTCCACTCCATGCGGAGTGGTTTCCTGTAATGGCTGCTCCTGCACACTATATCCTGGCCCTCGTTTCCCATCCAGAAACATCTTGCCGTCCGGCGGAGGTGGGGGGGCCAGCCCCGATAGAAGGCTCTCTAGGTGGGAGTCATAGAGTCATAGAGTCATAGAGTTATACAGCACGGATAGAGGCCCTTCGGCCCATCGTGTCCGCGCCGGCCATCAAGCCCTGTCTACTCTAATCCCATATTCCAGCATTTGGTCCGTAGCCTTGTATGCTATGGCATTTCAAGTGCTCATCCAAATGCTTCTTGAATGTTGTGAGGGTTCCTGCCTCCACAACCCTTTCAGGCAGTGAGTTCCAGACTCCAACCACCCTCTGGGTGAAAAAGTTCTTTCTCAAATCCCCTCTAAACCTTCCGCCTTTTACCTTGAATCTATGACCCCTTGTTATAGAACCCTCAACGAAGGGAAAAAGCTCCTTAGTATCCATCCTATCTGTGCCCCTCATAATTTTGTACACCTCAATCATGTCCCCCCTCAGCCTCCTCTGCTCCAAGGAAAACAAACCCAATCTTCCCAGTCTCTCTTCATAGCTGAAGCGCTCCAGCCCTGGTAACATCCTGGTGAATCTCCTCTGCACCCTCTCCAAAGCGATCACATCCTTCCTGTAGTGTGGCGACCAGAACTGCACACAGTACTCCAGCTGTGGCCTAACCAGTGAGTCCTTCCCTGCACCATTGACGATTAGGGGTGGAGAGTGTTGCACAGGGTAGTCGTGTGTAATGTGCTTTTGCGGCCTTGGGAAGTCTCTATCCCACGTTTATGTTCAGTGCGAGAGGTTGCAGCCCCAGTTTGGAGGGGCTGCTCCACTGATTCTGCTTGAATTTTAGCCACCTAGTGTGAGGAGTGGATAAATCGGAGGACCTTCTCATGGGCCTTGCTAAAACAGCAATCTATTGGTCCAGGATGGCCGGGACCCATGGGTGGAATCGCTCTGGCTGCCTGTCACTCTCCTGCGGCATTGTCTGTGCCCAGGTGGCCCTGGAGCAGGAGCATGCATTGTCCACTGGCATGGTTGAGGCCTTCTACGACCGGTGGGCGCCGCAGGGTATAGATTGCGTCATGGATGCTCATAGTAACATCATAATTTTGTTTGAGTTTTATTTTTGTTATTATTTATTGTATTTGTGGTGCCCCGGGGCACTTGCCTTATTGTTTTTTTGTTTCTGTTCGGTGACACTGGGACAACTCAGATGTACCAAAAAAAGCCCAGACACTGAGCGCGCTGCCCTTTGATCTCATTTCAATATTCCAACAGTAGCAAGTAAGCTTGAAATCATTCCCTATGAACGAAATGCTATTCTTCCCTCCTGTATTTAGTGCGTTCAAAACAATATAAATTCAACTTAATTTCCTTCCTAGCAGTAAAATTCAGGCAACTGGCAGGACTCTAGGAGTCAGATTTACAAAAGCCATGACACTGACCAGGAACACGTGGAACAGTGTTTTTTTTTTAAAGTTAGATGCTTCAATTAAAGTAACTTACATTTTTTCATTACAAGAGATAATTGGCAGCAACAGTTGCTCCTGGTCTCCAAACAATCAGGCAATGAAGTGGCTGCCTGTGAAGGGATTGAGCGCGCCGCTAGGTGAGGGAGGACCCCAGGCTCGGGGTCACTTTCCGGCGGCGGGGGAGATGGCGGCGCGGCGGCTGCTGACGGCGGTGGGGCCGCGCTCTCGGGCCCCCCTGAGCCTGGGTGGACAAGCGGTGAGAACCGAGCCGCTCCATTCTCGTCCGTTAAAGGGAATTAATGGCGTGGAATGGCAGAGGAGAAACGTCTGCCGGTTAAAACAGCGGAGTTCGAAACCACAAGGACGTCAGTGAGAGAGAGAGAGAGAGAGGAGGAGGAGGGAGGGGGGAGAGAGAGAGGAGGGAGGGGAGGAGAGGGAGAGGAGGAGGAGGAGGAGGAGGGAGGGGAGGAGAGGAGGAGGAGGAGGGAGGGGAGGAGAGGAGGAGGAGGGAGAGGAGGAGGAGGAGGAGGAGGGAGGGGAGGAGAGGAGGAGGAGGGGAGGAGAGGAGAGGAGGGGAGGAGAGGAGGAGGGAGAGGAGGAGGGAGGGGAGGAGGAGGAGAGGTCACTGGGGAAGGGGGGGGGGAAGAGAGGGAGGTCACTGAGGAAGGGGGGGGGAATAGAGGGAGGTCACTGAGGAAGGGGGGGGAAGAGAGGGAGGTCACGGGGGGAAGAGAGGGAGGTCACGGGGGGGAGAGGGGGAGGTCACTGGGGAAGGGAAAGGGAAGAGGGGGAGGTCACTGGGGGGGGAGGAGAGGGGGAGGTCACTGGGGGGGGAGGAGAGGGGGAGGTCACTGGGGGGGGAGAGAGGGGGAGGTCACTGGGGGGGGAGGAGAGGGGGAGGTCACTGGGGGGGGAGAGAGGGGGAGGTCACTGGGGGGGAGAGAGGGGGAGGTCACTGGGGGGGGAGAGAGGGGGAGGTCACTGGGGGGGGAGGAGAGGGGGAGGTCACTGGGGGGGGAGGAGAGGGGGAGGTCACTGGGGGGGGAGGAGAGAGGGGGAGGTCACTGGGGGGGGAGGAGAGAGAGGGAGGTCACTGGGGGGGGGAGAGAGGGGGAGGTCACTGGGGGGGGGGAGAGAGGGGGAGGTCACTGGGGGGGGGGAGGAGAGGGGGAGGTCACTGGGGGGGGGAGAAGAGGGGGAGGTCACTGGGGGGGGAGGAGAGGGGGAGGTCACTGGGGCGAAGGGGATGGAGAGAGGGAGGTCACTGGGGCGAAGGGGATGGAGAGAGGGAGGTCACTGGGGCGAAGGGGATGGAGAGAGGGAGGTCACTGGGGCGAAGGGGATGGAGAGAGGGAGGTCACTGGGGGGGGAGGAGAGGGGGAGGTCACTGGGGGGGGAGGAGAGAGGGGGAGGTCACTGGGGGGGGAGGAGAGGGGGAGGTCACTGGGGGGGGAGGAGAGGGGGAGGTCACTGGGGGGGGGAGGAGAGGGGGAGGTCACTGGGGGGGGAGGAGAGGGGGAGGTCACGGGGGGGGAGGAGAGAGGGAGGTCACTGGGGCGAAGGGGATGGAGAGAGGGAGGTCACTGGGGCGAAGGGGATGGAGAGAGGGAGGTCACTGAGGCGAAGGGGATGGAGAGAGGGAGGTCACTGGGGCGAAGGGGATGGAGAGAGGGAGGTCACTGGGGGGGGAGGAGAGGGGGAGGTCACTGGGGGGGGAGGAGAGAGAGGGAGGTCACTGGGGGGGGAGAGAGGGGGAGGTCACTGGGGGGGGAGGAGAGGGGGAGGTCACTGGGGGGGGAGGAGAGGGGGAGGTCACTGGGGGGGGAGGAGAGGGGGAGGTCACTGGGGGGGGAGGAGAGGGGGAGGTCACGGGGGGGGAGGAGAGAGGGAGGTCACTGGGGCGAAGGGGATGGAGAGAGGGAGGTCACTGGGGCGAAGGGGATGGAGAGAGGGAGGTCACTGAGGCGAAGGGGATGGAGAGAGGGAGGTCACTGGGGCGAAGGGGATGGAGAGAGGGAGGTCACTGGGGGGGGAGGAGAGGGGGAGGTCACTGGGGGGGGAGGAGAGAGAGGGAGGTCACTGGGGGGGGAGAGAGGGGGAGGTCACTGGGGGGGGAGGAGAGGGGGAGGTCACTGGGGGGGGAGGAGAGGGGGAGGTCACTGGGGGGGGGAGGAGAGGGGGAGGTCACTGGGGGGGGGAGGAGAGGGGGAGGTCACGGGGGGGGAGGAGAGAGGGAGGTCACTGGGGCGAAGGGGATGGAGAGAGGGAGGTCACTGGGGCGAAGGGGATGGAGAGAGGGAGGTCACTGGGGCGAAGGGGATGGAGAGAGGGAGGTCACTGGGGCGAAGGGGATGGAGAGAGGGAGGTCACTGGGGCGAAGGGGATGGAGAGAGGGAGGTCACTGGGGGGGGAGGAGATGGGGAGGTCACTGGGGGGGGAGGAGAGAGGGGGAGGTCACTGGGGGGGGAGAGAGGGGGAGGTCACTGGGGGGGGGAGGAGAGGGGGAGGTCACTGGGGGGGGAGGAGAGGGGGAGGTCACTGGGGGGGGGAGGAGAGGGGGAGGTCACTGGGGGGGGGAGGAGAGGGGGAGGTCACTGGGGGGGGGAGGAGAGGGGGAGGTCACTGGGGGGGGGAGGAGAGGGGGAGGTCACTGGGGGGGGAGGAGAGGGGGAGGTCACTGGGGGGGGAGGAGAGAGGGAGGTCACTGGGGTGAAGGGGATGGAGAGAGGGAGGTCACTGGGGCGAAGGGGATGGAGAGAGGGAGGTCACTGGGGGGGGGCGAAGGGGATGGAGAGGGGGAGGTCACTGGGGGGGGGGCGAAGGGGATGGAGAGAGGGAGGTCGGGGGGGGGGGGGGAAGGGGATGGAGAGAGGGAGGTCACTGGAGGGGGGGGCGAAGGGGATGGAGAGAGGGAGGTCACTGGAGGGGGGGGCGAAGGGGATGGAGAGAGGGAGGTCACGGGGGGGGGGGGGGGGGAAGGGGATGGAGAGAGGGAGGTCGGGGGGGGGGGGGGGGGGGGGAAGGGGATGGAGAGAGGGAGGTCGGGGGGGGGGGGGCGAAGGGGATGGAGAGAGGGAGGACACGGGGGGGGGGGGGCGAAGGGGATGGAGAGAGGGAGGACACGGGGGGGGGGGGCGAAGGGGATGGAGAGAGGGAGGACACGGGGGGGGGGGGCGAAGGGGATGGAGAGAGGGAGGACACGGGGGGGGGGGGGCGAAGGGGATGGAGAGAGGGAGGACACGGGGGGGGGGGGGGGCGAAGGGGATGGAGAGAGGGAGGTCACGGGGGGGGGGGGGCGAAGGGGATGGAGAGAGGGAGGACACGGGGGGGGGGGGGGGCGAAGGGGATGGAGAGAGGGAGGTCACGGGGGGGGGGGGGCGAAGGGGATGGAGAGAGGGAGGTCACGGGGGGGGGGGGGCGAAGGGGATGGAGAGAGGGAGGTCACGGGGGGGGGGGGCGAAGGGGATGGAGAGAGGGAGGTCACGGGGGGGGGGGGGCGAAGGGGATGGAGAGAGGGAGGTCACGGGGGGGGGGGGGGGCGAAGGGGATGGAGAGAGGGAGGTCACGGGGGGGGGGGGGGCGAAGGGGATGGAGAGAGGGAGGTCACGGGGGGGGGGGGGGCGAAGGGGATGGAGAGAGGGAGGTCACGGGGGGGGGGGGGGCGAAGGGGATGGAGAGAGGGAGGTCACGGGGGGGGGGGGGGCGAAGGGGATGGAGAGAGGGAGGTCACGGGGGGGGGGGGGGCGAAGGGGATGGAGAGAGGGAGGTCACGGGGGGGGGGGGGGCGAAGGGGATGGAGAGAGGGAGGTCACGGGGGGGGGGGGGGGCGAAGGGGATGGAGAGAGGGAGGTCACTGGGGGGGGGCGAAGGGGATGGAGAGAGGGAGGTCACTGGGGGGGGGGGGGGGGGGGCGGCGAAGGGGATGGAGAGAGATCACTGGGGGGGGGGGAGGGGGAGAGGGAGAGAGAGGGGGAGCAGCTCCTCCCCCGAAGCTGTAACATTTTAGCCACTCATTGTTTCCTGGTGTAGATAATGTATAAATATCATCGTCAGAATAGAGCAGGTGATCCGAGATCCTAATGGCTCCCTAAACCTCTCCACCTCTCTCTCCTCCTTTACGATGCTCCTTAAAACCTACCTCTTTGACCAAGCTTGTCCTAATATCTCCTTATGTGGCTCATTGTCAAATTTTATTTGATAACGCTCCTGTAAAGCACCTTGGGACATTTTACTACGTTAAAGGCACTATTTAAATGCAAGTTGTTGTTGCAGTTGATCTTCTGATCCCAGAAGGACAGAAATTGCTGTCCTACCCATCTCAGTTGAAAATTTATATACAATCCAGTGTGCTATTTTCTCAATCACATCCTGAAATGCAGAAAATATTCTCCAGTGGTCTGAAGCAGCAGTGGATATACTGGGAAATCTTTATTTAAAAAAGTTGGATGAATTAATATTGAGTTTTAAGAGAAAACGAGCGAAAAGAAAGTGAAGAGCAGAAACAACACATGGCAATCTTCCCCCTCATTGCTCAGTTTTACAAACCCAGATATTTTCACTGTCAGATCACATAGCACCAAACCCTTGCCTTTCAAGTCATTTTTTTTTTAACGCCTTGTCACACTGGCAAAAGAAAAATGTGGGGGGAGGAAATGAGCTGCATTCAACATAAAGGGTGTCCCACCATAGTCCATCATGGTACACTGCCAAACAATGTGTAGAAATCCACCATGGGGAGAATAAACTCCTTGCCTCTTGTGAAAATCTCCCTTTCTGGGGCTCCCTTGTTTTACTTATGGGTGTGTTATATTAAACATACCTGAGCATGACTCTTGGACCTGGTCTAGATGCTGAATGGGAAAAGTCAGTTTTAGCCGAGCACTACTGTGTACTTAAACCATTATTAAGTTTCCTGTTCAGGTACCACAGGATCAGAGTATCCAAGCTGGTCTCTTGCTGAGCCAGTAGTTGCTGTTAGGATAGTTCCCAGGTGCGAATGGATTCCACAGAATAGGGCCTTTTGCTTCCTATCGAGTGTCCACTTTGGGGAATCTCCCTGCATCAGGCAAGAGCCCCAATAACTGTTGTGGAAACAGTATCCTGCAGTGATTTTATTTTATAGATAGATGTCCGTGTATGGGAAAGAAAGTACTTTATATTGGAAGTGTTCCAGTCAATCATTCTCACCTCCTTAAACCTGTACAGTGGACCTGTTCTAGATGCTGAATGGAAAAAGTCAGTTTTAGCCAAGCACTACTGTGTATTAAATCATCCTTGAGTTTTCTTTTCAGACACCACAGGGTTAGTATCCTTGCAGGCTGTGTGTGATCTTAGGCATTCTTTGCTTTCATATTTCTTGGGAATTAGCCTGAATGCAACATTTTCTGGGTGAATGGTTTTGGGAGAGAATTTATCGGTAATTTTGTTTTAACAATTTTTTTTTAAAGCTTTGTCTTTTTTATGATGTTCTGGAGAGGAGGTAAGAGAACTCTCCCAACCAAGCTAGCTGTAAGCACTTTTGAGGCAGGGGTCAGCAAAACAACAAAATCTGGAAATTTGTTAAAAACTGAAAATCAAGGCCCTCTGTTACTGGATGTAACCAGAATGGAACCATGTTCTTTTATCATGGTTTTGGCACCAGTAGATTCCTCTGTGTGCTGGTTCCAGACCAGTAAACCAGGCAGCCGGCCTTACAACTGTTCTGCTAACTATTGGTTGGCTGTTTGCTTCTGTTATATGATCTAAGAGCCCTGAGTTCAATTTTTCTAAGAATTTAATTGATTTTTTTTTTCCCTGTACCCTATTATGAGTGTGTGATTGGTGATGGGATGCATGTGATAGTTATGTATTTGCAACTGAATGCAGGAATGTCCCCACACTAGAGTATAAAACTAAATGCTATTAGAGAACAGGGAAAGTTGCTGAAAGCACTGGGGCTGTAATTCTAAATCTGGTCCTTATCTAAGGAACTGGCTGGGAGGAATTACTCAGCCCAGTGGAAGTGGGGAGTTGAAGAGCATAGTTGAGGTACAGTCATTAACCCAAGGTGCACCAACAGCCTTAAATTCAACTGTGTGTTTGTTATTGAGATTGATGAGTGTGAGAGGTGAATTAATGTGCACTGTTTAATGTTTCAAGCAGCCACGGTTATTGACTTTTTGCTGCTATTCTTGATCAGCGTAGATACCTCAGTACTGTTTCCAGGTTGTTTCCCCAGTTATGTAAGCCTTCAAAATTTAAACAGTTTATTTTAATCAACAAAGGGAGGCAAAAAGGTACTGATGGCAAGACTTGTACTGAGTATTTGTCAAAGGAACATCAAAGGTCTTTTAACATTTTAAATTAAAAGAAAAATACTGGAAATGCATAGCAGGCCCATCAGCATCTGAAGGGACTTGCTGCGTATTTACAGCATTTTCTATTTAAAAATTTTTTTTTTCCAGCATTTGCATTAGTTTTTCTTTTGCTTTGATATTTGGGTTGTTTGGTATTCAGCTTCCCGAAATCACCAAACGCTAGTTGAAATATTATCCATTAATAATACAGATTCTAAATAACTTGAGTGATGAGATCAGTTCCTTTGTGTGTTTGGGCAGCAGAGGCTCATAAACTGGTACAATGAGGGACATTTGCTCCTCTTGGGAAGCAATATCTGCCATGGAGTGCTAAGATGCAGGTTTATCCTGTAATTATTTCATCCATTCCAATACTTCACATCGGCAATGCTGCTATTAGGAGCTGCTGAGTGAAGGTCTGACTTCCACCATTGAGAGTCCAAGGGCGAATCATCACTTGGCCGTGTTTAACACATCCACCCAATGGTTGATTTCAGAATAGCATTGGTGACTGCTTGGGTGCAAAGAGCCCATCCATCCTATTGTACAGTCGAGCAGCAAGGCAGAAATGTTGTATGATTTTTATGTGCACCAGTGAACTAGCTTCAATGACTAGCTGCTAAAAGAGCAGTGTGTAGAGAGAGGGGATGTTTTCCTGCATGTCTCAGAACCTATGTTTGTCTGTTCTGTGCTTTAGGCTCGGATCCATGTAAGTTCCCACAGAAAGCTGATGTATGGCTGGTGGGCCTATATTCTGGGAGAAAGAACCATGGAAAAGTTCAAGCACAACAGTAAAATCATCACTGTCGAAGGAAACCTGGCTTCTGGAAAAAGTGTCCTCGCTCGAAATATAGCAGAGAAACTAGGTAAATTGCTGGGATTGTTTTATGCTTCATACAGCAAAGTTTATGTTGAATGTTTCTCCATTACTTGTGCTTGTATTTTATGTTTTGCTCCATGCAGCCCTCTTTTGGGTGATTCAAGTCACAGATGTAGTGCAATTGATGGTGTCTGTTATTATGCAGCAGGAGGATATTAAGGTGTGTTGGGCTGGAACATATTGTAATAGCCATCCACATTTTACAATTTAATTGACTCTCTAATTTTATCTCCTGGAAATGGTGAATAATCACAAGTAAAACTGTGAAATGTCTCCCAGACCCCTGAATGCAATCGAACAAATCCTTCTTTTATTGGGAGCTATTGGTAACATTGCCAGCACTTCTGATTTAGTCACAAATCATGTGGTTTATGGAAGTTTTTTTAATGGTCATGCTTTACAAGGGAAACTCGAATATAGTTACATCTACATTTTCTTTAGTGAAAGAATCAATAAAAACTTTGTGCAAATTGTGGAACTTGCAAGTAAATCATGAGTGTTGGCAATGGTGCATTCCAAGATCATAGGTGAAGCTAAATAACTTGCTTTCACCTGTGGAATTGGTGACTTGGATTATGTCACCCACAATCTTCCCCTGCTCCCACCCACAGTGTTTGGTTCTGTAAACCTCTTGTAACTCGGCATGGGCTCCCACACTTCTTTCCTCCATTTACAAATGTATTTCTTACTACGTTAAGTATCAGCTTTGCTTAATTGGTAGCACTCTCGCCTCTGAGCCGGAGGATCAGATGTTCACTTTGGATTTGAGTACATAATTCATTACAGTACTATGGAAGTGCTGCATTGTCAGGGGTGCTGTCTTTTGGATGAGCTGTTAAATCAAAGCCCTGTCTGAAGTGGATATTTGAAGAGCATGGAGTTCTCCAGGTACCCAGGCTAGCATCCCCCTCTCATCCAATACCACCAAAATCTGGTCGGTCATTCATTTCCTGTTTGTGAAATATTGCTGTGTGCAAATTGGTTACCACAGTTCCTTAGATAGCAACAGTGACTGTGTTTCAAAAAGTAATTCTTTGGTCGTGAAGTGCCCTGGGATGACCTGAGGTTTTGATAAGATGCTGTATAAGTGCAACTTTTCATTCTCTTACTGTGTGGTCATTCATTGCTTCATTTGGCATTGTAACACAGAAGCTTCCCAGCAAAGTGTTTTTAATAAGATGAGAAGCTCCGGTACTAAAGAATCATTAACTTCTACCAGCAGTATGGCAGCAGTATTTTCAGGTTGCATTGCTGCAAAGCATCTTTTTTTAAATTCGTCCATGGGATGTGGGCGTCGCTGGTGAGGCCAGCATTTATTGCCCATCCCTAATTGCCCTTGAGAAAGTGGTGGTGAGCCGCCTTCTTGAACCGCTGCAGTCCGTGTGGTGACGGTTCTCCCACAGTGCTGTTAGGAAGGGAGTTCCAGGATTTTGACCCAGCGACGATGAAGGAACGGCGATAAATTTCCAAGTCAGGATGGTGTGTGACTTGGAGGGGAACGTGCAGGTGATGTTGTTCCTATGTGCCTGCTGCTCTTGCCCTTCTAGGTGGGAGAGGTCGCGGGTTTGGGAGGTGCTGTCGAAGAAGCCTTGGCGAGTTGCTGCAGTGCATCCTGTGGATGGTACACACTGCAGCCACTGTGCGCCGGTGGTGAAGGGAGTGAATGTTTAGGGTGGTGGATGGGGTGCCAATCAAGCGGGCTGCTTTATCTTGGATGGTGTTGAGCTTCTTGAGTGTTTTTGGAGCTGTACTCATCCAAGCAAGTGGAGAGTATTCCATCGTACTCCTGACTTGTGCCTTGTAGATGGTAGATTCAGCACTATTTTGTGTCCTAGCTAAGGTTTGATGTGTTGTCTGCTGTACAAGGTTTATTACAGGGCCCTTAATATGACCGTGACATTACTAGTGATTACGGTGCATGGGAGAGGAGACCCATCCCATCTATTCTCTTTTTCTCTCTTCTACCTCCTACCCTCCTTGGGTGGGGAAGTGATTGACCTTCATTCAAGAACCAACTCCTTTGAACTGCGTGAAATTCATGGATGCAGGTCCGTGACTTCCCAGTTCCCATCTTGGCACACCAAGTTTGTATTTAAAAAAAAATCAATGACTACATGGTAGAGGTTTGTTCTGTATTGCTTTCCTTGAGGATGGATCACAAAAAATTGTAACTAATGTCTGCCAACTGCCGAGTATTCCTTTGCAGCTTCAAACACTTTTTAGGAAGGTGACGAACACTGCACAGAGTTTTTCAGAGAAACTTATGTAGTTCTGCATCAAAAGACTGGTTTGAAATTTCTGCGGTTGATAATTTGGTATGAGTACAAAATAGGAAATTGTGTTGGTTTTTTTTTTGATGGGAGGAATTTGAGCCCCTCTGTTAGAGAGTCTCTCGTAACCATAATTTTTCAAAAATCTTTGAAAATGGGAATCATGACAATGGGCTGAGCCTAATGAATATTACATGCCCATTCAGGAAAAGGATAAGCCAGTCTTGCCTTTGTTGTGGACAAAACTTCTAGAATTCATAAATATGGGTTGAAATTAGAGAACACCTGGGAAGCATGAGCTGACCAGAGATGGTGAGCATGGATTTTCAAAGGGCAGGTTATATAATTGAATTTTTTGAGGAAATTGTAGATATAGATGAGAATGCAACAAATGGTGTATATATGGATTTTCAGAAAGCATTTTGTAAGATGTCACATAAGACTTGTTACCAGAATTAAGACACATGGTATTAAAGGAATGTAGCTGCATGAATGGATAGAAATGTAGAGGATAGAAAGCAAAGAGCAGGGATAAATAGATGTTTTTAGATTGGCTAGATTTGGGTAAGGGTGTGTCCCAGGGATCAGTGCTTGGCCCTTTTTACATAAATGACCTGGACGCAAGAGGAATCATACTGAAGTTTGCTGATAAATTAAGGGGGTCTTGAGCTCATCCAAAACTCTGCTGCCCGTATCGTAATTTGCACCCAGTCCTGTTCTCCCATCACCCTATGCTCGCTCACCTACATTGGCTTCTGGTCCGGGAGCACCTCGATTTTAAAATTCTCATCCTTGTTTTCAAATCCCTCCATGGTCTCGCCCCTCCCCATCTCTGTAACCTCCTCCAGCCCTACAATCCTCTGAGATCGCTGTTCTCCAATTCTTGCCTCTTGCGCATCCCTGATTTTAATCACTCCACCATTGGCGGCCGTGCGTTCAGCTGCCTAGGCCTTAAGTTCTGGAATTCCCTCCCTCAACCTCGCCGCCTCTCTACCTCTGTCTCCTCCTTTTAGACGCTCCTTAATACCTACCTTTTTGACCAAGCTTTTGGTCACCTGTCCTAATATCTCCTTATGTGGCTCAATGTCAAATTTTGTTTGATAACACTCCTGTGAAGTGTTTTACTACGTTAAAGGCACTATATAAATGCAAGTTGTTGTTGTATTGGAAAAATAAGGAAGAATGCAAGAAATTGAAGGAAGGCATAAGTTGGCAGATACAGTTCAAGGCAGAGAAATGTGAAGTACTTTTTTAGGGAAAAGGACCTGTGGAAGGAAGTATATCCTGAATGGTATGATTCTTGAGTGGCAGAATAAAGAGATCTAGGAGTGCAGATACCAAGAGCTTTAGGGGTGGAAGTGCCATATAAAGGCAAGTGGGATTTTTGGTTTTCTACATATGAGCATTGAATAGAAAAGCAAGGAATTAACGAGTTTGTGAAAGACCGTGATTAGGCCACAGTTGGCGTATTGCATGTATTTCTGGGTGCCCCTATAAGAAGGCTTTTAGAGCCAATGGAAAGGGTACTAGATTGACACCAGGAATGAGAGGCCCAAAATATTGCAGCATTTTTACACTGGAACAGAGAAAGCAAAAGCAAGATTTGATGGAGGTTTTCAAAATTATGAAAGGTTTTGAGAGGGTAAATAGTTTTCACAGATTGGTGAATTGGTAGCAAGAGGCTTAGGTTGTAGATTATCTTTAGAAGAAGTTAGATTTCTTTTCACAGAGGGTTATTAGAACGTAGCATGTGTTATCATAATTAGCTATAGAGGCAAAACTGTAACAACATTTAACGGGGAATTGAATAAGCATTTAAAAAGGAAGAATGTAAAATACAGGGAAAGGGCAGGGAAATGGGATTTGGAGCAGATGGCTACAATTGAAGAGCTAGCATCCAAATAGGCGTGATGGGTAGACTAACTACCTTCTGTGATGTATTTTCTATAACTGTAACCCTCTATAGAATAAATGGACATTGTTGCAGCTTGGTGCAGCATCTCACTAATTGACAAAAAGAAAGATAGAGCATCTATAAAGCGCCCTTCAGGATGTCCCAGAGCGCTTTAAAACCAATGAAGTACTTTTTGAAGTGTAGTCACTGTTGTAATATAGGAAACGCGACAGCCAATTTGTGCACAGCAAAGTCCCACAAACAGCAATGAGATAATGACCAAATAATGTGATTTTAGTGGTCTTGGTTGAGGGATAAGTATTGAAATAGTGCCATGGGATCTTTTATATCCACCGGAGAGGACAGATAGGACTCTGTTTAATGTCTCATCTGAAAGATGGCACTTTTGACAGTGCAGCGTTCCCTCAGTACTGCAATGATAAATCAGCCTAGATTATGATGGTTCGGGTACAGTCCAGGCACATTCCCGTGAGGCAGAAAGGTAGGGCAACTAAAGCCAGAGCTCGCTGGATGACAAGAAAGATAGTGAATAAGATGAAATAGAAAAAAGGGGCGTATGACAGATGTCAGGTTGATAACACAAGTGAGAACCAGACAGAATATAGAAAGTTCAGAGGGGAAGTGAAAAAGGAAGTAACGGGGGCAAAGACAGAGTATGAGAATAGACTGGCAGCCAACATAAAAGGGAATCCAAAAGTCTTCTACAGGCTTGTAAACAGTAAACGGGTAGTAAGAGGAAGGGTGCGGCTTATTAGGGACCATAAAGGAGATCTACTCATGGAGGCAGAGGGGATGGTTGAGGTACTAAATGAGTACTTTGCATGTGTCTTTACCAAGGAAGAAGATGCTGCCAGAGTCTCAGTAAAGGAAGACATAGTTGAGATACTGGATGGGCTAAAAATTGATAAAGAAGAGTCACCCAGTCCGGATGGGATGCATCCTAGCTTGCTGAGGGAAGTACTGGCCATAATCTTCCAAACATTTGTAGATACGGGGTGGTGCCAGAGGCCTGGAAAATTGCAAATGTTACACCTTTGTTCAAAAAAGAGTGTAAGGATAAACCCAGCAACTATAGGCCAGTCAGTTTAACCTCAGCGATGGGGAAACTTTTAGAAACGATAATCCAGGACAGAATTAAGAGTGACTTGGACGAGGGTGGATTGATTAGGGAAAGCCAGCAGGATTTGTTAAAGACAAATCGTGTTTAACTAACCTGATAGTTTTTTGATGAGGGCAATGCAGTTGATGTGGTGTATATGGACTTTCAAAAGGTATTTGATAAAGTGCCGCATGGTAGGCTTATCATCAAGATTACGCCCCATGGAATAAAGAGGGCAGTAGCAACATGGATGCAGATTTAGCTGAAAGAGTATTGGTGAATGGTTGCTTTTCAGACTGGAGGGAGGTGTACAGTGGTGTTCCCCAGGGGTCAGTGCTGGGACAGCTGCTTTTGTTGATATATATTAATGACTTGGACTTGGGTGTACAGGGCACATTTTCAAAATTTGCAGATGACACAAAACTTGGAAGGGTGGTAAACAGTGAGGAGGATAGTGATCGACTTCAGGAGGATATAGACAGGCTGGTGGCATAGCGGACACATTTAAATGAAATTTAATGCAGAAAAATGCGAAGTGATACATTTCGGTAGGAAGAACGAGCAGAGGCAATATAAACTAGAGGGCACAACTCTAAATGGGTTTCAGGAACAGAGAGATCTGTTGTATATGTTGAAGGTAGCAGGGCAGGTTGAGAAAGCAGTTAAAAAAGCATATGGGATCCTGGGCTTTATAAATAGAGGCATAGAGTATAAAAGTATGGAAGTCATGATGAACCTTTATAAAACATTGGTTCAGCCACAACTGGAATATTGTGTCCAGTTCTAGGCACTGCACTTTAGGAAAGACGTGAAGGCCTTAGAGAGGGTGCAGAAAAGATTTCCTAGAATGATTCCAGGGATGTGGGACTTTAGTTACGTGGATAGACTGGAGAAGTTGGGGTTGTTCTCCTTGGAACAGAGGCGGTTGCGAGGAGATTTGATAGTAGTGTTCAAAATCATGAAGGGTCTAGACAGAGTAGATAGAGAGAAACTGTTCCCATTGGCGGAAGTGTCAAGGACCAGAGGACATAGATTTAAGGTGATTGACAAAAGAACCAAAGGTGACAGGAGGAAAAATGTTTTTACGCAGCGAGTGGTTGGGATCTGGAATGCACTACCCGAGGGGGTGGTGGAGGCAGATTCAATCATGGCCTTCAAGAGGGAACTGGATAAGTACTTGAAAGGAAAAAATTTGCAGGGCGACAGGGTAAGGGCGGGGGAGTGGGACTAGCTGGATTGCTTTTGCATAGAGCAGGCGCTGACTCGATGGGCCGAATGGTCGTCTTCTGTGCTGTAACCTTTCTATGTGCTGAAGCCACTGGATTGGGACTTGAACCCACAACCTTCTGACCCAGAGCTGAGAGTGCTACCACTGAGCCAAGGCTTACACTAAGAATTGGTTACTTTGCTGTTTTCTTTGTCAAATTTCGTCTGTTGGTGATTCTCCGTGGTGACAACTTGTGCTGTTGCATATGGTTCCAAACAGTGGTGACAGTATCTTGCTCAAATGGTTATTTTTTATGTAGAAGTCTGGACATTGAGAGTTGGTGGTCTATTTCACTATCTGTTAGGGAAATCTGATCCCGCCCTCACTTGACCTCGTTTCTATTGATGGGTAGACAGTGGTAGTTCTGTTTAATGTTCCGCTCTTTTTTTTCTACTCTGCTCTCCAATTTATGGATGCTGAGGCACTTTATAATGAACCCTTGATTGGATAGCTTTGCACAGATCAAAGATTAAAATTGAGATGTTCCTGGTCTGTATGCCACACCTTGGGGTACATTTCTGCAATGAGCTGTCAGGGAAGTTTGGTTTCTTTCTGTTTTTACTGCATTGAATTATTGACGTGCAGATAATGTTGGATTTTGCATGTCGTTTCTTATGGCTACGCTTCAACAGTAATTTCTTGGCTCTGAAGTACTTGAGGATGTCACACAGACATGAAAGGCGCTATGTAAATGCAACTTCTTTCCTTCGTTCTTTAAATACTGAGTTCTGAATGCAATTTCTCAATACTTTGATTTCTTTAGGCATGTTGTACATCCCTGAGGTTGATATCCATTACTGGGACTGGAAGACAGGCGATGGCCAACAGCTAAGTACCCAATTCAATGGTAACTGCAGCGTGGAAAAGTTCTATGCTGATCCCATGTGCCCGGATGGCAATTCCTACCGGCTTCAGGCCTGGATGTACCATCTTCGCACTTTGCAGTACTCGGACGCCCTGGAGCACCTTTTCCAAACAGGTTTGAATTCGAAAACAATGCTCACTTTTCTTGAAAAAACTAGCAGTATATAGTGTGCAACTAAATATTCCAGTGCTACAGTTTAGATTCCATTGAAGGTGAGTCTAATTTGCCAAGTAAAATACCTGAGAACAGTAATCAAGAATTCACCTTTCTCTGGTTACTGATTTATATGATTCTCCCTAAGATGTTGAAAATTTTATCTCTCGATTTCTACTCTCTTTATTTACCATCTCATAATTTAGAAATGGAATGTATACTTTCACTGTGGAAGTTTGACTTTTGGTTGTCTTTGTTGAGTAAGCTAGGTTATTTGTAAAAGTGTTATTCATGTGCTGTGGATCAAATGTGGCTGAGTCTCCAATCTCTACATTGGTTGGTGGAATGTGTTGGCACCGCTGATGTAAATTGGGAAGTATTGGTGCCAAGAATATTTCACGCAACCCAAGGCTGCCAGTGCTTCTACACACAATTGATTTTGCTGAAACATTTATGGTAAATGTAGTAACTTTAAAATTGCAGAAAAGTTTACAAGCACACATAGAGAAGTATATCTGATACTGTAAATTGGTACATTTTCACTATTTTAGCATGAGCTATTGACTCTTGGCTGCGGCTGCATGTTTGCTGCTTGCCTTCAAGTACTTTGATGAAGTGGCCATTCTTCATATGTGAGCCTTGACAGTACGTCTACCACAATTCAACAATAGAGGGCACAACAGTCGACCCTGTTCCTGTCATCAACTGATGTCCGCAGATCAGAATTTTCAGTGGAGTTGGCTGGATAGCAATCAGCAGCAGGAAACCTGGCCGTTTTTGCCCCTCCTTAATCCAGGGCACTGAGGCCAAATGTAGTACTGTTGCTGTTGAGGGCAGCACAGACTGGGGCTGTGTGACTCATACTCGCTGAATAAACACTCTTACCTATTGAGGAACCTTAAATTGATCTTTCAAGCACTAAAGTTGACGTACGTACTTTGTGAAACCACACTAGGTAGTTGATGACAGATGTAAGGATTTGAGTCAAGACAATTAAAAGGGATTAAGAATAATTTCTCCCAAGTAGTAACTACAGTGACACAAGTAAAAAGGGTTCCGATCATGGTGTAGCCAATTAACAGGATAAAAATTACCAACAGAATTGCATTTTGATCTATTTGTGTTTGTGCACCTGTAGGTCAAGGTGTCGTGTTGGAACGTTCACCCTACAGTGACTACGTTTTCCTCGAAGCAATGTACAAACAAGGCTATATCCGGAAGCAGTGTAAGTAGCATCTTGCAGCAAGAAGGTCTTTGCATCCTTTGTATTTCACAACTGCTGAGAAAAATGTCTTGAAATTAGATGCGGCTTAGTTCTTTTATCCCCCATTTTCTGCCCTCTTTTATTGAAGGTAATGATTACTGTTGGTCTACGATTCTACAAACACCTGCAACATTGCCCAAGTGGCCATTCTTCATGTGTGAGTCCAGACTATAAGCATCAGCAGGTTGCTCAACCACTCAACAATGCTGAGGCCCATGATTTCCTCACACCTGTATTTTACAGTGGGGGAGGGGAGGGTCGTAGCTGAAGGTCATTGAATAATGGTCAGAAACAAGAACCCTGGCTGATTTTTCTTCTGGCCTGTATATCTTAGTAATAAACAATATGATGCATTTACCCACTGAATTGTAATGGGAGGATTTTTTTTAATCCCAAGTGTCTCCTTGCCTATTATGTGGCAAGTTGTTACATTTGCCCTTGTTAGCCTGAAGATCTCTCCATATTTACTGCACTAGGCGGCAGTCTATTCCATAAGCCAAAGACTGAGTGAGAAGGTGTTAAGTTTTAGCTCTTTGGGTGACCTGTCCGAGGGTCAACCCATTGTGCCATGTCAGTGCAAGAGGCAGCCTTAATCCCTGGTCTCAGTTGTGCTGCAATGGGGAAGTAGCAACCATGAGCTGGGGCGAAGAGAGGCGTAATTTGCGAGGCAGTTTTTGTGCTTCCCAGCCTCCAGCTCAAACTGGCAATGGTAGAGGCCTGGGAGAAGATCACTTACTGTCTTGGCTGTTCATGGCATAGGTATAAAGTAGTGGAATTTGTTACCTGTACACAATGTTTCTCCCCACCACCCCCCGCCAAAAAAAAAGTTAGGCTTACGGATTTTGTAGCTTATAATCAAATGCTCTGGTGGTTCTATTCAGGTCTTGCACATCACACCAGGATAGATCTACCTTGGCTATGTATATTCCTTTTATTTCCTTAAAGATTACATCATCTCCCTCTGTGTACTGGCCAAGCACATACAATATTTTGTCAGAACCAAGCTGATTGTGAGCTCTTCAAGACCACACTATTACTGTCGCCCTCTTCTCGCTGTGCTATTAAGGTGAAATCCATAAGGACATGAATGAAATTTTCACAATATCTGCAGCTAAAAGTTACTAATTTTACCTGGGTATTTTTGGATTCACAATGTTTAAAGTGCAGTTTTAAAATTTACAATCAATTGCATTGGAGTAACAAAGTAAAGCATCATATTGCTGTCAGTGATTTGATGTGTATTTTTGGATAATTTTTTTTAACTCGGTTTTGATCTAAAGTTTACTTTTTTTTTATTCGTTCATGGGATGTGGGCATCGCTGGCGAGGCCCGCATTTATTGCCCATCCCTAATTACCCTTGAGAAGATGGTGGTGAGCTGCCTTCTTGAACCGCTGCAGTCTGTGTGGTGAAGGTTCTCCCACAGTGCTGTTAAGAGGGGAGTCCCAGGATTTTGACCCAGCAACGATGAAGGAACGGCGATATATTTCCAAGCCAGGATGGTGTGTGACTTGGAGGGGAACGTGCAGGTGGTGTTGTTCCCAAGTGCATGCTGCTCTTGTCCTTCTAGGTGGTAGAGGTCGCGGGTTTGGGAGGTGCTGTCGAAGAATCCTTGGCGAGTTGCTGCAGTGAATCCTGTGGATGGTACACACTGCAGCCACTATGCGCCGGTAGTGAAGGGAGTGAATGTTTAGGGTGCTGGATGGGGTGCCGATCAAGTGGGCTGCTTTGACCTGGATGGTGTTGAGCTTCTTGAGTGGTGTTGGAGCTGCACTCATCCAGGCAAGTGGAGAGTATTCCATCACACTCCTGACTTGTGCCTTGTAGATGGTGGAAAGGCTTTGGGGAGTCAGGAGGTGAGTCTCTCACAGCAGAATACCCAGCCTCTGACCTGCTCTTGTTGCCACAGTATTTATATGGCTGGTCCAGTTAAGTTTCTGGTCAATGGTGACCCCCAGGAAGTTGATGATGGGGGATTCGGCGATGGTAATGCCGTTGAATGTCAAGGGGAGGTGGTTAGACTCTCTTGTTGGAGATGGTCATTGCCTGACACTTGTCTGGCACGAATGTTACTTGCCACTTATCAGCCCAAGCCTGGATGTTGTCCAGGTCTTGCTGCATGCGTGCTCGGACTGCTTCATTATTTGAGGGGTTGCAAATGGAACTGAACACTGCAATCATCAGCAAACATCCCCATTTCTGACCTTATGATGGAGGGAAGATCATTGATGATGCAGCTGAAGATGGTTGGGCCTAGGACACTGCCTTGAGGAATTCCTGCAACAATGTCCTGGGGCTGAGATGATTGGTCTCCAGCAACCGCTATCATCTTCCTTTGTGCTAGGTATGACTCCAGCCACTGGAGAATTTTTCCCCTGATTCCCATTGTTCACTAACTGCCAGTTTCCTTCAGCTTGCACAAAGGTTCCAGTCATTACCAGACCTTTTTTCCAATTACTGTGCTTACACCTTGCTTAATTTTCAGGTGTCGAGCATTACAATGAAATAAAAGGGATCAGCATTTGTGAGTTCCTGCCTCCTCACCTGGTTATCTATCTGGATGTTCCTGTTGAGGAAATACAGAAGCGATTGAAGCAGCATGGCGAGGTAAGGCTTTTTCAAACTCCTTTTTCGTGCAGAAGTTTGCCATAATTTTGTGAACTAAGAATAGTTTCACATTTGGGTACATGGAAATCTGACCAAAAAATCTCAGTTCTTTCATTTTATGTTTCTTAATACAGAAGACATTGGTTTGGAGGCTGGTATTTTAGAATCATAGAATCATACAGCACAGGAGGAGGCCATTTGGCCCATTGTGCCTGTGCCGGCTCTTTGAAAGCTATTCAATTAGTCCAACTCCCCTGCTGTTTCCCCATAGCCTTCCAAGTTTTTCCCCTTCAAGTATTAATCCAATTCTCTTTAGAAAGTTACTATTGAATCTGCTTCCAGCACCCTTTCAAGCAATGCATTCCCGATCATAACAATGTGCTGCGTAAAAACATTTCTCCTCATCTCCCCTCTGGTTCTTCTGGCAATTACCGTAAAACTATGCCCTCTGGTTACCGACCTTCCTGCCAGTGGAAACATTTTCTGCCGATTTACACTATCAAAACCCCATATAATTTTGAACTTGTGTACAATAGTGGAGAAGCTTTGAGATGCTTTGCTGTGCAGTGCAGGTCTGTTTGAATAACTCCCAGAAATACCTCCATCTGAGCAGCCCATGACAAATCCAGCTTTATCCTGTTTTGCATACTGTAGATTGTTTGGCAAAAGAGAAATTTCTGTGGTCCTTGCAGAGCGATAAACAATTAAATCAATCATTAGCAGAATTGCTGACATCGGTCAGCAGTGTGTTAAAGCATGATGTATGACTTCGTGGCGCGAAGGAATGTCTGTTTGTCTGCGTGATCTCTTTCCCATTTCTCATGAACTGAGTTTCTAATTTAAGCTGCAGTGCTGTGGAAAGCGACCAGCAGAAGTTGGGAGCTTCTCTGCAGGCCAGGAGAGGGAAGGAGGGGAAAAAAACAGTCATCATCCACGGGCCCTTTTAGACACATCT
Organism: Heptranchias perlo; assembly: GCF_035084215.1. Classification (NCBI taxonomy): domain Eukaryota; kingdom Metazoa; phylum Chordata; class Chondrichthyes; order Hexanchiformes; family Hexanchidae; genus Heptranchias; species Heptranchias perlo. The sequence goes on from NC_090331.1 coordinate 78,744,676, forward strand.
ACACCCCACTTAGTCTTTCTCACACAGTTCTTACCTCCCTTGGTCTTCTCTTCCTCATACAACTTGCAGCCTTTTAAATGAGCTTGGCCTCAGTTAATCACAACTTCCTGATTTGCCTTGTCTTCTCTTCTGCTTTTTTCTGCTTTGGTGGTGTAACGTACTGCAGGTTTGGCCAGTCACCTTGGTTTCTCGACCACAAAATGTAGAGGAGCTTTCAGAGGCTAGGAGCAGGTTCCCTATTGTTAGGAGCAATTTCCCCATGCACTTAGCCATATATTCTGCAGTTGACACCGAATGTGAGCAAAATGGGGAGTGTTAGCCTCACTGGGAAACAAAACCATTCTGACATTCGCACCCACAGCTATTCTGCAATATTCCTTCTGTGGATGTATGTATGGTTAGAGAGGTTGTGTATTGAAGTTATTGATCACGTGTGTGGCCATCTGGGCCAAGATTGACCAATCCTCAGTGTTGTTCCATTATATGTTTGAGACCTGTTCGCACTGGGCATATTTTTCCATTCAAATAATTTGTCTGCTCCAAACTACTTGTGTGAAACCATGTCTAGCTGACTTCAATGCTGAGACTACTTTATTCAGAGCAAAGACACAGAACTAAAGTGCGAACGCAGCTTTTATTTGGGAGCTCCATTAGGAACTAATATCCCTGAATCAAAGTCCTGTGTAGTTTGCATTTTTTCTCTTCACCAATCTTCTCCCTTCTTTTAAAAGTGCTGGTCCTTGATGGGGGTACGGCTCCACAGGTGCGAGTCTTTCTTTGGTACCTTGTCCTGGCTGCTGTTCGTGTATGAGTCTTAGCAATGAGTCAGTGGGCTACTCAACTATAAGAGCATCACAGTCAAACCCAACAGGGTCACTAGATAGAAATTAGAAGGAAAAGCTCTGCCATATTTCTTTCCCCTTTTGTAACCCAGGGGTCCTGAGGCCCATTGTAGCTGTCCTAGGGATCAAACTTGGCATTTTTCCTGTCCGTATTGCTCAGCTAATTAAGTGGATAAACTTGCCTAACCATTGGGGGAGCTCCATCTGTACGGCTCATTTGTTACAGATTTACCTTGGTGTCTAAGGTAGAATTGTGTATTAATGCATTTATTTGCTGCTATCTGGTCAGGAAATTCCTTTCAATATCTGTCCCCTCTGGTATGTTTACTAATCCCAGATTGCACCTTTCTCTTTCATGAACTGATCTAGCAGATGGATTGCTGGGGAAGCATAATCTCAGTCGTTACTGTTTTTTTGGAGAGGGTGGGGGGAAGGGAATTTTCATGCCTATTAAGTGGAGGATATCGATGATTAATGAAACGTGTCTGCATTGTCACCCTGTGCAGCACTGAGCACTCCCAGCTCATTTACATTATGGCTTGGATTGGATGCAGAGTTTAGCTCCCTGTAACTCTGCATCTGCTTTGCCTTATGATAAACTTCAAAAGACTGCTGTCTGCTGCACCAGTACAAAGCAAAGAAAGAAATAACTTGCATTTATATAGTGGCTTTAGCGACCTCAGGACCTCACAAAGTGCTTCACTGCCAACGAGGTACTTTTTAAATGTGGTTACTGTTGTAATGTAAGGAAACGCAGCAGCCAATTTGAGCACAGCATTGGTAATGAGATAAATGACCAGATAATCTGTTTTTTAGTGATGTTGGTTGAGGGAGAATTCCCCTGCTACTTTTCGCATGGTGCCATTGGATTTTTTACTTCTACTTGAGAGACTGAAGCCCCATCTGCTCTAACGTCTCATCCGAAAGACAACACTGTCCACAGAAATGTCATGATGTGGAGATGCCGGTGATGGACTGGGGTTGACAATTGTAAACAATTTTACAACACCAAGTTATAGTCCAGCAATTTTATTTTAAATTCACAAGCTTTCGGAGATTTTCTCCTTCCTCAGGCAAATGTTTCAAGATCTCCTTGAAGCCTACGCATTTATACATATTGAACAATAATACATGGTGTTTACAGACTGCCCCTGCAACTGCCCGTTGCCAAGGCAATCACCGTGTTCAGACAGAGAGGTGTTACCTGCAGAACCTCCGAATACACATTCAACAAAAAAACAAACAGGGAAAAAAAACAGAGAAAAAAAAAACACAGAGAGAGGCAGAAACATCCGGAAGGCAGAGAGAGCCAGCAAATGACCCATTATATTAAAAACAGATAACATTTGTTCGCTGGTGGGGTAACGTGTAGCGTGACATGAACCCAAGATCCCGGTTGAGGCCGTCCTCATGGGTGCGGAACTTGGCTATCAATTTCTGCTCGACGATTTTGCGTTGTCGTGTGTCTCGAAGGCCGCCTTGGAGTACGCTTACCCGAAGGTCGGTGGATGAATGTCCATGACTGCTGAAGTGTTCCCCGACTGGGAGGGAAATGTAGGGAGGGATCAAAAATTAACTATTTGAGATTGATGCAGAGAGATATTCTTATTGATTCTTTACAGAAGGAAGACCTCATAGAATTGTCCAGGTTATGAAAATTCAGGGAGACATTCAGTCTTGAAAGAAGTACGTTCACGTGAGAGGGATCCATTTAGTCTTGGAGGGAGTACAAAGCAGTGTCAGCTTAGCTCGCATGCTCTCCTGAGTTAGAAGGTTGAGTTCAAGCCCTAAAACAGGATCTAAGCACCAAAGATAGTGGCTAACCTTTCAGTGCAGTACCGAGGGAGTGCTGCATCGTCACAGGTGCCAAATTTCGGATGTTAAACCAAGGCCCATCGACCTGTTCAGGTGGAGGTAAAAGATCCCATGACATTTTTTTGTGGAAGAGCGAGAAGTCCCAACCAACATTCATCTCTCAACCGATGCCACCAAAACCGATTAAACTGGTCATTCACCTCCGTGCTATTTGTGGGATCTTGCTATGTGCAAAGAGGCCATTACTCTTGCCTACATAACATCATTGACTACACTTCAAAAGTAATTAATTGGCTTGAAGTGCTTTGAAATGTCTCAAGTCATAAAAAATGCTTTATAAATACAAGTTCCTTTTAAGTTGATAAATGATGTTAAGCACCAGTGTTATGGAAAAGATTAGAGATGTTTACCTTGGGGAGAAAAGGTGGCTTTAAGGTGATCTTATTGAGGCATTTAAGATCTTCAAAGAAATGTTCAATATTAACACAACCTCTATGACAAAGAAGCATGGATTCAATCTTAAATTTTTAAAAAGCATCATGCAGCTGCACTTTTCCCTGATTGCAGGAAAGGTAGCGTAGTGGTTATGTTACTGGCCTAGTAATCCAGAGGCCTGGACTAATAATCCGGAGTCGTGAGTTCAAATCCCGCCACGGCAGCTGGGGAATTTAAATTCAATTAATTAAATAAAATCTGGAATTTAAAATACTAGTATCAGTAATGGTGGCCATGAGACGACCGGATTGTTGTAAAAACCCATCTGGTTCACTAATGTCCTTTAGGGAAGGAAACCTGCCGTCCTTACCCGGTCTGGCCGATATGGGACTCCAGACCCACAGCAATGTGATTGATTCTTAATTGCCCTCTGAAATGGCCTAGCAAGCCACTCAGTTGTAAAATCTCACTTTTAAAAAAAAGTCATAATAAGAATAAAACCGGCATCGGACCACTAAGCAAAGGCAAACCAAGCCCAGTCGACCCTGCATAGTCCTCCTCACTACTACCTGGGGACTTGTGCCAAAATTGGGAGAGCTGTCCCACAGACTAGTCAAGCAACAGCCTGACATAGCCATACTCACAGAATCATACCTTTCAGCCAACGTCCCAGACTCTTCCATCACCATCCCTGGGTATGTCCTGTCCCACCGGCAGGACAGACCCACTAGAGGTGGCGGTACAGTGATATACAGTCAGGAGGGAGTGGCCTTGGGAGTCCTCACCATTAACTCTGGACCCCATGAAATCTCATGGCATCAGGTCAAACATGGGCAAGGAAACCTCCTGCTGATTACCACCAACCGTCCTCCCTCAGCTGATGAATCAGTCCTCCTCCATGTTGAGCACCACTTGGAGGAAGCACTGAGGGTAGCAAGGGCACAGAATATACTCTGGGTGGGGGACTTCAATGTCCATCACCAAGAGTGGCTCGGTAGCACCACTACTGGCCGAATCCTGAAGGACATAGCTGCCAGACTGGGGCTGCGGCAGATGGTGAGCGAACCAACACGAGGGAAAAACTTACTTGACCTCCTCCTCACCAATCTACCTGGCGCAAATGCATCTGTCCGTGACAATATCGGTAGGAGTGACCAGCGCACAGTCCTCGTGGAGACGAAGTCCCGTCTTCGCACTGAGGATACCATCCAACGTGTTGCATGGCACTACCACCGTGCTAAATGGGATAGATTCAGAACAGATCTAGCAGCTCAAAACTGGGCATCCATGAGGTGCTGTGGGCCATCAGCAGCAGCAGAATTGTATTCCAGCACAATCTGTAACAATTAAACAACTAACGGGAGGAGGCTCTGTAAACATCCCCATCCTCAATGATGGCGGTGTCCATCACCTGAGTGCAAAAGACAAGGCTGAAGCGTTTGCAACCATCTTCAGCAAGAACTGCCGAGTGGATGATCCATCTCAGCCTCCTCCAGATATCCCCACCATCACAGAAGCCAGTCTTCAGCCAATTCGTTTCACTCCACGTGATATCAAGAAACGGCTGACTGCACTGGATACAGCAAAGGCTATGGGCCCCGACAACATCCTGGCTGTAGTGCTGAAGACTTGCGCTCCACAACTAGCTGCGCTTCTAGCCAAACTGTACCAGTACAGCTACAACACTGGCATCTACCCAACAATGGAAAATTGCCCAGGTATGTCCTGTCCACAAAAAGCAGGACAAATCCAATCCGGCCAATTACTGCCCCATCAGTCTACTCTCAGTCATCAGCAAAGTGATGGAAGGTGTCGTCGACAGTGATATCAAGCGGCACTTACTCACCAATAACCTGCTCACCAATGCTCAGTTTGGGTTCCGCCGGATCACTTGGCTCCAGACCTCATTACAGCCTTGGTCCAAACATGGACAAAAGAGCTGAATTCCAGAGATGAGGTGAGAGTGACTGCCCTTGATATCAAGGCAGCATTTGACCGAGTGTGGCACCGAGCCCTAGTAAAATTGAAGTCAATGGGAATACGAGGGAAAACTGTCCAGTGGCTGGAGTCATACCTAGCACAAAGGAAGATGGTAGTGGTTGTTGGAGGCCAATCATCTCAGCCCCAGGACATTGCTGCAGGAGTTCCTCAAGGCAGTGTCCTAGGCCCAACCATCTTCAGCTGCTTCATCAATGACCTTCCCTCCATCATAAGGTCAGAAATGGGGATGTTCGCTGATGATTGCAGTGTTCAGTTCCATTCGCAACCCCTCAAATAATGAAGCAGTCCGAGCCCGCATGCAGCAAGACCTGGACAACATCCAGGCTTGGGCTCATAAGTGGCAAGTAACATTCGCGCCAGACCAGTGTCAGGCAATGACCATCTCCAACAAGAGAGAGTCTAACCACCTCCCCTTGACATTCAACAGCATTACCATTGCTGAATCCCCCACCATCAACATCCTGGGGGTCACCATTGATCAGAAACTTAACTGGACCAACCATATAAATACTGTGGCTACAAGAGCAGGTCAGAGGCTGGGTATTCTGCTGTGAGAGACTCGCCTCCTGACTCCCCAAAGCCTTTCTACCATCTACAAGGCACAAGTCAGGAGTGTGATGGAATACTCTCCACTTGCCTGGATGAGTGCAGCGCCAACAACACTCAAGAAGCTCAACACCGTCCAGGTCAAAGCAGCCCACTTGATTGGCACCCATCCACCACCCTAAACATTCACTCCCTTCACCACCGGCGCACAGTGGCTACAGTGTGTACCATCCACAGGATGCACTGCAGCAACTCACCAAGGCTTCTTCGACAGCACCTTCCAAACCCGCGACCTCTACCACCCAGAAGGACAAGAGCAGCGGGCACATGGGAACAACACCACCTGCACGTTCCCCTCCAAGTCACACACCATCCCGACTTGGAAGTATATCGCCGTTCCTTCATTGTCGCTGGGTCAAAATCCTAGAACTCCCTTCCTAACAGCACTGTGGGAGGACCTTCACCACTCGGACTGCAGCGGTTCAAGAAGGCGGCTCACCACCACTTTCTCTAGGGCAATTAGGGATGGGCAATAAACGCTGGCCTTGCCAGCGACGCCCACATCCCATGAACGAATAAAAAATAAAGGTGGAACCAGCAGGAGTTCTGACGGATCAAAATCCAGCAAGTCCCGCCTCTTTCAGTGATGGAATGGGGTGGGTGCAAGAAGTGCTCACCCCCTCCACGTTGGAATTTTTGAACACGAGCAAAAAAGGGCATGTTCCTGCCCTAAATTCTGATCCTCCCCACCCAACGTGTCTTAATACTGCCCTCCCACACCAAGAAATTTCTTGGCCATAGTTCTTGTCATATTGTTGGGGGAGGAAAATGATATCCAAGACTGTCTAGAGATAGCCATGTTTCTAGGGCAGACATCTGTCTCGCCAGTTCCCTGCAGTGATGTCATTGCTTGTTTTCATACATTAATCACATTAGGAATTATCTCATGTCTTCGAAATGCTGATCTATGCATGTTTTGCACTAGAGAATGTTTCAAAGGAAGATAGTTGTCTCAATGATAAAAACAAAATGCTGGAAATACTTAGCAAATCAGGCAGCATCTGTGGAGAAAGAAAGAGTTAACATTTCAGATCGATGACCTTTCGTTAGATCTTTAACTTCTTCCAGTTCTAACAGTTTTTAAGCAAGGACAGAGCGAGGGAAAGGGGGGCGGGAGGAGGGGAGGAAAGAACAAAAGGGTAGCTCTGTGATAACGAGGAAGGCAGGGGTGATTAAATGACAAATGGGATGATGGTTTGATGCAAGGAGGGTGGATGGGACAAGTTCAGAAACAAAGGCTGTGTCTAGAGGAGCTGTAAATGGCAACATCAGAACCGTTACAGAACCTAAATCAAAAGCAAAATATTGCAGATGCTGGAAATCTAAAATAAAAACAAAGTGCTGGAGAAGTTCAGCAAGTGAGGCAGCATCTGTGGAGAAAGAAACAGAGTTAACGTCTCAGGTTGAAGACCTTTTGCTAGTACTGATGGTCTTCGACCTGAAAGATTAACTCTGTTTCTCTCTCCACAGATGCTGCTTCCCTTGCTGAGCTTCTCCAGTACTTTCTGTTTTTATTTCATTACCAGCACCCGCTGTCTGGGAAAAAAAATATGATCTGAAGTTATTAAAATCAAAGTTGAGCCCAGAAGGTTGTAATCGAAAGATGAGGTGCTGTTTCCCGAGCTTCCATTGAGCTTCATTTCAGATTTCCAGCATCCGCAGTATTTTGCTTCTGATGGTTGTCTCAATAGCTGTAACAATCTTAATTGCCTGACTATTTTGAGGTCTCTATTTGATTGTCACAGGAAACCCGCCTTTGTAATTCTGGAAAATTGTAGAAGAGCTGAGGGTTTTTTGAGTACTTTAGTTGCATGTTTTGACTGCCGATTTCCTTGTGAAGTGGCATTGAGCGGCACAGTGGAAGTCATTGTTCACATAACATGGTTAACAAGTTAGGAGATTCTGGAAAGAACTGCAAAGGTTCTCCACTCGTTTTATTGTTTCTGGAACAATTTAAATATTGAATCAAGTATTGTACTCTTGGTACCTTGCTGTGTGTCTTCTGCTTCTGTGTAATTAGCTCACTTGTAAATAAATTTGACTTAGTTTTAGTCTGAACAATATGGTCTGTCAGTGTGATATTTGCTGCCTTTCAAAGTAGACAGAACACCATGCTGAGCAGCCCATATAGTCTCTGGTACAAAATACAGTGATAAAAGGTGAATTGTTATTCAATTTCAGATTGCAAGTTTCATCTCAAAGGAGACATAGGCCTGCTTATGGAAACTGCCTTTTAGCTGGCAGACAAGTTAGAAGTGTTGGAAGAGCCAAATTGGAACTCTACCCTTGGAGTAAAAAAAAATGTGCGGCTTGGGTGATGTTTGTAACTAATTACTATAAATTGTTCCCACCACCAGTACTTCACCCGAGTGTTAAACGACTTAAAATGCTCCCTCCAGACACAGCCGAAGCTTGGAAGAACCAAATATGTATTTGAACTGCTGAATGTTTGTTTTCATAGACAAAGTGGAAGTGGAACAACATTTTCACAAACTATTAATATTTGCTGACGACATTGAGTAGGTTGTATTTACTGAAAGATGCTAATCAAATGAATTGGAACTCCATTTAATGAATGCAAACATTAAGGTGGTCAACACCTACATTCCTAACGCTGAAATGGAAAAGATGAATGATTGCAATGTCGCCCCACTTTTATTGGCATCGTTAGAATGTGGAACTTGCTACAACAACAACTACTTGCATTTTATAGCGCCTTTAATGTAGTAAAACGTCCCAATGTGCTTCACAGGAGCGTTATCAAACAAAATTTGACTCCGCGCCACTTAGGGAAATATTAGGACAAGTGATCAAAAGCCTGGTCGAAGAGGTAGGTTTTAAGGAGTGTCTTAAAGGAGGAGAGAGAGTCAGAGAGGTTTAGGGAGGGAATTCCAGGGCTTTGGGCCTCGGCAAGTGAAGGCACGGATGTCAATGGTAGACGGATTAAAATTGGGGATGTGCAAGAGGCCTGAATTGGAGGAGCACAGAGATCTCAGAGGGTTGTAGGAGGTTACGGAGATAGGGAGTAATTGAGTCAAATAGCATAGATGCATCTAAGGGGAAGCTAGATAAGTACATGAGGGAGAAAGGAATATGCTGATAGGGTTAGATGAAGTAGGGTGGGAGGAGGCTCATGTGGAGCATAAACACTGGCATCGAGCAGTTGGGCCAATTGGCCTCTGTGCTGTAAATTCTATGTAATCTGCAGTTTAATGAGCAGGAAGACCTGTGGTCAATATTGAGTAATCATTTTAGTAATCAGTTAAATTAGGCTGTCCACTTCCAACCTTATGGAAGGTGCCTCAGGTAATCTGGGCCTCAATGGTTAAATTATCTGGAACAATTTGGGAGAGAGTGGGGTGGGGGGGGCAACTGGTTTTACTTACTTTTTTGCCTGGAGGCTTTAAAATGCAATGTGTCTTGCAGTGTGGCAGATTTAACATACTGGCGCAATGTTTATAGTACAGCAACAATGACACACTGCTGTAGTTAAAAAGTTTCCATCACTTTAAGGCTGATACTGAGACCGCACGTTATGTTTTTCTGATCTTTTATTGTTAGAAATAAGTTGCTGAGTCTCCCATTGCTTGGACAGGGGAAGCAGTTACCTTTCTTCTCAGTAGCGGTTCTAAGTATTCCCAAAAACAACTTGCATTTATATAGTGCATTAAACGTTGCAAACATCTCAAGGTGCTTCACAGAAGAGAAAATGGGCACTAAGTACATGAATTAGGAGAGATGACTGAAACCTTGGTCATTTTTTCAAGGGCAGAGCAATAACAAGGACGAATGAACTTGCATTGATATAGCTCCTTTCATGACCTCGGGATGTCTCAAAGCGCTTTACAGCCAATTAAGTATTTTTGAAGTGTAGGCACTGTTGTAATGTAACAAGACAGATTGGTTTAGGAAGGGAGTTCAACAGTGGGCTTGAAGTGCTTTGGAACATCCCGAGGTGATGAAAGGAGCTATATGAATGCAAGTTATTTTTTCTTAAGTTGATGAATGAGATTGGGCAATTCCGCTATGAGAAAAGACCGGAGATGTTTACATTGCGGGGGGGGAGAAAAGGTGGTTTGAAAGTGATGTTATTGAGGCATTTAAGATCTTAGGAATAGATACGTAGGATCCTACAAAGATGTTCAATATTAACACAAGCTCTAAAACAAACATATGTGGATTCAAATTTAAATTTAAAAAAAGCGTCATGCAGATGTACTTTCCCCTAAATTTTTGAACGTGGGCAAAAAAGGGCACAAACTCAGTTCCCATCCTAAATTCTGGTCCTCCCCACCCAACTTGTATCTTCTTATTGCTCTCCCACACCCAGAAATTTCTCAGCCATAGTTCTTATCATGATTTTGGGGGAGGAAAATTATATCCAGAACTGTCTCAAGATAGCCATGTTTCTAGGGAATACGTCAGTCTAGTCAGTTCCCTGCAGTGATGTAATTGCTTGCATTCATAACATTGCTGATCAAGGAGGGATTATGTCAATAGTCCAGTTTGAACAATTTTTTTTTAAAACAAATCACTTAATCCCTCCTCCAAAAAACTCACCCTCAATCCTCTTGCCCCCTTTGCTTTCTATGGTTCTTGAATGTGCTATCGACACCTTTCCCATCACTCCCTATTTCAGTTCCTTCAGTCTGGTCTCTGGCTGCCCCGCAACTGTCAACAATCCTTTTAACTGTGCCATGGCACGCCGTCCCTCATTGTTCTCCTCAACCTCTCTGTGGCATTCAACACGATCGACCCCTCTATCATTCCCTATTGTCTCTGCTCTGTTACGCTCCTACCTTTTCCAACGTAGCTCGTGAGGGCTTCTCCTCCCACCTCCACCTCGGCACTTCGGGGTACCCTGTGGCTCCCTCCTGAGTTCTATCCTATATAAATTCCAGCTCACCTAAAACTCTGCTGCCTGCTTCCTATTCTGCACTAAGTCCTGTTTCCCTATCACCTTTGTCCTTACCAATTAGCTCCCCATTCTTAATGCACTGAATTCAAACTCCTTGTCCTTATTGACAAATCAATCCATGGCCCCTTTTCTACCTCCATAACTTTCTGTCCTGCTCCACATTGGATGGCAGAGCCTTCAAGTGTCTTGACTTTGCACTCTGGAATGCTCTCCACCTTGCTACCTCGCTCTCCATTCTCAAAGTCTACCCCCTTGACCATGCCTTTGGGCTCTTACCCTGCTCAGTTTCCGTTTTAGCCTCTGTGAAGTCCCTTAGAATGTTTTACTATGTTAAAGGTACAATATAAATGCATGTTGCCATAGGCTTTTATGTTTGGTTAATTGCAGGCCACAGATTTGTTTTCTTCGAGATCTAAACAGCTCTGCATAGTAGGTTGTAAATGGCTCAGCAATGATAGTTATTGAGTGAATCAAAATGTGACGCTTGCAGGCAAAATAAACAGACCGTTCTGCTTTAACAACAGAGTTTAACCACATACTTGAACCAGTTTTGTCTGTTGATGATTATTGGCAGGCAAATTATAGTGTTTGAATCTTGTTTACCTGGCATGGATTGTTTTTTTAGCTGGTATTTGTTGGCCAAGAAGTGACACATTGCAGCAGGTTTTGAACAGTTACATTGAGCAATTCAGGTTTTCTGGAATTTGCAGAAAGATGCTTAAAAAGAATGGAATCTGTGTTTTGCTCTCGTTTCTCGCTGGCTGAGTGAGGCACATTCGAAAATCTTGAGGATAAATAAAAGTGCAGGACACTCGATGGATTTCAGTACCAGCTTGCTTTTTTTTAAAAAAAAGTTGTAAAAATCATAATACTCTAGGTTTCTATTCTGACTGTATTGGCAAGGTGCTAGGAGGTGATCAATCAAATTTTGTTTTTAGTCCCATATTACAAAAGCTGAGAATTTTGGTAGCCTGGATGGAAAATCAAATCCATTTTATCAGTGCTTCCCTCAAATATTGAACAACTTGCAGGTTTTCTGAAGAAATTCAAAGAGCCCTAGTAAGCTGGGAGCTTTTTTTTTAATTGTAAAAATGCTCTTTAGCCCAACTCAATAACACCAAAAGGCAATATTTCCTGATGTGTTGTGTGTCTGTGCACCCAGTCCCCCTTATATATAAAAAAAAGTAAAAGTTGTGCACGGACAGCCCTTAATGAATGAATGAATGAATGACTGATCACAGGGGAGTGCCCATTTTTTTAATTGTTCTGGGATTAGAGTGTACAATTCCTGAAGAGGGGGCCAACCTTTTCAGACAGGAAGGGAATTACTGACTTGCTTTCCATATATAAAAAGCCTTAAATAACCACCATCAGATGGCAGGATAAATTCTATTGTTTATTATGAGTCCTTTTTAATAGTTGAACTTACCTTTGTTTTGATCAGGGCACAATTTCCTATTCATCCCTATTGCTTTCATCAGCAGAACTAATGGATGAATAGGTACAGGATACCAGCATGAAATGTTCCCAGTCAGGAAGGTGCAAGGTACTGGTACCACAGAGTGAGTGTTCAGTTTCCTCAGGAAATATAATAGACATATCCACCTCTTGGATGTTTCTTAAAGGATGATTGCAGTACAGCCTTGCCAGAAGGCTTGGGAACTTATTTTTTTTTTAAATTAGCTAAAGTTTTCTTTTGAATCAGCTGCTGGTTGGACATTGAGAAGACAAAAAGAATTTTGAATCATCTGATGGGCTAGTTTTCCTTTCTTCCTAGCCACTCACCCACCTACTTCGCAAAAGATGGCACGCCTTGTTCACTTTGTGTGGCAATCTGGCTAAGAACTGATACAATCAGCCCCAGGACTGAGAATCAAACTCGACATTCTGGATTATGTTAGTGGAGAGCTGCCACGCAACAATTTTGATTAGTCTGACTCGTGCCAAGCACTTGTTCAGTGTTTCTGTAACGGTCCTTTGCTTTGTTACATTTTACTGATTGTGTGGCTGCATTGTGTATAACAGTTTTTCCATAAGCAGTGCATTTACTGTAAATAGAGCATGTTGTGTCGGATCCATCCATTGGAAAATACTGTAATGAATGGGTCCTTGGCATGTTCTCTGTTTATAGCATGAATTTAAGCAGAGCCAAGTACACACACAATATATCATTCAGCTCAGAAAATAAACACTAAAATAAGATTGACTAGCTGTTGTATTAAGGCGAAGAAGAAATAATGTCTTAATGTAGGAAGAAAAAATGACTTGTCCATCCATGTTTTTAACTACATGGTTTAGATCTTATGTTCATTGTTAGGGATACAGTAACCAAGGGAACAGTTCAATACAGGATTTTCAACAGCAAATAGACAAGCGTTGTAGGAGTTTAAATGTGCAGTGCTTTTTGTTTCAGGAATTAATTTTTCCTTTAAAGATGGCTCACTATGGGATGAATATGCACTGTGTGGTCTTAGTAATGAACACATTCGTATAAAATATTTCTGTTCACTATCTTAACAATGGCATTAACCCAAAAGAAGTAAACCAGTTGGTTATTTTTAAAATTGCCACCAGGACTGTCATAGGAGCGTGTTAATGTGCTGATTATTAATATCTCTCACGGTGGTTTCAAACCCCAATGGCAGTTATCTGATAATCACTATAGGTTAAGGTTTTTGTTTTATAAATGCAGGTTGCAATTCCACTATCTGGGTAGTTCATCATCTTTGAAACAACAATATTGTGTCGTCTATCTTTGCGAAAAGCCTATCATAACTTGCAAGAGCTGAATATTAGTTTCTCTAACATCAATAGCAAGAAACAATACAACTCCATCTGCATAATTTTTGATCTGAGTTATCCTGTGCAGGCAGACACCAGAGTGGCATTAATGGTCTAGGAGCAGATTATTTGCTGATCCTGTTGGTGCCAACGGCTAGGAGGGATTTATGAAGTGGCAGCATGTATGTAGAGGAACGGATGCTTCTTGCCCTTCTCAAGTCCCATTGGCTTTGCTCAGTTGGTGGCTTTTTCACCTGATTCAGGAGCTGCTTTAATATTTCATTAACACCCGTAGTCGTGGTGCTGGCTCTGATACACAGGTCTTGCGCAGCCAGTCTCAACCCAAATGTCAACTTGCTGAATTGTCTAAGCTTGCTGTTGAATCCTGGCAAGTTTACTTTTGAGTTGCAGCACGATGTCAAGAGCAGATGCCACTAGCACAGGTTTTGCAATGTAAAAGCAGCTACAAGATTGTGAGTTGAAGTCCAGGACTTGAGTACGTAATTCAAGCTAACACTCCAGTGCGGTATTCAGGGAGTGCTGCATTATTAGACATGCCATGCTTCAGATGAGGTATTAAACAGAGGTCTGCCTACTTGTTCGAATGGTTTGGGTGGATGTTAAATGTTCTGTGGCACTGTTTGAAGAACAACAGGATGATCGATTTAAAGTTCAGAGGGGAGGCGGAAAAGGAAATAACAGGGGCAAAGAGAGTATGAGAATAGACTGGTGGCTATCACAAAAGGGAATCCAAAAGTCTTCTATGGGCATGTAAACAGGTAGTAAGAGGAGTGGTGGGACCGATTAGGAACAAAAAGGAGATCTACGCATGGAGGCAGAGGGCATGGCTGAGGTACTAAATGAGTACTTTGCACCAAGGAAGAAGATGCTGCCAAAGTCACAGTAAGTGAAGAAGTAGTTGAGACACTGGATGGGCTAAAACTTGATAAAGAGGAGGTACTAGAAAGGCTAGCTCTACTTGAAGTAGATAATTCACCCGGTCTGGATGGGATGCATCCTAGGTTGCTGAGGGCAGGGTGGAAATTGCGCAGGTACTGGCAATCTTCCAACCATCCTTAGATACGGGGAGTGGTGCCAGAGGACTGGAGAATTGCAAATGTTACACCCTTGTTCAAAAAAAGGGTGTAAGGATAAACCCAGCAATTACAGGCCATTCAGTTTAATCTCGGTAGTGGGGAAACTTCTAGAAACGATAATCTGGGTCAAAATTACAGTAATTTGGACAAGTGTGGATTGATTGGGGAAAGCCAGCAAGGATTTGTTAAAGGCAAATCGTGTTTAACCAACTTGATTGAGTTTTTTGATGAGGTTACAGAGAGGGTCGTTGAGGGCAATGCGGTTGATGTGTATATGGACTCTCAAAAGGCGTTTGATAAAGTGCTGCATAATAGGCTTGTCAGAGTTAAAGCCCATGGAATAAAAGGAGCAGTGGCAGCATGGATACAAAATTGGCTAAGTAAAAGGAAACAGAGATAGTGGTGAACGATTGTTTTTCGGACTGGAGAGAGATATACATTGGTGTTCCCCAGGAGTCGGTACTAGGACCATTGCTTTTTTTTATATGTTAATGACTTGGATTTGGGTGTACAGGGCACAGTTTCAAAATTTGCAGATGGCACAAAACTTGGAAGGGTCGTGAACAGTGTGGAGGATAATGATAGACTTCAAGAGGACGTAGGCTGGTGGAATGGGCGGACACGTGGCAGATGAAATTCAACGTAGAAAAGTGTGAAGTGATACATTTCGGTAGGAAGGACGAGGACAGGCAATATAAACTAAAGGGTACAATTCTAAAAGAGTTGTAGGAACAGAGAGATCTGGGGGTATATGTGCACAAATCATTGAAGGTGGCAGGGCAGGTTGAGAAAGTGGTTAAAAAAGCATACCGGATTCTAGGCTTTATAAATAGAGGCATAGAGTACAAAAGCAAGGCGGTTATGATGAACCTTTATAAAACACTGGTTCGGCCACAACTGGAGTATGGTGTCCAGTTCTGGGCACCGCACTTTAGGAAGGATGTGAAGGCCTTAGAGAGGGTGCAGAAGAGATTTACTCGAATGATTCCAGGAATGAGGGCCTTCAGTTATGTGCATAAATTGGAGAAGCTGGAGTTGTTCTCCTTAGAGCAGAGAAGGTTGAGAGGAGATGTGATGGAGGTGTTCAAAATCATGAAGGATCTGAACAGAGTAGAAAGAAACTGTACCTATTGGCGGAGGGGTTAAGAACCAGAGGACACAAATTTAAGGTGATTGGCCAAAGAACCAAAGGTGACGTAAGAAACTTTTTTACAAAAGCGAGTGGTTGTGATCTGGAATGCACTGCCTGAGGGGGTGATGGAAGCAGATTCAATTGTGGCTTTCAAAAGGGAATTGGATAAGTACTTGAAGGGAAAAAATTTGTAAGGCTACGGGGATAGGGTGGGGGAATGGGACTAGCTGGATTGCTTTTGCAGAGAGCCGGCACGGACTCGATGAGCCAAATTGCCTCCTTCCGTGCTGTAACCTTTCTCTGATTCTATCTCCTGTTGTCCTGTCCAATATTCCTCCCTCAGTCAACAACACCAAAAACAGATCAACATTTCACTGTTGGTTATGGGATCTTGGTCTGTGCAAAATAGCTGTTGCGTCTACATAAGAGTAATCGTTGTATTTCAAATTCATTAATTTAATATGAAGCACTTTTGAAATTTTGGAGAGGTAATGAGTTATTTAAATGCAGGTTTTCCTTATTTTTTCTTTTTCACCAGTGACCTGATCTCTCTGCGGTTTCTTGACACAACTAAAATTATATTGGGACAGTGATCAGTTCAAACTTGTCTATTACTTGATATCCCATTGATTTTTTTTCCTCCCTCAATTGCCGCCCCCCCCTCAAGAAAACTACTTTTTAAAAAAAAATGGTATTTTGCAGTTGTAAATGAACTGTGCATTGCTTTCCAGACCTACGAGCAGAAGGTTTCTACAGCTTATCTGCAAAGCATTGAGGAGGCGTACAAGAAGTCTTTCCTTCCGGAGATCCGGTAGGTGTACTGAAACCCCTTATTAATTTTTGATATGCGATACAAAGAGTAATGAGTTTTCAACAAATTTAGTGTCACAGCACAATAGTCTTTCTCTCTCTGCCATCAAAACAAATGAACTGAGTTCCTGATCTTGACTATGCTGTCCATAGGGCCTGAGTAGAAGCCTTGGTATTTCTGTACAGGGAGATGGGGTGTGTTCTACCACTCACCCCCCTTCTCCTGGCCACTGTTCAACACACCCAGCTTTAGATTAGCATTGGTAGAGATCGGAGAACAGTTGACTTTCCCTGACCTTTCAATAGATGTGACTCCAAGCACCCAAATCAAAAACGAAAACATGTTTTCAAATCCGTTTAATTGAATTATTTTATTATTCTGATCCCTTTCAAGTTTTAGGTTACTAATTTGTTAGTTTTCTAACATGCTGTTTCTAAAATTGCACAGTTTTTGCTTAATCAGGGTGGAAGCTGGCCTTTCCAGATATAGAAACCCATTAAGATAACATCGGTTTTGTTTGTTTTTGTGACATTTAAGTAAAATGTCAAGCAGGATACTTCAAAAAAAATTTGCTCCTGTAACAAAGCCAAAAACCCCAGACATTGGTGCTTTTGTTCTGGAAAAAATGACGAGGATTACGAAAATGGCAACAGCGATAATCCTGAACGCAATACAGTTTGCACAGAAATGCAGAGAAAAGGCTGTTTTAAATAAAATCCCATTACTGACCTTTTTAAAAAAAAAAAAAAAAATGCTTGGCTCCAATATGCATAATTCTTAACATATTGAATGATTGTTTGTAAGTTGCTTTTTAAGCAATGTTTATATGCACATTTTGCCAAAGCAATTTCATTGTGAAATGGGTTTTGCGTTGAATCAGTTTTCCAAATGCTCTTTTTTTTGCTGTGTTGTCAGCACCTAATTAACCTCTTCTGTTGGGTGAAATTGTCGCCATATCTGCATACTATAGTGCACTTCTATCCTCTGGCATTCAGTGAAATGAAAGCACGTAGTACAATTGCGGATGCTTGCCGTCGGGCAACAACTTGCAATTATATAGCACTTTCAATGTAAAAGAACGATCCAAGGCTGTACACAAATAGGCATAAGAAAACAGACACTGAGCCAGAAAGGGAGGGAGTAGGAGTATCATCTGCTGGCTTGGTCAGAGATGTTTTTTGAAAAGATTTTTAAAAGTGGAGAGAGTTCTAGAGAGCAGGACCAAGACAGCTGAAGGATCTGCCACCAATGGTGGAGTGCAAGGTTGAACAAAAGGCTGGAATCAGAGGAATGGGGGGTGAGGGGGGTAACAGAGATGCAAGATACTGCAGAGGTAGAGTGCGGAGAGGACTTGGAGAGATCTATGGACGGGTGAGCAGTTTAAATGTAATTTGTTTGGGGGTGGGGTGCCAGTGTAGATTAGTGAGGCTGGGGGTGATGAGCAACAGCAATTTAGTGTTGACAGGATATGAGTGGCAGAATTTTGGACAAGTTGGAGTTTATGGAGGGTTTTTTGAACAGAGGGCTAGTGATGGCATTTTGAAAGGGAGGGAAATGGTACCTGAGGAGAGGGAACTATTTACAATGTCAGCTAGCATGGGGTCCAGGAAAGGAAGTCAGATGGTCAGCAATGCTCTCTTGGCCAGCCTTCTGTCCTCCACCCACCATAAATCTCAGCTCATCTAAAACTCTGCTGCAGATATCCTAACCTGTACCAAGTCCTGCTCGCTCGTCATTCCAGTGCTCGCTGACCTACCTTGACTCCTGGACCGCCAACGCCTCCAATTTAAAATTCTCATCCTTGTGTTCAAATTCCTGCATGGGTTTGCTCCTCCCAAACTCTAACCTCCTTCAGCTCTACAACTCTCCAAGAATTCTACATTCCTGCAACTTTGGCCTCTTGAGCATTCCTGCTCTCCTTCTCCTCCTACCCCCCCCCCCCCCCCCCCCGCCCCTGCTTCGCCTCACCATAGGCGACTATGACTTCAGCAGTATAAACCCTAAGCTCTCGAATTCCGTCCTTAAACCCCTCAACCTCTCCACTTCTCTCTTTCGTCAAGAACTTCCTTAGAGCTTACTTCTTTGACCAAGCCCCTTCTATTAACTCCTTCTTCAGTTTGGTATTAATTTTTGTCTGATCATGCTTCTGTGAAGATGTTGGGACATTTCTCTACGTTAAAGGTGCTATATAAATGCAAGTTGTTAACTGAGTGTGGTAGGCAAAATTGCTGCTGGGAGCAGAGGATGGGGCAAGTTGGGGTTGCTGCTCAGGGAGAACCAGCAACAGGTGCCATGGTGTCCACAGTGAATAACGAGGGGGGCTGTGGGCTTGTTTAAGAATGAGTTGAGCCTGGGATGTTGGACTGAGGTATAGTGTCAGATGGTGGGGAGGGGAGGGGAGTGGGAGGAAGGAAAAGCATGGTGCTGGAGAAGGGGGGAGATGAAAGGGAGCATAGCCAGGTGAAATAAAACTACTGTTTCATTGGTTTATATACTCATGTATGCTTCTTTATAAAGAATCAGGCAAGGGTGTTTCCTAAGTGGCCATGGAGTTCTTGTGGTTAAGATATTATTTGAACCCTTTGGTGTGTTGTTGCTTTGTAATGTACACCTAACTGTGTTCTATCCCTTTTGTGTCAGTTGTTTGAAAGAGGAATTCATTTGATATTGTGGTGAGATTCTTCTTCCCTTTTTCCATAAATGGTAGCCTGATAGAATAATCGGCAAGCAGAGGTTTTGAGCGAGCTTGTGACTTTTGCCACAAAAGTGTGTGTGTGTAGGTGAAATGTATCAGGACTGAGGAATAGAAGTTTTCACCTTGACTATCCAGTGTCAGTATTCATTGCAGAACAGTGCAGAGCTTCCTATGCTCTGGCCCAACCATGTGCTTTAGTCCCACCACCTCATGTGGGTGATACAATTCATCTGAGCTGTGTTACGAAAGGCCTTGCATGCTTCAGGTGTGGCGAGCATCAGGGAAGGTAGAAATTCCTATACAGCTTAACAATGAACCTAGAAGAGAAAGATGATGAAGATGTGATGTTCCCCACTCCATGCTCCGTTCCAGTCTGAGTCAAGCTTAGCTAGAGTATACTGAGTCGATGCAGCATTTGCAACAAAGGGGGTAATAATTGGACAGATTAGTTCAGGCTGAATGGTAACGCAGGTCCAAATGGTCATGTTAAGTTGTTACCTGAGGTTTGGGAGCAAGGTGCCTGCTGCCCCATAGATGCAAGTACAGTTGAATTGAAGGATGGGTTAAGTTACTTACCTTGAGGGAAAATTACTATTCTAATAAAACAATAATGTGAGTAGTGACTGTTGGATTGTAGCAGATGCCAGCCAGTAATACTGACTGTTGGTTTCTGTGGCACACTGCTCATACCCAAGTGAATGCAAGATATAACCTGCTGCAAGGAGGCCCAGCAGCTCCAGTGATGGAGCTCACGTCTCCTATATAAGGTCATGCATTTGACTCCCAGGACTACCGTTGCATTGACTGTCATCTTAGTTTTCCTCTAGGCTACTGGAAGAAGTGAGGCCTTGCATGGGGGTGGGATGGGAGTTAGAGAAAGAGGAGAGGGTAATTTTGCTTCACCCACCGCCCCCCCCCCCCCCCCCACCAAAACCGATTACTGGACATTAAAATTTTTCTTCCTGTCCTGTCTTCCTGGTCTAGATGCACTATGTGCAGCTGAGATATTAGGAACTCAACCTGTGTCATATCAACACTTGGTCCTTCCCCGTACCTAGGCAGCTGATTCTGCCAAATGCACACGGAAGAATATGAGCATGAATCCATGTACTGTACCACCATTCTGCTGGGTCAAAGCACTGTACTCCTGTGCCAATTCCTCTTGTTCTATTTGAATTAAACCCTCACAAACTTAGCTACATTAGACATTGAAAGAAAAATCTAACACCAGTAGTTTCTAGGCTAAATGTACATGCATTTGACTTGGAAGTGTCAGTTACTGGAGTCACATACGTTTAAATGGGTGATACAGTTCATCTGTGCTGTGTTACGAAGGTTCTTGCATACTGCAGGTGTGTCGAGCATCAGGGAAGATAGAAATTCCTAGTCAGCTTGACAATGAACCTAGAAGAGTAAGATGCTTTGTCCAAAAATTTATCAGTGAGAAGTTTTCATTTTTAATTTAGTGACGACAGAGATTGGATTTTCACGTTGGCACAGGCATAATCCAGACTCCTTGACAGTGGGTCTTGTGCATTAATGGTACAAACTGGCTGTAGAGCTGGGACTTTCACTTCCTTTCTACCCCCCTCTCTCTCCTCTCTTTCCCCCCCCCACCTTTAGATGACTGTATCCCGCCTCAGTTGATTCTCCCAATTTAAACTGTCTGAAGGCTGTTTGTTAGGATGAAAAAATAATCTCAATTTTAGCACGTACAAATGTAACCGTACAGTTCAAATTCAGGAGCCCATGCAACTACCTGTGAATCTTGCTCAGCAGAGCTGCCCTGGAGTATGAAGGGGGAAGAAACTGATCTGGAATTTCCGCCAGGCGTGCAGTTGGCAAATTGCGCCCCGAATGTGCCTGACACCGTGCCACTTTTGCCGAGGCGAAGTTACGCTGAAGTTTCTGCGCTAAATCATGATTGTAAGCCCGTATAAAATCACCCATGCGCAATCAAACAGCGTAAGCGGTGGTAGAGTAATGAGAGGAGTGGGGTTGCCAGGAAATGAGCCATTCTTCAACTTTTTAAACTAATTGACAATAGCTGCAGCAGCAGCCCGTAGCTTCAACTGACAGCTCGTCGCTGCTGTTTTCAATTAGCTAATTGATATTACTGTAGCAGAGAAGGACAGGTCAGTTGACTAATTTAATGCTCTTGTTTTTACTTTTTAAACTAATTGCTGCAGCAGCAGGACATGCCTGGTCAGTGGTTTCAATTGACGGCTGGTCAGGTGTTTAACACTGGATTCATGTGACCACCGGTGCCTGAGTGTCTGGCGCACTGTGTTGAATTCCCCCCTGAATGAGCGCAATCTGCAGAAACTCTCCTTTCCATCTTGGTGTGATGAGGTCCTGTATAAGCACAGCTCCTTTGTTTTTCTATGAGATGCTAACTCGTCCTGACTTTTGCTGTTGAAATTTGTATCTTTTGTTTCTGCTGCAAATTTTGTCTTTTAGCACAACAGGATGAGGTATGTTTTGAAAGATTAACAGGTGATAAAGGATTACCATGGGGTTAGATGGAACAGAATTGTTTTTTTTTAAGGGAAAAAATATTTTTTGGACTCTTCAGAATGAGGGAATAGCAACCCTAGAGAATGGATAATTTGCCATTTAGACAAAATGCAGACTAAAATGTCCTGTATCCTGCCCCTACTGTTATGCCATAGAAAATCACCCTCTATCCCATCACCGTTGCATTTCTGTTACCCAGACCAGTGTGGGTGAACTGCCAACAATTGCAGAATTCTGTACCAGATTGTGTACTGTTTTATGCTGGTGGCCTTCTCAACCCAGTTCCTAGTGGGTGATTGCCCAAAACTATTTTATATAGCCAGCAGAGAGAAAACACTTTGTTATTCAGGCTTGCTTTGGAGCATGGGTTCCAGAGGTTAGAGGACTCTCTCGGGAGAGGGTTTTAGTTTCACTGGGTTATAGTAGTATTGTGTACAAGTGTAAAGATGATCACGTTGTGCTAAAATACTGGAGATCCAATTTAATGTTATCTAAATTATTCTGCTACCAGTTTTCCTCTTAAGCCCAAGTATTGGGCGATTCCTGAATTGGTTCGCAGTCTCTGATTTTAACCTCTCCCAGGAGGGGTTGGGGATGGGGGAGGAAGGAAAGGTGGGGACACAGGAATGAGTCCCACAGTAAGAAGTTGAGGGCCTTTTCTTGTCCTGAGTATGTAACATACTGTTCTCTAGAAGCTGCTAATCTGTTGCATGCTGAGTTATCTTATTTTGAAAATATCCATCTCTAAAATACTGGGTGAAGTCTGCATCACGAATACTCCAGATGTGACTGTAATCGTTCTTGTGTTTTTTTTTGTAGTGAAACGACTGAAGTGTTGCAGTACGACGCAATCCAGGCTCCTAATGTAGACCGGGTAAGAATAATTGCAAGAATTGTTAAACGTTCCTGCAAACTGCTTTGTCCCACATTTGTTAGCTGCTCGAAGGTTTCTTCAATGAAACGTCTACCTCCCTGCTTCTGTGCAAAGATAGACAAGGGGTTACATTTGCAGCAACATTTAAAACATATTCACTGCTCTTTCTCCCTTCCCACCAGCTTATTACGGACAAGTCTCCATAAGTTTCCTCCCTCCCCTTTCTTGTGTCTTCTGGAACCACCCCCTCCTTCCAGGTCTCCTGTGAAGTTGGGTGTGAAGATTTAGATAAGAGCAGCCCTGGGGAATGTGACTGCCTCACTGAATTAGTGTTTTTTTTTCCCACCAACTGACCTCTTCTAAGGCAGTCAGTCTCCTGATCACTGCTCAGTTCTGTCCTTGACAGCAGGGCTGAAGTCTTCAATCCAGAGTGTTGTATTGCAGGCATAACACATTGCAACTTTGTGGTACAACGAGCTGGCCACTTCACTGCGCTCGGATTTGTATCATCCCAACCTGCTTTGGTTTCCCTGGTATTTTACAAGACTGTGCTTATTTCAAAGGCAGAAGTAAACTCTACCTCTCAAAGATCAAGGAAATCCTTCTGTTAATTTCCATTACTGTCCATTTTAAATGCTATGTTTTACTGTTGCCCGGTCCTTTGGTTAAGCTCAGGTCATTTATTTAGTTGCCGTGGGATCCTAAGGCATCTTGGAGGGGTAATTGGCTGGGAGGCATTACTGGACCTGACAGCGCATTGAAACATAAAAACATAGAAAATAGGAGCAGGAGTAGGCCATTCGTCCCTTCGAGCCTGCTCCGCCATTCAATATGATCATGGCTGATCCTCTATCTCAATACCATATTCCCACTCCCTCCCCATACCCCTTGATGCCTTTTGTGTCTAGAAATCTTTCTAGTCCTTCTTAAATATATTCAGTGACTTGGCCTCCACAGCCTTCTGTGGTAGAGAATTCCACAGGTTCACCACCCTCTGAGTGAAGAAATTTCTTCTCAGTCCTAAATGTCCTACCCCATATCCTGAGACTGTGACCCCTCGTTCTGGACCCCCCAACCAGGGGAAACATTCTCCCTGCATCTAGCCTGTCTAGCCCTGTCAGAATTTTATATGTTTCAATGAGATCCCCCCTCTCCTAAACTCGAGTGAATACAGGCCTAGTCCACCCAACCTCTCCTCAGACGACAGTCCTGCCATCCCAGGAATCAGTCTGGTGAACCTTCGCTGCACTCCCTCTATGGCAAGTATATCCTTTCTTAGGTAAGGAGACCAAAACTACACACAATACTCCAGGTGTGGTTTCACTAAGGCCCTGTATAACTGTAGTAAGACACCCTTGCTCCTATACTCACATCCTCTTGCAATGAAGGCCAACATACCATTTGCCTTCCAAACTGCTTGCTCCACCTGCATATTTGCTTTCAGTGACTGGTGTGCAAGGACACCCAGGTCCCTTTGTACATTAACATTCCCCAATCTATCACCATTTAAATAATACTCTGCCTTTCTGTTTTTCCTTCCGAAGTGGATAACTTCATATTTATCCACATTATACTGCATCTGGCATGTATTTGCCCACTCACTCAACTTGTCTAAATCGCCCTGAAGCCTCTTTGCATCCTCCTCACAACTCACGATCCCATCTAGTTTTGTGTTGTCAGCAAACTTGGAAATATTACATTTGGTTCCCTCATCCAAATCATTGATATATATTGTGAATAGCTGAGGCCCAAGCACTGATCCCTGCGGTACCCCACTAGTCACTGCCTGCCACCCTGAAAAAGACCCATTTATTCCTATTCTCTGTTTCCTGTCTGTCAACCAATTTTCAATCCATGCCAGTATATTACCCCCAATCCCATGTGCTTTAATTTTGCACACTAACCTCTTATGTGGGACTTTATCAAAGGCCTTCTGAAAATCCAAATAAACCACATCCACTCGTTCTCCCTTATCTGACCAGTCACATCCTCAAAAAAAAAACTCCAGTAGGTTTGTCAAACATGATTTCCCTTTCATAAATCCATGATGACTGTCTAATCTGTTGATATTTTCTAAATGTCCTGTTAACACATCCTTTATAATAGACTCTAGCATTTTCCCTATTACTGATGTTAGGCTAACCGGTCTGTAGTTCCCTGTTTTCTCTCCCTCCTTTTTTAAATAGTGGGGTTACATTTGTCACCCTCCAATCTGCAGGAACTGTTGCATAATCGATAGAATTTTGGAAGATGACAACTAATCATCCACTATGTCCATGGCTACCTATTTTAGTACTCTGGGATGCAGATTATCAGGCCCTGGGGATTTATCGGCTTTCAGTCCCATTAATTTCTCCAGCACTTTTTTTTACTAATACTAATTTCCTTTAATTCCTCCTTCTCACTGGTCCTTTGGTTCCCTAGCATTTCTGGGAAGTTATTTGTGTCCTCTTCCATGAAGACAGAACCAAAGTATTTGTTTAATTGCTCTGCCATTTCCCTGTTCCCCATTATAAATTCTCCCCTTTCTGGCTGTAAGGGACCTACATTTGTCTTCACTAATCTTTTTCTTTTTACATACTTGTAGAAGCTTTCACAGTCCACTTTTATGTTCCTTGCAAGCTTACTCTCGTGCTCAATTTTTCTCCTCTTAATCAATCTCTTGGTCCTTTTTTTGCTGAATTCTAAACTGCTCCCAATCCTCAGGCTTGTTACTTTTTCTGGCAACTTTATATGACTCCTCTTTGGATCTAATACTATCCTTAATTTCTTTTGTTAGGCACGGTTGGGCTGTTTTTCCTTGTGTGTTTTTGGTCCAGAAGGGCATGTATAACTGTAGCAATTCATGCATTCATTCCTTAAATGTTAGCCATTGCCTATCCACAGTCATGCCTCTTAATGAAGCTCCCCAATCTATCATAGCCAACTCACTCCTCATACCCTTGTAGTTTCCTTTGTTTAGATTTAGGACCCGAGTTTCGGATTGGACTACTTCACTTTCCATCTTAATGAAGAATTCTATCATGTTATGGTCACTCTTCCCTAAAGGACCCCGCACAATAAGATTATTAATTAACCCCTTCTTATTGTACAATACCCAATCTAGGATAGCCTGTTCCCTGGTTAGCTCCTCAACGTACTGGTCTAAAAAAAAAATTCGTACACACTCCAGGAATTCATCCTCCACAGTATTATTGCTAATTTAGTTTGGCCAGTCTATATGCAGATTAAAGTCACCCATGATTACTGTAGTACCCTTGTATTGTAGTTTGATTCATGTCAGCAGAGATAGTTGTTTACTGGCAGGGAGGAACCACTGCGCCACTGAAATAGTGTAAAATCAAATGGCAACTTAAAGGGAAGTCTCGGCATCAGGTTGTCCCTTTTAAAGTCTACTGTCTTATATTTCTTTTCTATCTTGGTGAAGGGGACAGCCTCCATTCTAACCCTTTTTTAAAAAAAAACAAAGGAAATAAAAACACAAATTTCTGTTTCTGTCATGCAAAGTTTGTGGCACAGCCCCTTTACCATATCCATTCAATCAGTATTTAGCCAACTTGTAATAATCCAAAACTGAAATTGTTCATAATCTGACACCACCAACAGGAGGCCTGAAATGTTTTACTTATAACAATGTAATATTTTCATTTCTGTTTTGCACCTGTGATTAATTTAAACATACTTGAAATTGTTAATATTTTCAAATTTAATAGAAAAATGTCTTAATACACCAAGCAATAGGAACATTTTGCATACCTTTTTAAGAAAAAGCAAGAGTTAAAATAGAGTCTAAACCCTTCACTGATTCAAAATGAACAGTAGAAAATGGTCGTTCTGTGGGAAAGGGGCAGATGCCTTGTGTTGACAGATCAATTGAGTTAGCTACTTTGGTAGATGGAATAGCCGTTTGAAATTTTAATGTACATGGTTTGACTGCGTTCTTTTCCACTTATTGTCAAAAACAGGCCATCAGGCTGTTTTGAAGCTTCAGATCATGTCATTTCCATCTTGTCCACCCAAGTGTTAAAATGTTAATATTTTTGATTCTGACTGTTGAGAAGAAATTGTTTGATCTTTGAAAGAAAAGACGTAGCCCATTTGTGATTTTTTTTTTTTTTTTGTTCCCTATTTGCCTTGCCACTAATACGTGTCAATAAAGACTACGTGAGCATTTGTTCCCACATAACTTACCACCAAAAGACTGCTCTTTCTTTAGCACTGTTTGCTAAGAAAAGCTTCAAGGATTTCACACTCTTTGATTTAAATGGACAGAACAGTTCATATATTGTATCTTTGTGTCCTTTTGCTTCTGTACATTGTTCCATCTATAAATAAATCTGGCCAAGTTGTTCTAACTTGTATGCATTGGACTATTGTTTTCCACTCCATATTCTCCAGTAAACAATTTATCACGGTTAGGTGCAAATTGTTGAACTTGGACATACAAATCCATTCATGGCAGCGGGTTTTAGTTCAAAACAGACTCAATCTGTCAGTGGAAACTGACGTCTAGCCATGAACGTGGATAAAGGCATTGGCAAAAATCCCGAGCTGTAATGCTGTGCATCTGTCAATTGGCAAGCAATTTTTTTTTAAAGTCTTGATGGGATCAATCTAGTTCCACATGGTGCATTGTTGACAAGGTGTCACCAGCATTTGTCAACAACAACAGTGACTTGCATTTATATAGTGTCTTGAACTAGTCCCAAGGTGCTTCACAGGAGCGTTATCAGACAAGATTTGACACTGAGCCGTGTAAGGAGATATTAGGACAGGTGACGAAAAGCTTGGTCAAAGAGGTAGGTTTTAAGGAGCATCTTAAAGGCGGAGAAGTTTAGGGAGGGAATTCCATATGTTGGGGACTAGACAGCTGAAGGTACGACTGCCAATGGTGGGGCAAAGGAAATCAGGGATGCACAAGAGGCCAGAATTGGAGCAACGCGGAGCTCTTGGAGGGTTGTAGAGCTGGAGGAGGTTACAGAGATAGGGAGGGATGAGGCCATGGATGGATTTGAACACGAGGATGAGAATTTTAAACATGAGGCATTGCCGGACCAGGAGCCAGTGTAGGTCAGCGAGCACAGGAGTAGTGGGTGAACGTGACTTGGTGCGAGTTAGGATACGGCAGCAGAGTTTTGGATGAGCTTTTGAAGTTTGTAGAGGTTGGAAGATGGGAGGCTGGCCAGGAAAGCATTGGAATAGTCAAGTCTAGAGTACTAAAAGCATGAATGAGGGTTTCAGCAGCAGATGGGCTGAGGCAGGGGCGGAGACGGGTGATATTATGGAAATACAAGAAGGCGGTCTTGGTGATGGAGAGGATATGGGGTCGGAAACTCAGCTCCGGGTCAGATTGGCCACCGAGGTAGCGAACAGTCTGATTCAGCCTCAGATAATTGCCAGGGAGGCGGATGGAATTGGTGACTAGGGAACGGAGTTAGTGGTGGGGGCCGAAGACACAAGCTTCGATCTTTCCAATATTTAATTGGAGCAAATATCTTCTCATCCAGGACTGGATATCGGACAAATAGCATGACAAATTAGATGCAGTGGAGGGGTCAAGAGGGGTGATGGTGAGGTAGAGCTGGTGTCATCAGCGTACATGTGGAATCTGACGTGTTTTTGGATGATGTCTTTGAGGGGCAGCATGTAGATGAGAAATAGGAGGGGGCCAAGGATAGATCCTTGGGGGATTCCAGAGGTAATGGAGAGGGAAGAGAAGCCATTGCAGATTCTCTAGTTACAACAGGATAGATAAGAATGGAACCAGGCGAGGGAAGTCCCACTCAGTTGGACAACTGAGGGTAGGCGTTGGAAGAGGATGGTGCGGTCAACCGTGTCAAAGGCTGCGTACAGATTGAGAAGGAATAGCGCCGCATGGTCACAGTCGCGTAGGATGTCATTTGTGACTTTGATAAGGGCTGTTTCAGTGCTGTGGCAGGGTCAAATGTTACTTGAGTGAAAAGCTCAGTCAGCTTTTGCAAAGGAATTGTTTTTGGTAACTGCAAGAACCATTATTAGAGCATGTGTTTCCCTTTGAGGCTACAAAATACTTCAAAAAATTTTAATCAAAACATGATTGTGGTTTTTATAATGACTCATTTTGAATTGTTAAAACTTGAAAGAATTACTATAAACCAGGCCTCAGTATTGAGACTGTTTGTACAAAGTGTGTTACTGACCCTCGACTAATCCAGATTGAGCTAATATTTTTTGATCCCAGTATCAAAGGCATTAAGTTCTACATTTTGTCTTGGTTATTTCAGTTAAAATAAAACAAACCGCACCGAGCAAAACCTTTCAACTTGTTTGTTCTGGATATTGCATTTACCCAGGAAACGACTTCAACGATATACGTTACACTGCTGAAACCAACCCTCGCCAGAATCAACAAGCTGAAAGAGCCTGCTTGAGCCCTGTTTATCTAATTTTAAGTGAGTTTGAGGTTGTTAGACCCTATACCAGGAAAGTTAGAGTGTTAACTTTATTATCACAATGTAACGGAAATGGTCCTCCCTCTTTACACTTTTTAAACATCTTTACTGAAGTATTAAGGATATATTGCTTAAGCACACTTAAATGGATTGTGCAATTATAGTTGTGTAAGATTTTGTTTTTCGAAATTTGAGGGGAGGAGTACTAACTATGATACATTGTATCCTTGCCAATAAGCTTTTTTAATACAGATTTCCTTTTGTGTTTTACATTTTAAGTTTTTTTTTGTCAATATTATGCTGTTCAAATGATGCCAGTGCTGTCTGGCATCAAGCCTCCTGGATCTCACTAGCGCAGGCCAGATGCAGACTAAAGGTTCCTCAACAATTCCAGTCTCAGTGAACCTCTATTATATCAGTACGATGCTCCCATTTCTCTCACCAGCCAATCTTAGCCCTGCAAATGAAGATGCCTGTTTTTCCTCCGTTTTGTGTTGTGCGCCTATGCTGATAACTAGGTCAAGATTGCCCAAATTCACTTTGTGTACAACCTTTACAGTTGATGGAGAGGAAATTTGCATTCCATCAAACTGGGCTGGATATGGACCCAGGATCCAGAGGTGAAAAGGCAGTGCCTTTGCGGATTTCCCAGTGATGCAAGTAACACCGCCACCCGCTCCCCCACAAAAAAAAACTTTCTTTTAAGTATTCTGTTATGAAAATTGCAAGAGTTGAACTATTTAAAAGCAAGACTCTGAATATCAATGGGCACAAATACTCTTGTTCTAGTGTTTAAAAATCCAAGTGGCACAATTGTCTTTTTTGTATGGTATAGTTGTAGCTATACTGTTTTTCTAATAATAGGTGATAGTTTAGGTTGGATGGAGTTGCATTTCAAGCTTGCACAGGTATAATTTGTTGACATCCGACTGTATACACATGCTCTCAACTCTTTTCGTTTTTCCACAGTGTGCGAGTCCCCTGTCAGAGCCCAGGTTTGCGTGTTAACCATAATATGGATATCATAGTTTCCATTCTGAATCTAGAGTGTTGACAGCTCCACTTTTATGCAGAGCCAAGCCGTGAATTGCGTGATCTCTAATGCTTTACTTCAATGTTTGCAGTAGCAGCCAGCTCTGGTATCATCTGCAATCTGTTGGTGAACACTTTTTTGTTCTCCTCTCTTCGACCCCACCATTTAATACAAGAACGATCTGTGGACCAACATAGCAATTCACTAATTGCACATGTTTGTTATAATAATTTCCTGTCCGGTTTAAATATATAACAATCTAGATTTTGACCCTATAATGCAGGGGTAGCACCAAGAGTGGTGAACCAGATTAATCTTTCAGAAACATTTTAACTTAGGATCATCTTAGTTAGACCACACTTGGAGCACTGTGAACAGTTTTGGTCTCCATATTATAAAAAGGATATAGAGGCAGTGGAGAGGGTGCAAAAAATATTTACTGGGATGATACCAGAACTGAGAGGTTATACCTATCAGAAAAGATGGAACAGGCTCTGGCTGTTTTCTTTAGAAAAAAGAGAAGACTGAGGGATGACCTGATTGAGGTCCTTCAGATTATGAAAGGGTTTGATAGGGTAGATGTATAGAAGACGTTTCCACTTGTGGGGGAGACCAGAACTAGGGGGCCATAAAATAGAAGATAGTCACTAAGAAATCCATTAGGGAATTCAGGAGAAACTTCTTTACCCAGAGAGTGGTTAGAATGTAGAATTCGCTACCACATTGAGTAGTTGAGGCAAATAGCATAGATGCATATAAAGGGAAGCTAGATAAACACATGAGGGAGAAAGGAATAGAAGGATATATTGATAGGGTTAGATGAAGTAGGGAGGGAGGCGGCTCTTGTGGAGCATAAACACCGGCATGGACCTGTTGGGTCGAATGGCTTGTTTCTGTGCTGTACATTCTATGTAATCATAATAAGTACAGCACTGGAGAAGGCCATTCGGCCCATTATGCTTGTGCAGTATCTTTGAAAAAGCTATCCAGTCCTACTACCCTGCCCTTTCCCCATAGCTGTGTTAATTTTTTCCCTTCAAGTATTTATCCAATTCCCTTTTGATAGTTACTATTGAATCTGCTTCCACTGCTCTTTCAGACAGTGCATTCCAGATCATCATACCTCGCTGCGTAAAAAAATATTTCTTCATGTCACCTCTGGCTCGTTTGCTGATCACCGTAGATCTGTGTCCTCTCATTCCCTATCCTTCTGCCACTGGAAACAGTTTCTCCTTATCAAACCTTTCATGATGTTGAACACATCTTTCAAATCTCCCCTTAACATTCTCTGTTCTAAGGAAAACAACCCCAGCTTCTCCAGTCTCTCTACATAACTGAAACCCCTCATCCTTGCTAGCATTCTAGTTAATCTCTCTTGCACCCTCTCTAATGCCTTGATATCCTTCCTAAAGTGTGGTGCTCCGAATTGAATAAAATGATCTAGCTGAGGCTTAACCAGTGCTTTATAAAGGTTTAGCATAACTTCCTTGCTCTTGTACTCTATGCCTCTATTAATAAAGCCCAGGATCTCATATGCTTTTTTTTTAAACAACCTTCTCTAATTGTCTTGCTACCTTTAAAGATTTGTGTATATACACCCATAGGTTTCTCTGTTCCTGCAACCCCTTTAAAATTGTACCGTTTAGTTTATATTGCCTCTCCTCATTCTTCCTACCAAAATGTATCACTTCCCACATCTCCACTTTAAATTTGATCTGTCATGTGTCTGCCCATTTCACCAGTCTGTCTATGTCCTCCTGAAGTCTGTTACTATCTTCCACATTATTTACTACATTTCCGAGTTTCATTTCATCTGCAAACTTTGACATTATACCTTCTATACCCAAGTCCAGGTCGTTAATCTATATCAAAAAGAGCAGTGGTCCTAATACTGACCCCTGGGGCACAGCACTGTATACTTCTCTCCAGTCTGAAAAACAACCCTTCACCACTACTCTGCTTTCTGACCCTTAGCCAATTTTGTATCCATGCTGCCACTGTCCTCTAATCCAATGGGCTTCAATTGTGCTAACAAGTCTATTATGTGGTACTTTATCAAATGCCATTTGAAAGTCCATGTACACAACATCAACTGCACTACCCTCATCAATCCTTTCTGTTACTTCATCAAAGAACTCAATCAAGTTAGTCCAACATGATTTTCCTTTAACAAATCCGTCCTGACTTTCATTTATTAGCCCATACTTTTCCAAGTGTCAATTAATTTTGTCCCGGGTTATTGAGTCTCAAAGTTTCCCCACCACTGACATTAGGCTGACGGGCCTGTATTTTCCAGGTTTATCACTCTCCCCTTTTTTGAACAGTGGTGTAACATTTGCAATCCTCCAGCCCTCTGCCACTGTCCCCGCATCTAAGGAGGATTGAAATATTGTTGCCAGAGCTTCCGCAATTTCCACCCTTCCTTACCTCAGTAACCTAGGATGCATCCCATCTAGACCGGGTGACTCTTCCACTTTGAGTACTGCTAATCTTTTAAGTACCTCCTCTTAATCTACTTTTATCCTATCCAGTATCTTGTGATTAGTACGTGGAAATCAAACGTCGTTTTGCAAACCTAAAACTGCGCTGGTGCTGAAGGGCGTCCCTCTCTGTGTTCAGCATGTATGCCCAGTGTCTGCTGTGCTCATCAGTTCTGCTTTAAGATGAGTTTGGAATGCCCAACTAGCATTGTTTATAATTTGGCTGCTAAATGGCACTTGCAAGTAAATTCTTGTGGTTCCAGTAGGTATCTATATATTAGCTGGCCTGGTGTCTTGGTGATATTGGATGCATAAAGTACAGAAATCTTATTATAATGGGCTACGTTTAGGGCCAGGGTATTGGCCGTAATGGCTCCATGTAGTGTCACTGGTAATGGCAGTAGGACATTCTTGTAATGCCACCGACAGGATGTGGAAGGAGACGACTCACCCAAGTTCTCTGGAATGTGTAATTTGATCCAGTCATTGCCAGGCAGGCTACAGAGTTCAGACAAGGCACAGTACTAACACTACTGATTTCAGAGAACAGACAGGGTTGACACTCCCACGTTCAGAGAACGCACGGCGCTGCAGCGTGTGCGCATGCGTGGCTAACTATCGAGAGCGCAACGTATGTGGTTAGCACGGTGGCGCTACTCAGAGCATATATAATGAAGAGTCACAGATCTGAACCATAACACCATACCAGTCTTCGACCCACGAGATTGACATTTTCTTAACATGGCCTTCCGCTAATTTGCTTTGCTCAGATTTTGGGCGTTATATTTTTCAGTAGTGAGAATTGTGCAGGTGAGAAATTTCATCTCAGTTGAAGAAGCACTGCCTGAAAGGGGACCTGGGCTCTGAATTCAACTGTCTTTTGGTGACACACTTTGACTACTCCTTTCTCTAGTGACATTGAGGAAAATGGTGCGAAGGAAGGGCATTAGGTGCCCCAAGTCTGACTTACTGTTACATTGCTCTCAATATTTTGTGTAACTGTAACATGGAGACAGTAAGTTGACACGCAATTCTAGAAATTATGGTACAAAGGACAGAAAGACCTTGCACTTGTATAGCGCCTTTTACATGCTCTGGACATCCCAAAGTGCTTTACAGCCAATGGCTCACTTTTGAGGTGCAGGCACTGTTGTGTAAGCAGATGTGGCAGATAATTTGCGCACAGCAAGATCCCATAAACAGCAGTATGATGAATAGCCAGGTCATCTGTTTTGGTGGTATTGGTTGAGGAATAAATATTGGCCAGGACACTGGGAGAGCTCCTCTGCTCTTCAAATAGTGTCATGGGATTTTTTGCGTCCACAGACTAGAGTCTCAGTTTAACATCTAATATGAAAAACACTCCTTCAGCACTCTGCTGTGGTGCCAGTCCCGAAATGGAGCTTGAACCCACGACCTCTGGCTTGGGTGAGAATGCTGCCACTGAGTCAAGGCTGACGCCTTGATGGACGCCATTCAGTTGATGTGTTTGTGCCAATGTTAGCTTTTCTATTGGAGCTGTCTACTCTAACCAATCCTCCCTCTCCTATCCCCATGTCCTATACAATCATGAAAACAATAATACAGAAGGAGGCCATTAGGATAATATGTTGATATGCGGTCTCTGACCAAACTACTGCTGTCATTGCAGGTTGCTGAAGACATTGAGCTGTTCAAATGGGATAAAGGACCGTGGCTGGAGCAAAGTAACGTTTCCTTCCATTTACTCAGACTGCTGTGAGTACATGCATCACACTTAACTGAGAAGGGATGGGGGTTATTAACACGATGGGCCGAATGGCCTCCTGTGCAGTACCAACCATGATACACCATTCATAAGTTTTCCTCTGAGGAGTTCACCACTGTGAAGATAAACTAAAGTCCAGTAAAAAGCTGCAGATAAAAACTGAAAATCTGAAAGAAAAAGAAAATAATGCAGGAAATATACAACAGGTCTGTCAGCATCTGTAAAGAGAAATGCAGGTTAATGTTATGGGTCCAGGTTCTGGCAAAGAGCCTACACCTGAAATGTTAACCCTGTCTTTTCTCAGATGCTGATGTACCTGCTGTGTATTAAAGCATTTTTTGTTTTTATTCCAACTCGGAGATTCTGGTCACATGGTGAAACTTTAAAAGTTTACGCATTTGTGCAATACTACCTACTGGGAGGATCATATACTTTTGCAATAACCCTTTGACACTCAGCGCTGCTGTGAGTGCTGCACAGTTTGTGTTCAGTACACTGGAGGTGCTTGAAATCCATGCTTGACACTGCTGCTACGTTGGAGCTGACATCCCACACACCATCGAGTCTTGTCCTCGGGTGTCGTGAAGATCAGTCTAACATGAACACAGCACCCATCTTGCTCTGTGGAGTGACTGCCAGAGAATTTGATAATTAAAGTATGTAACATGAAGTTTCAGCTTTATCTAAGGCAATGAGGGCAAAACTGATCTGTGAACTGTCGCTGGATTATTGCTTAACGACGACAGTTCAGTCTCTAGGTTAGCTGTCCTTTGTAAACGAGCTGCTCAAGGTTTGCTTATGATTAGGATCACTGAAAAATTGCAGACCATTGCAGTTCAAATTACAGGGATTTCCTGCCATTTCTCATAGTTTTGTGGGCTATTGTGCCTACATAAGAACATAAGAAATTGGAGCAGGAGTAGGCCAATCGGCCCCTCGAGCCTGCTCCGCCATTCAATAAGATCATGGCTGATCTGATCCCAACCACAAATCTAAAGAACACAAGAAGTCGGAGCAGGACCCGGCCACATAGCCCCTGGGCCCTCTCCGCCACCCACAGGGCATTGACCGATCCGAACTCAGCTTCATGTCCAATTTCCTGCCCGCTCCCCATAACCCCTAATTCCCTTTACTTCTAGGAAACTGTCTATTTCTGTTTTAAATTTATCTAATGATGTAGCTTCCACAGCTTCCTGGGGCAGCAAATTCCACAGACCTACCACCCTCTGAGTGAAGAAGTTTCTCCTCATCTCAGTTTTGAAAGAGCAGCCCCTTATTCTAAGATTATGCCCCCTAGTTCTAGTTTCACCCATCTTTGGGAACATCCTTACTGCATCCACCCGATCAAGACCCTTCACAATCTTATATGTTTCAATAAGATCGCCTCTCATTCTTCTGAACTCCAATGAGTAGAGTCCCAATCTACTCAACCTCTCCTCATATGTCCGCCCCCTCATCCCCGGGATT
Organism: Heptranchias perlo; assembly: GCF_035084215.1. Taxonomy (NCBI): domain Eukaryota; kingdom Metazoa; phylum Chordata; class Chondrichthyes; order Hexanchiformes; family Hexanchidae; genus Heptranchias; species Heptranchias perlo. Next base: position 78,780,358 of record NC_090331.1, read on the forward strand.
AACCGAGTGAACCTTCTTTGTACTGCCTCGAGAGCAAGTATGTCTTTTCTTAAGTATGGAGACCAAAACTGTATGCAGTATTCCAGGTGCGGTCTCACCAATACCTTATATAACTGCAGCAATACCTCCTTGTTTTTATATTCTATCCCCCTAGCAATAAAAGCCAACATTCCGTTGGCTTTCTTGATCACCTGCTGCACCTGCATACCAACTTTTTGATTTTCTTGCACTAGGACCCCCAGATCCCTTTGTACTGCAGTACTTTCCAGTCTCTCGCCATTAAGAAAATAACTTGCTCTCTGATTTTTCCTGCCAAAGTGCATAACCTCACATTTTCCAATATTATATTGCATCTGCCAAATCTCCGCCCACTCACCCAGCCTGTCTATATCCCCTTGCAGGTTTTTTATGTCCTCCTCACTCTCTACTTTCCCTCCCATCTTTGTATCATCTGCAAATTTTGATATGTTGCACTCGGTCCCCTCCTCCAAATCGTTAATATAGATTGTAAAGAGTTGGGGACCCAGCACCGACCCCTGTGGAACACCACTGGTTACTGGTTGCCAGTCCGAAAATGAACCATTTATCCCAACTCTCTGCTTCCTGTTTGATAACCAATCCTCCACCCATGCCAGAATATTACCCCCAATCCCGTGATTTTTTATCTTAAGTAATAATCTTTTATGTGGCACCTTGTCGAATGCCTTCTGGAAGTCTAAATACACTACGTCCACTGGTTCCCCTTTATCCACCCTATACGTTATATCCTCGAAGAACTCAAGCAAATTTGTCAGACATGACTTCCCCTTCATAAAGCCATGCTGACTTTGTCCTATTAAATTATGCTTATCTAAATGTTCCGTTACTGTCTCCTTAATAATAGACTCCAAAATTTTACCCACCACAGATGTTAAGCTAACTGGCCTATAATTTCCAGCCTTCTGCCTACTACCCTTTTTAAATAACGGTGTTACATTAGCAGTTTTCCAATCTGCCGGGACCTCTCCTGAGTCCAGGGAATTTTGGAAAACTATCACCAAAGCATCCACAATCCCTACTGCCACTTCCCTCAAGACCCTAGGATGGTGAGTGGTCACTGTTAGGTAAAGCCTGCCTCAGAATCAAAAACAGAGTACCCATGTGAATTGGGAGAGGCGGTGGTGGGGTGGGGGTTAAGAGCAGCTCTGCACTCTGGCGAAGGAGCATGAGCAGACGATCCGGCACTCCTGAACAATCCCATTTAGAATATGCACTTTCTAAATGGGATTGTTCAGTTATTTTATTTAATAACTTTCTTCGCCCTTGCCGGATCGTCTGCTCATGCTCCTTCGCCAGAGTGCAGAGCTGCTCTTAACCCCCACCCCACCACCGCCTCTCCCAATTCACATGGGTACTCTGTTTTTGATTCTGAGGCAGGCTTTACCTAACAGTGACCACTCACCAATCTCTAATATTTTGCTTATGTTACAAGGCTTCATCAGGGCAAACATTCGTGGGATTTTCCAAGAGAGAGTTTTCCTTGAAATTTAATATTCAGTCATCTTAGTTTTTTTTAAAATAAAATGCAGTCAGTGATGTGGGAGGAGTGGTGCCTGGGAGAGGAGGCAAAGCAAAGAAATGTCACCTTGGCAGCTGGGTTTTTAAAACATCACTTTATATTAAAAAAAAAGACAATTGCTTAAATGTATTTCTTAAATGACAGTTTGAGGGTAAGCTTTTTGTAGGGTTCAGTCTCTCATCTGTGTCGAGTCAGCTGATGTCAGCCAGAATTAGGGGTGCTCCGGTTGCGGTTGGTGCCCCTGAGCTAAGGAGAGCAAAAACAAAGCAGGTTTCCCACTTCTCCTAGAAGTGCGGATGTTGATTTGAAGATCGGCTCAGCTGTGATGCCCTCCATGGTCTAATAGCTTGCTGTCGTTCACTGTTTTAAGTTCACACTTGGAGAATGGCCGCTTGGATGATACATAAGTGGATTGGGGGAGCCTTTAGAAATTAGAGCAAGAACCTGTGTCTTCAGGACAATATAAAAATGGTCTTTGTATGCAGGTTGATCAGTTTTTTTTCAGACTTTTACAGGAACCTACTACACATGTCATAGCATTTGCAGTGGATGGTAGGCAGCACGGTGACTCCCAGCAGCTGTTTGTCAAGTTGGGTTCTATGTGTTGCTCTCAAATTAAATTCATTTTTTACATGCAATTGAAACTTGGCCTGTTTTCTCATTGAAAAAAATCCTTGTTAGAACCACAATATGTTGGCGACTGACAATCTGAAGTTAGAGCATTGTGTGGATCGTTGAGGATTAAGGCCTTGTGGGTTCTCTCTGATGAGTCACTGCGCCAGGGTGTGCAGATGCTTCTGAGAGTTTACCATGTTGAGTCACATTGCTTTGTAAACTGTGCAGCCACTTTGAAACTTTGCAGACTTGGGGGAATGGTTTCCTCATATTCAAGTTGTTCGAAAATATATTCCTTTTTATTATATATTGGGCTCCACTTCAGAGCAAGGGTGTACAGCAGTACAGCTGGGTGACCTTAACTTTGTATGGCATTGTTCAGCCCATGGGATAAATTCCCCCAACCCCCCTCAATAGTTAATGACGTTCGTACAACTGCATGTCTCTGTTGTACAGGTATCAGAACATCATGAAGATTCAACTTGAAATTCCCCCTCCTTTCTCCCTCCATAACTCACGACACCTCTACTGTTGACCCCTTCAGTTTTTCCCTCACTATCTTTGATTTGCTGGGAACAAGGGAATCTATCATTGTCTCCCATTTCCATCGCTCCCTAAGTACAACTTCTATGTTCAGCTATTATTGTCTCTCATTCCTGTTGTTCGCCTGGTGTACCCTCCACCTTTGCTCCGTTAAATCTGAAAGGTGCAAACTCAAGCACATCTGGCACACAATTGCCAGATCTGGCCGGATCATATCAAGCTTTATCGTGCCTCGGTCCCTTTTGGCGAACTGCATGCTATTCTGAAATCATCCTGTAGGGCAAGGACACACATAGGCACCTCTTCTTTACAACTAACCACTCCCCAGTCCCCCTTCTGTCCTGTCCACCCTCACATCCAACAGCAAATGCAAGGAGGTCGTGGTTTTTTTTATCGTCAAAAATTGCTACTGCTTCTTGCCTCTGCCCCTCACCTTCTGTCAGTCTCCTAAGCACTCCAGTCCTGATCACTTTGCAGTTTCTCCCCCCTTTCCTGCTTGTCCTCTCCAAACTCATCTCTTCCACGAGACCACTTCCTGCTCCTTTGATCCCCTCCCCACCCCACTACCAGTATCAAACGTGGCTGAGTGTTAGCGCTCTCGCCTGAGTCGGAAGGTTGTGGGTTCAAGTCCTACTCCAGGGACTTGAGCTTGTAAGCCAGTGCAGTACTGAGGGAATGCTGCATTGTCGGAGGAGACGTTAAACCGAGGCCCCGTGTGCCCCCTCAGGTGGATGTAAAAGATTCCATGGCACTGTTTTGAAGAAGTGCAGGGGCATTCTCCCTGGTGTCCTGGCCAATGTTAATCCCTCAACCAACATCACTAAAACAGGTTATCTGGTCATTATCACGTTGCTGTTTGTGGGACCTTGCTGCGTTCAAATTGGCCGCTGCGTTTCCTACATTACAACAGTGGCTACACTTCAAAAGAAAGTACTTCATTGGCTGCAGTGTGATTTGGGATGTCGTGAAAGATCTTTCCAATCTTTCTTTACCGAACCTGGTCCTATGCTTGCTGGCATTGTTAATGGTTTCCTATCAATAGGCACTGACCTCTCCACTTCAGATCTGGTGTCATCACCTCTCACCATTCAGAAAAAACAACCTCAACCCTTCTGTCCTCTCTATTGCCCCATTTCTAATTTCCCTATCCTCCCTAAGGTACTTAAAGTGTGTCATCACCTTCCACCTTCAACAATATCAACAAATAAACAACTTGAATTTGTATAGTGCCTTTAATGTTGAAAAATGCCCCAAGATTAACAGAAGTATAATCAGATGAAAATGGACACTAAGCCAAAGGAGATATTGGTGGGTTTTAAGGTAGATCTTAAAGGAGGAGAGGGAGGTGTGTGGATTTAGGGAGGGAATTCCAGAGTGTGGAGCCTAGGTGCCTCCCTAGGCAGGTCCACCAGTGGTGGGACGAAGGAAGGGGGAGGGACAAGAGGCCAGAGTCAGAGGAACAGCGAATTCTGTGGGGGTTGTCGGGCTGGAAGAGGTTTTTGAGATAGGGAATAGGCGAGGCCATGAAGTGATTTAAACATGAGGATGAGAATTTTAAATTTTAGGTGGGACCGGGAACCAAGGACAGGAGTGATGGGTGAGTGGGACTTGGTCCGGGATACGATACGGGCAACAGAGTTTTAGATGAGGTGCAGATTACAGAGCATGAAGGATGAGAGACTGACCAAGATGGCAGTCTGGAGGTGTCAAAGACATGATAGTTTCGGCAGCAGATGGGCAGAGGTGGGCATGTTTGAGATGGAAATGAGTGGTCTTTGTGATTGAGAGGATATGGGGTCAGAAGTTCAACTAGGGTTTGAATATGATGCCAAAGTTGCGAAGAGTCCGGGTTAATCTGAGACAGTGGCCAGGGTGGGGGGGTAGTGTCAGTGGCAAGTGTACAGAGCTTATGGCAGGAGCCAAAGACGATGGCTTTGGTCTTAATGTTGTTCTGATGTTTATTGGAGGAAATTGTGATTCATCTGAGACTGAGTGTCAGTCAAAAAATAATAAATTAACTTACAAACAAAATTCAAGCAAAGAATTTAAAAAGGAAGTGGGGGGGAATCTGATAATACAGAAACCCCTAGTTGGAATTCCTTCAGTCCAGTTTCACCCTACGTCAACCGTTTTATGTTTTGAAAAATGATCATGGGCACCTGTTGTAGGTCTCCAGGTCAAGGGGCCAATTATGATGAGGCACTTTGGTCACAAATTACAAGATCACCTAAATCAGGTAACATCAGTGAAATGGGAGATTTTAATTCCCAGGCATTCAGTATTTAGACTCGGCCGAGGCTCCTGTTTACTAAGGTGGGGAGAAAAGGATATTTTGGAAGCTCTGGCGTGGAAGTTGGTATTGGTGCAATTGCAATGGAGACCAAGAAACTTGGAGAATGGAATGGAGTCTTTAGAGGAAGTGGGTAGGAATAAGTACAATCCAGGTAATGGATAAGTACTTGAAAGTAAAAAATTTGCAGGGCTGTGGAGATAGGGCAGGGGAGTGGGACTAGCTGGATTGCTCTTGCATAGAGCCGGTGCGAACTCGATAGGCCAAATGGCCTCCTTTCGTGCTGTAACCTTTCTATGATTCTTATGGAGTAGGTGGGCTTGTAATAACTGTCAATGGAAAGCCCATCTCCTTCTACGTTTCTGGGGAAGTCCAGGAAGAGAAGGGAAGAGTCAGAAATGGACCACATAAAGTTAGAGGTGGTGGAAATCTGAAGCAAAATTAATTAAATTCTCTAGATCAGGGCGAGAGCAGCACCAACACAGCCATCGAAAGGAAAAAAGGTCAGGGATCCGAGTAGGACTGGAACAGAGTGTTTAACATAATCTACAAGAAGACAGGGATAGCCAGCATCCATGCTGGTTCCCATAATGACCCCCTTTATCTGGAGGAAGTCAGTGGAGTTAAAGGAAAAATTGTTCAATGTGAGAACAAATTCAGCCAGGCAGAGGAAGATGCTGGTGACTGGTGACATTGGGCTTCTGTTGGAGAGTCTGCAGGCCATCTTGGTGAGGGAAGGAGGTGCAGGAGGTCTTTACATCCATAGTGAAGAGGAGATAATGGCCAGAAAATTGACATTTTTTGAAGTGGCAGAGGGTGTCAGAAGAGTCATGGATGGTGGGTAGGGACAGGACGGGTGGGGAAATAATCGATCGAGGAAATAAGGGCAATTAGGGATGGGCAATAAATGCTGGCTGAAGATGGTTGCAAATGTGTCAGCTTTGTCTTTTGCACTCACGTGCTGGACTCTGCCATCATTGAGGATGGGGCTGTTCACGGAGCCTCCTCCTCCCGTTAGTTGTTTAATTTCCACCACCATTCACGACTGGATGTGGCAAGACTGCAGAGCTTTGATCAGATCTGTGGTTAGCTCTTCCTATAGCATGCTGCTTCTGCTTTTTAGCATGCATGTAGTTCTGTGTTATAGCTTCACCAGGTTGGCGCCTCATTTTTAGGAAACCTGGTGCTGCTCTTTGCGTGCTCTTCTGCACTCCTCATTGATCCCCTGGCTTGTTGGTAATGGTAGAGTGAGGGATATGCCAGGCCATGAGGTTACAGATTGTGGTGGGATACGATTCTGCTGCTGCTGATGGCCCACAGCGCCTCATGGATGCCCAGTTTTGAGCTGCTGGATCTGTTCTGAATCTATCCCATTTAGCACAGTGGCAGTATCACAGAATACGATGGATGGTGTCCTCAGTGTGAAGACGGGACTTCGTCTCCACAAGGACTGCACGGTGGTCACTCCTACCAATACTGTTAGTGAGGAGGACTGAGCAGGGTTGACTGGGCTTGGTTTGTCTTTGGTCCGTCAGGTTTTATTATTCTGTCTTTTTGTAGCGGGATTGTACAACTGAGTGACTTGCTAGGCCATTTCAGAGGGCAGTTAAGAATCAACGGTATTGCTGTGGGTCTGGAGTCACATATAGGCCAGACCGGGTAAGGACAGTAGGTTTCCTTCCCTAAAGGACATTAGTGAACCAGCTGGGTTTTTACGACAATCTGGTAATTTCATGGTCACCATTACTGATACTAGCTTTTTATTCCAGATTTTATTTTTAATTAACTGAATTTGAATTCCCCTGGCTGCCGTGGCGGGATTTGAACTCATTATTAGTCCAGGCGTCTGGATTACTAGTCTAATAACATAACCACTATGCTACCATACCCGACTTTACCTATAACTTGACGTCTGACTAATGGACCTTGGTCTGTTCTCCCCACCCCCCACCCCCCCTCCTATATTTCCAAGTCGGGATGGTGTGTGACTTGGAGGGGAACGTGCAGGTGGTGGTGTTCCCATATACCTGCTGCTCTTGTCCTTCTAGCTGGTAGAGGTCGCGGATTTGGGAGGTGCTCTCGAAGAAGCCTTGGCGAGTTGCTGCAGTGCATCCTGTGGATGGTACACACTGCAGCCACTGTACGCCGGTGGTGAAGGGAGTGAATGTTTAGGGTGGTGGATTGGGTGCCAATCAAGCGGGCTGCTTCATCCTGGCTGATGTCGAGCTTCTTGAGTGTTGTCTGAGCTGCACTCATCCAGGCAAGTGGAGAGTATTCCATCACACTCCTGACTTGTGCCTTGTAGATGGTGGAAAGGCTTTGGGGAGTCAGGAGGTGAGTCACTTGCCACAGAATACCCAGCCTCTGGCCTGCTCTTGTAGCCACAGTATTTATATGGCTGATCCAGTTAAGTTTCTGGTCGTTGGTGACCCCCAGTATGTTGATGGTGGGGGATTCGGCGATGGTAATGCCGTTGAATGTCAAGGGGAGGTGCTTAGACTCTTGTTGGAGATGGTCATTGCCTGGCACTTGTCTGGCACAAATGTTACTTGCCACTTATCAGCCCAACCCTGGATGTTGTCCATGTCTTGCTGCATGTGGGCTCGGACTGCTTCATTATCTGAGGGGTTGCGGATGGAACTGAACACTGCAATCATCAGCGAACATCCCCATTTCTGACCTTGTGATGGAGGGAAGGTCATTGATGAAGCAGCTGAAGATGGTTGGGCCTAAAACAACCTAGGTTCCAGTCCTGAACTCGCATCTTTCTCTAGTTTCTCTCCTGTCTTCACTCATACCCTCTCCAAGCTCATCTTGACCATGAGACCCACTTCCTGCTCCCTCGGCCCTATTCCCACCAAACTTCTGACCACCCAACTTCCCTTCCTGGCTCACGTTAGCTGATATTGTTAACTGTTCCCTCTTCTCAGGTACTGTCCCCCTCTCCTTCAAATCTGCCGTCATCACCCCCCTCTCCTCTCTTTCCCCCCCCCCCCCCCCCCCCCAAAAAAAAAACATTCTTGGCCCCTCTGTCCTTGCAAACTACCGCCCCATCTCCAACCTCCCTTTCCTCTCCAGAGTCTTTGAACGTGTTGTCGCCTCCCAAATCCATGCCCATCTTTCCCACGACTCCATGTTTGAACCCCTCAAATCAGGTTTCCGCCCCTGCCACAGTACTGAAACGGCCCTTATCAAAGTCACAAATGACATCCTATGTGACTATGACCATGGTAACTATGCCTCCTCATCCTTCTCGTCCTGTCTGCAGCCTTTGACATGGTTAACCACACCATCCTCCTCCAATGCCTTTCCTCCATCGTCCAGCCAGGTGGGACTGCGCTCGCCTGATTCCATTCTTATTTATCCAGTCGTAGCCAGAGAATCACCCGCAATGGCTTCTCTTCCCGTTCCTGCACCGTTACCTCGAGTCCCCCAAGGATCTGTCCTTGGCCCCCTCCTATTTCTCATCTACATGCTGCCCCTCGGCACCGTCACCCGAAAACACAATGTCAGGTTCCGCATGTACCCTGACGACACCCAGCTCTACCTCACCACCACCTCTCTCGACTCCTCTGTCTCTTATTTGTCACACTGCTTGTCCGACATCCAGTACTGGATGAGCAAAAATTTCCTCCAACTAAATATTGGGAAGACCAAAGCCATTGGCCCAGAAATTACTCACCTGAGGACGCCATTCCATAATGGTGCCCCCTCTCTCCGCCAGCGAATCGATGGAGTAAGTTCGCGAATGCGCACGTGTGCACTAAAACCAGGAAATTGCAAACTTGCTCCCATTGGTTTGCCGTCAGCTTGACAGGTTCGAATTAAAGGGCCACCTACGCGACAATCAATAAAATCATTAAACATTCATAAACTGACCCATCTGCCCAGCTGGAACGAAGATGATTACGCCACCAAAAGGTACGCTGGAAAATCCCAGCCTGACACTACTTTTTAAAAGTGTGGTGACTGTTAATGACTGAAACAACAAAAAATTAAATTTTAAAAATGTGGAATGTCAAATTACTCTTTTTTGATCATTAAAAATTTTTTAAATTAAAATTTTCTGTAAGTTTCATTAAATTTAGTTATTCACTTGGCTTTTTATAAGAGAGGTTAAATTTTTATTTAAACAAACATACAGAAGTTTACTTTAAATGAATGATTTGTACTTGCCTGCTTGTGGGCAGAACTTCTCTTCTTGACAGATTCTGTGGGCATGACTTCCATTCCCACAGTCTCTATCGAAACGAAGGAAGCTGCGTTGAAATCACAGCACTGAACTGAAAAAAAAATTGAAAAGGGAGCAAGTGGACGTCGGAGACCACGAGATAAGTATTTTCAGTCTTTGTCTGCAAGATGGCCGGTCAGAGCAAGTTCTAGCCCATTATCTTTGGTCCCCGCCACAAACTTCATTCCCTAGCCACTGACTCCATCCCTCTCCCTGACCACCGTCTGAGGCTGAACCAGACCATTCGCAACCTTGGAGTCCTATTTGACCCTGAGATGAGCTTCTGACCACATATCCACTCCTTCACCAAGACCGCCTACTTCCACCTCTGTAACATCGCCTGTTTCTGTCCTGCCTCAGCTCATCCATGCTTTTATTACCTCTAGACTCCAATGACCTCCTGGCCAGGTCCTCATCTTCCACCCTCCATAAAGCTGAGCTCATCCAAAATTCTGCTGCCTGTATCCTAACTTGCACCAATTCCCGTTAATCGTCACCCCTGTGCTTGCTGACCTACATTGGCTTGTGATCCAGGAGCACCTCGATTTTAAAATTCTTCATCCTTGTTTTCAAATCCATCCATGGCTTCTCCCCTCCCTATTTCTGTAACCTCCTACAACCCTCCAAGATCTCTGCGCTCCTCCAATTCTTGCCTCTTGCATATCCCCGATTTTAATCGCTCCATCATTGGCGGCCGTGCCTTCGGCTGCCTAGGCCCTAAGCTCTGCAATTCATTCATATTCTCTCTCTCTCTCTCTCTCTCTCTCTCTCTCTCTCTCTCTCTCTCTCTCTCTCCCCCCCCCCCCCCCCCCTCCCCCTTAAGACGTTTCTTAAAACCTAACACTTTGACCAAGCTTTTGGTCACCTGTCCTAACATCTCCTTATGTGATTCGGTGTCAGATTTTGTTCGATGATGCACCTTGGGATATTTGACTGTTAAAGGCGCGTATAAATGCAAGTTATTGTTGCAATTTGTAGTAGTATTGTTTCCTGGACTTATCACCCTTTTTGAAAATCAGAATTACATGAGCATCCTTCTAATCCAAGGAAACAACCCCAGACCTGTTAAAGATATGGGCAAGGGGCTCGCAAAGCACAGTATTGTGGTTTGGGGAGGTAGGAGGAATTCTGAGAGAATTGCCATTCGGCCACACAACAGCAGCCCCCCTTCATCAGTGGGTTTGAGGTCCGGATTGGACTGAGTGCAACAAGTCCAGAGGGAGATAGATTACGTGAATGAGCGGACTGAAGAAACTGACACGGCCAATACCATGCCAGCAGTTCTCATTCTAAACATTGGGAGGGAGGAATCCAGGCTGAAGACTGGAGAAAGTATTGGATGTGTTCGAGGAAGGCTCCTGGCCAAAAATGAGGCAAAGGCGGAAGAAGAGCATTTCAGAATTTGTCGAGATGGAGGCATAGGGGAATGAAGTTAAGGCACTTGCTCAGGACAGATTGTTCAGGGGCAGAGAGGGGAAGGTCAGAGGGGATAGTGAAAATACGGCAAGGGATGCGATTGAAAGGAGAGATGGGGTCGGAAGAAAGTGAAGAGGGATCAAGAGATAGGCAGGCATCCAAGACTTGTTGAAGGTTGTGGTCCTTGGCAACTGAAAGGAAGAAAAAATAGTTTTTTATTTAAACGTCAGATGAGACAAAGGATGAAATGGAACTGAGCCAGAACAGATCTGCAATAAAGTGAGTCAGTATTGCTGAAGAGAAAGGTCGAGAGCAGATAAACAGCGGCACACTGTGGAGAAGGTGGATTTAATGAAGCAGCGAGAGCAGTGGTTAGAGCAATTTAGAATATCATGGGTTGATCCAAAACACGAAGGCTGAGATTTAAGGTGAAATCCATTCAAGTGGGGGGAGTGAAAAGGAATGTGGTAATGTTAGGGGATAGTATAGTCAGGGGAATAGATATTGTTCTCTTCAGCCATGACTGGGGAGTCCTGAAGTTGCCTGCACGGTTGGGGGGTAAAGGATATCTCCTCGCACTAGAGAAGAACTTGGAGCATGAGGAGCAGGATCCAGTTGGTGTGGTCCACGTAGGAACCGTCGACATAGGTAGAACTAAGAATGAGGTTCTGTTGAGGGAGTTTGAGGAGCTAGGATCCAAATTAAAAAGCAGAGCCTCAAAGGTAATAATCTCTGGATTACTACCTGAGCCAAAAGCAAATTGGCATAGGGACAAACAGATTACCAGATCTAGAATAGCCTGCTGTTCTAGAGCCAACCAGAGGGCAGGCTATTCTAGATCTGGTAATGTGTAATGAGACCGGATTAATTAATGATCTCATTGTAAAGGAGCCTCTAGGTAGCAGTGATCACAATATGATTGAAATTCGCATTCAATTTGAGTGAGAGAAGAGTAAGTCTAAGACTAGTGTTTTAAACTTAAAATAAGGGCAATAATGAGGGCATGAAGACAGAGCTGGCTAAAGTGAACTGGGAAATTAGGTTAAGGGATAGGTCAGTAGAGATGCAGTGGCAGACATTTAATGAGATATTTCATAACACTCAGCAAAGAGACATTCCAGTGAGAAAGAAAGACTCTAGGGGAAGGGCGTACCATCCATGGCTAACTAAGGAAGTTAAAGATAGTATCAAATTGAAAGAAAAAGCATACAATTCCGCAAAGATTAGTGGCCGGTCAGAAGATTAGACAGAATATTAAAAAACAGCAAAGAATGACTAAAAGAATAGTAAGGAGGGAGAAATTAGAGTATGAGAGAAAGCTAGCTAGAAATATAAAACAGATAGTAAGAGTTTTTACAGGTATTTAAAAAAGAAAAGAGTAAGTAAAGTGAGCGTTGGTCCTCTCGAGAGTGAGTCTGGGGAATTAATAATGGCGAATAAGGAAATGGCGGATGAATTGAACAGATATTTTGCGTCCGTCTTCACTGTAGAGGATACAAATAACATGCCAGAAATAATTGTGAATAAAGAGGTGAAAGGGAGGGAGGAATTTAAAACATTTACCATCACCAGGGAAAGGGCTTTGAAAAAATTATTAGAACTAAAAGCTGACAAGTCCCCAGGTCCTGACAGACTTCATCCTAGGGTCTTAAAAGAAGTGACTGCGGAGATAGTAGATGCATTGATATTAATTTTCCAAAATTCCATAGATTCTGGATGGGTCCCATCAGATTGCAAAATAGCAAATCTAACTACTATTCAAGAAAGGAGGGAGACAGAAAGCAGGAAACTACAGGCCAGTTAGCTTAACATCTGTCATAGGGAAAATGCTAGAATCTATTATTAAGGAGGTTATAGCAGGGCACTTAGAAAATCTCAATGCAATCAGGCAGGGTCAACATGGCTTTGTGAAAGGGAAATCGTGTTTGACTAATTTATTAGCGTTCTTTGAGGAAGTAACAAGCAACGTGGATAAAGGGGATCCTGTGGATGTGGTGTACTTGGATTTCCAGAAGGTTTTTGATAAGGTGCCACATCAAAGGCTACTACACAAAGAGCGAGCTCATGGTGTAGAGGGTAACATATTAGCATGGATAAAGGATTGGTTAGCTAACAGGAAACAGAGTAGGCATAAATGGGTCATTTTCAGGTTGGCAAGATGTAACAAGTGGAGTGCCACAGGGATCAGTGCTGGGGCCTCAACTATTTACAATCTATATCAATGACTTGGATGAAGGGACCGAATGTATGGTTGCTAAATTTGCTGATGACACAAAGGTAGGTAGGAAAGTAAGTTGTGAAGAGGACATAAGGAGTTTACAAAGGGATATAGATAGGTTAAGTGAGTGGGCAAAAATTTGGCAGATGGAGTATAATGTGGGAAAATGTGAACTTGTCCACTTTGGCAGGAGGAATAGAAAAGCAGTATATTTAAATGGAGAGAGATTGCAGAACTCTGAGGTACAGAGGGATCTGGGTGTCCTAGTACATGAATCACAAAAAGTTAGTATGCAGGTACAGCAAGTGATTAGGAAGGCAAATGGAATGTTGTCACTTATTGCAAGGGGAATGGAATATAAAAGTAGAGATGTTTTGCTACAGTTGTACTGGGCATTGGTGAGACCACATCTAGAATACTGTGTGCAGTTTTGGTCTCCTTATTTAAGAAAGGACATAATTGCTTTGGAGGCAGTTCAGAGAATGTTCACTCGACTGATTCCTGGGATGAGGGGGTTATCTTATGAGGAAAGGTTGGACAAGTTTTGAGGAATTAGAGGTGATCTTGTTGAAACATATAAGATCCTGAGGGGACTAGAAGGGGCAGATGCTGAGAGGATGTTTCCCCCTGTGGGAGAGACTAGAACTAGGGGCCACAGTTTAAAAATAAGGGGTCTTCCATTTAAGACGGAGATGCGGAGAAATCTTTTCTCTGAGGGTCGTGAGTCTGTGGAACTCCCTTCCCCAGAGAGCAGTGGAGGCAAGTTCATTGAATATTTTTAAGGCTGAGTTAGATAGATTCCTGATAACAAGGGAGTAGGTTGATTGGAAAGTAGGGTTGAGGTCGCAATCAGATCAGCCATGATGTTATCAAATGGCAGAGCAGGATCGAGGGGCCAAATGGCCTTTGCCTGCTCTTAATTTGTATGTTCGTATGTAGATTAGAGAGTTAAATGCATAGCTCAGAGTGGTGTGGGAAGCAGGGGTTTCAATTCATGGGGCACTGGCACTAGTACTGGGGAAAGAGAGAACTGTTCCATTGGGACAGGCTCCACTTAAACCGGGCTGGGACCAGTGTCCTGGCAAATCGAATATCTAGGGTGGTAGATAGGACTTTAAACTAATAAGGCGGGGTGGGGTGGGGGGGGGGGAGGGTTCAGGTAAGGGTTAATTTCTAAGTTTAAAGAGAAAAGTCAAGGCTGTGGAGCAGAGTAGCGATTTGGGTAAAAACAAGTAGTGTGTGTCAGCAAGGGACAAAGAGTTTGACAAAGGTAATAAGGCATTAGTGACTAAGGTCACATTCGGGAAAAATAGTAAAACGTTAAAATTAAAGGCGCTATATCAGAATGCACAAAGCATTCGTAACAAGATAGATGAATTAATGGCACAGAGATAAATGGGTTTGGTCTGGTATCCATTACTGAGACGTAGTTGCAGGGTGACCAAGGTTGGGAACTAAATATTCCAGGGTACTTGACTTTTAGAAATGATAGGCATAATGGAAAAGGAGGAGGGGGTAGACTGGGCAAACCAAATTGGCAAAAGTAGTTTGGAGGATGAGTTCATGGAATGCATTCGTGACCGTTTTCTAGATCAACATGTCAAAGCACCAACTAGGGAACAGGCTATTTTAGATCTAGTATTGTGTAATGAGACAGTTACTTAGTAATCTTATAGTTAAAGATCCTCTGGGGAAGAGTGATCATAATATGATAGAATTTCATATTGAGTTTGAGACTGATGTAGTTAAGTCCGAAACTCGGGTCTTAAATTTAAACAAAGCCACATACATAGGTATGAGGGGCGAGTTGGCTAAGGTAGATTAGGAAATTAGATTAAAAGATATGACGGTAGATAAGCAATGGCGAATATTTAAAGAAATAGTTCATAATTCTCAATGAATGTACATTCCCCTTAGGAATAAAAACACCATGGGAAAAGTGATCCAACTCTGGCAAACTAAAGAAGTTAAGGATAGTATTAGATTAAAAGAAGAGGCTTATACTGTTGCCAAAAAGAGTAGTAAGCCTGAGAATTGGGAGGTTTTAGAAATCAGCAAAGGATGGCCAAGAAATTGATAGAGGGAGAAAATTGAATATGAGAGTAAACTAGCAAGAAATATAAAAACAGATTGTAAGAGCTTCTACAAGTATGTAAAAAGGAAGAGATTAGCGAAAGTAAACGTGGGTCCCTTAGAGACACGGGAAATTATAATGGGGAATAAAGAAATGGCAGAGATGTTAAACAAATATTTTGAATCTGTCTTCACAGTAGAAGACACAAAAAACATACCGGAAATAGTGGGGAACCAAGGGTCTAATGAGAATGAGGAACTTCAAGTAATTAAGAGTAGTAAAGAAAAAGTACTGAAGAAATTAATGGGACTAAAAGCCGACAAATCCCCATGACCTGATGGCCTACATCTTAGAGTTTTAAAAAAGGTGGCTGCAGAGATAGTGATTCATTGGTTTTGATCTTCCAGAATTCCCTAGATTCTAGATCGGTCCTTGTGGATTGGAAGGCGGCAAATATAACCTCACTATTCAAAAAAGTAGGGAGAGAAAACAGGGAAAATGCTAGAATCTATTAAGGACGTAGTAACAGGGTGATTAGAAAATCATAACATGATTAGGCAGAATCAACACAATTTTATGAAAGGGAAATCTATTAGAATTTTTTGAGGGTGTAACTAGCAGGGTAGATAAGGGGGAACCTGTGGATGTATATTTGGATTTTCAAAAGGCATTCAGTAAGGTGCCCCACAAGAGGTGGTTACGCAAGATTAGGGCTCAGGATTGAGGGTAATATATTAGAATGGACTGAGGATTGATTAACAGACAGAAAACAGAGTAGGAATAAACGGGTCATTTTCGGGTTGGCAGGTTGTAACTAGTGGGGTGCCGCAAGGATCAGTGCTTGGGCCTCAGCTGCTTACAGTGTGTGTGTGTGTATATATAAATAAATAATTTAGATGAGACAGAATGTAATGTATCCAAGTTTGCTGATGTTGCAAAGCTAGGTGGGAAAGTAAGCTGTGAGGAGGACGCAAAGAGGCTGGAAAGGGATACAGACAGGTTAAGTGAATGGGCGAGAAGGTGGCAGATGGAGTATAATGTGGGGAAATGATCAACTTTGGTAAGAAGACTAGCAAAGCAGAATATTTTTTTAAAAGGTGAGAAATGTTGGTAGTCAGAGGGATGTGGATGTCTTTGTACACGAATCACAAAGTTAACATGCAGGTACAGCAAGCAGTTGGAAGACAAATGGTATGTTAGCCTTTATTGCAAGGGGGTTGGAGTACAAGTGTAAGGAGGTCTTGCTGCATTTATATAGGGCTCTGGTGAGACCACACCTGGAGTACTATGTACAGTTTTGGTCTCCTTATCTAAGGAAGGATTTACTTGCCTTCGAGGGGGTGCAACCAAAGTTCACTAGATTAATTCCAGGGATGAGAGGGTTGTCCCATGAAGAGAGATTGAATAGAATGGGCCTATATTCTCTGGAGTTTAGAAAAATGAGAGGTCACCTCATTGAAACGTATAAAGTTCTTAGAGGGCTTGCCAGGGGAGATGCTGAGAGGCTGTTTCCCCTGGCTGGAGTGTCTAGAACTAGGGGTCATTGTCTCAAGATAAGGGGTCGGCCATGTCGGACTGAGATGAGGAGTTTCTTCACTTAGAGGGTTGTGAATCTTTGGAATTCTCTACCCCTGAGGGCTGTGAATGCTCATTGAGCATTTTCAAGACTGAGATCGATAGATCTTTGGACACTAAGGGAATCAAGGGATATGGGGATAGAGCGGGAAAAAGTTCAGGCCGAAGATCAGCCATGTTCTTGTTGAATGGCAGAGCAGGCTCAAGGAGCTGTTTGGCCTACTCTTATTTCTTATACTCTTATGAGCTGGAGACAGGCGCTGAGAAAAGAAATGTGGCTGTGAAACCGGGACTTAGCAAACACAAAGCTCCTCCAAACTTGATTTCCCTCTTCCGACTCTGGTTTCCTGTGCTTTCCCCTCTTTCTGCCCCAGCAGAGCTTTCAGTCGCCTAGGCCCTGCTCTGGAAGTCTCTCGCTAAACCCTTCTAGTCGCTCGCTTTCTCCGCTCCTTTTCAAAGCAATCTCTCCAAACCCATCTCTTCACCCAAGCCTTCAGTCACCCCTTATAAACTCTCATGTTTCATTGTTCTGACCCTCTTACTGCAAGGCACCTTGGGATGTTTTGCATATTGAAGATCATGATGCTTAATTGCATTGTGACTATTTGAGACAGGCTTGACGGACCCGCTGGTCTTTTCCTATCCGTCTTTTCATACATTCGCATATTCCAGTAATTACTGCCGCTCTCTGTTCCGTACAAAGGAAATTGATTTTCACTGTGTGGTTAAGAGGAGTGTTATTCCTCTTTCTGTCTAAGTACAGGCTGCCATTGTCAAAGACCCAGTACCAGGTTGCTTTGCTCTTTTGGCTTGGAAATGGTCTCTGGCACTAAAAAACCACAGATATAAAATAAAGTGCTGCTTAGAAAATAGTAAATCCACAATAACATAAATGTCTGTCTGGTATTCTTTGTTGGCTTCTACAGCATTTTGTCATTCCAACAAAACCATGTCTCTTTTTGAATTACATCTTCATAATGTACTAAAGGCCGATATTAAGGAGTAAGTTTTTCAAGGGATAAGGTCAACTGCTGTACAATGGGGCCCTCTAAAGATCAAATCTAGTTTACCAGCAAACCAGACAAGATTTGGAGTGGGGTGTAATCACCACATGAATCGCTACTTGTGGCCACTAACCAGTTCCACCTGGGGAAACATTGACTGGACTGCATCCTTGCTTCATTGGCATACACTCATGAGGTGAAATATTTAATTGTTCATTCTGCACCATCCACACACTGGGATTAGTTTGGTAGGTTGTGGGCAGGTGAAAATGTTATATGTTGCGGATAGGCAATAACGCATGTCGTCTCCCACTCCTGTATTATATGAAGTGTTAGGATTTGCACCACAACAGTGCATGTTCTGCGCCCCCCCCCACCCCCATCTAGATGCTGTGCTGCTTGCATTAGATTCTTGCCACCAAGGTCCGCCTCTCTACAGCAATGGGTTAGATTGGTCATTCTGTGAATTTATCGAGACAGTCTGGATTTCTGTTTCTTTTTCAGGTTTCTGAGGAGATTAAGGTGTCGGCACTGGATGACAAACCTCCGGAATCAAATCATACCAGTTTCTTTTTCAGGACAAGTATACAAAGGAAAAGCTATGCTGTAGGTCACATAGTAATGGCAGTGACCAATCCTGTGCTCTCTAGATGAACCTATAGAGAGCAAGAGAGGCAGGCGAAAACACACGAATTATCATTCAAGGCGCTACGGAATTTTACAGTTGACACAGAAACTGTTCCCCAGCTAGCCTGTGGTTGTATGATTCACTCTTTGGTGATATGTTGCATAATTTACAAGTAAACAAATTGTCCCATAGGTGGATCAGCATATATGCATCAGTATCTGTCACAGTCATTGCATAAAATGCTTGCCACTTAAACACCATAACTACAGCTTGCCAGATTTACCTTGGGCTCAAAACTGCATTCGATAGGAATGGCTACAGAGTGTTTCTGGCATTATCTTAAAAAAAAAAACAGGTCAGCATAGAAAGCTATGGAGTTGAGAGTTTGTTTCTGATTTCCCTGCAAGTGTTGAGGGACCAGTCTTAGTCTTGGTCTTGGTGCTTACCTACAGAGGGGGAATGTTAGAGTGAGAGTCTGTCTCAAGCTGCTCTTTCATGGTGCACTGCATTTTAAAGAAAGAATGAGCTGAAAATTTCTTAAGTTTTTTTAAATCGATGTGACCATTTCCTTTCCCCATTCCCTGTGATTTGTTGGCAATCAGAGTTCAGAGGTTCACTGTTTACTATTACAGTCCTGCTTAATTTGCAAAGAGTTTTACAAGAGCACTGCGATCAATATGGATTTCTGATCTCTGCTATGTCCTGAATTTTTTGAAGTTGTGAGGACTGACTTTGCCTGTCGTCCATGGGAATTAACATTGTGTTGTCCATTGTAACTCTGGGACTCCTGCTTGCTGCCCTCCGGTTATAATTTAATTTGCACTGGTCTTAAATATTAATTTAAAAGAAATTCAGTTAATATTGCAGTAATGCCATCATGGTCATTTAATCCTTCAGTGTTAACATCATATCAATGGCAGAGCAGAAACAGTAAAACCAGCCTGTGATATTCACATTATATATTAAAATAACCAATATCGTGGAGTGGCCTAAAGAGTGCCATCTTCTCTGGAGATTTTGGGCTAGAATTTCCTGGAGCGAGGCATCTCGCAGCATCACCCGCGAGTTGGATTTTTTCCCTCACCCTTCAGCTCAAATTTTTTACGCCACATATTGCTGGGCATGTGAGGGGAGCGGTGATCTGGGATCTTGGTGAACGACGGGACCAGCAATCTATCTCCTTAACCAATGAGATTTAAGGATGGAGAAAGAAACAGCAACGATGGAGAAGGCAGTAGGGTGAATTAGAGTCAAATTAGATAGAGGGAAAGGAAGATTGGATTAAGAGAGAGAAAAGAGACAAAGGAAAAGTAAGAAAACATTTTTTAAATTTTAAATTTTAAAAACCTAGGAACAATTTACTACCTGCAGGAGTGAGATGCCACAGTTTTAATTGTTCCCTTTCTGGGCCAGAGAGGTTGAGTGGCATTGCTGGAACATAAATCTTCTCATTAAAAAGGTCCTTATGTCATTAAATACCAGCCCTAACTTTCTGCAGCGAGTTTAATTCGCATATATGGTCCATATCCAGCAATTTCTTGACACTCACGGGGAGGTTGGCGACGAGATCCCGTTTTTTGCGAGATGACTAACGGTGGAACGGTGCAAATCGTCCGGCAGTTTGTGGCAATTCACAACTCACGGTGTATCTCTTCCTCGCCACAAATTGCTGGGTTTTTTATACACTGACAATGTTGCGCGCTGTGAACTCGCTGTTATTTTGCCAGCAAATTCTGGGCCATTTAATTAAATCATAAAATGGGTCACACTCCTGGGAATGTTTTCTCTATCAGACATTTTTGCCTTGTTCTGGAGTAATCCGTTGTTAGTAATAATTGTCATGTGAGCTCATTCTAAAGGGCACCAATATGTCCTTGGCTTGAGTCACTGTCTGCTCCGTACTAAATGTTGCCATTGTTCCATGTGATCTTTCTGATTTGAAAGACTGGATCCAGCTTTAAGCACGAAAGCATAAAAGGCTTTGCAGCTTGAAATACGACAAGGCACTTATATTAAAATACAATAGTACAGTTCATTTTGGAGGGGACTGTACAGGGGTTTACATAATCAGTCACTGCTTTTCTTGACTTCAAAACAAATGTCTGGACTTCAAGTGAGTCTTTTTGATGTCTCCCATAAAGCCATTGGCAATTGATAGATTATAGGGCTGAATCGGGATGGCTAACTTCAGGGGCCTTGGGAATTGGTTGAATTGAAGCAGTTCAGCTAGTGAGGGTTTATAGTTTAAGGAGACAAAGAGCTAAGTAAAATCAAATCAGTCAAGATCAATTAGTAATGCAAAGCTTAAAAAGCTAATTGATCCATTATTAAACTATATAACTATAAGGCTAGAAAATGATACTATTGTACAAATTCTTAATATGCTCGAATCTCTATTTTAACGGACACATTAAAGTTAATGGGTTACTGCTGTTAAAATAGAGAGGAATTTGATATGAGCAGGCTAAGATTTTGTGTGATAATATCACCAACAGTAATTTCCAGGTTGTAATCAAACATTACAGATTCTGAATATATTGTACTATAAAATTTGCAATCTCAGCTTCTGGGATGCAGCAAAAACTTGTCAGGTTATCGATCTCTTGCTTCTTTCTGTCGCCTGTTGTAGAATTTGTTTTGATCGAGCTTTGGAGTGTAGAACAAATCAAGACGACCTGAAGTTTTGTTTTGCACTTAAATGTCACTGAAGATGGAAAAATGCCCTTGTAATCATCCCACCTAACTCATGGCCATTTCTGTCGATCTTCTAACAACATTTGTGCTGTCAGTCTTGGGTTGTCTTTTTATCTCAGGATAGGGCCCAGTGGAGCAGTTTCATTTGAAAGCAGAACAGATACATGAGTTTGACAGCAAAAATGTGAGGAATGTGTTAAGGAAATTGAAATTTTCAACTGTAGGCTTTGTTTGGGAAGGCTCCAGCTGTCAGAATAAATTATTTGGAGTCATTCACCGTAATGAATTGTAAAAAAAATCAATATGCTCGTCAGAAATTGAGGTCTGAGCTGCACCACAGAAAACCAGTAGGGGGTGCTATTGTTACATTGAATATTTCTTGTGTTCAAGCAAAGTTGCCCCACAGTCACTCATACCAGATTGTTGTATGTCATTATTAGCTAATGCAAAGAAATGCTGCTGATGTGGAAATTAATTAATGTTATATTTTGACAAAGTGAAAAGTCTTTCGATGGTTTCAGAGCCAACGGTTTCTCCTTAACATAGTTCCAATTTGCACTAAGTTGGCAGCTGTGAAAGTGACACAGGTTCAGTGCATTTTATCACTGTGCATCTATTGATCGGTCACGGACAAAAAAACAACTAATGTTAACTTTTCTCTTTGTGAAGGGTTGAGGACAAACAGCGTGTGGCTGACCTGTCAACGATCCCCAGGTTCCTTCCAGAAATCACAGTTGGAGCTCATGAATTTGATGAAATGTATCACGCTTACAAAGAGGTAAACTCGGCACAAACCTACACGCTCTGTATTTGTGTTTTTAAAATATTTATGGAATTGGAGATCATTTGCAGGCTGAATAGAAGTGTAATTAGTGTCTGGCCTGTACTGACAGCTGCTTTTTCTGTGAATTGCTACGTTTTTGCTCATGCAGGCAGCATCAAGCACTCTCCAATCAGGGTCAACACACGTCAGATGCAGAGTAAAGTTCTTTTCTCCGCTACTGAATCAAACATCCGCCAGTCAGGGTCAACATAGTATGAAGCATAGTAAAGCTTCTCTTGCACGCGTGGTTGTTACAATGTGGCCCTGGGACCACTTGTAGCCCACCCCCCCTTCACCTGAAGTCCTCAAGACTTGCTGTTCCATGTGCTTTGGCGTCAATTCGTATCCTGCCATCTTAAGGGAAACAGTGTCCCTCAACAGAGTTGGCAAGCAGCTCTACGTTATCTCATCAAGCGCTCCCAGGTTAGCTACAATACAGTTAAATGCAGATGGCGGTAGTCCTTCGTATGCAAAGATGCCAACCCTCGTTGCAAAGATAATTGCCCTGAGAGTGTACGGGTGGCCAGTACGAGAGAGGCAGCTCTCCCATGTGCTTTCTCAGTATGTTTCTGTACTGTTGGAACGTGGCTTGATAGGAAATTTTCATGGACAATTCAAATTTTTGAGCATTTGAGATTTTGGGGGTGGATTTTGTACCTTTTAAAGTGAGATTTTTTTTCCCCCTATGAACGTGATAATTTATATATTTCTTTCTTTAAACTTTGATGCCAATTGTCTACATCAAGCATCTCAAGTCAGTAACAAGCGTTGGTTAAAAGGAGAGTAATCCACTTTCACGCCAGTGTGCCTGAATGCCAACATTAATGTGACACTTCCATTTCCCAATCCAGCCACTTTTTTTTGAATAAAATTGCCAAATTAATGCTGGGTTGTCGACAGTTTTGATATGTGGGCCTGTGCCCACCAGCAAACTGAAGTGAGACTGTCCTCCTACTTAGGACAATCTCAGGATGAGAGGTTTCCCCTCTCTGGCTATCAGTCTGGACCAGATTCAACAACAGATCCCAGAACTAAAAGGACATAACAAGATGCATCACCTAGTCCTCCTGCCATTTGCCACACACACAATTATCATTTAAAAAAAAATAATTTTGCTCAAATTTCAAATGTAAATTGTTCTTGAATAAAAATGAACCTGCTAAAGGCTCTTCAGCTGAAAGATTCACTGTCAAAAATACATTGGGTCGGTGCAATGAGTGGCGACCCAATAGGTTCGGTCAAATTCAGGATGGGTGTAATGAAAAACCTGCTGTGAAAAATACTTTTTGCTGGTCACAGCATCCAGTGCACAATCTGTGCACGTTTCAGTTCTGGTCGCAAACCACAACTGTTTCATGTGGCCTCTCATGTTCACGCAAGGCATTTTGGCAGCACAGTTCAAAGTCGGCTATTTTTAGTCTGGCCACAAGCTGAGCAGTTGCAGTGGAAGAAAGAGGAAAATGTGATCCCAAGAGATCTGTCCGTATTAATCAGTCCGTGGAAAGCAAAGCAGGACTGAGCATCAAACATAAAGAGTAAGCAAAAAGCCACAAAATGTCCTTTGTCAGGAAGTCTTGTCACGCTTCCTTTACTTACATAAGGAATGCTCTTAATTTTTTTTTTTGAAAAGAGATTTTACTCCTACTTTTACCACTATATTTATCTGTATCCTGCCCTTAATATTGAAGTAAGATGTTTGGGTCATAGATGTTTTACATTGAAGAGGGGAGAGGCTTTATAAATGGTGCATGATTATTCTGATCTTGTTACATTTCAAATCCAGCCTTGACTGGCTTTTGGTCTGAACTGTCTTATATGGATTTGGTTTGTCCAACTCGTGACCCGACTTGGTTAAAGTCTCTTCTTTGGGAGACGGAAGTAGGATTATCAAAAGGATGCTTTTGTAAAGTAAAAAGGCAGAAAGGCTTGCTGCACTTTGAAAGCTCCTATCATCTAATGGGGCTTACCTATCAACTGTCCCATTAAATAATGATGAGAAATGGCTGAGGTGCGCAAGACTCTTAGTCTGGCAAAAGCAGCTAACTTGCTGCTTCTGCCAAAACCTTGACAAGTGAATGAAGGGCACTCTGATCTCGCTGCTTTGAACACATGGTTGATGGGCCCTCTTTCTTCTCACTCTTCCTTTCTCCCTCCCACCTCCCATAGACGCCTTATCAGGACTCTGTATTAATAAAACTTTGTGCAAAATAAGTTTTTATGTCTCTGATGACTATAAAGGTCCTATATGAAATGAGTTTGCACAGTCTTAAACCAATTCCTAGTGGGCATGGGACACTATCTTAATAGGTGATTTTGCTTGGAGGCTGTATGATTGCTGGTTTGGGGAGTAGTTGTTCTTTTGAGGTTCGGGCCGAGACACCTTAATGGGGAATAGTAGCGAGAGCTTTACTTTGCAGATAAGCGTGCTATGCCTGACCTAGAAGTGCTTGATGCTAATACTGGGTGCCCAAAATGGAAAATATTCCTGTCCTTAGCACTGGCATCGTTCGCAAAAAGGAGGGGGAAAGCTGTCTGGAGCGTGTGATGGGGCTGGTGACGTGGTGGCAGATTAGTGGTGCTCTAAGGGACTACAGTTGACAACTTCCAAATGTTAAGTGGGACAACAGGACAAAGTTGTCCATTTGAGGAGGTAGTTTTTGGGGGGATATATTGGCCATGACGAAGTAGATATCAGCCTCCTTTCCCCACCCTGCTCCACTCCCTTCCTAAACCTCTTCGCCTCACTACCTCTCCCTGCCTTAAGAAGCATCCATAACACTTACCTGTTTGGTTATGCTTTGTCACCTTCCCAGATCTTTTCCCCCTATTTCCTGCTCAGTTTCCATGCTTTCAACCTGTAAAATTCCGTGGGACATTTAGTTACGTGAAAGACACTGTATAAACATTAATTGGCTAAATGTTTTCAAAATTATGATTGAATGGATTGTATCTTAGTAGAAGATCTTTATTGGATTCAATTAAAAAAAAAACAACTGTTCTAACCAGAACCATATGTTGTGTACAGTAATTAATGAATATCAATTATCTGTGCACTCGTTAACTGGAACTTTACTGTGTGCTGATGCCAAGCAATGTGATAGAGTTTCAGACTGGTTTTCTTGTGACCTGTACAAAACATTCTCATCGTGGCTCTGTGTGTTCTCTCGTTTCAGCTCCTGGGTCGAAAGTATGAGAGAGGTTTCAATGCTGACATTGGGGATAAATGGATCTGGTTAAAGTAACTGTGTAGCTTCCAGAAGAACAATTAAAATTGATTGGAGAGGAAAAGGCAGGGGTAAGGAGAGGGAACCCCCTGCTCCGATGTGAAATGGCTGGCATCCCGCTGAGCTCAGCATGGCAAATCTTTCTGGAGTTACCCTCTGCCTGTGCAGAATTTTGAGCACCTTATTAATTTGACAGTAGGTACCTATAATAAAACTTGACATTGAACTCACGTGTCCTGTTGATTAAATGAAACAAAGTGTGACGACATATAGCAGACTTGGGCAGACGTTCCAAATGTATGGTGGCCATTAGACCAGTGCTTTACTGAATACTGAATTTTAAGAGAGAAATGTATTACACGGGATTATTCCATAATCCATTGGTGGTCCAGCAATGACTGACTCCCTGCGATCTTCCCTTTCCCAATTGGGACATACCTAGCCTCTGCTCACTTGCACATCCCTATGTGGTTGCTAGCAAGGTTGCTGCAGATTAGAGACTTGACCCTGCGCCCCATTATTCTGGGACACAATGGGTTAGTGCCTCAATATGGCGTGCTACCATGTAACACTCCCCAGGGATGTTCTTTCTCTCCCCTAGTCTTTGGAAAGATTACAAATTACAACAGGCACAGGCTATTGGCTGCTCCTTGGCTGACCAAAAAAGGAGGCATGCTGAAGTATTGCTTAAAAGAATATTTACCTACCTAGGGGATTTTCCCTTTCTGCCTCTTGCAGGTCCACACTCTCATTGCGACCCAGCTCAAAATAACAAAGTGGTCTTCGAGAAAGTCAGAGCAAGAATCTCTGCAAGTTGGAACTCCAACACCACCAAGCACCATGGCACTTTCCTCTTGAACTGACTGTTGGAAATCTTTGAGCTTTTACTTGAAGATTTTTTGTCTACTTGTTTTTGTTTCCCCCCCTTGTTCCTCAAGCCATTGGCCTTTGCTGGGTTACAGATCCACAGGTGTTGGCTGCCACACGGTGCAGTTCCCCAAGTCGGCATTTTTCATGTGATCCCAGACAGCTGGATATTCAAATATAGAGGGCCCAGCTGCGCCTGATCCAGTCCTCACCAGACATTCATGGACTTGTATTATCTAGGGGGTGTCATCATCCGAAAACACATCAGGTTCCACATTTATGCTGACGACATCCAGCTCTACCTCACCATCACCTCTCTCGACCCCTCCACTGCCAGACTGCTTGTCCAGAGCTGGATGAGCTGAAATTTCATCTAATTGAACATCGGGAAGACCGAAGCCATTGTTTTCGGTCCCTGCCAAAATCTCCGTTCCCTAGTCACCGATTTCATCACCCTCCCTGACCAGTGTCTCAGGCGGAACCCGACTGTTTGCAGCCTCTGCGTTCGATTTGACCCTGAGCTGAGCTTCCGACCCCATGAACCTCTCCATCGCCAAAATCGCCTACTTCCACCTTCTTAATATCAACCATCTCTTTCCTTGCCTCAGCCCCCTCTATTGCTGAAACCCCCATCCATGCTTTTGTTACCTCCAGACTCGGCTATGGTTAGGCCTCAATTAGCACACCGTCCTTACATGGTGAGTGATATTAAAGCTTGGAAAAAGGTGCGGGGGGTGGGGGGCCATAATATTAAATTCCAGTTTAAAGCATCTTGTTAACTAATATAGGCTCAAAGAGCTGGGACACTACACTTTAGAATAGCATAGTCTTAGAAGTGATTTGATTGAGGTTTATAAGAAGATGCAGGGAATAAATTGTGTTTGTGTAGACTATTTGTTTCAACTAAATAGGTTAGGGAGGTCCAGGGGTCACAATCTTAAGATATGTATGGCCAGGTCTAGGTTAGATGTCAGGAGGTGGTTCTTTTCCCAGAGAACAGTGAACCTGTGGTACAGGCTGCCGGTTTGCACGGTGAATGCTGATTTGCTGAATTCCTTCAAGAGAGCCGTTTCTGGTTGGTGCTGAGATGCCTCATACAAAAGGTAGGTACTGTATAACGTTAATCAGGGTCAGCGTAGTCTTTTCGACTAGTTTAGATTGTCTAAGGAGGTCAGAGAGGAATTTTCCAGATCTCTATGTTCCTACAACTCTGGCTTCTTGTGCATTCCCCCCCCCATTGGCGGCTGTGCCTGCAGCTGCCTAGGCCCTAAGCTGTGTGATTACCTCTCTCTCCTCCTTTTAAGACGCTCCTTGAAACCTCCCTTTTTAACCAAGCTTTTTGGTCACCTGTCCTAATATCTCCTTTGGCTCGGTGTCAATTTTTGTCTGTTTACGCACCTGTGAAGCGCCTTGGGACGTTTTACTCCGTTAAAGGCGCTATATAAATGCAGGTTGTTGTCAGTGGACATCAGTCGGGGGAAGGAAATCTAATTTTCTCCCACTACCTAAGCCCAGGGGGTGTTGAGGCCAATTGCAGTATCCCACCTGCTGCCCAGACGAGAGCAGCCAAGTCATCACAGCCCGAGGATTGAACCTGGCACCTGGGTGTCTGAAGAATCCAACATACAACTGAAATCCCTGTGAAATTAACTTGTGATGTAAATATTTGAATTGCCTGCCAGTCAATCTATGCCCTGGAAAAATGTGAGCATTCATTCCGCTCCCCCGCCCCCCCCCCCCCCCCCCCCCCACCAAAAGTGTAAAAGAGAGATTCTTTCTTTTGAGCCAAACCCATTTTATTGAAGTTGCAAAAAAAAAGTTACTGTGCAGTAATACGTCCCTTCAGGCAACAATAAAACGCAGGAAATTATAGCTTGCCAGCACTTCTGTAGGATATTAATTTCACTCTTATTAAATTTGAAATACTCGAACCACAAAATATGAACACAGCATGGACACGGCATCTTTGTTTATAGTCAGTTAATGAAGGCAAGGGAAGAAGTGTGAACTGCAAATACAGAAATAAGTTTTGTTCAATGGGGTAGGCTTTCGACGACCGGTTGTGTCAATGATGGCATGGATAAAAGGTAACTCCAGGGCACACGTTCCTTTGACCTGCCGCTGTTCTAAGGAACAGTCACTTCCATAACTTTTTTAATGTTCTTTCTCCTAATTTTCTCCCTTTTCCTGAGCCCACATCAGAGATCGCTCAAACACTGGGACTTTGGTCACTCTGGTTTGGTATCACACTGGGTAATGCTTTTATCCCTCAAGATCTTGGGTAAAGCTTGTTCTTAAAGGTTTTATCTGAATGAAGGTTTTCATTTTTAATAAAAGAACATTTTAACTAAATTAAGATCATAAACCTTGAAAATAATATCTATTGAGGTTTAAGGGAGATGAAGTGTAACTTGAAATATTATGTGATGCCAGAGTTTTGAGAGAAAAATAGGAGTATCAACTGGGCTCAGTGAAAGATTGTGAAGATCAAGCCACCTGCAGGGCTTGAGCACATTGTCTAGACAGAGGCACATCAGTGCAGTACGGAGGGAGTGCTGCATTCGTGAAGGTGCCGTCTTTTGTTAAACTGAGGCCCCATCTATCTTTTGAGATGGATGTAAAATATCCCATGCACGGCTCCTGAATTTAACCCCCATTGTCTTTTAAGGAAGAATCATAGAATAGTCACAGCACAGAAGGAGGCCATTCGGCCCATCGAGCCCATGCTGGCTCTTTGTAAGAGCAATCCAGTTAGTCACTTTTCCCTGTAGCCCTACAAATTTTTACCCTTCAAGTATTTATCCAATTCCTTTTTGAAAGCCACGATTGAATCTGCTTCCACCGCCCTTTCTGCCAGCACGTTCCAGATTATCATAACACACTGTGAAAGAAAGTTTTTCCTCATGTCACCTTTGGTTCTTTTACCAATTACTTTAAATATGTGTCCTCTGGTTCTCGACCCTTCCACCAAGGGGAACAGTTTCTCTTTATTTAGTTTATTTAAATGATTTCGAAAGAAGAGTAAATTGGAAGAACCTACTTACATCGACCATGATGTTGGGCAGAAAACCTGCTGTACTTGAGCTAGTTACCAGTGAGAGTAGCCTCTGGACTCCAGGATGAATTGGGCTCTAGTAATCCATTCTTGTTGTGGAACTCTGGTGTCCCTGGTGGGATAGCCAAAATTACGAGGTTGGTGCGTGAGGAATCGTGAACAAAACCGAAGTCGTACCACTCAATGTTTCAGTTTTAAGGCATCAAAACTTTCACCAGTTTCCAGATATTGAATTGAAGGTGTGCTGCTGCTGCTTGTAGGTTGGTGTCAGTTTAGATTCTTGTTTGCAGCTCAAGTGACTAGCATAAACCAGCTCTCGATGAAGTAGATAGAGGGGGAAAAGTGTCAAAAAGTGGGAACGGAGTGTGGAGATCGACTGGAGGAAATAGCGTGATGTATACCAGGGAGGAATGGAGAGAAATAGGCTGGAGAGTTGGGCAAAGTTAGGGAGCAGCGATCATAGTATCATAAGGTTTAGAATAGCTATGGAAATTATGGAGACCACTCTAATGTAAAAATACTCAATTGGAGGAGAGCCAATTTCAGTGGGATGAGAACAGATCTGGCCCGGGTAAATTGGAATCATAGGTTGGCAGGCAAAACTATAATTGAACAGTGGGCGGCCTTTAAAGAGGAGATGATTTAGGTACAGACAAGATACATTCCAACGAGGGAGAAAGGTAGGGCAACTAAAGCCAGAGCTCCCCGGATGACAAAGGAGATCGAGAATAAGATAGAGCGGCATATGGCAGGTGTCAGGTTGATAACACAAGTGAGAACCAGGCAGAATATAGAAAGTTCAGAGGGGAAGTGAAAAAGGAAATAAGAGGGGCAAAGAGAGAGTATGAGGATAGACTGGTAGCCAACATAAAAGGGAATCTGAAAATCTTCTATAGGCATGTAAACGGGTAGTAAGAGGAGGGGTGGGGCCCATTAGGGACCATAAAGGAGATCTACTCATGGAGGCAGTGGGAATGGCTGAGGTACGAAATGAGTACTTTGCATCTGTCTTTGCCAAGGAAGAAGATGCTGCCAGAGTCTCGGTAAAGGAAGATATAGTTAAGATACCGGATGGGCTAAATGTTGAGAAAGAAGAGATACTAGAAAGGCCAGCTGTACTTAAAATAGATAAGTCACCTGGTCCAGATGGGATGCACCCTAAGATGCTGAGGATAATAAGAGGGGAAATTGCATAGGTACTGGCCATAATCTTCTAGACATCCTTAGATACGGGGGTGGTGCCAGAGGATTGGAGAATTGCAAATGTTACACCCTTGTTCAAAAAAGGGTGTAAGGATAAACCCAGCAACTATAGGCCAATCAGTTTAACCTCAGTGGTGGGGAAACTTTTGGAAACGATAATCTGGGACAGAATTAAGTCACTTGGACGAGCATAGATTGATTAGGGAAAGCCAGCATGGATTTGTTAAAGGCAAATCATGTTTAACCAATTTATTAGAGTTTTTGATGAGGTAACAAAGAGGATAGATGAGGGCAATGCAGTTGGTGTGGTGTATATGGATTTTCAAAAAGCGTTTGATAAAGTGCCTCATGGTAGGCTTGCTATTAAGATTGGGGCCCATAGAATAAAGGGGATAATAGCAACATGGATACAGAATTGGCTAAATGACAGGAAACAGAGTAGTGGTGAATGGCTGTTTTTTGGATTAGAGGGAGGTGTGCAGTGGTGCTCCCCAGGGGTCGGTGCTGGGACCATTGCTTTTCTTGATATATGTTAATGACGCGGACTTGGGTGTACAGGGCACAATTTCAAAATTTGCAGATAACACAGAACTTGGAAGGGTAGTGAACAGTGAGGAGAATAGTGATAGATTTCAAGAGGATACAGACACTCTGATGGTATGGGCGGACACGTGACAGATGAAATTTAACGCGGAAAAATGCGAGGTGATGCATTTTGGTAGGAAAAATGAGGTGAGGCAATATAAACTAGAAGGCACAATTCTAAAAGGATTAAGGAACAGAGGGATCTGGGAGTATATGTGCACAAATCGTTGCACGTTGAGAAAGCGGTTAAAAAAGCATACGGGATCTTGGGTTTTATAAATAGAGGCATAGAGTACAAAAGCAAGGACGTTATGATGAACCTTCATAAAACACTGATTCAACCACAACTGGATTATTGTGTCCAGCTCTGGGCACTGCACTTTAGGAAGGATGTCAAGGTCTTAGAGAGGGTGCAGATTGGATTTACTAGAATGATTCCAGGGATGAGAGACTTTAATTATGTAGATAGACTGGAGAAGCTGGGATTGTTCTCCTTGGAACAGAGAAGGTTGAGAGGAGATTTGATAGTGGTATTCAAAATCATGAAGGGTCTAGGCAGAGTGGATAGAGAGAAACTGTTCCCGTTGGCGGAAGGGTCAAGAACTAAAGGGCATAGATTTAAGGTGATTGTCAAAAGAACCAAAGGTGATATGAGGAAAAACTTTTTTACACAGCGAGTGGTTATGATCTGGAATGCACTGCGCAAGGGGGTGGTGGAGGCAGATTCAATCGTGGCCTTCAAAAGGGAACTGGATAAATACTTGAAACAAAAAAATGTGCAGGGCTATGGGGATAGGGCAGGGCAGTGGGACTAGCTGGATTGCTCATTCATAAAGCCGGCACGGACTCGATGGGCCGAATGGCCGCCTTCCATGCTGTGATCTCATTGATCTATGATTCTATAAGAACTCTAGAAATTGGGCACATAAGTAAAATCAGTAGGAGTATCGGAAAAGAGCTGCTCACCATAGTCATCTCGTGTTTATCTGCTTGGATGGTTCGGCCACTGAGTGATGGGAGGCAGGTTGAATTTACCACTTGCCTGAGTTCTTGAACAGGGTTGTTGGGTGTAGCATTGAACAAAAGTCGCTTCAGTGTGCATATATATAAGGAATGGAGGAAAATGGGAGTGCAGCTCCTCCCCAGCCAACCCTTGCATACTTACTGGTGGCTATTTCAGAGCAACGTTGAAGGACTGGGAACACAACCCATGGCTGCACGTGTTGCAACGCCTAGGGGGAAATAAATTACTGAGTAAATATCCAGAAAAATGTATGCATCTTCCTGCCCTGCCCCCTATATAATTTTTCAATATAGATAAGAACGTAAGAAATAGGAGCAGGTGTAAGACATATGGCTCCTTGAGCCTGCTCCGTCATTCAATAAGATCATGGCTGATCTTCAACCTCAACTCCACTTTCCCCCTGAATCCCATATCCCTTGATTCCCCTAGAGCCCAAAAATCTATCTATCTCAGCCTAGAATATACTCAATGACTCAGCATCCACAGCCCTCAGGGTAGAGAATTCCAAAGATTCACAGCCCTCTGAGTGAAGAAATTTCTCTTCATTTCAGTCTTGAATGGCCGACCCCTTATCCTGCGACTATGCCCCCTAGTTCTAGACTCTCCATCCAGGGGAAACAACTTTCAGCATCTACCCTGTCAAGCCCCCTCAGAATCTTGTATGTTTCAATGAGATCACCTTTCATTCTTCTAAATTCCAGAGAGTATAGGCCCATTCTACTCAATCTCTCCTCAAAGGACAACCCTCTCATCCCAAGAATCAATCTAGTGAACCATCGTTGCACCGCCTCTAGGACAAGCGTATTCTTCCTTAGATGAGGAGACCAAAATTGTGTACACTACTCTAGATGAGGTCTCACCAAAGCCCTGTACAATTGTAGCAAGACTTCCTTACTCCTGTATTCCAACCTCCTTGCAATAAAGGCCTACATGCCATTTGCCTTTCTAATTGCTTGCTGTACCTGCATGCTAACTTTTCGTGTTTCTTGTACAAGTACACCCAAATCTCTCTGAACACCAACATTTAATTCTTTCTCACCATTTAAAAAATATCCTGTTTTTCTATTCTTCCTATCAAAGTGAATAACCTCATATTTCCCCACATTACTCTCCATCTGCCACCTTCTTACCCACTCACTTAATCTATCTATATCCCTTTGCACTCCTTGTGTCCTCCTCACAGCTTACTTTCCCATCTAGCTTTGTATCGTCAGCAAACTTGGATACATTACACTCGGTCCCTTCATCTAAGTTATTAATATAGATTGTAAATAGCTGAGGCCCAAGCACTGATCCTTGTGGCACTCCACTAGTTACAGCCTGCCAACCTGAAAATGACCCGTTTATCCCTACTGTCTGTTTTCTGTCCGTTAACCAATCCTCTATCCATGCTAATATATTACCCCCAGCCCCATGAGCCCTTATCTTGCATAACAACCTTTTGTGTGGCACCTTATCGAATGTCTTTTGAAAATCCTAATATACTACATCCACTGGTTCCTCTTTATCTACCCTGCTCGTTACATCCTCAAAAAGCTCTAATAAATTTGTCAAACACGATTTCCCTTTCATAAAACCATGTTGACTCTGCCTAATCATATTCTGATTTTCTAAGTGCCCTGTTACCATTCCTTTAATAATAGATTCCAGCATTTTCCTGACAACTGACGTCAGGCTAACAGGCCTGTAGTTCCCTGTTTCCTCTCTCCCTCCTTTCTTGAATAGCGGTGTTACCTTCCAATCCGCTGGGACCGCTCTAGAATCTAGGGAATTTTGAAAGATCACAACCAATGCATCCACCATCTCTGCAGCCACCTCTTTTAGAACCCTCTGATGTAGGCCGTCCAGGGGCTTTGTTGGCTTTTAGTCCCATTAGTTTCTCCAGTACTTTTTCTCTACTGATATTAATTACTTTAAATTCCTCACACTCATTAGCCCCATAGGAAACCCGTTCAGAACCCAAGCCAGATTAATGTCCTTTTGTTATGTTACCTTTGTGAGTATTGTCTGAAAGAATTACTTCACTGAGCTTGAGTGAAGGGACTGAATTAATGTGTAGTTTATGCTGAAGAAATCTTGTCTCAATGACTTGAGGCTGCAATGTTAACTTTGATTTAATGCTGATTCGCTTTTGGATCTCCCACAATTTGCTGATAAGGAGATTAGCTACTGAATCCTTGGAAACCAGACTTAATCACAGGTAAGCACTTCAGCGAGTAGCAAATTTTGTTCTCTGTGACTATTTGGGTGGGATAACTGATGGTAGAACTAATTTAGAGTACTGCATCCAGTCTTGGTCCCCTCACATGGTGGGTAATATAGTGGCCTTTGAAAAGGTTCAGAGGAGAGCTACAAGAATGATTCCTAACTTAAAGAACCTTAGTTACTCAGGCTTAAAGAGCTGGGTCTATTTACTTTAGAGCAGCATAGACTCAGAGGTTTTTCCCCCTTATTGACCCATGGGGGTTTTCTTTCTGGATTTTCGCCTTGCCCAGGAGATTACATGGCTGTGGGT
Organism: Heptranchias perlo; assembly: GCF_035084215.1. Taxonomy (NCBI): domain Eukaryota; kingdom Metazoa; phylum Chordata; class Chondrichthyes; order Hexanchiformes; family Hexanchidae; genus Heptranchias; species Heptranchias perlo. The sequence continues at coordinate 78,814,500 of NC_090331.1, forward strand.
GGTGGTGGTGGTGGTGGTTTGGTAGGCAGCGTCTAGTCATGATCTCCAGGCATCTTGATTGTGAAGCAGTCTTGAAGGACCAAATGGTCTTTTCCTGCCTGTCATTTTCGTATGTTCGTAATTGAAAATGCGCACACTTTACAGGAGTACTTTATAAAGAGACGTTATAAAGGGATATTCCTGTACAATTGGGCTATCACAAATGTCCCGTGTCGCTGTGTTTTATACTGCTGGTTAGAGGCAGCCTGAGAGTAAACGTTCTATGCCAAACCTGCTCTTGCTGTGACCATAGGAGGTTCTGTTCAATGGCATTGGGAACAGTGACAGTCAGCTGTGAGCTGCACTCGCTGTTCATGACAACTGGAACACGGCTCCTGTGATGTTGCTTCAGAGGGTGAGCTGCACAAAATGTCTGGTCCAAGACTGCTGCGTACTAATCATTTCAAAGCATCAAGCAGGGCAGGAAGGAATGACTTCTGGGCAACAGGTGGTACACTCTCTATAACTCTAACAGGTATTTATTATGTGGTGGTTCAATAGACTGTGTATCCCTTTTAAACACAATACATGGAGCAAAGATGTGGAGGTGGCTGGAGGCTGGGTCAGCTCTACCTTGCCCTACTGTATCACTGAACTTCATTTAAAGATTCTGTATATGACCAAATATTGCTTCGCGCTGGACAATTTGGACTCTGGAGGTAATCCCTTACAATAAAATGAAAATTCTAATCCACTAAATTGGCCCATCATTTTTGTTTGGAGAATTCAACACCAATTTGCATTTATATAGTGTCTTTAACATAGAAAAACATCCCAAGGTGCTTCACAGAGGTGTAATCAGAAATAAATGAGTGCTGAGCCAAAAAAGGAGATATTAGAAAGGGTGACTAAAAGCTTGGTCAAAGAAGTGGGTTTTAAGGAGGGTTTTAAAGGAGGAGAATGAGGTAGAGAGGCAGAAGGGTTTAGGCAGAGAATTCCAGAGTCCTGATAGCCAGAATTGGAGGTGCAGGATTGTTGGACTGAAGGGGGTTACAGAGGTAAGGGTGAGGCCATGAGGGATTTAAACACTAGGAAGAAAATTTTGAATTGGAGATGTTGGGGTACTGGGAGCCATTGTAGGTCAACAAGGATAGGAATGATAGGTAAACGGGGCTTGGTCTGGGATAGGATACAGGCAACAGAACTTTGCATGAGCTGAAATTTACAGAGAGTGGAGTATGGGAGGACAGCCAGGAGTGCTTTGGAATAATCCGAGTTTGGAGGTGACAAAGGCATGGATGAGGGTTTCCGCAGCTGATGAGCTGAGGCAGGGGCAGAGATGGGAGATGTTACGAAGGTGGAAGTAGGGGGTCTTTGTGATGGAGAGGATATGTTGGGGAGAGGGGGGAATACTCAGCTTGGTATGAAATAGGGTGCCAAGGCTGCAAACAATCTAGTTCAGCCTGAGAGACAATGGCTGGAGAGGGGTTGGAATTGGTGGCAAGAGTACAGAGTTTGTTGCAGTGACTGAAGGAAGTGGCATCAGTCTTCCCAATGTTTAACTGGAGGAAATGGCGGCTTATTCACGACTGTCTGACAATACAGAGGCAGGGGAAGGGTCAAAGAAGATGGTGGAGAGGTAGAGCTGGATGTGTAATTGGGGAGAGGTAGAGCTGGATGTGGATGATGTTGCCAAGAGGTAGCATGTAGATGAAGAAGGGGAGGGGGCCCAAGGATGGCTCCTTGTGGGAGTCCAGAGGTAATAGTGAATGTGGAGAAGAGAAGCCACAGCTGGAAATGCTCTAGCTATGAAAGGATAGGTAAGAGAAAAACCAAACGAGAGCAGTCCCTCTGAGTTGTACAGTGGAAGAGAGGCCTTGGAGGAGGAGGATATGGGCAATGGTGTCAAAGGCTGCAGAGAGGTCGAGAAGTGATAATGCACCCCGGTCACAGTCACAAAGAATGTCATTTGTGACTTTGGTTAGGACCATTTTGGTGCTGTAGCAAGAATGGAAATCTGATCAGAGAGATTCAAATAGGAAGTTGCAAGAAAGATGGGCATAAATTTGGGAGGCAACAAAGCATTCAGGGTCTTTGGAGAGAAAAGGGAAGTTGGAGATTGGGCGGTAGTTTGCAAGGATGGAGGGGTCAAGGGTGAGTTTTTTGAGGAAGGGAGTGATGGTGGTTTTGAAAGCGAGGGGGACAGCACTGAGGAGACAGGACTATTTAGAATGTTAGCTAGTGTGGGGGCCAGGAAGGGAAGTTGCATGGTCAGCAGTTTAGCAGGAAAGGAGTCAAGCACACAAGAGGTGGGTCTCCTGAGCAAGATGAGCTTGGAAAAGGCATGAAGAGAGCTGAGAGAGCAACTAGAGAAAGATGTGGGTTCACAGCTAGGATGGCGGAAGGTTTGGCTTGGTGCGTAATGGGAAGGGGCGGAAGCAGCAGAGGCAGCTGAATGGATGGTCTCCATCTAAGCGAGAAAGAAGTCCACGATGTCCTCGCACTTGTTGGAGGTGAGGCTGGAGGGGGGAGGAGAGAGGGGGTTGAGGGAAATGGTTTGGTAGTGGAGAAAATAAGCCAGGGAGTATCTTTGCTTTCCAGGATGGTCCTGGAGTAGTAGGTGGTTTTGGCAGAGGAGAGTGAGGCCTGATAGCACTTGATGTAGAGACCATGAAATAGAGAGGCCTTGTGGGGCAAAGTCATGGGGATGGCTGTGAATATGAGTAGGAGAGTTTTCATGGAGGGAGAGGTTTAGGGAGGGCAGTGAATTCAGAGAGGGGAAGGGGAGCTGAGATGGAGATTCCCCTTATAAATCATTTTTGGTCTGTCCAGAATTAATTGACATCTTGGGTTATCAGTACTAAGAATAATATAAGATAAAGGATGGATTTATATTCTCTATATCCGTGCGCTATGGCCAAGAAAATTTAGAGGAACTCCTTGTATTTTTGATGTGACCTTGCAGATATCTGCATCCAATCACGTTTCACTGACATGTGGCCCCAACTCTGTGGTCTAGAAGACTTGATGAGTACCAGACCCGCCCCCAGGGTCTCCTGCAACCTGCTGAGGGACCAGAGTCCATTCATTCCTGCTGGGAAACTCCTCATTACATCTTCCACCGCCACTTACTTTTTACTACTTCCTCGGGACAAGCCCAGTGAGCACATCGGTGAAAAACTATAAGTATGAAAGGCACCAAGGGTTAATGGCCAATAAACATCACAGGTGAAGTGCCCCCCTCCTTGCTTTGGAGGGCTACCATCAGACTACAGCTGTTGGTGAATATATGGAAGATCGCTATGCAGTTTTTACTTGGAGCGATGCTGTAAGTTATAACCGCAGCAGGTACCATTTTTAAAAAAATAATTAGCTCGGACCCACAACAGCAAAAAAAAATCTCCACCTTACCCACTGAGATTGGCAAGAGTGAGAAAGCAGAACATTAATAGACTGGCTCTTGTTCTGTTCTGCAGCAGTGGAATGGAAGAGGTGTATGGCACTCTGAAAGGTGGGAGCATTATTCTGATTATATTGCAACCCTTCCAAAATTGTGGTCGTATCATGTAATAGAAAACCTCCCTAAATGAGCAGGCAGTTAGGTAATAGCTTACCTATAAATCTTCCATTTTCCTGGCAATTAAAGGTGCTGCCTCTGATCCAGGGCCACAGCATGACTTGCTACTGGAGCCAAATTAAGAGTTGGTTTAAATATTGGGTGAAGTGAATGAATTCTTTAATCATGAATTGGACGAGTTGCCAGCATCCTTCAGACATGCAACATTTTTCCACTAAACACCTTGAGTTCTTGTTCAGGAAAGCTTCCCACACAGCTTGTTAATGTCACAATTTCTTTGCTTATGGCCCATCATTAAAATTTCACCATTTAGAGTTGCTGCGCACACTGTTTAAGGAAGGTGTGACTTAGAAATACGGGCCGTGCCCTCTGGCATAAACCTAATTTCAGCCCATGATTGAATGATGGTGTGTAAATCCAACACCTCACACTCCCATCACTGCACCCTTGCACTTGAGAGGAGTTTTGGCATGGACCTCAGATGATGTTTTATATTATCTGAAACATAATTACAATATAATTGTACTTTAAATCCACAGTGTCACCCAGTAGACTTATATTTAATAAAAAAAAGTCACACTCACATATCACCTGCAATCATGCAACACCCTCTGGGATTTTGGGCTTGTTTTAAAATAAGGCCTCTTATATGCAAAGATCATTTGGAGGTTGCTTTTCATGATTTTCTTTCCTTGAACAATATGCACTTGCTGATCACGTGCACCTAGATTTGAGGCGCATTTTTAAAAATGGTGTGCATTATTTCTGAAAACATAATGGTATGTCCTTTCATTGTGTTTTATTTTCTCATCATTGATAAGTGTGCTGCTTTTACAGCTGAAAGTCAAGCAAAATAGTAACACAAGATACAGTGGAGAGGGAGGAAGTTGTTGTTTGGCAAGTGTGGAATAGCCATGAGTCCAAAAGATATCAGATGTGAGTTAAGGAGTTTTGTTTCGTTGCAAGCAAAGCAATCCACTGTGCACGGTGCATGTTCAAATTGTTCCACATCTGTAGCTTTTATGTTTAAAACAAAACCCTTGTGAAAATAAATTGATGTGTGGAGAGTCTAGCCCTACGGAATGTGCTGCGGCCTGTTACGTGTACAGGGAACACTAGCATTCAATCTCGCCAAGTGTGAATCGTGCGGTATTATGTGGGATGCCGCCATCTGTTTGTAATGTGCTGCTGTGATTGTACTCGGGGTTCAGATAACTTTAATAGCCCACTTGAGCATTTCCCTCCTGGTTTATCAAAGCTTGTCTGAGCCTCTCAATACATTGGTGTCTTGCGAGGCACACGGGCTGCTCTTGTGATTGGGTGCTCCTTGCAAGGTCAATGCTCACAAGGAGACCTGGTTGTGGAACTAGCTTGTACTTCATCCTACATCATGTCCAGTATCGTGCCACATTGTCGAAAACAGCTAACTGAAGATGGCTCGGTGGGTAAATACACCTCTGTGCGAAACTGAGCTGCACAAACCAGGAGGTCCCAAGTTTGATCACCAAGTTGGGCTGTGCTGAGGTAACTGATTTCAATTGAGGCACTGTAACTGATCTCAGCCCCCTTCAGCTGGGAGAGGGAGTTCTCGACAGGATTCTGCCCAGTGACCATTCGCTCATTCTGCGGTATAGTTCCAGCAACCTCATGGCGGTCATTCTTCACGTGTGAGCCTGGATAGTGAGTGTATTGGAAGGATATTTTACTGTGGGGGCTTCACAGGCCAGCCAACTCTGTTCTCACCTGACATCCTCACATGCATATTTTTCCAGTAATAGTCACTGGAAAGTGATCAGCGTCGGAGACCCTGACTTTGTTGGAGAGCAAACAAGTAAATTTACCAACTTGGCCTTCAGGGAAATTGCTTTGCTTTAAAATAAAAGACCAATTTGTATAACTGTCTCATTTAATCACTTGCGTCAACTGAATCTAAATTAAACATGTTGTATAAGATTTAATCCTTTACAAAGCTGTACTGTTGATAGCACAGTACTCATAGTGGCCTAGTATCTTGGATCAGGCTTATATCTATCTGGCAATCTTGCTTTCTCAAATTCTCCCATTTCAGCAGACTGAACCATGTTTTGGCAGCTGTTAGCCCCAGTTTATTTGTAATGGGTGAGGAGAGGAGAATGGTATTGCTGCCTGACTGACTCAGAATGGAGCCAACCCCTCTTTCTTATTGAAAAGCAAAATACTGCGGATGCTGGAAATCTGAAATAAAAACAGAAAATGCTGGAAATACTCAGCAAATCAGGCAGCATCTGTGGAGAGAGAAACAGAGTTAACGTTTCAGCTCGATGACCTTTCGTCAGAACTCTTATTACCAGGTTCAGTTTATTAAAACACAGTAATAGGGGGCATAGAAATATTGTGGGCTGCACTCTACGTAAAGCAGCAGAGCAAGGTTTGAATTAATTAAATTGCAGTTAGACGGGCTCGAAGTCTCACTACTAGAATAAGAACAGACTTTTTTAAGAACAGAAAAAGATCTTTAGACCCAGCAAGCCTGCTCCTTTTTTCATTAACCCCACTTACTAACTTACCCTCTCAGCGTATCCCTGAATTCCTTCCCTTTCCAGAATTTCATCTAATTGTCACTGGCATCCATTTGTCTGCCTTCCCTGATAACTTAATCCACAACTCTATTACCATTTGAATCAGACAGTGTTCCACCTGACTTTCCTTCTAACTTCCTCATTTTTAATCTTGCATTTCCTTCTACTTAAACCCATCATCATAGAAAGAAAGAATTTGCATTTATGTAGCACCTTTCATGACCTCATGACATCCCAAAGCACTTTACAGCCAGTGAAGTACTTTTTAAATATAGTCAGTGTTGTAATGTTGGAAACTTGGGAGCCAATTTGCACACAGCAAGCTCCCACAAACAGCAATGCGATAATGACCAGATAATCTGTTTTGAAGTGTTGGTTGAGGGATAAATATTGGCCAGGACACCGAGAGAACTCCCTGCTCTACTTCGAAATAGTGCCATGGGATCTTTAACATCCACTTGAGAGGGCAGATGAAGCCTTGGTTTAACGTTTTGTTTGAAAGACAGCACCTCCATCAGCGCAGCACTCCCTCAGTACTGCACTGGAATGTCAGCCTAGATTATGTACTCAAGACCCTGGAGTGGGATTTGAACTCCAAACCTTCTGACGCAGAGGTGAGAGTGGCTACCACTGAGGCAAGGCTGAAACCATAGTGAACAACTTGTTTGGATTGACTTTGTAAGTTCACTGTCCTATCACCAATAACATAGTTGCTCTGATGTGGAGGTGCCGATGATGGACTGGGGTTGACAATTGTAAACAATTTTACAACACCAAGTTATAGTCCAACAATTTTATTTGAAAATCACAAGCTTTCGGAGGCTTCCTCCTTCCTCAGGTGAATGTGGAAATGAAATCCTCGAACCTTTCGCATTTATAAATCACAGAACATTACCTGGTGATTACAGATAGGTTTTCCAACTGCCCGTTGCCAAGGCAAGCAAAGTGTTCAGATGGAGAGGTGTTACCTACAGGGCCACCGAATATACAAACAACCAAAAAAAAAACAGAGAGAGAGAGGCAGAAACAGAGAAACATCCGGAAGGAAGAGAAAGACAGCAAATGCAGCGTTATATTAGAAACAGATAACTTTTGTTCGCTGGTGGGGTTACGTGTAGCGTGACATGAACCCAAGATCCCAGTTGAGGCCGTCCTCATGGGTGCGGAACTTGGCTATCAATTTCTGCTCGACGATTTTGCGTTGTCGTGTGTCTCGAAGGCCGCCTTGGAGTACGCTTACCCGAAGGTCGGTGGCTGAATGTCCTTGACTGCTGAAGTGTTCCCCGACTGGGAGGGAACCCTCCTGTCTGGCGATTGTTGCGCGGTGTCCGTTCATCCGTTGTCGCAGCGTCTGCATGGTCTCGCCAATGTACCATGCTCTGGGGCATCCTTTCCTGCAACGTATGAGGTAATCACCAGGTATTGTTCTGTGATTTATAAATGCGAAAGGTTCGAGGATTTCATTTCCACATTCACCTGAGGAAGGAGGAAGCCTCCGAAAGCTTGTGATCTTCAAATAAAATTGTTGGACTATAACTTGGTGTTGTAAAATTGTTTACAATAGTTGCTCTGAGTCACTGATTTTCTGCTGTTGACATTTGAGTAACTCAGACATGTTCCCTGGTAACTACAAGAAGAGGAGCCTTCAGTTAATAACCCATCAGATATCACCTAAAACCAGGGGTTTTCCACTGGGAAGAATAGGTATTGGCTGTAATTTAAAAGCAGCTGGTGCAAATCCCCACTAAAAAAACGGTGAGCTTTTAAAGATAAAGCAAACTCTGCTGGCCTGCTACAACATTCACATTTTAGTACCTGCAAATAAAAAAACAGGTAATTTTCTCAGCTATTTTCAATCATTAAAGATTACACTGGCATTGGGAAAGCGAGAGAAAGCAAGAGGGCACTATGGAGGCAAGGCTGTCCCAGCGTTCATAGCAATAGTCAATCCTTTTTATTAAAGATATAGGCCTTGCTCTGCTAATGGATTACTGTGTTTAGGAACATGCGGTGAAAGCCATACAGGCCAGAAGGTAACTGGTTTGATTCCCGGCCAATGTTGGGTAAGATGATCTCACCGTGAATAATGATTTGGATGCTATAACTGGCTTCAGTGCCCCTGGACCAGAGACGGAGCAAATCATCCAGCGTTTTTGCTGTTAGGAAATGGATGTTCTTATAAGTTTATAAGTAATTCCTCAAGATACTAGGGTTCAAAGGCATTTATTGGCAATCATCGGAATTAAGCATACAATGATCGCTATTATTAATAACAGTGACACATATACTTAAGGGCACACTTATGGTAATACAAGCTACCGGGGAATTTACCACGTTACAGTTTTCGAGCACGAGGTTGCTTGTTTGGCTCAAATTCTGAAGTATCTGTGCAAATGGATGAGGAAGGCCACTTGGCCCATCTTAATGCGTCCTGGCAGAGCAACCATACACTCCCCCCGCCCCCCCCCCCCCCCCCCGCCCCACCTTGCTGCACCCAATTGTTTCTTAAATAATTCCAGTGTTTCCATCTCTACCACTCTGCCCGAAAGTCCTTCCAAATGTTGATCACTCTGCATGAAGAAGAGCCTCCTGATAGCAGTCCTAATAATCTTTCACTAGTTTTAAACTCAGTCTTCTTGTCCTACTTCCAGATAAAACTTTTCCATACCATTTACTAAATCTATATGGTCACTTCTCCGATATCTCCTTTCCAGGCTAAAAAGCCCAAATTTCTCCAGTCTTTCCTCATAACTTGGACCCCCGACACTGAGAATCAGCCTCCTGGTTCTTTGCACTGCCTCCAGTTCTTGAATGGCTCCGTTGTTTCTCAGTGTCCGGAACGGGACACAGTACTCAAGAAGTTGCATGACTAGAGCACTGCACAGTTCGATCATAACGTCCTCTGATTTGTACTCTACTGGTTTGGCTCTGTATTTTAATATTCTATTGGCTTTGTTGATTGCTGCTCTGCAATGGCTGGACATGTTGAGCATTGAGTCTACTAAGATTCCTAGGTATATTTCAACTTCATTGTTCGCATACTTCATCAATGGTGTTGGAATAGCTATCAATTTAGTTGTACATTTCTGTATGTATTTATGGAACAGTAGATCATGCTTTTACTGGGGATACATCTGCATTCAGTGCTCATCCTCACTGGGATCAATCCAGGTAGAAGTTGTTGAACTCAATGGGTATGATTTTAGCACCCGCGATCGGGTGCGCTCCTGGCGGGGGGGCTCCGAAAATCGGGGGTTCCCAGGGCGGGTCAGGAGCCCGGCTCCAATCCGCCCACTTCCGGGTTTCCCAGTGACGCGCTGACATGCGCGCGCAGCCCCCGCGTGTGGGACTCCCGCAGGCAATTAAAGCCAGCAGGGTGCCACTTAAGCTATTTATTTTGGTATTTCAGGTCGTTTACAGACCTGATTAACGAGATATTTTAGATGGGGTGGGATTTTGCAAACAACTGGGACTGTTTCCCACACTGGGGGAAACACTCCCAGTTCAAATGGACGTGTTGCAGCCATCAGCCTGTGGCAGCTGCAAAGGTCCATTTGACAGGTGGCGGGGGGAGACCCTCACTCATTGCAGGAGGCCACTCTGTCACTTTGGACAAAGTTTGGCCTCCACCACCCTCCTCCTAACAATAAAATTCACCAACTTGCACACTTACCCCGGGGTCCAGAGACATGTACCTATCTTGCGGACCCCCTCAGATGTACATCTTCCGGATGGGGGCCGCCGTAGCTGCAGTCATGACCTCCTCGGAGGGTGAACAGCATCACCAGCCTCGCCGGCCACGCCGTCTACCTCTGACACGTGGAGCTCCACAACACAGTGCTGTGACACCTCCACCGGCACAGCAGGAGGGAGGGCAACCGTAGAGAGAGATGCGTCTCAGAGGGCACTACCCTCGCCACAGGGTCTACAGACCGAGGCTCAGCCTCCTGGACCTCTCTGAGCAGCAGTGCACACGGAGGCTCAGAGTCACTCGACATGAAGTCGTGGACATCTGCAGCCTCCTTCATGCCAAGTTGCTCCCGGCTGGCCCGAGCACCATCTTCTTACCTGTCGCTGTCAAAGTCACCACTGCCCTCAACAACTTCTCCTCCGCATCCTTCCAGGGTGCCACCGGGGACATCGCCGATGTCTCTCAGTCGTCTGAACAAAAGAGCCCTGCAAATCCACCTACACCCACTCTGCAGTGACACAATGGGTGGCATCAGGTGTGGGTCTTCATAGTGATCCTCAGGAAAGGGCATTATTGAACAAACCAGACAAGATTCGCAAAGACGTGGCAGTAGTGGTGCCAATATAATATGTAATGTGAGTTGCTTAGAAATTAAATAGAAGTAAAAACTATGACAAACCCTCAAACACCCTTGTGCATCCCCTTCATGCTCACGACATGTTTGCCTTACACTTCCTACTGCACATATGTGATGCATCCCCTGTGGCTGCAGCACAGGTAGTGGCAGGTTGAGTGAGGCTGACTGTGAAAGAGATGCATGAGAGGGTGAGTATGAGATAGAGCCATGAGATTGTATGAGGATTGGGTTGAGTGGTAGTGGTGGGATGAGTACTGGCGAGGTGAGTAAGTGCAGGTAAGATGAGGATGAGGTTTGACTGGGTATGAGGGGTGATGTGACAGAGTAGCGTTGGCAGTGCAGAAGGAGGTGTGGGGTGGGGGCGGTGATGTGGCAGACGGAGTGTAGGGGACAGAGTAAGTGTACTCACTTTGGCTGACCTACTTAGGTCATTGCAGCGCCTCCTGCACTGTATGCAGGTGGGCGATATGTTGGTGGTGCAGGTGACCTCCTCTGCCACCTCGAGCCTGGCCTTCCTGGTGGCAGAGGAGGTCACCTGCACCAGGCCGCTTCCTCCCGCCCGCCGGGGGGAAGATCTCTGTCCTCCCCCTCCTCATCACCCCATCCAATAAGAGCTGAAGTGAGGCATCATTAACCTGGGAGCAGCCTTCCCCCTGGGCTGCTCCATGCTGTAATTTTTCCTATTTCTTGCCGCATCAGTCAGTGGAGGACTGCCCCTTTAAATAGAGCTCCTCCAGCTGACAGACCTTACTGCGCATGCACAGACTGCTCGCTGCACAGCTCAGCAGCGGGGAACCCGGAACAAGAGGTAAGTGGATCCAATCAGCCTGCGATTGCGCGCGGGGCAGACTGATTTCACCGGGCGCGTTACCTACGTGCCCAATCGACCCCCCACCCCGCTGCGAACCCGCCGCCATGGTAATATCGGGCCCAATGGCTCCATTGAGATGAAATCTGTCCTAACAGAGTCACTTTAGCATTGTGGAGGAAGATGAGACATTCTTCATTACCACAGTGGCTGTGACATACATGGGTGACTTGAAGGGACAGGGGAGGAGGATGCTATGAAGCAAAGACATTGAGTGGAAAGGTGGAAAATGAAGGAGAATCATTGGGGCACAAAGCCAAGTGGGATGAGTGATCATAGAGTGGGACAGGGAGGGATTGGAGAAATGGCAATGGATCAGATGGAGGATCATGAAGATGTAGTGAGGGTGGACAGTGATTAAGAAGGCCTGGGGCATGTGGGGAATCTCAGATATTGAGGTGGACAGGAAATTAGGAGTATGGCTTTGAGTGAGGAGGGACTTAGAAATGCAGAGCAGATGGGGATTTGAGAGGCATGCTGTAGCTGAGTTTAATGTATGCCAAATAAAATACTAGTTTTAAAAGGGTAAATCACCAAGATAACAATTAGATTATCACTTCAGTATTGAACTTTTGTTACTCTGTGCGCATGCATGAGAGAGCTAGGGTGAGAGAGGACACAGATGCAAAAAAAGATACCACAGGAGCTAAATTAAGCCATGTAGCGCCTGTTGTTTCGGTTCTACGCAGCCTCTCGAGCATCCAAGATGACGTCTTGGCTGCCCACGCATGTTTCCAGCGTGACGTGTGCCAGATGCCATCTTGGTATAGGAGTTAGCGCAGGTGCAAATACCGAAGCATGTAAAGTAGGGAGAAAATGGATACAATCAGTGTGCAATGCTGATTTTAACTGATAGACACCATTGTGGCACTTAACGCTCAACTCAACACATAGTCTTAACCCTGACCATCTGAACGTGTCTTAGAGTGCCTGGAGGACCCCCCACCGGTGCTATTTAAAGGGACCATGCAGGATTTACAGGTTAGTGGCTGGATTATTGCTTCTGGTTGCCGAGACATTTGTAACTGTTTTTGGAGGTCTCCTAGACTTGAATACTAGGACTAGGGGGTATAGCCTAACATTTAGAGGCAGGACATGCAAGAGTGAAGTTAGGAAATGCTTCTACACGCAAAGGGTGGGAGAAGTTTGGAACGCTCTTCTGCAAACGGCAGTTGATGCTAGCTCAATTGTGAATTCTAAATCTGAGATTGATAGATTTCTGTGAACCAAGGGTATTAAGGGATATGGGGCTAAGGCGGGTATATGGAGTTAGGTCACAGGCCCAGCATGATCTCATTGAATGGTGGAACAGTCTCAAGGGTCTAAATGCCACTGCCACTCGCTGCCTCCTGATATGCGCCACCTTCTCCTGCAAGAAAGTGGGATGTGAGTTGGAGGATGTGCCTGTCATGGTTGAATAGCTGCCAGTGTGTGTGGCCTGTGAGTTGTGGGTGGGTAGCTTGCAACAGTGGTAATGTGTAAGGGTGAGAGGAAGCATCTGATTGGAAGAGTACTGATGGAAAGAGTTTGTTGGTATGTGGGTGATGGGGGGTGTAGTACGTGGAGCAGTGGATGCGGCTGGTGGTGCAGTTGGTAGGAGACACCACTTGACAGTTGAGCTCATTCATATTGACCACTCGTGTCAAAGCATTGAACTTCTTCCTGCACTGCATCCGTGTTCTTGCCGCCATGCACCTGGCATTGACTTCGTCCCCTGCTGCCTTCCACTGCCTTTTGGCCAATACGTCTGGAGGGCCTCTTGCACCCCGTGTGAATATAAGATGTCCCTCCTTCTGTCCACCTCTTGCACCAAGATCTCTAGTGCATCAGCAGAGAACCTTGGTGCACACACTCTCACAGGTCTGGTACAAACTCAGATCGGCAGATTGGTGAGGTCAGGCATGCAAATTGGAGGATGTGGGATTTAGTAGTGCGCAACCTTTATTCAATGTTTTAATATAACTCATCAGTGTCTAAACATAGGGACGGGACCTGCATCTGTGTTTTACGTCTGCAATGGCTGGGCGTTCAGACTCCATGCAGACAGTAGACTGTTATTTTTAGCAAATAACAGGTACCAGCTACCTTTAAGAGATTATAAGGGACATCCTCCCTTTAAGACAAAAGCAAAATACTGCGGATGCTGGAAATCTGAAATAAAAACAGAAAATGCTGGAGAAGCTCAGCGAGTGAGGCAGCATCTGTGGGGAAAGAAACAGAGTTAATGTTTCAGGTCAAAGACCTTTCATCAGAACTGGAAGATGTTAAAAGAGTTAAAGTTTTTGAGCAAATACAGTGCCAGGGAAAGGGGAGGGAGGGAAGGGAAGGAAAGAACAAAAGGGAAGGTCTGTGATAGGGTAGAGGGCACAAGTGATTAAATGACAAAAGGGATGATGGTGCAAGGCAAGGAAGATGGTAATGGGACAGGTCAAGAAACAAAAGATTGATCAGGAGTAGCTGTAAATGGCAGCAGCAGAACCATTACCAGCACTAGCTGACCGAAAAAATGGGAGCAGTGGTTATGATCTGAAGTTATCGAAATCATTGCTGAGTCCGGAAGGTTATAAAGAGCCTCATTGAAAGATGAGGTGCTGTTCCTCGAGCTTCCGTTGAGCTTCATTGGAGCAGTGTAAGATGCCAAGGTCTGACCTCATCTCTGGAGATCTTCCCTCCACAGCCTCTAACCTTATAATCCCCCAACCCTGCAGAGCCCGCTTCTACCTCCTTCCCAAGATCCACAAACACGACTGCCCTGGGAGACCCATCGTATCAGCCTGTTCCTTCCCCACGGAACTTATTTCCTCTTATTGTGACTCTATTTTCTCTCCCCTTGTCCAGTCTCTTCCGACCTACATCCACCACTCTTCCAACGCCCTCTGCCACTTTAACAGTTTCCAGTTCCCTGACCCTAACTGTCTCCTTTTCACCATGGACGTCCAGTCCCTCTACACCTTCATCCCCCACCAGGATGGCCTGCGGGCCCTCCACTTCTTTCTTGAACGGAGGCCCAAACACTCCTTCCAGGTGAAACAGCGATTTGCTTGTACTTCTTTCAGTTTAGTACACTGTATCCGCTGCACACAGTGCGGTCTCCTCCACACTGGGGAGACCAAATGCAGACTGGGTGATCGCTTTGCTGAACACCTCCGCTCTGTCCGCAAGTGTGACCCTAACCTGCCGGTCGTTTGCCATTTTAATTCCCCTTCCCACTCTGACTCTGACCTCTCTCTCCTCGGCCTCTTACACTGTTCCAATGAAGCTCAACGTAAGCTTGAGGAACAGCACCTCATCTTTCGTTTAGGCTCTTTACAACCTTCCGGACTCAGCAATGATTTCGATAACTTCAGATGATAACCACTGCTCCCATTTTTTCGGTCAGCTAGTGCTGGTAATGGTTCTGCTGCTGCCATTTACAGTTACTCCTGATCAATCTTTTGTTTCTTGACCTGTCCCATTACCATCTTCCTTGCCTTGCACCATCATCCCTTTTGTCATTTAATGACTCCTGCCCCCTACCCTATCACAGACCTCCCCTTTTGCTCTTTCCTCCCTTCCCCCCTTCCCCTGGCTCTATATTTGTTCAAAAACTTTAACTCTCTTAATATCTTCCAGTTGTGATGAAAGGTCTTTGACCTGAAACATTAACTCTGTCTCTTTCCCCACAGATGCTGCCTCATTCGCTGAGCTTCTCCAGCATTTTCTGTTTTTATTCCTCCCTTTTCGAGATTGGGGCTCCCCCTGCTGGTGGAAAGTGCAAATTGCATTGAATCGACATGCTGGGCCTGGATTTCAACGCAGATGGACGGTGAGTACTGAGGCCGGACGAAGTTCTCGTCCTGCCTGTGCAGGGGCCATTGGGCCCGGGTTAAAAGCGGATCATGCTACTTGTGTCCAATAATAGGCCCCACCGAATTCTTCCCCCCATGTGTCTGAGGCAGTTGGTTCAGTTTTTTTAAGTTCTCTTTACAGGGGTCATTCTGCGACCCCACGTGGGCTGGAGGATTTGGAGTACAATGTTATAGTCCTATCTCAGATCTGCATTCCTTGTAAACGCAGCTTCCCACTGGGATCGTGCGATAGACCTTTAGTTAGATTCCAGCCTCTAACTCATTCCCAGTTACCCATTATCCTATAAATAAACCTTCTGAATCACCCAATTAGATTCCAACCTGTAATTCACTCCCAGGTATCCATTATTTTATATGTAAACCATCCCCGATTACATTCCAGGTTGTAACTCATTCCTCGGTATGCATTATTCTACCTATAAACCATCTGAACTCCTCCCCCTGCTCTATAATCTGATGGTGCTTTTCTACTGAGCATTTAGTTATCAACAACATAGAAAAACATCTTAAGGCATTTTACAGAGGCATAATCAGATAAAAATGTCGCCAAGACAAAGAAGGAAATATTAGGGTTGACCAAAAACTTGGTTAAAGGGGTAGGTTTTAAGAAGGGTCTTAAAGTAGGAGAGGGAGGTGGAGAGGCAAAGGGGTTTGTAGGGCTGGAGGAGGATAGAGAGCAGCAAGGCTGTGACGGGACTTAAACATGAGGATGAGAATTTTAAATTTATGACATTGGGTGCTCACGTAGGTCAGCAAAGACACAGGACCTGGTGCGGGTTAGGATACGGGCAGCGGAGTCTTGGATGAGCTGAAGTTTACAGAAGATGGAGAATAGGAGGCTGGCAGGGGACCATTAGAATAGTCAAGTCTGGTGGTGACAGAGAAATGGATGAAGGTCTCAGCTCTGTACCTCTCTCCAGTTAAACAAAACTAAGCTATGTACATGCATCTAATTAATCTAAATGCCAATTTGTGTTTTAATGTTTCCACTTGAGTATGCCAGAGTTGGAGTGCACAGATCTGGGACAGGTGAAAGGACAAATGTATTCATAGAGCTCATAAATGAGTGAGTGAAACAGGGTACTGCAGAACGCTGTATCAAATTTGATCAGAAATGATAAATGACCTGAGTGGTTTAATGCCCTCTGTGGAATAAAATTTATTACAATAAAAAGACCAAAAGTAACAACACAGAGGTACAAATGTTGGGTCTGTTGAGAGGATATGAGAGAAGATAAATGTTGGGTCTGTTGAGAGAAGATAAATGGGGAAGCAGCACAAGTGGAAAAAGGTAGAACATGTTTTAAAGACTGTGGACAGGAAGCAGATCCTTCTGAGACAAATAATCATCCAACAGGCCAAGAATAACGCTGAAGGCTGAGAAAGGAGGTTTGAAAAATAAAAAGGATCAAAATGTAAGGACTAGGCGTCATGGTCACACCACTAAACTGAGTATTAGAAGGGTTAACAGGCTGATTATTAATTGGATTCTTAGCTGTGCACGGAGTGTTAAAGAGCAAGTAGGCCCCTTCCAGTAATAAGTTTGGTTGAGATATTACAGCTCCAGAAAAGGTGGGGATGGGTAGAGCAGTTCAGGAAATAGATAATGCCTTGGATTTTCAGAAGGCACCCGATTCTTTTCCCCCCTTTCCACGACTCAGGGACACCAAAGACAATTGTAGCACTACAACTGAGTTCAGTGCAGACCAGGGATGAACCTGGGAGCTACATAAAAGATCAGTACAATCCCAACAAAGTCATCTTGCGAGCTCCTTTCAGAAGGCACTTGGTAAGGTTCTGTAAGGCTTTTGGAGAAAATAAAGGCTCATGAAATTGATGGAAATGAATTATATTGAAAATTGTCTTGAAATACAGAAAGGAATGATACGTGAACAAAGTGTGAGCGACAGTGACTGGTGATGTTCGGTGGGATTTGCCCTGGGTTTGTGTATGGAGGAGGGTACTCCCATAGTGTTACCAGGGATTGAGAGACTTCATTTATGTGGAGAGACTAGAGAAAACCGGATTGTTCTTCTTAGAGCAGAGTTAAGGGGAGATTTAATAGAGGTATTCAAAATTATGCTTCATTTTTTGTCACAGTGAAGATGGAGAGTTTAACAGAAGGAGACTGAAGATGGTCTTTGGTGGGGAAGAGTTGTTTGGGATCCTTGATATCCAGGATGACTCTTGAGCAATAGGAAGATCTGCCGCACACAGGATACGGGGCCAGATTTTGCTGTCAAAATGACGGTGAGGCTAATGGCGTTGCTGTTATTTATGCGTAAATGGTACAGCAACTTCAAGTGAGGAGCAGATACGCGGTTAAATGCCAATATCCAAAAGTTGCTGTCCGAGTTGTACCACTCCGCCATTAGCTTCAGGAAATCAGCTGCTTCACCATTGACATGCATTGAATGCCGTGAACTTGCTGTATTTGCGCGATGGATACGAACTAAACCTGCCATAGAAAGTTAAGTCTAGTCATTACAAGCATAAGTACCCTTTTAACAACGTGATAATTGTTAATTACTTCCGATCAACCTCTCGCACTGAAAATTCATTCCTTCAGATTTTAATTGTTGGAGATTTTAAAAATGTCAAATTTAAAATTTTTTAAAACTTTCCTTTTTTCTCTCTCTTAATCCAATCTTTCTTTCCCTCTCTTTATTTCGCTTTCTGTACCTGATCTGATGTTGAATTCACCCACTCTAATTTATACTTCCTTCTCAGTTTTCCGCTGTTTATTTCCCAATCTTTAAAACTGGTTGGTTAAGGAGATACCCTATTGCTTGCCCTGTTCACCCAGGTCCCAGGTGTTCTGTTTCCCTCACTGCGACGTTATCAGCTCGCACTTCCAGCAACATAGTGGGAATAAATGTCTTGAGCTGAAGGGTGCAGGGGTGAGTCTAACTAATGGCAGAGGCCATTAGATGCCCTGCTACAGCAAAATCTGGCCCAATGTTTGATATACTCAAGCCAGATCTGGAGGTGAACAGCCCAGCCAGTCATGTGTTACGTGTGCTCTAACCTGTGTCCCAGGTGGTACTCTGGTGCAGTATTGAGGGAGTGTTGCATTCTCATCCTTGTTTTCAAATCCCTCCATGGCTTTGCCCCTTCCTATCTCTGTAACCTCCTCCAGCCCTACAACCCTCCAAGATCTCGGCGCTCCTCCAATTCTTGCCTCTTGCGCATCCCCGATTTTAATCGCTCCACCATTGGCGGCCGTGCCTTCAGCTGCAAAGGTCCTAAGCTCTGAAATTCCCTCCCTAAACCTCTCTACCTCGCTCTCCTCCCTTAAGACACTCCTTAAAACCTACCTCTTTGACCAAGCTTTTGGTCACCTGTCCCAATATCTCCTTATGTGGTTTGGTGTCAAATTTTGTTTGATAACGCTCCTGTGAAGTGCCTTGGGATGTTTTACTACATCAAAGGCGCTATATAAATGCAAGTTGTTGTTATTGTCAGAGGTGCCATCCCTCTGGTGTGATGTTAAATTCAGGTTCAGAGGGAACTATTTGAAGAAGAGAATGGAGTTTAGTAGTGCCCTCGGCAACTTTCCTGCTTCAATCAATACCAACAAAAACATTAACTGGTCATTCATCTCATTGTTTTCTTTTCTGTGTGATATTTTCTTTTCTCCACACCAATACTAATTAGTGGCCCATGCTCACTCAGTATTAACTTGTGGTTTCCAGTCTAGTTTCATATAAAACTCTTACAGCTAGCAGACAGAAGACCCTTTCATCTCATCAATCCAAGCTGGATTGGAACTAACACAGGTTTTAGAAGTGAAAGATCCCTGCCGAACCCATTGCATCATCCAGTTGCCCTGTTAAACTTTGTAGCATTTCATTGACTAGGATTGAGAAGATTAAAAACACTTTGGGATGTCCTGAGGTCATGAAAGGTGCTCTATAAATGCAAATCCTTTCTTTCTTTAGAATCGTAAAGAGCTCAGTCATTCAATGCATGCCACATAATTGCAAAACAAATTGACTCACTGGTAGTGGGAATCAAACTTCTCACAGCAGGCCTCATTTTAATCAAGATGCTGAATCCCTGAGCTCCTGCTAGCTACATTGTGCTGTGTGAAGTAATAATTATATATCGGGAAAAAAAAGCAAACACTCATCTTCCCCGAGCATCTCCAGGGTGATTCACTTACAACTGGTAAGGACAATACTATTTCATAATGATCAAAAAATGTATCCCATTGAGCAGTCTGTGTATGCTCAATTTCCTCACATCCTTTATCAACTGCAAACTTCTGTTTCATTTGTACTTGAATTCTTTGGATGCTATGTTTTGTTCATTGATGTGAATAATCCAGACACCCCTTGCTACTCTCTCTGTAAAATGCTGGCCCAACTCCCTGACTGATGCTAGATGACCAGGTAATATAGCACTCGCTTTTCACCCAAGACACATGGTTTAATACAGCTGCACATACATGCCCTTCTTTCACACTCAGCCATAGAGTTTTAACAGTTACCGTACCAGGATTACTAGAAATTTAAGTTCCTAGTATTAGGTGCATAATTCTGGCCTCTTGTGCAACCATGATTTTGATCGCTCCACCATTGGTGGCCGTGCTTTCAGCTGCCTAGGCCCTAAGCTCTGAAATTCCCTCCCTAAACCTCTCCATCTCTCCGCCTCTCTCTCCTCCTTTATGACATTCCTTAAAACCTACCTCTTTGACCAAGCTTTTGGTCACCTGTCCTAATAGCTCCTTATGTGTCTTGGTGTCAAATTTTGTCTGATAATCGCTCCTGTGAAGCGCCTTGGGAGGTTTTACTATGTTAAAGACGCTATATAAATGCAAGTTTTTTCATGGAAGGCAGGCAACTGGAGTCAATGAGGTTAAGTTTTGTAACTGTTGTCTGAGATGCAGGTTTTGGATAAGCTATCTTTGATGCTTTGCTTTAGATGGGGCTTTAAACTAAAAAGGGGGGAGCGGTCAGGTGAGGGGAAATTTAGAAATCCAATGAGAAAGGTCAAGGGAACAGAGCATTGTAGCAGATAAGCAGAGTGTGGCAGGAAGGGACAGAGAGTTTACCAATAATAGAGCATCAGCAAATAATGTCAAAGCAGGAAAAAATGGTAAAATGTCAAAATTAAAGGCTCTTCATCTGAATGCACGGGTCATTCGTAACAAGATAGATGAATTAGTTGCACAAGTAGAGATAAATGGGTTTGATCTAATAGCCATTACTGAGACATGGTTGCAAAGTGACCAAGGTTGGGAACTAAATATTCCAGGGTACATGATGTTTAGAAAAGACAGACAGAATGGAAAAGGAGGGGGTGTAGCCCTAATAATAAAGGATGACATAAGGACAGTGGTAAGAAAGGATCTTGGGTCAGAAGATCAGAAAGTAGAATCAGCATGGGTGGAAATAAGAAATAAGGGTTAGAAAATGCTGGTGGGAGTAGTTTATAGGCCCCCTAATAGTGGGAATACCGTTGGACATAGTAGTAATCATGAAATAATAGGAGCTTGTAGCAAAGGTAATGCAGTAATTGTGGGGGACTTCAATCTTCATATAGACTGGGCAAATCAAATCGGCAAAGACAGTTTGGAGGATGAGTTCATAGAATGCATTCAAGATGGTTTCCTAGAGCAATACATCATGGAACCAACCAGGCTATTTTAGACCTTGTATTAAGTAATGAGACAGGGTTAATTAGTAATCTCACAGTAAGAGATCCTCTGGGGAAGAGTGATCATAATATGATATTGCTTAAGTCAGAAACTGGAGTCTTAAACTTAATTAAAGCCAATTCCATAGGAATGAGGGGGCGGGTTGGCTAAGGTAGATTAGGAAACCATACTATAGGGTATGATGGCTGAAAAGCAATGGCAAACATTTAAAGAATATACATTCCATTGAGAAATAAAAACTCCATGGGAAAATGATCCACCTGTGGATAACTAAAGAAGTTAAGGATAGTATTAGATTAATAGAAGAGGCCTATAATGTTGCCAAGAAGAGTAGTAAGCCTGAGGATTGGGAAAGTTTTAGAAATCGGCAAAGGATGACCAAAAAATTGATAAAAAGAGAGAAAATAGAATATGAAAGTAAACTAGCAAGAAATATAAAAACGGATTGTAAGAGTTTCTGCAAGTATGTAAAAATGAAGAGAGTAACAAAAGTAAATGTTGGTACCTTAGAGGCTGAGACAGGAGAAATTATAATGGGGCATCAGGAAATGGCAGATGCATTAAACAAATATTTTGTATCTGTCTTCACAGCAGAAGACACAAAAAACATACCAGAAATAGTGGGGAACCAAGGGTCTAATGAGAGTGAGGAACTTAAAGTAATTATTACCAGTAGAGAAAAAGTACTGGAGAAACTAATGGAACTAAAATCCCCTGGACCTGATGGTCTACATCCGAGGGTTCTAAAAGAGGTGGCTGCAGAGATGGTGGATGCATTGGTTTTGATCTTCCAAAATTCCCTAGATTCTAGAATGGTCCCAGCAGATTGGAAGGTAGCAAATGTAACCCCGCTATTCAAGAAAGGAGGGAGAGAGAAAACAGGGAACTACAGGCCAGTTAGCCTGACATCAGTCGTCAGGAAAATGCCGGAATCCATTATTAAGAAAGTGGTAACAGGGCACTTAGAAAATCATAATATGATTAGGCAAAGTCAACATGGTTTTATGAAAGGGAAATCGTGTATGACAAACCTATTAGAGTTTTTTGAGGTTGTAACTAGTGATGAACAAGATTCTTTCCCCTCAGTCTGGTTCAGCAAAATCTGAGTCGAATACACCGTTGCAGTTCAACACAATTTTATTAGAGTCGAACTTGGTCTGCAGCATTGATCTGGACTCCCGATAGAGTCCCACCTATGCTGGCAGAACAAGACAAAGACATACAGAAAAACACTCACGTTTAGACAGATCAATAGGGGTTGGAACATTTGTTAGCCTGTGGTCAATACCAATCATAAGCCTGGCATAGGTTGGCCATGAGGGGTTACCTCACTACAGGCCGATCATAAGTAACATTCTGGCTGATCATGCTGCAATGACAGACATAGATGAATGTCTCCTCATCTCCTAGCTTGGAATGTTTCCCCTAATCATCCCACATCCTTATCAGCTAACCTGGAATGTCTCTGGCTTCACTAAGCTCATTATTTCTATTGATCACCCAGCCATACAAAGACATCCACACCAAACTCCCTACTCCCTAATGGCAACATGTCAATGATGAGCATAAGCAGACCCAACATCTAACGAGTTACTCATACCACTATTAGCCTTGAAGGGGCCCATTGTCCTAACCTAGGCAGCTTCTAATTAACCCTTGCTTGTCCTTATTACTACTTTTCTACTTTGCCACTTAGACATTCTCATTCTCTACTTTGCCACTTAGACATTCTCATTCTTTGCCACTTAGACATTCTCACTAGCAGGGTAGATAAAGGGGAACCAGTGGATGTAGTATATTTGGATTTTCAAAAGGCATTCGATAAGGTGCCACATAAAAGGTGGTTACACAAGGTAAGGGCTCATGCGGTTGGGAGTAACATATTAGCATGGATAGAGGATTGGTTAACAGACAGAAAACAGAGAGTAGGGATAAACGGGTCATTTTCAGGTTGACAGGCTGTAACTCGTGGGGTGCTGCATGGATCGGTGCTTGGGCCTCAGCTATTTACAATCTACATTATTGACTTAGATGAAGGGACCAAGTGTAATGTATCCAAATTTACTGACAATACAAAGCTAGCTGGGAAAGTAAGCTGTGAGGAGGATACAAAGAGTCTGCAAAGGGATATAGATAGGTTAAGTGAGTGGGCAAGAAGGTGGCCGATGAAATATAATGTGGGGAAATGTGAGGTTATTCACTTTGGTAGGAAGAATAGAAAAACAGAATATTTTTTAAATGGTGAGAAATTATTAAATGTTGGTGTTCAGAGAGACTTCGGTGTCGTCATACAAGAAACACAAAAAGTTAGCATGCAGGTACAGCAAGCAATTAGGAAGGCAAATGGTATGTTGGCCTTTGTTGCATGGGGTTGGAGTACAAGAGTAAGGAAATCTTACTACAATTGTACAGGGCTTTGGTGAGACCTCACCTAGAGTACTGTGTACAGTTTTGGTCTCCTTATCTAAGGAAGGATATACTTGCCTTAGAGGCAGTGCAGTGAAGATTCACTAGATTGATTCCTATGGGGCGAGGTTGAGTAGAATGGGCCTATACTCTCTGGAGTTTAGAAGAATGAGAGGTGATCTCATTGAAACATATAAGATTCTGAGGGGGCTTGACAGGGTAGATGCTGTGAGGTTATTTCCCATGGCTGGAGAGTCTAGAACCAAGGGTCATAGTCTCAGGATATGGGTCGGCCATTTAAAACTGAGATGAGGAGGAATTTCTTCACTCAGAGGGTTGTGAATCTTTGGAATTCTCTACCTCAGAAGGCTATGGATGCTGAGTCATTGAATATATTCAAGGTTGAGATAGACAGAATGATGGACTCTAGGAGAATCAAGGGATACGGGGATGGGCGGGAAAGTGGAGTTGAGGTTGAAGATCAGCCATGATCTTATTGAATGGCGGAGCAGAATCGAGGGGCCATGTGGCCTACTCCTGCTCCTATGTCTTATGTTTCAATTTATTTTTCAATTTACTTCCTAGTCTAAAGAGACTGAGATATTTAAAGAATGTATACATAACCTTGTGGCCTGTTTACAAAGTTTCTCAACAGGCAAACTGGAGACATGGCTCCCAGGGAAGTGAGCGCAAAAGAGAAAGCATGCAATTGAAATAGCTCTGTGCAGAGTGACCTAACCCAGCTTCAAAAAGTGCCAACGACTGAGAGGAGATCTTATGGATGTGTATGAGCTATTAAATGATATAGATAAGGTAATCTACTATAACACGAGCTATGAGTGTAACAAGGGGGCAGAGGCTAAAAGTGGTGAAAAATAATTTAGGACTGGATTCAGGAAGAGTAACTTCATGCAGAGAATGATCAAAACATGGAATAGACTATTGGGTAGGGCAGTAAAGGTGTCATAGTAGTATCGTAGTATGTTACAGCACAGAAGGAAGACATTCGGCCCATAGTGCCTGTGCCGGCTCTTTGAAAGATTTATCCAATTAGTCCCATTCCCTGCTCTTTCCACATAGCCCTGTTAACTTTTTCCCTTCAAGTATTAATCCAATTCCCTTTTGAAAGTTATCGTTGAATCTGCTTCCACCACTCTTTCGGTCAGTGCATCCAGATCATAACAACTCGCTGCATAAAAATTTTTCCTCATGTCGCATCTGGTTCTTTTGCCAATCACCTTAAATCTGTGTCCTCTGGTTACCGACCCTTCTGCCACTGGAAACAGTTTCTCCTTATTTACTTTATCAAAACTGTTCATGATTTTGAACAGCTCTATCAAATCTTCCCTTAACCTTCTCTGCTCTAAGGAGAACAACCCCAGCTTCTCCAGTCTCTCCGCATAATTGAAGTTCCTCATCCTTGGTACCATTCTAGTAAATCTCTTCTGCACCATCTCTAAGACCTTGACATCCTTCCTAAAGTGTGGTGCCCAGAATTGAACACAATACTCCAGCTGAGGCCTAACCAGGGTTTTATAAAGGTTTAGCATAACTTCCTTGTTTTTACACTCTATGCCTCTATTAATAAAGCCCAGGATTCCATATGCTTTTTAACAGCCTTCTCAACTTGTCATGTCACCTTCAAAGGTTTGTGTACATACACCCCCAGGTGTCTCTGTTCCTGCACCCCCTTTAAAATTCTTCCATTTAGATTATATTGCTTCTCCTCATTCTTCCTACCAAAATGTATCACTTCCCACTTCTCTGCGTTAAATTTCATGTGCCATGTGTCTGTTACTATCCTCCACATTGTTTACTACATTCCCGAGTTTCGTGTCATCTGCAAACTTTGAAATAATGCCCTCTATACCCAAGTCCAGGTCATTAATATATATCAAAAAGAACAGTGGTCCTAATACCGACCCCTGGGGAATACCACAGTATATCTTCCTCTGGTCTGAAAAATAACCATTCACCACTACGCTCTGTTTCTGTCCCTTAGCCAATTTTGTATCCATGTTGCCACTGTCCCTTTAATCCCATGGGCTTTAATTTTACTTACAAGTCTATTATGTCCCCCAGGGGTACGGTAGCATAGTGGTTATGTTACTGGACTAGTAATCCAAGAGGCCTGGACTAAAATCCAGAGTCATCAGTTCAAATCCTGCCATGGTAGCTGGCGAATTTAAATTCAATTAATTAAATAAAAAAAATCTGGAATTAAAATACTCGTATCAGTAATGATGACTACGAAACTACCGGATTGTCGTAAAAACCCATCTGGTTCACTAATGTCTTTTAGGGAAGGAAACCTGCCGTCCTTACCCGGTCTGGCCGAGATGTGACTCCAGACGCACAGCAATGTGATTGATTCTTAATTGCCCTCTGGAATGGCCGAGCAAGCCACTCAGTTGTCAAATCTCGCTACGAAAAAAAGTCATAATAAGAATAAAACAAGACGGAGCATCGGACAACTAGGCACCGGACACGACAATGGAAAACCAAGCCCAGTCAACCCTGCAAGGTCCTCCTTACTAACATCTGGGGACTTGTGCCAAAATTGGGAGAGCTGTCCCACAGACTAGTCAAGCAACAGCCTGACATAGCCATACTCACAGAATCATAACTTTCAGCCAACGTCCCAGACTCTTCCATCACCATCCCTGGGTCTGTCCTATCCCACCGGCAGGACAGACCCACTAGAGGTGGCAGTACAGTGATATACAGTCAGGAGGGAGTGGCCCTGAGAGTCCTCAACATTGACTCTGGACCCCATGAAATCTCATGGCATCAGGTCAAACTTGGGCAAGGAAACCTCCTGCTGATTACCACCTACCGTCCTCCCTCAGCTGATGAATCAGTCCTCCTCCATGTTGAGCACCACTTGGAGGAAGCACTGAGGGTAGCAAGGGCACAGAATGTACTCTGGGTGGGGGACTTCAATGTCCATCACCAAGAGTGGCTCGGCAGCACCACTACTGGCCGAATCCTGAAGGACATAGCTGCCAGACTGGGCCTGCGGCAGGTGGTGAGCGAACCAACACGAGGGAAAAACTTACTTGACCTCGTCCTCACCAATCTACCTGTCGCAGATGCATCTGTCCACGACAGTATTGGTAGGAGTGACCACCGCACAGTCCTCGTCGAGATGAAGTCCCGTCTTCGCACTGAGGACACCATCCAACGTGTTGTGTGGCACTATCACCGTGCTAAATGGGATAGATTCAGAACAGATCTAGCAACTCAAAACTGGGCATCCAAGAGGTGTTGTGGGCCATAAGCAGCAGCAGATTTGTATTCCAACACAATCTGTAACCTCATGGCCTGGCATATTCCTCACTCTACCATTACCAACAAGCCAGGGGATCAACCCTGGTTCAATGAGGAGTGCAGAAGAGCATGCCAGGAACAGCACAGGCGTACCTAAAAATGAGGTGCCAACCTGGTGAAGCTACAACTCAGGACTACGTGCATGCCATACAGCGGAAGCAACATGCAATAGACAGAGCTAAGCGATTCCACAACCAACGGATCAGATCAAAGCTCTGCAGTCCTGCCACATCCAGTCATGAACGGTGGTGGACAATTAAACAACTAACTGGAGGAGGAGTCTCTGTAAACATCCCCATCCTCAATGATGGCGGAGTCCAGCACGTGAGTGCAAAAGACAAGGCTGAAGCATTTGCAACCATCTCCAGCCAGAAGTGCCAAGTGGATGATCTATCTCGGCCTCCTCCTGATATACCCTCCATCACAGAAGCCAGTCTTCAACCAATTCGATTCACTCCACGTGATATCAAGAAACGGCCGAGTGCACTGGATACTGCAAAGGCTATGGGCCCCGACAACATCCCAGCTGTAGTGCTGAAGACTTGTGCTCCAGAACTAGCTGCGCCTCTAGCCAAGCTGTTCCAGTACAGTTACAACACTGTCATCTACCCGACAATGTGGAAAATTGCCCACGTGCTGGACTCCGCCATCATTGAGGATGGGGATGTCCACAAAAAGCAGGACAAATCCAATCCGCTTAATCATCAGCAAAGTGATGGAAGGTGTCGTCGACAGCGCTATCAAGCGGCACTTACTCACCAATAACCTGCTCACCGATGCTCAGTTTGGGTTCTGCCAGGATCACTCGGCTCCAGACCTCATTACAGCCTTGGTCCAAACATGGACAAAAGAGCTGAATTCCAGAGGTGAGGTGAGAGTGACTGCCCTTGACATCAAGGCAGCATTTGACCGAGTGTGGCACCAAGGAGCCCTAGTAAAATTGAAGTCAATGGGAATCAGGGGGAAAACTCTCCAGTGGCTGGAGTCATACCTAGCACAAAGGAAGATGGTAGTGGTTGTTTGAGGCCAATCACCTCAGC
Organism: Heptranchias perlo; assembly: GCF_035084215.1. Classification (NCBI taxonomy): domain Eukaryota; kingdom Metazoa; phylum Chordata; class Chondrichthyes; order Hexanchiformes; family Hexanchidae; genus Heptranchias; species Heptranchias perlo. The sequence goes on from NC_090331.1 coordinate 78,842,096, forward strand.
CCCAGGACATTGCTGCAGGAGTTCCTCAGGGCAGTGTCCTAGGCCCAACCATCTTCAGCTGCTTCATCAATGACCTTACCTCCATCATAAGGTCAGAAATGGAGATGTTTGCTGATGACTGCACAGTGTTCAGTTCCATTTGCAACCTCTCAAATAATGAAGCAGTCTGAGCCCGCATGCAGCAAGACCTGGACAACATCCAGGCTTGGGCTCATAAGTGGCAAGTAACATTCGCGCCAGGCAATGACCATCTCCAACAAGAGAGAGTCTAACCACCTCCCCTTGACATTCAATGGCATTACCATCGCCGAATCCCCCACCATCAACATCCTGGGGGTCACCATTGACCAGAAACTTAACTGGACCAGCCATATAAATACTGTGGCTACAAGAGCAGGTCAGAGGCTGGGTATTCTGCGGCGAGTGACTCACCTCCTGACTCCCCAAAGCCTTTCCACCATCTACAAGGCACAAGTCAGGAGTGTGATGGAATACTCTCCACTTGCCTGGATGAGTGCAGCTCCAACAACACTCAAGAAGCTCGACACCATCCAAGATAAAGCAGCCTGCTTGATTGGCACCCCATCCACCACCCTAAGCATTCACTCCCTTCACCACTGCACACTGTGGCTGCAGTGTGTACCATCCACAGGATGCACTGCAGCAACTCGCCAAGGCTTCTTCAACAGCACCTCCCAAACCCGCGACCTCTACCACCCAGAAGGACAAGAGCAGCAGGCACATGGGAACAACACTACCTGCACGTTCCCCTCCAAGTCACACACCATCCTGACTTGGAAATATATCGCCGTTCCTTCATTGTCGCTGGGTCAAAATCCTGGAACTCCCTTCCTAACAGCACTGTGGGAGAACCGTCACCACACGGACTGCAGCGGTTCAAGAAGGCGGCTCACCACCACTTTCTCTAGGGCAATTAGGGATGGGCAATAAATGCTGTCCTTGCCAGCGACGCCCACATCCCGTGAACGAATAAAAACAAATACCCTCATCAACGCTCTCCATGACCAGCTTAGACTCATTCTAGATCCATTTAGATAATGTGTCACCACTGGCCTATTTGTTTCACTGTCGCTTCTGAGTCAGAAGATCATAGGTTCAAATCTCACTCCAGAGACTTGAGCACAAAAAAATCCAGGCTGACACTCCAGTGCAGTGCTGAGGGAGTACTATGCTGTCGGAGTTGCTGTCTTTCAGATGAGATGTTAAACCATCCCTTGTTTCTGCTTGGCTGGCAGCTATTAGGTCCCTCACAGTTAAATAGATTGCAGACACTCATTCAAGGATCTTGGACAAGGTATTGAAGGGTGACCAGTGCCATGGAACCATGTGGCACCAAGGACAGTCTTAACGATGCTAAACAAGTAATGGGCTATTGGTTCTTTGATATAACACAGAGTATAATGGATACCGGAGAGTGAGAAAACCCAATACAGTTTATAACTAAGAACTGAACATTACAATTACATTAAAGTCTTAAAATCACCTCCTGGTCTCTGCAGTATTAAAGGTAAGGGGCATTCAATTGTCGGGCTTTTGTTCTGTTTTTTGTGTATTGATGACAGATGTGGGCTGTCATCATCCTGCTTCACGCAACACGATTAACGGCTTTGACATCATTACTGTAGCCTTAGCAATCAATGACTAGCAGGCAGACGCTTGGCTGAAGCATCATTCCAGCAGAATTTCCCAATACTCGTGTAAGACATTACAGTCCTGCCGTGGAATTACAGCCACTTGACATGTAAAGTCAGCAAAATAGGAGCTCAATGATTTCACCCACCCAAAGTGGAATTCTGACCATAAAACCAAAAATACCTCTGCTTCCTGTCCAAGCTGCACATACTTATTAAAATGAACTCCTGTTTTTCATTTGTGTCTCAGTTTGGTTCGCTGCAGAGGATATGAATAACTGCAGCGTGTAGCAGTTAAAATAATAGCCTAATGGATGGGAGGGGGCATTGCTGTGGGAAGAGTGGGTTTATAGTACTGCGTTATCTGCAGGAATAGGAAAAGAAAAATATCAAAGCAATTGCTTTACCTGAGAGCTGCTATTGTAACAGCAGGTGGCACTGCCTCTGGGGCGTGTGTTGAATTCAGGGAATCAGTCCTTATTGATTGTATTTTCACATCCACCTGCAACCCAAGGTTGGGGAAGTGGGGTAGGGGAGAGGAGAGGATGGTTCAATCAGTGGTGTAGTATTAATTCTAGAAGTGGGGTATATTCTACATCATGCACAGGATTTATTTTTTTCGGATATGCCCTGAGGAAATTTTGATTGTATTGTTTGACACTTTAATTGGTGCCTTTACCAGCATTTTGGAGTGCTGTTTTATACCTATAAATATTTTTTGATCTCAAAATAATTAAGGATGTGGGAGGCTATTCGGCTCATCGTGATTCATCCATCCAGAGATCCTAATTCCACCCCCCCCCCCCGCTATCATTGTATAATCTAATTGTTTCTTAAATAATTTCTGGGTTTTTGCCCCCCCTGCTCTATCTGGAAGTTTATTCCACACATTGATCAATCTTTGAAGAAGAATGTTCTAAAATGACCTTTTGCTAGTTTGGATCTGTGTCCCCTAGTTCTACTCCCACAGTTTAATATAAAGTAATATTCTGGGTTTACTTTTTCCATTCCCTTAAAAATCCTCCATACCTCTATAAGGTCACCTCTCGACCCCTTCTTTCCAGGCCGAAAAGTCCATGTTTCTCCAATCTTTCCTCATAACTCAGGCCCCTGACACTGAGAATCAGTCTCATGCCTCTTCTCTGCACATCCTCCAGTGCTTGAATGTCTCCCTCGTTTCTCAGAGACCAGAACTGGACACAATACTCAAAGTGCATTGCATAGTTTGATCATTACCTCCTCTTTACTGTTTTGGCTGTTTAGTTTAACATCCTATTGGCTTTGTTGAATACTTCTGTGCATTGGTTGGACATGTTTAATGTTGAATCTACTAAGATTCCTAGGTCACTTTCAGTTTCATCCTTAGTTAATTTAACACCATTCATGGGGTAAGAGTGTCACCTATTTTTCCCTCCTATGTGCATTACTTAACTGCATATACTACTTTGTGTAAGAAAATATACCCACTGAGCTGGACCGAAAACTATATCTGTGTATCGTGTACCCTGTTATCGGTTATTAACAAAGTTACGTTCCTGTTTCATGCTGCACAACTGTACGTTTTGAGCCTAGAAGTTACTGTTAGTAATGTTGGTATAATATTCCTCTGTCAAATTATTTTAATACCAGTGTTAACTCCTTTATTTTAAATGGGCTAACACTGCCATTAAAATAGCAAATAAATGTCATATGAATGTGTTAATATCAGTAATAATGTGTTATAAGTAATAGCTCTTCATTACAGTAAGTGCCACAAAGCCTTAGAATCATCAGAAAATGGCTGCCTGTATCGGCATGACCTTGTGTGATTTGCCGTTGTGAAGCCATTGTCTGATCTGCTTCTTTGGATCCCTCAAGGAAATAGGTGGGCCACTCCCGTTTGCAACTTGAGATGCCATGTTTGAGATGAGGAAAGCTCTTCTATTGTTATTTGCCTTTATCCTTCCTAATATCATCATTCTGCCCCTTCATTAATACGGAGCCTTTCAAAATTTTGAGTGGATCGAAATTAAAAGTGGATCAATGAGCTCACTCACCAATGCTACATAGTTTCATCTGAAAAAAATCTTGTCTTCCAAGAAGAGCTGACATGGTCAAGGGTGAGACAATACCAAAGCATCAGTCAGATGCCAGGTATGTGCAACAATGGTGACTCTATATGCATGTGGATTACACATAGTCCAAGCTGATAGCCCATGGAGAGTGAAGACCAAGTGTAGTGATCAGATGAAATGGGCTTAGAGGGCAGGGGATAAGTGGACCAGGGCGTGCAGCCATAATTCAGTCCCCATTTTAAAGTCAGACATTTTCATATTTTCATTATAAATTTCACTGGGTGAGAAGAGAGGCAGAGTGGATAGAAGCACAGAGGAAATGGGGAAGAGGGAAGACAGATGGGGAGGAGGGCAAGAGGGGGAAAGAAGAGATGGGCGAAGGGGAGAGAGGAAGGGGGAGGGAAAGGAGAAGGAGAGGTGACAGGAGAAGTAGGAAGAAAAGGGAAAGAGAGAGGAGGCAGCATGGAGAAAATGGGGAGGAGGAGGGGAGGACATGGGTAGTGAGGAGAGGGTAAATTAAGAAAGAGGGAAACGAGGAAAGGAGGGCATGAGATGAGAGGGGCTGTGATGAGGAGTGGGAAATGCTGCTCAGTGGGATGAGGTACTAGGTAGTGTGAGTGGGAGAGGATGGTGGTCCGTGGGTTATTCTGATTGAGTATATTCTGATCTATGTAGGAGGAGAAGAATTGTAGAATTGGTGCTCGTGGAGGGGATGTTGAATGGTCCTCAGTGGGGAGGGGGATTCCAATGGTGAGAATACTGCTCTGTGGGTGGAGGTGGCTGATCAAGGATTATGGGGCTTAGTAGTAGGAGGGAATTTTTGAAATTGCGCTGAGTGCTGGGATGGAGGAGGCGGAGATTGCGATCTTGCAGTTGACCGTGCTGGTGCGTGAGGCAACTGGACGTTGAGGGCAGAGGAGGGATCGTGTTGGGACCAAGGTTGTTGTGGCAAAGGTTGGAACGTGGGTGCTGAGAACTAGAGCAGAAGCCAGAGCAGGAACAGGAGGATGTATCCAGTGTGTCGTTTGATGAGAGGCGTTACTTTCAAATTGTTTCTTAAACATTTTTTTCCAATAGGTAAACATTAAAGATATTTACGGATGATGTCCTAGAATGGACAAGGGGAACAGTGTAGGTCGAGGAACAGCTGAAGGGTGAGGAGGCCATCGAGATGTAGAGTGGGACAGGCAACGAGCTGCTGAAACTTTAGACGATAAGGTGTAAGTGATGCTAAAAACTATTTGTTAGAAGAGATAACCTAAATGAGAAATTAAAAGTGTAAATGTTTAAACCTTTAATGTTCAGGTTAAAACTTACCTTGTGGAAGTTCTGCTGCAGCTAACCCTGCATAGGCCTTAAAGGATTAAATTATGCAGAGAGGTTGCATAAATTGGCTTGTATTCCCTTGAGTTTAGAAGGTTGAGGGGTGATCTAATTGAGGTGTTTAAAATGATTGTAAAATAAGAAAGAAAAAGGAGCTTTGAAGAACATTGATTGGGAATAATAGGGAAACTTCTGATTGGGAATAATAGGGAAACCTTAGGAGCACGTTGTCAGGGCAATCGGATGAGTGTAGGGGAAATGGAGCTGAGTGTAGCTGCACACACTGGCAAGAATTTCTCCCAGTAACATTAAACAAATGTCTGGAAGTATCCAGTTCACTGGAAGCAGTTTCTTGTGTTTGTTACTACAACACACTGTGCTGTTTGGTTCCTGTGGTGCGTTGCTATGGGCCTATTCAGATACAATTCTCTTTTATCAACTGTTTTTTGTCAAAAACCAAGCTGACAATCATGTAACCCTAGAATTTTCTGATATGAGAAGTGTACCTGAAACCAGAAAACCAAACAAGAACAATTGGTTTAGTTGCTAGTTTTTTTTTGCTTTGGTAATGCTTTGTTGGGCTGAGCAGATAGTTCCTGTGAAAATCTGGATAAATACTTCATCAACTGGTTTTCAGAAATGCTTCCTTTCTCCAATCTTGCTACTTAAACTGTCCCAGGTTCATTGTTATGCAGCAAACTCTTCTTGGCTTTGCTTTTCATTTTTTCCTTTTTGTTTTGCTTCCAGGTTTCTTCTCCACCCCTCCTCTCCCCAAAGGCACTGACTCATGCTGGGCTACAGTCGCTCAGGTGCCTGCTGCTCTATGGTACCTTGTACAGGTGGCCATTCTTCATGTGTTCAATAAGACAGTGAGTGGGCTATTCAACCACAGGACATTTCACAGCTGAGCCCGATCCTGTCCTCACTCAACCTCCACACACGTGCATTTTCCAGCAGGAGTCACTGGAAACCAAGCCGAAAGAAAGAAAGGCTTGCATTTATATCACGCCTTTCACGACCTCAGGACGCCCTAAAGTGCTTTACAGCCAATGAAATACTTTTTGAAGTGTAGTCACTGTTGTATTGTAGGAAACGCGGCAACCAATTTGCGCACAGCAAGCTCCCACAAACAGCAATGAAATAAATGACAAGATAATGTGTTTTAGTGATGTTGATTGAGGGATAAATATCAGTCAGGGGAACTCCCCTGCTCCTCTTCGAATAGTGCCATGGGATCTTTTACATCCACCTGAGAGGGCAGGTGGGGCCCCTCGGTTTAATGTCTTAACTGAAAGACAGCACCTCCAACAGTGCAGCACTCCCTCAGTACTGCACTGGAGCAGCAGCTTAGATTTTGTGCTTTACAAGTCTCTGGAATGGGATCGTGAATCCACAACCTTCTGATTCAGAGGGGAGAGAGCTACCACTGAGCCACAGCCGACACCTAATCAGGGAGGAGAACCATTGGCACTGAGGCCAATTGTAGTTCCCCCAACAACTGCACCAGCTGAGATCAGTTAACCCTGTGAATTGAGCCTGAGACCTTTGTGGTCTTTTATGTTTAGTACTGTGTCACGTTTCATTTATACACCAAGCCAGCAGGGAAGCAACTTCATCCTTTTACTGGTGACAAGTGTTCCACTCTCTAGACTTCACTTTTTTTTTTATTGAAGAACCAGTTGAAGTGCCAAGGCCCATAGTCCAGGATGCACCAAGGTTGAAAAGAGTAAGAGAAAGTCGAGAGGTAGTAGTTGGGCCACGCTCATGCTTGAAGAGTCCGTAGACTGTTGAAGGAAGGTTACACTGAAGGACACAAGGAGTTCCATAGTTTTGAGATCCTGATGATGAAAAGTTTGAGAAGACTGTACAGTAAGTTTGGTTTCAACACAGTGAGGATTGAGGGTGGTCAAAGAGCTTGTAGGATGGAGTATGTGGAGCATCAGGTAGAACAAAAGAAGAAAGTTCAGAAGACCACTGCCTGTAATGGTATCAATCAAATAGAGACAGATGAGAAAGGTTGTGACAGAAAGAGAGAGATCGGCAGATAAATGTGGGAGGATTATCCATCAGAAAACAAGCTTTATCTTGTATCCTGCCCCTTTTTAATGAGCACAAAACTCATTTTAAGAGTAATGCTTTAAAATTTTTTTAATTATTCGTTCATGGGATGTGGGCGTCGCTGGCGAGGCCGGCATTTATTGCCCATCCCTAATTGCCCTTGAGAAGGTGGTGGTGAGCCGCCTCCTTGAACCGCTGCAGTCCGTGTGGTGAAGGTTCTCCTACAGTGCTGTTAGGAAGGGAGTTCCAAGATTTTGACCCAGCGACGATGAGGGAACGGTGATATATTTCCAAGTCGGGATGGTGTGTGACTTGGAGGGGAATGTGCAGGTGGTGTTGTTCCCATGTGCCTGCTGCTCTTGTGCTTCTAGATGGTAGAGGTCGCGGGTTTGGGAGGTGCGGTCGAAGAAGCCTTGGCTTCCTGTGGATGGTACACACTGCAGCCACTGTGCACCGGTGGTGAAGGGAGTGAATGTTTAGGGTGGTGGATGGGGTGCCAATCAAGCGGGCTGCTTTGTCCTGAATGGTGTCGAGCTTCTTGAGTGTTGTTGGAGCTGCACTCATCCACATGGATGGCTTTATAGTACAACCACGATTTCTTGTCATCGTATCACCAATTGTGTCACTGCATAGCTCTTACAAATACCTGTTGCATTGAGATCCCAGCAATGGCCTTGCTCCACCCTACCTCTGCAACCTTCTCCAGTCCTAAATTTCAACTTGCACCCTCTGATCTTCTGATCCAGGCCCACTTACGTTCCAGCACTGGTGGCAGAGCTTTTGGCCACCATGGTCCAGCACTCTGGAATTTTCTTCCTAAACTCCTCTCTCTTGCTACATCTGTCTAAGCTTTCAAAAAATCGACTATAGACCTGTCTCTTCGACAACCACCTCTAATTTTTTCTGCCCCAGCTTTTGCTCAGTGTCTGAACTTCTTGCCCCCCCCCCACGCCCCCTGAAGTGGCTCGGGATATTGTGCTGCTTTAAAGGCTCTATATAACTACAAGCTTTTGCAATTTTGTCAGGAGAACAGTTCCCTTTTAAATGTTTTGGATCTTATGATTAAAAAAGAAAGACATGCATTTATATAGTGCCTTTCATGACTTCAGGACATTCCAAAGTGCTTTAGAGCCAATTAATTACTTTTGAAGTGTAGTCATTGTTGTAATGTAGGAAAAGCAGCAGCCAATTTGTGCACAGCAAGATCCCACAAACAGCAAGTGATAATGACTAGAAAGTCTGTTTTAGTGATTTTGGTTGAGGGAAAAATATTGACCAGGACACTGGAAGAACTCCCCTGCTCTTCTTTAAAATAGTGCCATTGGATCTTTTATGTTCTTCTGAGAGGACAGATGGGGCCTTAGTTTAACATCTCATACTGAAAGACAGTACCTCTGACAGTAGTACATTGGAGTGCTAGCCTAGATTTTTTGTGCTTAAGTTGCTGGAGTGGGACTTGAACCCACAATCTTCTGACTGAGAGACAAGAGTGCTACCAACTGCGCTACAGCTGACGGTTGAGGAGGCCACTTGCAGCAAAAGTATATTTTGATGTATGTCAACATGTGTGTACACAGATACACATACGCATTCAAATACATACACGCATGGAGAAACCTTCAGGAGCAAATTGGATGGTGTGCTGCCTCACAACCTTTCCCAGTTGCTTGAAAATGAAAGGCTATAAACTGAAACCAAACTGGTTCCCTCCTGGGGTTTGGATCTTTATAGAATCATACAGCACAGAAATAACCTGCCCGCGGGAGGCGTGTCGATCATTATCACATGCGGGTCGATCATTATCACATGCAAATGAGGCCCATTTGAAGAGATTTCAACAGGGATTTGAATTTAATGCCTCCAGCACTGGGTTCCCAGGGCTTGGGAAACTCATCAGTGAAAAGGAAGTGAGATTGAGTGGTACTTCATGGTGGTGTTTAAAGTTCTGATTGCCCAATTTGAATAAAGGCTCTGTGCTTACAGCAGCTTTCTCAGTTCCCTCAGTGCATTTTGCAGAGAGTTCTTGTGATCATAGACATGTTTCAGAAGTTTGGAGGCTTTCAAATGGACAACAGCTGGATGGGGGTCGTTTTTGATAGGACATAGGATGAGAAAGACAATCACCATTCCCAGCAGCAATGTCATGCTGTGGTGGGATCTGCAGGCGCACAACACAAATCTGGACAAAACAGATCTGGAGAAGAGAGTGGAGAACTGCAGAGAGGAGAGCAACAGAGGGATTGAGATCGCAGGAGGTGCAAGAGCACTACAACCAGAGCATCATGACCACCTGCTCCACCTACACTTGTTCAGGGGCGGGATCTCCCATCGAGAGATGAGGCAGCCTGTTGGGTATTGGTTGAGGGGGGGCAAAAGGTGAGACGTGTGAGTGTTTTTAGTGGAGTTCCCACTTCCATGTCCCCTTTCAACATCATCCCTCTCCTGGGCCAGCGCCGCATCACTCCCACCACTTTGCTGGAGAGCAGTTTGGTGCAGATCAGTGATGCGTTGTAAGGCTGTGGACATCTCATGCACGGCCGTGATCATGGCCTGCATAGACTCATATGAGAGCCGTGCTTGAAGCTCCATTGAGGTGGACACTCTCTCCATGGCAGACATTCTCGCAATTACCTGTGACACCAATCCACTAATGTTGGAGGTGGACTCCTCCATCCTCTCCACTATTGTGGAGAGTGTGCGTGGCATGTTTTCCAGTATCTCACAAAGGTACAGCTGTACCTCAATCATTCTCAACCTCATGATGGCCCCTGGGGTTCAGCATCTGTGTCCAGCTGAGCAGAGCTTGGAGAGGAGTGCGCCCCCCCGAAGTGGACACTCCACAACGGCCCCTGCCACCAGTGTCTGCTCATGCTCACTTGTGAATTGTGAATCACCAGGTGAAAATCCAACTAACTGTCTAACTGGACCCACCAAAGTGTGAGTATTTGCGCTGGTGCTTGGCTGTACCTCCTGTGATGGTGCACCCTCAGAAGGAATGAGGTCCTCTGAGGAATCGGCATCAGGCGTGTCCACAGACTGTTGCTCCATGCGTGAAGGCCCTGGAAGACAAAGGATATGAATTAGTCCTAGCAAAGTAACAATCTTGCCAATCACCACATTCAGGCTTCTCATAGTTTAGTCATTGGTGAAATAAAGTCAGCTGTGTCAGAGACATTTTTAATTCTGTCACCAGGCATCTGTGAGTTCCCAGTCTCTCCATCTCTGATCTCTCGATTATTTCAATCGAGTCCTCCTCTGCGTCAGTGAGTTGCACAATTTGTGGTGGGCCACCTCCAGTCCTCATCCTCTCCCTTGTGTTTTGCGCTCTCTTCTCCTACAAGGGCGAAAAAACAGACCTGTGAGTGACTGAAGGTCACGTATTCACCTGATGGATGCAGTGCATTGGGTGAGGGCGACTATCAGTCAGATGTATTAGAGGGTGACTATCAGACAGATGAATTACATTGTATAAGGATTTGGGTGAGTGGCAGTGATGGATGGATAAATGGGGAGGTGAGGAAATGCATTGAAAGTGAAGGATGGATGCTGTTGAAACTTAAGTGGGTGCGAGGTGTGATGTGATGGAGTACGCTTGGCAAGACAGAGTGAGCGGGCGGGTGCTGTACACCACAGGATGTAGGTGAATCAGCAACTGTACTCACTTTTCCTGACCTGGATAGGTCATTAAACCGCTTCCTGCACTGCATCCAAGGTGAGCAGCATAATGTTCCTGCCGCTCACCTCCTCAGCCACCTCCAACCACGCCTTCTTGGTAAGAGCAGCAGGCTGCTTCCTCCCATTGCTGGGGAAAATTATCTCCCTCCTGCACCTGACTGCCTCCAGCAGCAAGTCAAGGGAAGCATCATTAAATCTGGGTGTGACCTTACTCGTCCTGAATCCATGTTCACTAACTCTCACCGTCTCCTTCCAAAACCTAGCTCCTCCAAATTCCATTTTTGCATTGGCCCTTTAAATAGTCGATTTGAGATCGCGCCATGCGAGTGCTCATCACGCCCGCTGACGCAGCTTGGAGATGCGAAACCCGGAAGGAAAAATTTAATTAGGCAATCAAGTTAAAATCAAGTTAAGCATAGGCTGACTATGCTTAAAGTAGATAAGTCACCTGGTCCGGATGGGATGCATCCTAGGTTGCTGAGGGAAGTAAGGGTGGAAATTGCAGAGGTACTGGCCATAAACTTCCAAACATCCTTAGATACAGGGGTGGTGCCAGAAGACTGGAGAATTGCGAATGTTCAAAAAAGGGTGTAAGGATAAATCCAGCAACTACAGGCCAGTCAGTTTAACCTCGGTAATGGGGAAACTTTTAGAAATGATAATCTGGGACAAAGTTAATAGTCACTTGGGCAAGTGTAGATTAATAAAGGAAAGCCAGCACGGATTTGTTAAAGGCAAATCGTGTTTAACTAACTTGATTGAGTTTTTTGATGAGGTAACAGAGAGGGTTGATGAGGGCAATGCGGTTGATGTTGTGTATATGGACTTCCAAAAGGCGTTTGATAAAGTGCCACATAATGGGCTTGTCAGCAAAATTGAAGCCCATGGAATAAGAGGGGCAGTGGCAGCATGGATACAAAATTGGCTAAGTGACAGGAAATGGAGGGTAGTGGTGAACGGTTGTTTATCGGACTGGAGGGAGGTGTTCAGTGGTGTTCCCCAGCGGTTGGTACTAGGAACACTGCTTTTTTTGATGTATATTAATGACTTGGACTTGGGTGTACAGGGCACAATTTCAAAATGTGCAGATGACACAAAACTTGGAAGTGTAGTAAACAGTGAGGAGTATAGCAATAGACTTCAAGAGGACATAGGCAGGCTGGTGGAATGAGCGGACACATGGCAGATGAAATTTAATGCAGAGAAGTACGAAGTGATACATTTTGCAGGAAGAATGAGGAGAGGCAATATAAACTAAACGGTACAATTCTAAAGGGGGTGCAGGAACAGGGAGATCTGGGGGTATATGTGCACAAATCTTTGAAGGTGGTTGAGAAAGCGGTTAAAAAAGCATCTGGGATCCTGGGCTTTATAAATAGAGGCAGAGAGTACAAAAGCAAGGAAGTTATGTTGAACCTTTATAAAACATTGGTTTAGCCACAATTGGAGTATTGTGTCCAGTTCTGGACACCACACTTTAAGAAGGATGTGAAGGACTTAGAGAGGGTTCAGAAAAGATTTACTAGAATGGTAAGAGAAGGGATGAGAAACTTGAGTTATGTGGATAGACTGGAGAAGCTGGGGTTGTTCCCCTTAGAACAGAAAAGGTTAAGAGGAGATTTGATAGAGGTGTTCAAAATCATGAAGGGTTTAGATAAAGTAAATAAAGAGAAACTGTTCCCATTGGTGGACGGGTTGAGAACCAGAGGACACAGATTTAAGGTGATTGGCAAAAGAACCAAAGGCAACATGAGGGAAAACTTTTTTACGCAGTGAGTAGTTATGATCTGGAATGCACTGCCTGAGGGGGTGGTGGACGCAGATTCAATCATGGTTTTCAAAAAGGAAATAGATAAATATTTGAATGGAAAAAATTTGCAGGGCTACGGGGAAAGAGCAGGGGAATGGGACTAACTGGATTGCTCTTACAAAGAGCCGGCACAAACTCGATGGGCTAAATGGCCTCCTTCTATGCTATAATGATTCTATGTTTCTTTGAAATCGGACATTCCAACCAGCAAAATTTTCTTCCAGGCTTCTTGCACACAATTCCACGCCGCCTTTGAGTTAATGTCGGGGGCCTATGTGTTAAGTGCTTTATTTTGTAAGCGTAAACCGGCAGATGCCACCCTTGGCTTCCGTATACCTTTAGGGGGCGATTTTTGTCTCCCTACCGTGCTGTTCATGCTGAAAAATGGGGCAGTAGGCAGATAATTTTTTTTAAAGCCTACTGCTCACCCACTGCCCAAGGCCCACCCGTCTCCACTTTCTAGTGGGCCTTTAAATGGGCGGCCAGTGCTCCATCCCAAAACAGGGAGCCTCATTAAAATATTTCAATCAAGGTCCTGCACCAGTTGTAGGACCCTGCTGCATTTTTCAGGTAGCGGTGGGTGGAGTGTGCGCAGTGTGCACTCCACCTGTTAGTACTGGATGTGATGTGCCCTAACCAGCGGCCCTTAAAGGGACCGCTCGGGAAATGTTGCAGGTAAGTTTTCAAAATTATCTTCGTGAGGCCCGGAGGAGCACGAGTGTCCCTCTTGGCCCAACAAAAATCTCGCAGCCTATTACCAGTCCCTCTGTACCCCTCCGCTCCCCCCCTCCCACACCAAGTTACCTGCTCCCCGCCCCCACCCCCCTTTATTGTGAATAGTTGCAGCTTGATTCCAGAGAGGAGCCGCAGGATTTCCACCCCCCAACCCTGTTTGTCAGGTGCGCATCGACAGCTGGCCAAGCGCATCTAAATAAGGCCGGACCATGAAAATGGTTCCGGCCTCTCGCTGGTGCTGTCGGACATGTGATGTGTTTGCTCTGCCCACCGCCCACCCACCTGATGGGTGCTATAAAGAGGGTGGGAGTGGAAACTGCACACAGTAAGTCGAAAAGTGTGATATGGGCAGGGTGGCAGTTACCCAGATAAGTGTTCTGTACACAAATGCAAGTGGCATAAGAAATAAAACAAGTGAATTAGAAGCACAAATTCAGCCTAAAGGGGATGATGTAGTAGATTACAGAGACCAGGCTACAACCTGAGCATGAGCGGGAGCTAAATATTCCAGGCTATAGGATCTTAGATAGAGCAGGAAACTTGGGACAGGAGGGGGAGTAGCAATATTGATGAAAGACATAATTACCCCAGTAGAAGAAGAGATTTCAGTAAGGATGTTCAGGCAGTTGAAACATTATTGGTACAGTTAAGGAGCAGCAAAGGATGCCAGACTCTGGTAGGAGTTGTCTACAGACTTCCTGATAGTAGTGATGTAATGGAGGATGTACAGATACGGAGATCAGGGAAGAGTGTAGCAAAAACAATGTGGGTATAATGGGAGATTTTAATTTTCACACAGAGTAGGGGAAGCTCAAGTCATAAAGGCAATGATTTTCTAGAATGTAATTGGGGCAGTTTTCTAGAACATTAATTTGTTTTAGAACTGAAGGGAACAAGCCATATTGAATTTAGTGATGAGTAATGAAGCAGAATTAATTAACAATCTCGGAACGTATTGCAAATAGTGACCATAATATGATTAAATTTCACATTAGAATTGAGAGGGAGAAGGGAGAGTCACACGCCAAGGTTTTAAATTTAAGTAAAACAAACTTTGAAGGGATGAGAAATAGATTAACTGCAGTAAACTGGGCTGAACTGTTAATGGATTACAGACAAACTATGGGAAGTATTGAAACAAGTATCTGGTACAATACAAAACCAGCACATACCCCTAAAAGGCAAAGGTGCCATTTGTGTCGTTAAGCAACCATGGTCAACGAATGAGGTAAGAGGCAGTATCAAAGTAAACGACCAAACTTATACAAACACATGGAAAAGTGGAAATCCAGTGAACTGGGAGAGCTATAAAAAGCAACAAAGGGATAAAAAGAAAGTAATGAGATGCAAAAAGGGAATATGAAAAAAGAACTTGCAAGGGATATCAACGGTAACAGGAAACATTTTTATAAATATATTACATAAGAACATAAGAACATAAGAAATTGGAGCAGGAGTAGGCCAATCGGCCCCTCGAGCCTGCTCCGCCATTCAATAAGATCATGGCTGATCTGATCCCAACCACAAATCTAAAGAACACAAGAAGTCGGAGCAGGACCCGGCCACATAGCCCCTGGGCCCTCTCCGCCACCCACAGGGCATTGACCGATCCGAACTCAGCTTCATGTCCAATTTCCTGCCCGCTCCCCATAACCCCTAATTCCCTTTACTTCTAGGAAACTGTCTATTTCTGTTTTAAATTTATCTAATGATGTAGCTTCCACAGCTTCCTGGGGCAGCAAATTCCACAGACCTACCACCCTCTGAGTGAAGAAGTTTCTCCTCATCTCAGTTTTGAAAGAGCAGCCCCTTATTCTAAGATTATGCCCCCTAGTTCTAGTTTCACCCATCTTTGGGAACATCCTTACTGCATCCACCCGATCAAGACCCTTCACAATCTTATATGTTTCAATAAGATCGCCTCTCATTCTTCTGAACTCCAATGAGTAGAGTCCCAATCTACTCAACCTCTCCTCATATGTCCGCCCCCTCATCCCCGGGATTAACCGAGTGAACCTTCTTTGTACTGCCTCGAGAGCAAGTATGTCTTTTCTTAAGTATGGAGACCAAAACTGTATGCAGTATTAGGAGAAAAAGAAGTAAAGGGGAATATAGGCCCATTAAAGATGGATGCAGGTGGGACTATAAAGGTTAATAAGGAAATGGCAGACTTATTAAATGCAACCTGTCCTCATAATTTAACCCTTTAAGCCCATGTATAATTTGGTGAATCTGCACTGTATCCGTTTCACAGCGGAGGAAGAGGACAAAATAGCAGTGGTAGAAGGAAACCTAAAAATAACTCAAGGGGAGGAACTTAGTGAATTTAATACAAGTAAAATATAGTAATGGAGAAAAAAATGAGACTTAAGATAACTAAATCCCCAGGACCCGATGGTTTCCACCCAGGGTACTAAAAGAAATAGGTGAGGAAATTACAGATATGTTAGTCATAATTTTCCACAACTCTCTAGATTTAGGAATTGTGCCTTTGGACTGGAAAATTGCAAATGCCACTTTATTATTGAAGAAGGGAGGGAAAGAGAAACCACGTAACTGCAGACCTGTCATTTTAATATCCATTGTGGGGATGTTACTGGAACCTGACAGAGTGATGGAACACTTGGATAAATATGAGCTAATCAAAGAGAGTCAGCGTGGCTATGTGACGGGAAGGTCATGTCTAACTGATCGAGTTCAATTTTTTGAGGAGGACACTAGCATGGGGAAAGGAGAGTATCTATTGGATGTTGTCTATATGGACTTCAAGAGACCATTTGATAAGGTTTCGAACAAGAGATTATTAGCAAAAATGAGAGCGCACACAATTGGAGGTAAGCTTGTGACATGGCTCAGTAATTGGTTGGGAGGTAGGAGAGAGGGAGAGTGGAGATACAGGGAATGTTCTCTGATGGGCAGGAAATGACAAGTGGTGTTTCCCAGGGATCTGTACTGGGGCCTCAGCTTTTCATCATATATATTAATGACTTGGATGAAGGAATAGAGAGTTGTATATCCAAGTTTACAGATGACACTAAGTTAGGAGGTACAGTAAGTTGTGTGGATGGGAGCAGGAAGATACAAAGGGATAAAGACAGGCTAAGTGAGTGGGCAAAACTATGGCAGAAGGAGCTCAATTTGTGGAACTGTGAGGTCATTCACCTTGGATCTTTTTTTTATTCGTTCATGGGATGTGGGCGTCACTGGCGAGGCCGGCATTTATTGCCCATCCCTAATTGCCCTTGAGAAGGTGGTGGTGAGCCGCTGCAGTCCGTGTGGTGACGGTTCTCCCACAGTGCTGTTAGGTAGGGAGTTCCAGGATTTTGACCCAGCGACGATGAAGGAACGGCGATATATTTCCAAGTTAGGATGGTGTGTGACTGGGAGGGGAACGTGCAGGTGGTGTTGTTCCCATGTGCCTGGTGCCCTTGTTCTTCTAGGTGGTAGAGGTCGCGGGTTCGGGAGGTGCTGTCGAAGAAGCCTTGGCGAGTTGCTGCAGTGCATCCTGTGGATGGTACACACTGCAGCTACAGTGCGCCGGTGGTGAAGGGAGTGAATGTTTAGGGTGGTGGATGGGGTGCCAATCAAGCGGGCTGCTTTCTGACAAATGAGGAAGTGAGCCTTGGTCAGACCCCATCTGGAGTTTTGGGCACCAAACCTTAGGAAAGATATATTGGCCTTGGAAGGGGTACAGCGCAGATACACCAATATGATACCAGGGCTTAAATGGTTAAATTATGAGGACAGGTTGCATAAACTTGGCTTGTATTCCCTTGAGTTTAGAAGGTCACGAGGTGATCTGATTTGAGGTGTTTAAAATGATAAAGGGATTCAATAGGGTAGATACAGAGGAACTATTTTCTCTGGTGGGGTAATTCAGAACAAGAGGACATAATATTAAAATTAGAGCAATGCCATTTAGGAGTGAAATGAGGAAGTGTATTTTCATGCAAAGGGTAGTGGAACTTACTCCCCCAAAAGGCTGGGACAATTGAAATTTGCAAGACTGAGATAGATAGATATTTGTTAGGTAAGGATATCAAGGGATATGGAGCAAAGGTGGGTAAATGGAGTTGAGGTACAAATCAACCATGATCTAATTGAATAGCGGAACAGGCTCGAGGGGTTGAATGATCTACTCCTGTTCCTATGTTCCTATAAATGAAAATTGGCCCCTTAGTGTTTTTTTTATTTGTGAGTGATTCCAACATTCATGAAGCTTTAGATTCTTTTCAAACAACTTTTGCCCAGATTTTCTTTTGGTGTGATATAGTTTCACAAGCTTCGGCAACGTTTCAGAGTCTTTCCCTGATTGCTGTTCTTCACGTGTGAACCTGCTCAGACTATTCAACTGTGCAAGGCATCACAGCCAAGTGTGACAGTCTCCATCTCACCTGACATCCACACACGCACACGCACTTTTCAGTAGATGGGGAGGGCCACTGGATAGTGATCAGGAGTAGGAATGCAGGCTGATTTTCTGAGCCTACAAGCACGAAGGCCGATTGTAGGGTCCCAGCTATAGTGCTGGCTGAGGTCAGGTAACTCCACCCAGACCAGGAAAGGAACCGTGCACCTGCATGGCTATGCCTTTTTTCTTTTGCTCAGTGGGGGACATTTGAAGCTTTTTATTTCAGATATTTGTTTTCTTATCCTTTGCAGAACTCTCACAGTATGTACCATTAACCACCCCTCATTCCCCGCCAACACCCCCCCAATAAACTTGTGGGCCACCTCTCCTCACACCAATGCTAATGTTGTTCTATAAATGGTTGTTTGCAGCTGTGTCCAGGGATGGCTTTCCCTCTAATTTATCCCTCCTGCGTCTGCTTCCACAGAGACCCCCTCCCCACATGAGCATTTGTGGGCTGGACTCTGCCGCAGTGCTTTAGTATATCAATCAGCTGCCTACAGCCACTTTTATCATCTAACGTCAAACCCATTGCTAAAACAGGCTCAGTACCTATAATGAAGACATTAAATGAGCTCATAATAGGACTATATGCCAATTTATAAATTTGCCACTAGGCAAGCAAACGACAGGTACAAGATTCAGTAGCCCAGCTGTAGAACAAATTGAGAAAATGAAGTAAGTTTACTTCTAAAGTGAAGGAAACCCAGAGAGAAAGGTGATGTTTTGGGCAAGTGGCTTGTTGCTGCAATTTGCTGTTCATCAGAAATTGGCATTTCCACTGCCTCGGGGATGTACTCCAGAAACCAAATGTGCCTTACCCGGTTAAGTGTAGAGATTAGCAGATCTCGCACTGTGCCAAATCACTTGCCTTAACAATGCTCTCCGTGGTTAAGAATGATTATCTTCAATTATTTGTGAAACTGCATTACGCAAGATGGGAGAACCAGAATTACTATGACCAAGGGTACACATCAACGGCACTTTAGTACAACGGCACGGAGCGGTGGGTGATCACGTTTGGGACATCGCAAAAGTTCTTCCTGTTCCTCCCATTCACTGCACTTAATTACAGCCCCAGCAAACCTTGGTACAAATATAGAACATGCCAGAGTCCTGTTGCATACAGTATTTATCCCACAATTTGACTCGATGTCCTAATGCGTTGGCACCTATTCTGTTGGGTGTGGTTGTTGGATAAACTTTTGTATGCAAAGTGAATCAGAGAATTATCCTCTGGGAATGTAAACAGCTTTTTTAGAAAGCACAAGCATAAGGGGATTGGATGGGGCAGTGGGTTCAGGCCAACTGCACAAAACCCTGCATAGTTTGGCATAGACTGGCACTTCATTAGTTGGCTCACTCAGGTTCAAGGATTGTTGATGTGAGAAACAGAAATGCCACATTCATGCAGTAAGACATGGTCTTTTGAGGTTGGGGGTTAAAGCATATTGCTGTGGCAGTGTGGAGGAAGCATGATTCTGCCTTTAACCTGTGCTGTACTTGGCTTGGGAGCGTTTGATGGGGCAAAGCAGAGGAACCTTCATTCTGCCTCTAACCCATGCTTGATGCTCATGCTGGGCATGAAAAGTGCCCTTTTCCCCTACGTTCTGACATCATCCCCTTGATAGAAATAGAAAATACGAAAAAAAACCTTAAAAAAAATTCTAGTTCATCTCGACTTGAATTAGGCAGATTGTATAGTGCAAAGTGATGGGTTTAACACAGTATTACTGTACTTTGCCAACTAAGTCAAAAATGTAATATTATCCCAGGGGTCAGTGATGATATCTATTGTGGTACATTACACATTGTATTATTATCCCAACATTCTGCTGAGCTTTATTGGGTTCTCCCTTAGTAACAGTTGCTATTTATGCTGTAAATGTTTTGTGGTTATATGGACCTTATTTATCAGTATTAAACTTGTCTCATGCAGCTGCTAATGAATATAAATCCCTGTGGTTTGATGACTTAGGATACCTCATTGAAGAAATATTTACACAGACACTGACCCTTTTAAATGCTGTAGAGACTAGGGTTACAGTTCGGGCTGTTTCTCAGGGCTTGCTCTTGTGCTCACGGCGAGGCGGCAGTTTCGCAAAAGCCAACTGAGTCCCTTAGGAAATGAAATCTGCACCTTTCCTCACTGCCATGCATAGGATAGAGTGCCCAGGTTTAACAGTTAACCCCCTATTACAGTAAATCACCTGCTGGAGAATATGCAGAACACTTTTTTAATCATCAAAGGCCAGAAAAGAACACAGTGCCAGGATTTTATGTCATGGGACTTCTCTCCTATTTGTAGCCTCAGCGTTTTGAGATGAACCAATTGAGTAAGATGTTCACAGTCTTTACGCCTGGAAGGTGACATCTTAATGGCTGGAAATGCTAGATTCTTTCATACATTTGTCTTTATATTGGGCTTCACAATATATTTTTCCCTATACTTTGCACGTTATGACTCATCTTTCCAATGGCTCAGTAATCCGAGAACATACACTAACTACGTCACTCTCTGTCTATTTGCATGCACTAAAATAAGCTGTTCCAGCCAACAAAGTAACTTTAACTAATCGATTTCTGAATGCAAGCATTTGCAGTTTTCCAACTGACATCTGGTACTCCTGCATTTGGAACCTTAGTGCGAGACCAATAACCCAACAAGAGAGGGGGCAGTTCTGGATTTAGTTTTAGGAAATGAAGCTGGGCAGGTGGAAGGAGTATCAGTGGGAGAGCACTTTGGTGGTAGTGATCCTAATTCAGTTAGATTTAGCATAGTTATGGAAAAGGACAAAGATAGAACAGGAGTTAAAGTTCTCAATTGGGGAAAGGCCAATTTTACTAAGCTAAGAAGTGATTTAGCGAAAGTGGACTGGAAGCAGCTACTTGAAGGTAAATCAATATCAGAGCAGTGGGAGGCATTCAAGGGGGAGATTCAAGGGGTTCAGAGTAAACATGTTCCCACAAAGAAAAAGGGTGGGACTGCCAAATCTAGAGCCCCCTGGATGTCAAGGAGCATACAGGGTGAGATAAGGCAGAAAAGGAAAGCTTATGTCAGACACCGAGAATTCAATACTACAGAAAGCCGAGAGGAGTATAAAAAGTGCAGGGGTGAAATTAAAAAGGAAATTAGGAAAGCAAAGAGAGGGCATGAAAAAATATTGGCAAGTAAAATCAAGGGAAACCCAAAGATGTTTTATAAATACATTAAGAGCAAGAGGATAACTAAGGAAAGAGTAGGGCCTATTAGAGATCAGAAAGGGAACTGATGTGTGGAGGCAGAAGATGTTGGTATGGTTCTTAATGAATACTTTGCATCTATTTTCATAAAAAAGAGGGACGATGAACAAATTGTAGTTAAGGAGGAATGTGAAATATTGGATGGGATAAACATAGAGAGAGAGGAAGTATTAAGGGGATTAGCATCTTTGAAAGTAGATAAATCACCAGGGCCGGATGAAATGTATCCCAGGCTGTTAAAAGAAGCAAGGGAGGAAATAACGGAGGCTCTGACCATCATTTTCCAATCCTCACTGGATACAGGCTTGGTGCCGGAGGATTGGAGAACTGCTAATGTTATACCATTGTTTAAAAAGGGAGTGAGGGATAGACCGAATAATTACAGGCCAGTCAGTCTAACCTCGGTGGTGGGCAAATTATAGGAATCAATTCTGAGGGACAGGGTAAACCGTCACTTAGAAAGGCACAGATTAATCAAGGACAGTCAGCATGGATTTGTTAAGGGAAGGTCGTGTCTGACTAACTTGATTGAATTTTTTGAGAAGGTAACAAGGAGGGTCGATGACGGTAGTGCATTTGATGTAGTCTACATGGATTTTAGCAAGGCTTTTGACAAGGTCCCACATGGCAGACTGGTCAAAAAAGTTCAAACCCAATGGGATCCAAGGGAAAGTGGCAAGTTGGATCCAAAATCGGCTCAGTGGCAGAAAGAAAAGGGTAATGGTCGATGGGTGTTTTTGTGACTGGAAGGCTGCTTTCAGTGGGGTTCCGCAGGGTTCAGTACTAGCTTTTTGTGATATATATTAATGATTTGGACTTAAATGTAGGGGGCATGATTAAGAAGTTTGCAGATGATACAAAAATTGGCCATGTGGTTGATAGTGAGGAGGAAGGTTGTAGACTGCAGGAAGATATCAATGGACTGGTCAGGTGGGCAGAAAAGTGACAAATGGAATTCAATCCAGAGAAGTGTGAGGTAATGCATTTGGGGAGGGCAAACACTAGTATTAAACACTAGTTAGGCCACAGCTTGAGTACTGCGTGCAGTTCTGGTCACGACATTACAGGAAAGATGTAATTGCATTAGAGAGGATACAGAGGAGATTTACGAGGATGTTGCCAGGACTGGAGAATTTTAGCTATGAGGAAAGATTGGATAGACTGGGGTTGTTTTCTTTGGAGCAGAGGAGGCTGAGGGGAGATTTAATTGAGGTGTACAAAATTATGAGAGGACTAGATAGAGTGGATAGGGAGGACCTATTTCCCTTAGCAGAGAGGTCAATAACCAGGGGGCATATATTTAAAGTAATTGGTAGAAGGATTAGAGGGGAGCTGAGCAAAAAGTTTTTTCACCCACAGGGTGGTAGAGGCAGAAACCCTCAACTCATTTAAAAAGTACCTGGATGTGCACCTGAAGTGCCGTGACATACACGGCTACGGACCAAATGCTGGAAAGTGGGATTAGGCTGAGTGGCTCATTTTCGGCTGGCACGGACACGATGGGCCGAATGGCCTCCTTCTGTGCTGTAAATTTTCTACGATTCTAGGACAGCTTCCATTTTAACTCTAGTTTCTTTAAAAAGCTGTAAAAAATAAACAGAAATTTCCTTATTTGTCACAGCCAGCTGAAAACTGAAAGCTCTGCTATGAATAGTTCTTATTTGCTCCAGTTTTCTTCCTCCCCCTTCACTATTGAAGGTGCTGTCACATACTCGGGTCCAGGGTACTGATATCCCTCCGGTATCTGGCCCTTCTTCATGTGTGAACCTAGGCAATGAATGTAAGCGGGCTATTCAACTGTGGAGAGCATCAGAGCCAAGCCTAATCCTGACCTCAGCTGACATCAATACATAATCACTTTTCAGCAGGATAGTCACTGGATAGCAATCACAAACTGGAAACATGACTGATTCTTTCTTTTTTAAACCTT
Source organism: Heptranchias perlo (assembly GCF_035084215.1). Classification (NCBI taxonomy): domain Eukaryota; kingdom Metazoa; phylum Chordata; class Chondrichthyes; order Hexanchiformes; family Hexanchidae; genus Heptranchias; species Heptranchias perlo. Next base: position 78,864,987 of record NC_090331.1, read on the forward strand.
TTATTTTAAAAGAGTGGAGTTTACACACAAGAGATGTATTAGCAAAAGCCTACAGAGCCCCATGTTGCCACAGCAGCACAAGTCTGGAAACGGAAACCCCTCGCAAAACTAGTTATGAGGAAAGACTGGAGAAACTTGGGCACATCAGCCTTGAAAGGAGGCGACTGAATAGAGATAAATAAACAACCGCAACTTGTATTTATATAGCACCTTTAACATAGTAAAACGTCCCAAGGCGCTTCACAGGAGCGTTATCAAACGAAATTTGACACCGAGCCACATAAGGAGATATTAGGACAGGTGACCAAAAGCTTGGTCAAAGAGGTAGGTTTTAATGGGCATCTTAAAGGAGGAGAGAGAGGTAGAGAGGCAGAGAGGCTAAGGGAGGGAATTCCAGAGCTTAGGGCCTAGGCAGCTGAAGACACAGCTGCCAATGGTGGAGAGATTAAAATCGGGGATATGCAAGAGACCAGAATTGGAGGAGCGCAGAGATCTCGGAGAGTGGTAGGGCTGGAGGAGGTTACAGAGATAGGGAGGGGCAAGGCCACGGAGGGATTTGAAAACAAGGATAAGAATTTTAAAATCGAGGCGTTCCCAGACCGGGAACCAATGTAGGTCAGCGGGCACAGGGGTGATGGGTGAACAGGACTTGGTGCGAGTTAGCAGAGTTTTGAATGAGCTCAAGTATATGGAGGGTGGAAGATGGGAGGCCAGCTGGGAGAGCATTGGAATAGTCAAGTCTAGAGGTAGCAAAGGCATGGATGAGGGTTTCAGCAGCAGATGAGCTGAGGCAGGGGCAGAGATGGGCGATGTTATGGAGGAGGAAGTAGGCGGTCTTATTGATAGAGCGGATATGGTGTCGGAAGCTCATCTCAAGGTCAAGTGGATGCCAAGGTTGCGAACGATCTGGTTCAGCTTCAGACAATGGCCAGGGAGAGGGATGGAGTCAGTGGCTAGGGAACGGAGTTTGTGTTGGGGTCTGAAGACAATGACTTCAGTCTTCCCAATATTTAGTTGGAGGAAATTTTTACTCATCCAACACTGGATGTCGGATAAGTTGTGTGACAAATCAGAGACACTGGATAGTACAGAAAAGGTACATCTAGAATATTACTTCAAATTAAACCTTGAGAGTAGAAAAAGGAGGCTCTGGTTCAAAATAGTGGAAGGCAAATTTTGGACAGATGACAGGAAGTCCTCTTCCCAAACAGAACGATCAATGATTGCAATGGGCTTCTAGGTAGGGCAGTGTGGTTCTGTTTCAGTTTCTCGAGCAGAAACTCTAAGAAGTGAATTGAAGATACTCACTGCTGGTGTTGGAGGAAGGAGCAACTGAATGTTGGCTCTAGCATGTTGTGAGTAGAAGCAAACATCGTTTTCATTGAGCATGTCATTAACTCATGCACAAGTGATGGAATCATGCATAGTAACTTCAGTGACATGGCATGTTGACAAAGAGAGCTCCAAACCTGTGCCTGATAGCTCAATGGGAGTAATAGAGTCTGTGCAAAAGGGAAACAGCCCAAATAGAGTGAAGCATGAATGGGCTGGTGAAGTACACTTAGTGTACAGACAGACATTAAGTTGAGTTGGCAGTATCCTTATTGCTGGATTTTTAAGATGCAATTGTTTGGCCTCTGCCCAGTATGCCATTGTTGATTGTGCTTACAGGGATAGCACTGAAGGTAATGCATCATATTATTTATGGCACTTTCCAACTTTGTCCCTGCCTGCAGTAATTTGATCACTGTCTTTTGCATTTGACTGCATTTGACACTTGAATCACACACTGACAATATATTGACAATATCTTAGTCAGATAAATTCTGCAACACAACAGGCATTGCAAGTTATTGGCATGAAATATTAAACAATTTGTCTTTGGTAATACTAAAAAAGAATCTCTATATGGAAACTCATTTTTGAAATGATTTTTAATGGAGTGAATTTTTTTTTTATTTGGAGTAATCTCTCTTTTTCATTTCCTCTCTTTTCTTTCTTCTCCTCTCTTTTTCTTCTCATGCACTCTCCTTAGTTTCTCTGTGCCATGCACCATCTCCAGCAGAGACAGGATGAGTGTACAGCCTGCTATAAAGCCTCTGTCGATGCTGCCTTGAAATTGACCTCAATTCTTGCATGAAATTGGAATGGGGTTAATGCATCCTTTGTTTTAATAACCTATCATTTTGTATTTTCCCCCGGGGAACTGATCCATAAACCTTTCTGTATTTTTCAAAGATGGCTAGGACATCTAATTTTTTTAAGTTAATGATTAGGTCTTAAGAGGCGTGAGTACTTCTCTCAGTGAAAACCGAGAGCACAGGAAAGAGGTCATGTCCCTATTTTAGATGCTTTTTCCCTCACCTCCTGTGGTTTCATTGTTAGTCAACAGAAGAGGATGTGGGAAGGTGGTCTAAATAATACTCCCATTAATATAGGGCCTTTCACATTTCAAAGTGCTTACATTCAATGGATTATTTTCTGAAGTCCAGTGACTCTGGTTATGTCAGTAATTATTGTTATGAGGTTCTTTACTTCAATAGGACAACCATAATGTGGTATATCAAGCCCTGTAACACCCAGGGAACCCATCAAATAAATTATTTCTGTTTGTTTTGAGGCCCGACCTTAATTGACTACACTTCAAAAGTACTTCATTGGTTGTAAAGCACTTTGGGAAGTACTGTGGTCGTGAAAGGTGCTATATAAATGCAAGTCTTTTTTATTTTTAGTTGAAGAATGCAGTTGGTTTAAGTTGGATAGGAAGGTTATAAAGTTAGGTTCTGAGCACTTGAATAAATATGAGCTGGTAAGAGAGAGCCAACAAGCCATAGCTTTGTTAAGGGTAAGTCATGTCTGACTAATCTAGTTGAATTTTTTGAGGTCAACTTTTCAACATATTTATTAATGATTTGGATGAAGGAATAGAGAGTTGTACATTCAAGTTTGCAGATGACACAAAGTTAAGAGGGACAGTAAATAGTGCAAATGAGATCAGAAAGTTACAAAGGGACATAGACAGATTGAGTGAGCGGGCAAGACTATGGCAGATGGAGTTTAATGTGTGAGGTCATCCACTTTGGATCCACAGAAGACAAATCAGAATATTTTCTAAATGGCGAGAAACTAGGGACTATCGAGGAGCAAAGAGATTTGGGAGTCCAAGTATACAAATCATTTAAAGCCAGTAGACAGGTACAAAAAGCAATCAAAAAGGCTAATGGAATGTTGGCCTTCATCTCAAGGGACACAAAGTGGAGGAAGTTATGCTTCAGTTATATAGAGCCTTGGTCAGATTCCATCTGGAGTACTGCGTTCAGTTTTGGGCAATGCATCTCAGGAATGATATATTGACCTTGGAGGGGATACAGCGCAGTGTCACCAACATGATACCGGGGCTTAGAGGGTTAAATTATGAGGACAGGTTGCATAAACTTGGCTTGTGTTCCCTTGAGTTTAGGATGTGGAGATGCCGGTGATGGACTGGGGTGGACAAATGTAAGGAATCTAACAACACCAGGTTATAGTCCAACAATTTTATTTTAAAATTACAAGCTTTCGGAGATTATCTCCTTCGTCAGGTGACGAAGGAGATAATCTCCGAAAGCTTGTGATTTTAAAATAAAATTGTTGGACTATAACCCGGTGTTGTTAGATTCCTTACATTTGAATTTAGGAGATTGAGGATGATTCAGGTGTTTAAAATGTTGAAAGGATTTGATGGGGTAGATACAGAGAAACTATTTCCTCTGCTGGTGGAATCAAAAACAAGGGGACATAATCTTAAAATTAGAACTAAGTCATTCAGAAGCAAAAGCAGGAAGCACTTTTTCACACGAAGGGCAGTCGAAATCTGGAATACTCTCCCCCAAAAGGCTGTGGATGCTAGGACAATTGGAGCTTTCATAACTGTGATCGATAGACTTTTGTTAGATAAGGGTATCAAGGGGTATGGAGCAAAGGCAGGAAAATGGAGTTGAGGTGCAGATCAGCCCTGGTCTAATTGAATGGCGGAGCAGGCCTGAGGGACTGAATGGCCCACTCCTGTTCCTAGTGTTGCTATTTTGCTAAAGCCCAGCGTTTTGTTTGATTAAGGAGACATTTCCTGAAGTATTATGTTCTTGGAGCCTTACTACCAATTGGTTGTCTCCTTTAACTAATTAAGCGGGTTGGATAGGCTACTTATACTTGATCGGTGCAGGGAATGATTTGCTAGATTGAGCAGCCTTTCCTTATTCCATACTAATGTGAAGCAATGCTCTATTATTTTTGACGTGAGTTTTTATTGAAGTGGTGCTCACAAAATCCCAGCAGGTGGTGCTATAGAAACAGGATACGCCTGTGGGACAAACAAAGTGTTTGTACTGCGGTATAGTAATGATTTAATAGTACTTAATGTGCACAGGAAATATACCCAGGGAATCTGTCTCTTGTGATCATTAAAACCCAATGTAAACTGGTACTGAATAAGGAAGAATGTGTGTTATTGTGCAACTGCTGAAACCCGCAATCCCCTCTAGGCAGCTAACTTAAAGGGACATTGGCTTCATGAGAGAACTTGCAATCAGCCTTCTTGTTTGTAAACTGACACCCAACACAGTGATTATACTCTGTTGAAACATATTTAATCTCTTGCACATCATGCTAAAGTGACAAAAGGTTCCTCTGGGTCTTTTCTCTGCCCCACATAAAAGACTTGCCAAATGGGCTTTTATGAAAACAATGCCCCTTTAAAAAAAAATCAAACATTTCCAAGTACTTATTGTCAGCCATATTGTTTCCTCCAAAATTTATTATTTTAAATTTATATTTTTGAATTTTTCTGCAGCTGAAGGCAAGGGATGTTACTTTTTTCCAATTGGGGCAGCCAGTGTCCGTATTAAAGTACTACCAGGAGAGGTATAGTACAGGATAGATGCAGAGTAAAGCCTTCTCTACCCTCCTTCAGCCTTAACCTCTGAAGAGCACCATCTACTGCACCACTATGAATGTTACCATTCACCAGCCATCCTTACGACCTTTCTGTGTCAGATTGCCAATTGGCACCAAATTATGGATCATCTTATCATCTTGGCCTGCGCCTACCAAGAACTAAGTTGACAGTGAGCCAAATTCTTTTCATATTGGACTCTTACCCACCAGCAGAGAGAGAAGATATTTGTCCTATCGTCTGGGGCTGTATTTGAACTTTCTAGGCCTGTATGTTTGGGCTCAGTAGGATTGGCTAGTTTAAGGTGGTATAGACCAAAATTCATTTTTGAGGCTCTTCACTAATGCTGTATCTGTAGTAAAAGTCACATGTACTAAACCAGGCCATTATTGCATAATGTGATTGGACACAAAACCTCTCTACTTCACTGGACTTTGTAATAATATTTAGTCTGAAATAGGTCTTACATTGGTAATGGTTTCTAGAAATGCTCCACTGGGATTTAACTGATCATTTATGTTTATGTTACATATTTAAACATTACAAGTCATATCTTATAGTGTTGTTCATGAACAATTTTTTAAAAAAGTGGAATTGAGTTCAACTCAGCAGCTGACATCTGTGGTTCCATCATGGGCGTACACTTCCAGCAGAAACTTTATTTTAAAATGTCACTGACTTTAGTAAGCGGCAGTTCAGTCTATTATTCCTCCTTTTGAATTTAATATCTTGAAATCTGTTAGATGCCAGTACAGTATTTTCTCTTTTATAGGAACAGGAGTAGGCCATTCAGCACCTCGATCCTGTTCCGCCATTCAATTAGATCATGGTTGATCTTTACCTCAACTTCATTTTCCCGCCTTTGATCCGTATCCTTTGATACCCCAAACTAATAAAAATCTATTGATCTCAATTTTTTTTTTACCTTTTTCTGGCTGAAAGCGAGCAAGCTGCCTGTCAGCCTCCACCATTGTCACTCCAAGACTACTTACTGGGGCAGTGACCATGGGACTACCTGAAGGTGCAAAAAAGAACAACGAGGCTGATGCCAAATAAACTCTTAGGACAGATTGAAGAAGCTTAAGCTGTGCTGTTTATGTAGAAGATAATTAAGGGTGGGAACATCATCAAGGTGTATAAAGGGCATAGATAATGTAAACAAAAATAACTTGCATTTATATAGCACCTTTAACCTAGTAAAACGTGCCAAGGCGCTTCAAAGGAACATAATCAGACTAAAATTGACTCTGAGCCAAAGAAGGAGACATTATGACAGGTGACCAAAAGCTTGGTCAAAGAGATTAGGTTCTTAGAAGCGTCTTAAAGGTGGAGAGACAGGAGGAGAGATGAAGAAGTTTGGGGAGGGAGTTCCAGAGCTTAAGACGTGGACAACTGAAGGCACGGCCGCCAATGGTGGGGCAAAGGAAGTGGGTGTTGCACAAGAAGCCAGAGTTGGAGGAATGCAGAGTTCTCGGAGGGTTGTAGGACGGGACAATGTTACAGAGATAGGGAGGGGCGAGGCTGTGGAGGGATTTGAAAACAAGGATGAGAATTTTAAATTGGAAGCATTGGTGGACAGGGAGTCAATGTAGGTTAGCGAGCGCACGGGTGATAGGTGAACGGGATTTGGTGCGAGTTAGGAAAGGGGGAGAAGAGTTTTGGATGAGCTAAGTTTATGGAGGGTGAAAGATGGGAGGCCAGCTAGGGGAGCATTGGGATAGTCGAATCTGGAGGTAACAAAAGCATGGATGAGGGTTTCAGCAGGAGATGGTTTGAGGCAGGGGCAGAGATAGGTGATATAATGGAGGTGGAAGTAGACGGTCTTTGTGATGGAGAGGATATGGGGTCAAAAGCTCAGCTCCAGGTCAAATAGGAAGGCAAGGTTGTAAACTTTCTGGTTCAGCCAGAGAAGGATGGAATCGTTAGCTAGGGAAGCCAATATTAGGAAGAATTTCTTTACTCAAACAGTGATAAATGTTTGGAATAAGAAATGAGCTTATATAGGCTGAATGACCATTTCTCATCCTTGAGTTCCATCTTGTCTTCTCTCCCTCCCTCTGAGGGAGTCCCTGTTCTTGCTTGGTGGTCTCCAGAGAAGCATAGCTGAGATCTAGAAATCAGAATGTGAGGATTAGACTCCACCAAGCTACATCCCAGCACTCTCTGCCCCTGTGCGCTGCACCAACACATTATTCTTAATAATTTCTGTGGTTTAATTCCTCTAATTCTAAGTAACACTTTAACTGGGCAAGCAATGAGAAAGGATTGCAAATAAATCTGCTCAGCAAACAGAAATGATTGGCTTGTGTTGTCCCAACTCAAAGTTGCTAATCTCTGGCAGGGTGGCAGTAAAAGCTTTTCAAGTGACCTCAGTGCCTGAGAACTAGGGGAGAGAAAGAAAAGTAGCTGACTTTCTGCTCTTGATTGGTATCCAGTGAAACGGGAAGGGTCCAACAAGATGGCGGTGATCTCCAAGGTGAATGGTCCAGGAACACTTGCTATCTGAGGGCTCACAAGAAGAGTCAATTGGATGAGGAACCAGAAGGCTGCTGTGACTCATGGAACTATATCAACACTTTGAGAGAGGCATGGAGGGGAAACAGGTTGGGGGGTAGGGGAATCGGAGTGGGGGAGGGTAATTTAGATTGAAGTTTGTGCAGGTGAAAAGGTTAACAATTCTCTCTTTGGTTCCACCCAGACGAACACAACAAGTGAATCTGTTGTGCTATTTCTTTGAACACATTGCTGGCTTGTATTGTGTAATCCAAAAACTTTATTTGTTTCTTAGCTGGCATCATTTGGGGAAATAATGATGTACCTGCAGATGACTGTTCTGGCATTGCTGGTTCCCTTATAGCAGGAAGTCCCCTTAACTGTTATTGCTTTCTCAGCAAGTGGCCTCAGCTAGACTTTTCAGCTTTCAAAGTAGAAAGTAAAGAACAAAGGGATGTTGTAAATCTAATAAGTGGGTTATTTTATATAAAGTGGAGCATTATGGGAGATTATATGTTTATTAAAAAAATCAAACTTTAATCAATGGCAAGGGAAGGTAAAAATTATTTTAACCATTTCTCTTTGCCATCTATATCATATTGCGAATTCTCGTAAGTCCTTCCTTATACATAAAACAAAAGTCAGTATTCATGCAGGCAGCAAATAATCAACTATTTCTCCATCCAGAGAAGGAGAGAGAATTGCGTGTAGGTCATTGGAACATACGAACAGGAGTAGGCCGTCCGGCCCCTCGAGTCTGCTATTCAATTAGATCATGGCTAATCTGTATCTTAACTCAATTTATCTGCCTTGATTCCCTATCCTTTAATAACCTTACCTAACAAAAATCTATCAAATTTTCAATTCACACTCAGTCTCAACACCTTTCTGGGGAGAGAGTTCCAGATTTCCACTCCCCTTTGTGTGAAGAAGTGCTTCCTGACATCACCCCTGAACGGCCTAGCTCTAATTTTAAGGTTATGCCCCCTTGTTCTGGACTCCCCCACCAGAGGAAATAGTTTCTCTCTATCGACCCTATCAAATCCTTTAATCATCTTAAACGCCTCAATTAGATCACCCCTTAATCTTCTATATTCAAGGGAATACAAGCCTAGTCTATGCAACCTGTCCTTTTAACCCTCTCTAGTCCATTTCTGATTCGACGGAGTTTACTTTCTGGGATACGTTGTGTTTCAATTGAATGGGAGAATGTAATTGGATGGAAAGGAAGGAAGCAGAACAAACACGTGTCCTGTGAGCCATGGTGACGGTGTTTGCAAGCGACTAATAGTTGCATAATCTAAACTGACAGTTCACTGCTGTACTGAAGGAGCTGACAGTTCAGTGCTGCATTGTGGGAGATGCCATCATTCAAATGGGACTTAATAGGCCCAGCCTGCCTGTTCAGATGGACATTAAAGATCCCAGGTCACTATTCGAAGAAGAGAAAGGGGTTCTCCTGCAGTCCTGACCAACGTTCCTCCCTCAATCAACACCAGCAAAAACAAATTAACTGGCCATTGATCTCATTTGCTGTTTGTGATACCTTGCTGGGTGCATGTTTGCTCACAAAACAACACTGACTATACTTCAAAAGTAATTAATTGGCTGTAAATCACTTTGGGACATTCTGAGGAAGTGAAAGGAACTACATAAATGCAAATCTTTGTGACACAATGGAATTTTTTGATATGCGCTGCACTGCATATTCACTAAATATATATCAGAGAAAAGACTTAGACTATTTTAAAGCGACAAATCCACTTTAATACGATTGATCCTTCAAAAGGTAAAACAGTGAGCCTTTCTAACCCCACTATTTTTAACTGTTAGAACATTATTACGTTATTTTATATATTTCCTCTCCCTTTCTTGATCTTTCTGTTTAATACACATGTCATCAGTGCAGTTAATAATGGGTGTTCTTCTGGAGTTGGGTTAAAGTGTATTGGCACAAACCATAAGGAATTTTATCCTGTATCTAGCCCACACTGGCAGCACTTGATGGGACAATCTACCTGAATGTTAGATGGGAGAGCTTTACTCTGCTTGATGGGGCAGTGTAGTGTAAAGGGAGCTTTACACTGCATCTGGCCCACGTTACAGCTGACCTGTGAGTCACGTGATCTCAGTAGGTTCAGCTGAAGAAGACCCCTTGACCCATTTGATCTCACCTTTTCTAGTGTACCAACCCTGCCCTCTTCCCATCACAGCATCCAGCTGTGTCCTGCCCTCAGTCACTTTTCCAGACAACCTGTTCCAGCTGTTTAGTGCTTGACGCTGACACTGAGTGGAAAAGTGTTTAATTCCCCAATGCAGACATTCCTCACTTTGAGCTTAAAAAAAATCTCGATCTTTGGATAAAGATGTAGACATCCATATTGGGACTGTATATTCTGAGCTGGTTCTCCATCTTCAGTTATCTAGATTGTCACTCTAAGTTAGGACTCCTTCACGCTGTGATCATGTTTTGTTTCTTGTGGTCACAACACCTGTAATAAAAATTGCCAAAGCTACACAGGACTCTGAGCTGATCAGCAGCTGAATTGAATCAGGTAAAAATTTAGTAAACATCTAAACTTGAATGATCTTTTTTTTTATTTATTCGTTCATGGGATGTGGGCGTCGCTGACAAGGCCAGCATTTATTGCCCATCCCTAATTGCCCTTGAGAAGGTGGTGGTGAGCCGCCTTCTTGAACCGCTGCAGTCCGTGTGGTGAAGGTTCTCCCACAGTGCTGTTAGGAAGGGAGTTCCAGGATTTTGACCCAGCGACGATGAAGGAACGGCGATATATTTCCAAATTGGGATGGTGTGTGACTTGGAGGGGAACGTGCAGGTGGTGTTGTTCCAATGTGCCTGCTGCCCTTGTCCTGCTAGGTGGTAGAGGTCGCGGGTTTGGGAGGTGCTGTCGAAGAAGCCTTGGTGAGTTGCTGCAGTGCATCCTGTGGATGGTACACACTGCAGCCATGGTGCGCCGGTGGTGAAGGGAGTGAATGTTTAGGGTGGTGGATGGGGTGCCAATCAAGTGGGCTGCTTTGTTCTGGATGGTGTCGAGCTTCTTGAGTGTTGTTGGAGCAGCACTCATTCAGGCAAGTGGAGAGTATTCCATCACACTCCTGTCTTGTGCCTTGTAGATGGTGGAAAGGCTTTGGGGAGTCAGGAGATGAGTCACTCGCCGCAGAATACCCAGCCTCTGACCTGCTCTTGTAACCACAGTATTTATGTAGCTGGTCCAGTTAAGTTTCTGGTCAAATTATCTTGAAAGTCCATTCCTATTTTTTCACAATCATTACTACTTACCGTCTATTTATATGCAATAACTAAAACTGTGGCAGTAGTGTTAAAAGCCTATGGGAGCCAAGTTAAGTGGGTGAATGGAGAAATACTCCTTCATTGCCCTTGGGGGTGGGGGGGTTGGTAATATATTATAGGCTTTGGCAGTTGCAAGGAGTCGTATAATTGCACAGCTGGAGATTAATGGCAGGGGAAGCCTGTACACAAACATCAATAACCAAATGTACTGTAAATTCCACAAGCCTCGTTTGGCCTAAAGAAAAATAGCTGCGTGGGTTATTTATCCTGGAGAGCCTCTCTTGGCAGGCCTTTCCCCACATCGCACCAAGTACATCAAAGAGAGAGGAGAAATTAACAAGAGCTTGGGGGCAGGGAGGGAGGGCTTCCAGGCCCCTTTAAAATTGTTTGCCGAAAAATATAATGAGCGTTTCTGTACTTTTAATTATGAGCACTCAGAGAGCACAACTTCTTGTTGGCTTTAATTACTTGTTCTGAATGTGTAATTACATTTTTTAAAATTTAAAACGTAACTACACAGTCCAAATATATAGCTAAAGTTCAGCAGTTGGCTGAATATCTAAAAAAAAGACTTGCATTTATACAATTCTCTCAGAGAAATCTCAAGTGCTTCATACACAATTTTTTAAGTGTAGTGACTATTGTTATGTAAGCAAAACGCTGCAAGATCCCACAACAGCAATGAGGATGTTGACTTGTTTTGGTGGTGCTGTTGGTTGAGGGAGGGATATTGTTCAGGACATTGGGAGAACTCCCTGCTCCTCTTTGAATAGCACCATGGGATTGTTTGTATGTATGTCAGTCATAGATAACTATAGATGAGAGCAAGTTAAACAGATTAAACCATTGCAACTGAATGAATTGCCATTTAATCAACAGCATGGAGCCCCTCACAATATGTAATGTTTCATCCACTCTCCCTGGTTCTTGCTCAACCAGCTGACACAACCAGCAAACATTTTTAAAAGCCAGATGTTTCTGAACAGGAATGCTGTGTTATGTAGTCCTGGGAGGGGAGGTACATTACAATTCCTCCAGAGGTGGACACAAGGGCTCTAGAACAATCAGGACAGGTTGTCCATGATTTCTGTTCTTCTTGAGGGGGGCTCAGTTCCAAATGAACTGATATCAGGAATTGATAGGCTACTGGAAGTATTGCTTTGTTGTGATTGTAGTTAATCTGGTGACCAGATGGTGTAGCTGTTGGAGATGATTGAAGTGTTTACAGTACTTCTAAGTGGTAACTAACTATCTCTTTGAATCTTGGTCAATTCTTCAGACTGTATTGATTGGTTATCGCTGATGAAGGCTCTTCACCCTCAACACTTATCAGATTTTCTTCTTCGTTCCACATGCTGGGGAAACCATGCACTGACTATGCAGATGGAAAGGGTCATTTTCTGACTTTGAACTGCTGGCAGGGAGCTTTTCCTGCACCAGTATCATGTATTGGATAATCAGGCATATGATGCGCGTGCATTTTTGAGGTCAGAAAAGTGTTCACAGCAGGTGACCAAATTTCTGTTCTGTGCTCCGGGTGAGTGAGGCTTCCTGTCAAAAGTGTGAAGTCGGAAAACTTCCTCTGAAATATCATGTCGATGTTGTAAATGGGTGGGTGTTGCACATGGCCTTCCTCTGCTGCGTTGGATGAAGCCCAAGGACCTGTGCTGTTGCATGGCTTGTTTTTCTTCAGTTATTGATTCCCTATGATGCAAGGACCCGAGGCAAACTGGTGACTAAGCAGGAAAGAAGCCCAGGCCACAGGTTAAGGGTCATTCCACCAGTTCCACAGTTGATTCCTCAATCAGGTTCTAATTAATAGCAGATGCAAGGCTGGCACATGGAGCAATACTCATACACTCACTATGTATTACAGTCCAGATTTAACTACAGCATTTAACAGTACCTTTTTCCTGTTGTATCCTGACAGCTATTGTTAAGGTTCCTTCGCAGGGGCCTCCTCCACCTCCTCAGTTTGTACTATATTTGTTATGCTCCTTTGTTTGAGTGCAGGATGCATAATGAAGAAAAAAGCTAAAAGACCTTCCCGTCAAGGTTGTCTTCATTTTTCAAATGAGCTGCGTTTGCCACAAACCACAATCCCACCCATTCGCCTCTGCAGGCCCGAAGGATTATAGTTTTGCGGAGGAGTTAATATTAATTGTTTAGTTAGCTTCAAATCAGAAACGATTGATGTTGCTGTTTTATATAACACAGAGTAGGAGAACATTTGCAACCTATCTCTTAGGTTATGATGACATTTTCATAGAGAGGATGTTCCACTTTTAGCAGAGTCCAAAACTAGGGGCCATAAATACAAGATAATCACTTATAAATCCAATAAGGAATTCAGGAGAAACTTCTTTACTCAGAGAGTGGGTAGAATGTGGAACTTGCTACCACATGGAGTGATTAGCATGCATTTAAGGTGGAAGCTGGATAAGTACATGAGGGAGAAAGGAATAGATGGATATGTTGTTACGGTGAGAGGAGGCTCGTGTGGAGCATAAACACCGGCATAGACCAGCTGGGCTAATACCACCCCCCCCCACCGCCCACCCAAAGAATATACAGATAGCACAGGTCCAGGACCCCTCTGAGGAACTCTTCATAAGAAGAGAGCTCTTTACTGTAGAGGCAAAATGGCGTCTCTGTGACTTTCTGCATGAAGACCTACAGCCATGTACACCTGCCCACACTGTTTTCTCTGTAGCCATGAGGGTGACCACCGCCCTCAACTTTCATGGAACAGGCTCATTTCAGCCAACTACGTGCGATCTCTGCCATATCAGCCAGACTGAGGCACGGGCATCCGTTCTTCAGGTCACTCACTCCCTTTACACGTGAGCTGGTGAATTCATCACCTTTGGCACAGCAGAAAAGCAGCAACAACAACAACAACTTGCATTTATATAGTGCCTTTTGACGTAGTAAAACGTCGGAAGGTGCTTCACAGGAGCATTATCAAACAAAAATTGACATTAAGCCACATGAGGAGATATTAGGACAGGTGAACAAAAGCTTGGTCAAAGAGGTAGGTTTTAAGGAGCACCTTAAAGGAGGAGAGAGAGGTAGAGAGGCGGAGAGGTTTAGGGTTGGAATTCCAGAGCTTAGGGCCTAGGCAGCTGAAGGCACGGCCACCACTGCTGCCAGTTGCCGCACATCCTCTGAGACTGACCTCGTAGCTTGCACGCAGGTTCCTCAAGCATCTTTCTTTTCAGACGAGGACCCGTGAGATCTGGGTCTGATGTCTCCGAAGCCATTGGCGGACCTCTGCTCGGTCTCTGCTGGGAAGGTGACACGTCCTCACCCAAACTCTAAAATATGGTTTGGCGAGTGCCTCTGCCACGTGAACGGAATAATTCAGCCCCTTAATGATTAAAGTGAATAATAAAATTGCGATTTGGCACAAGCAGACCTGTTGCTGCCTCTTGCGCTCCCCCTGCGGCAGTCAGTGCCAACTAATTCTGTTGGCATAGCCAGCACTCCTTCACAGTGGCTCTATCTGACACAGTAAGGCTGATAGATCTCGAGAACTTTGGATTGAGCTAAGAGTACTGGCAGATCAAGCATGGTTGACATACCTTCACCAATCCCAACACTTTAGTAGCAACTTTGGTAAATGTGAACTTAAAATTCACGTTAAAAGTGTCAAACTCTACACAGGAAGAAATGTTGGTAACGTTTCCCAGATCTTAAGGAATTATTCTTTTTTTCTTGGTTAATGATAAAAATAATATAATGGAGCTTTCGAGAATACTAGCAATATATCTCTCTTTGAAACTGCTCTTGTGCTCTTGCACATGAATGCCTCCAAATCCGTTGATTAACTGGGTTTTTCTGATGCTTAGTGACGTTTTAATAGCCCCTCAGCACACAGCTCATAAGTTGTTTCAGAGCTAATATGTTTTTATAATAGATTTTGGCAGCGTACATGAGCAAAACAAAAGTCGTGGATTTTGCCTTTGAGAAATTAACTGGATACAGTAGAAAATCGCTAAAACAATTTTTTTTTAAAAACTCTCCCACTGCACTAAAGTCTTTCTTCAGTCCTGACTGAAATTTCCTTAAAGTCAAAGTAACATAAGGAGACAAGCCCAAACGCTTTACAGTATTCTAGTCTAGTCTGTTGTGGATTTGCCCATCCCACTCAACTCGATCTTCTAAGAGAAGCAACCGCCCACTGTTAAACCTCCAAGAAACTAAAGCTGCTTCGAACTTAAATTGGCCTTTTGGTAACAATTAAAATTCCTGACATATTTAGCTGCTTAAAACGATGGTAGACCCAGATCTGGAACATAGACATTGATTTATCAGAATCAAGAACTCCTTTTTTTAGCATTCACTGTGAAGTGTATTAAAAGTGGTTGCTGGGTTCAGAGCAAGTGGAGAGAGCCATTCACCTTGATTAGAGCTGATGGCAGTAAAGGTTACTGCTGGAGTACTTCCAGACCGTAGTATAGGGCAAGCCAGAATGCATGTGGACAGATAACATTATGGAGGCGTTACAGTGACAAACAGAAGAGGGTTTGTTCCTGTTCCCTTTGTCCAATGGAACTCTATTGATATGATAATGTCAGGAGAAGGAGATTACTCTCTAAATTCATCATTTAGCTCATTACATAACATGGGCGGGATGCTCTTGGTGATCTCATCCTGATGTGAATCTTATAGTTCACCGTCCTGAGTGGAAGTTTCACGTAGAGGTAATTCAGACATTTTCAAGATGGCGCTGGGTTAGGACACTCACCACTAAGCTTCTGAAGTAGCTCTCGTATCTGTTGCAATCTGCCACAAACCCATCCCTGAAACTAGCTCTTTCCCTCCCCAGTCACAACTGCTTAGCTTAGTATTTGCCCGTGTCCAATTATAGTATACTTGCCACTCTACTTACCATTTAATCTGGCTCCATTTCCTCCCAACATCACTTGGTCTTATGGAACTTCACTCTAGTGAATGTTCTAAAATCCAGACCTGAGGTGCCCCTGGATTTGACTTGAAACTGGATTTCCATCATACATTCAGCAATATCCCGGTACCAAAACCCGACTAGATCTGTGAATCTCATTGCCACAAACTTCACAGCAATTCACAGGCACTACAGAAAATCTAAGGCAGCATACTGGGGTGGAGACCTGACGTAAAGGGTCTCCACCCATCTTTCCTCTTCCTTGTACCTCGGCAACATTGTGTGTTCAAGCTGCTGTCTGGGACTTGAACACGTAATCCAGGCTGCCACTTCAATTCAGTACTAGGGACGCGATCAAATTTCCAGGCCATTGTGTCTTAGCTAACTTGTAGTACACTTTGTTAATGACAGAGGCTAATGGAAACCCTAGAGATTTTGTTTTCCTACAGAACTATTTGGCAGATTATGCGCTCTAGTATCAAAGAACAAAATAGCTCTAAACTCTAGGACCATCATGTACTGGCAGTAAAATTCAAAATGGATTTGGTGTCGTGCTCAAGAAAAATAAAATGACTTGTTAGGTAATATGCATGAAACTAGTGCCAACCTTTTAAGGTCCTAATGGTTGCTTCAGTGATGCTGTCATAAATCAGGGGGAAAACTCTCCAGTGGTTGGAGTCATACCTAGCGCAAAGGAAGATGGTTATGGTTGTTGGAGGTCAATCATCTCAGCCCCAGGACATTGCTGCAGGAGTTCCTCAAGGCAGTGTCCTAGGCCCAACCATCTTCAGCTACTTCATCAATGACCTTCCCTTCATCATAAGGTCAGAAATGGGGATGTTTGCTGATGATTGCACAGTGTTCAGTTCCACTCGCAACCCCTCAGATGATGAAGCAGTCTGTGTCCGCATGCAGCAAGACCTGGACAACATCCAGGCTTGGGCTCATAAGTGGCAAGTAACATTCGCGCCAGACAAGTGCCAGGCAATGACCATCTCCAACAATAGAGAGTCTAACCACCTCCCCTTGACATTCAACGGCATTACCATCGCCGAATCCCCCACCATCAACATCCTGGGGGTCACCATTGACCAGAAACTTAACTGGACTAGCTACATAAATACTGTAGCTACAAGAGCAGGTCAGAGGCTGGGTATTCTGCGGCCAGTGACTCACCTCCTGACTCCCTAAAGCCTTTCCACCATCTACAAGGCACAAGTCAGGAGTGCGATGGAATGCTCTCCACTTGCCTGAATGAGTGCAGCTCCAACAACACTCAAGGAGCTCGACACCATCCAGGTCAAAGCAGCTTGATTGGCACCCCATCCACCACCCTAAACATTCACTCCCTTCACCACCAGCGTAACCTGGCTGCAGTGTGTACCATCCACAGGATGCACTGTAGCAACTCGCCAAAGCTTCTTTGAGAGCACCTCCCAAACCCGCGTCGTCTACCAGCTAGAAGGACAAGGGCAGTAGGCACATGGGAACAACACCACCTACACGTTCCCCTCCAAGTCACACACCATCCCGACTTGGAAATATATCGCCGTTCCTTCTTCGTCACTGGGTCAAAATCCTGGAACTCCCTTCCTAACAGCACTGTGGGAGAACCTTCACCACACGGACTGCAGCGGTTCAAGAAGGTGGCTCACCACCACCTTGTCAAGGGTAATTAGGGATGAGCAGTAAATGCTGGCCTCGACAGTGACGCCCACATCCCATGAATGAATAAAAAAAAACTTGACTGGTTGAACTTTACAAAGACTTGAAGAAATTGCACTGGATATTAACGGGGAAATTTCCCACAGCCAAATATATCCTCCTGCACCTTTTATATTGAGTAACTGATGGTTAAACAAGGGGAAGAGTTCCAGGTAATGACATCGTTAGGGAGAGAACTCCATGCTGTCCTTTTGGATTGTTACATAATGTTAAGGTGTTGCTGCAGCAGCTCTTGGCACATTACAACCTGAGATACTATAACATAGATGAATGTCTCCTCTGAATTTCTTTTCCCTCCTATCCTCACTCTGCACAGCAATACTACCATGGATACCCATGGCTCTGCCCTCAGCTTTGGCATCACATGTGCCCTCGCCACTTTTGAGGTCACTGTCAGTGACAAAGCCATTTCTAACTAGTTCCTCAGTTCTTAGCCCAGCCCTGATCTCACCACACTCTATAGCTTCTTCCTTATCTCCACCCTAGACTTCACCAGACTCATTTCTTCCATGAGACACATCAGCTGCTCCTTTGACTGCCTCCTGAATCAGTCCCTGATGACTCAACTGTCCATCCTTGGCCCCGTGCTTCCCAGCATCGTAAACTGCTCCCTCTCCTCAGGCATTGCTTCCGGCTTCTCCACACAACTGAGATAAAGTCACCAATACAATTCTGTTTGACTGTGATCATAATGCTTTTGCATCCTTGTTCTCTTCGACATCTCTGCGGCTTTCGATATGGCCAACCATAACATCCTCCTCCACTTCCTGTCCTCCGTGGCACTGCCATTTCATTGTCCAAACCTATCGGTCCCAACTTACCCAGCACATCTTCTCCAGTGGTTTCTTCTCCCTTATCTGCACTAACTCCTCTGGTGTACCCCAAGGTTCCAACCTTAGAGCTCACCTGCTCCTCATTTATATGATCCCTCTTGGCAACGCTATCTGCAAGCATAGCGTTAACTTTAATATATTTGCTGATAGCACCCAGTTCTCTCTTTCCATTACCACCTTTGTTTCACTGCTGCTGCCATGGCATTTCACTGTCTGTCCGACACAAACATATGGATGAGGCAGATTTTTTTGCAGCTCATCAATGGCAAGACCAAAGCTACGCTGTTCAGCCTCTTCCAGAAACTATGTGCCCTAGCTCCCAAACCCAACCCCCTTCCCAGATGCCTGTTCAATCTCAAGCTCAACCACACGGTGTGCAATCTCAGTGTCACACTTGATTTGAGCTAGATTTCAATCCCCACATCCAATCCAACACCAAGACTGCCTTATTCTAGCTCCGAAACATCACTCGTCTCTCCCTTTCCTTCACTCCATTGCCTCTGAAGCTTGTCCACAACTTTGTCACCTCCAAACTTGACTTTTCCAAAGCTCTGCTGACTGGCCTCCTGAGCTCCATCTATAGAAATTCCAACCCATCCAGAACTACACTGCCCACATCCTGCCTCACAAAATCCTGCTCACCGATCATCCCGTTCTTGTCAACCTCCCTGGCTTTCTATTCTTCAGTGCATCAATTTCAAAATCTTTATCCATGTCTCCAAAACAATGGATGACTTCGCCCTTCCCAACCCTTTGCAACTTTTTCCAACCCTACCTGCACTGCACCTTCCAATTCTGGTCTACTGCGTGTTTCCCCCTCCCTCCACTCTCTATCAGTGGCAGAGCCTTCATCCACCTTGACCCCACAATCCAATTCTAAACCCCTCACACTGCTACATCTCTCCCCTCTTTCAAAAGTCTCTGTAAAATCTCCAGTTCTGACGAAGGGTCCATACACGAACATTAACTCATCTGTTCTCTCCAGGTCTTTCCAGCATCTTCCGTTTTTGGCTCTTTGTAAAATCTACCTCTTCAACTATACTTATGCTCACCACCCTGAATCTCTCTCTCTTCCTCCTACTCTGGTCTGACAACCAACTGTGAAGAGCCTTGAGCCATTTTCCATGCTATAGGCACTACATAAAAGTAACAGTGTTTTTTTTCCAGGTTTATTTTGACTGTTAGGGCTTCCATATCCATAGGAATTCCCATATTTTACAGAAGAATTCTGTGTGTGGCAAAATAAGTAAATCTGGTAATCTAAGAGAAAAGTTAGATTGCAGGAAGGTGTCTGATTAACAGGTTGCAACTGGAACAATAAAGGGTGTGTGAAATAGAACAGGCAGAATATAAACATCTTTTTTTGGTCAGCTGGATATCTGACACATGCTGAACCCATTACCATCTTTGAGTCACCAAATCAAGCTACTAAAAAATGTACTCCTGTCAAGTTGCTCTTTGCCTGATATGGAGTGCACACTCGCTGCCCACAACGACAAACCCTAAGTCCTGAGAGCTTGGGTGCAGGTTGGCAGAGCCAAAGCTTAGGAACCTGCAAATGTGCAGAGGGTTACACTGGAGTTTAACCAGCTAAAGCCATGCAACCTACCAGTACAGATCCTTGGTAATCTACCCGCTGTTTGTCCAGCCAGAATTACAGCATGGGCCCAAAAAGTAATCTGGAGATAATTGGGAAGAACCCCAACCTCCACTGAGGGGTCCAGACTCCGGGGGGTAGAAATTGGTATGCGTTGCATCTGTTTTTCGGGTGTAAAATGAGTGCAAATGAGGAGTGGGACGGCCTGCGCCCAATCTGCGCAGGTATTGGTCTCATTGCTGAATTTGTGGGACCCGTTTGTCAGGTGTCCCAGGTGGACGCGTAAAATAGGTGTTGAATATGTAAATTAGGGGCCTACCGCTAGTTAAAGGACACCTTTTGATAATTCGTCAATGATGAGGGATGCAGGCGGTGGGTGCAGGCGCTGGGCCTGCCCCACAGGATTCTTCAGGGGCTCTCACGGCTGCCAACAAGGGGTTAGTGATAAAAGAAAATTCAAAAATATTCCTTCCTGAGGAAGCCAGGAGGACCAGTGCTCTTCCCGTCTCTAGAGCAGTCCCAAAGACCCCTGCCGGCCACCGCTCGGTCCCCTCCCGATCGCCTCCCCCTCTCTCCCAGGCCCTTCCTGAGGGCCGCTGCCTGCGAGCTGCCAGGGACACGTATCAGTTCGCCAGTCTAATTTAAATGAGCCCCAAGGCCCAATTTTTATTGGGCATCAGGGATCGCTCCCAACGCCCAATTACCACCTTCCATTAGTGAGCCAGACTGGCTGCTTAATCATTAACAGTGTGTGAGGAGCACTGCCTGGTTGATGTATTGGATTGCTGAGTCTGCCACAGAGGATTGCACGGAGATGGTAAATGGGTCAACACTTCCATTAAAATAGCAGTCAAAGGTATCTCACATGCATGTATTAAACTTACGCGCACTAACATTATATGGTAAGTTAGAAAGAAAGACGTGCATTTCTATAGCGCCTTTCACAATCTCAGGACGTCCCAAAGTGCTTTACAGCCAATTAAGTATTTTTGAAGAGTAGTCACTGTTGTAATGTAGGAGACGCAGCAGCCAATTTGCGCACAGCAAGGTCCCACAGACAGCAATGAGATAATGACCAGATAATCTGTTTCAGTGATGTTGGATGAGGGATAAATATTGGCCAGGACACCGGGGAGAACTCCCCTGCTCTTCTTCGAAATAGTGCCTTGGGATCTTTAACGTCCACCTGAGAGGGCAAATGGGGCCTTGGTTTAACGTCTCATCCCTCATCAAGATGTAAGTATGTAACTAGTCACAGTTAGGTTACCGGGGTGAAGGGTGGTTACCGGGGTGAAGGGTGGTTACGGGGTTGGAGTGTAAGGTGAAGTCTATATATAGATATATCTGAACCAGCAATTTGGCTCAGATCAGGTGGGGAAAGTGGAAAGTGATGTAAGTTTGTTTAATCAGGGTGATTAATTACTGAATAAGGGACAGAGAGATGATTAAGGCACAAGGGAATGAAATTTTTCTAATAAATTTAGAGGAAAATGTGACTTTTGAACTTCCAGTTCCTGAGAATGCAATTTCATTAGCATATTGTTAATTACTGAGATACACAGGAATTCTCCTGTTATTCATTGAGGAATTTCACCCTGAACGTGACCATAAGGAATCCATACACTTACCTCGAGAGTACTAAGATAATGAGCATGTCTTATATAATAGGGGGACAGCTGCCGTGGTGAAAAATTTGAGGAGCTTCAAGATTGTTCATCAGTGATTTCACAAGATGGGGGGTAGCGTATCATTTATGTATTTGTGATCTGGAATTTATTTTTATTGTGACAAAAGTGCTATATTAGTATTCATGCTAAACTGTGCCTTCTTTCATATGGAGTACCCAACTTCTGATATTATTGAGGTGGATTGCAAGGCACTTACTTGTTCATTAAATGTTATTAGAAAAATGATTCTCTTTAAAGAAATTTGTATTACCGATGGCAGATACTGTTGATTTCCATGTTCGAGTTACTATGTATATGAAAGCATGAAGCAGGATTGTGAATCCTTTCATTATGGAAGAGAACCAGAGAAAGAGAGAGGATGACCAGGACTGAGAATGTCTCGCCAGTGAGAGAACGAGAATGTTGAGACAGAGAAAGATCATGGTCATTTTAATTTTGCCCTAACCCACCCGGTGGGAGCAGGACAGGTTCGGGTCAAATGCCTATTTTACACCCCGAGGCGAGTTGTAAAATGGGCGTCCGCTCCATGCCCGCCGGGCAGGTTAGGTTAAAATTACTTCCACAATGAAGAAAGAACGAAAGAGAAGGCAGAGAGAGTAAGAGAACAGTTTAATGAAGATGGTTCCTGCAATTGCATTTTTATGAAAGCTTAATGCTTTGAAACTTGAGCAGCATTTCTGCATCAATATAATAGTAATTTAACAGTACCAAATTAGTTGAGGTAATACTGTAACAAGGGAGTGTACTCCGATGTGCACTAAAACCGTTCACAGATGGTTAGGGTGGTCTCAAAAGGTTCACTATTCTCCTGCAAACTTGCAGTGTTGAATACAAATGTTGATGCCTTACTTCCCTCACCCCAAAAAGTAGGTAGAATAAAACTAATGAATAACTGCCCTGATTGATCAGTTGGTAAGTGCAATGCCCAGTTTGGAACTGACCCATTCAGGTTAGGAAAGTCCCAGGATCAATTCCTGGCCTATTCTGAGTTAGTTGATCTCAGTGGTAGTGGCACTGCAATGAGGATCTGGGTCCCTGAGCTAGGGAAGAGGAAATCCCAGCCAGCATTCCTGCTCCTGATTACTATCCAGTGACTCCTGCTGGAAAGTGCACACATGTGGATGAAGACAGGATCATGCTTGGCTGTGGTGTCCTTTAATAGTCGAATAGCCCAGTGCCACTCTCTTCCTGGGCTCACAGGTGTACAATGGCCATTTGGGTGAGGTGCTGGTGGGCATGTGGGACCATACTCCCAGCAAGAGTCAGCCTGCAGAAGAGGAGGGAAATTAAACATTTTCTGTGGAGAGTGAAAATTGCCTGATGGTCAAAACATGTAGCAAGAGGTTGATATGTCATGACGTATGTCCATGGTTATACCACCGTCCATTTGAATAGACTGGGGGTGCACGATTTTGTGATACGTGCTCCTGGTACACAGAAGCAGAACATTTCTCCTGCAGTTAGAAGATGCCTTTGTGAATGATGGGTATCACATTCTTTTTAACATGGAGAAGTGACTTTCACAATTTGTTTTTGCTGTGAAGATATATCTCAATATTTTCACAAACTATCCTCAAAGGAATTGGGATCAGAACCACCAACCATTGAAATGTAACACTGCATGCTGGTGAATAGGAGTGAGATGTTGCCTGGCAGTCCCTACTGGGACTGTTAACTGTTTGGATCATTCTGCCCTCCCCATGTGATACAATTGCTTTGAACTAATGCAGCATACCATTGCAGCGTGTCAGTTGATTGGCTATACCAGTGTGAGATTTCTGATTGCAAGTATCACGTCAAAAACACAAACATGGTTTAAAAACAACAAGCTTCACCTGTCACAGGGCCTGCAGGTGTTGGCCAAGCAGCACTAATATTGTCTCCTTCTCTCCTCTCTTGCATCCTCTTTTTCCCTTATGTATTTCTATCTTTCTGCTTCTTCTTTCTTACTTCTTTTCTCTCTCCTCACAGCCTTCGTGGTTGTGGAATTTGTGAATGTTTTCTCTGGGGCCTTCTGGGTTTCCATAGCAACGTTGAAAACCCTGGGGTGACATATCAGATATTTTCTTCCCCTTCTTCCTGTGGAGAAATACGATGGCTTCACTCAATACCTTCCCCGGATGGCCAACCAAAGTGAGGAAACCAGGTGGTGTGAGCTCACATCTTCCCAACCTGTGGCACATCACATTAGCACACCAGTGCTCCACACTACCAGAGAGAGCCATTTTTTCCATTGACAAATTCTTCTTACTCTATAAGAACTAATGATTCACATGGTATGAACAAGCAATTGGCTTGCTGGTAGTTAGAAAGAAAACTCCTCCATTGTTTTATGTGGCCTACGGTTGGGGAGCCTTAATGTTTTTGAGCAGCCAATCAGAATCCTAGATTAGATTCCATAGCAATATAAATTATCATTTTATTACCAGTGTTCCAGCACAAACGTCATTGTTGTTGAGGGAAAATTTGCAGTTAGATCGCGCTGTGTGTCTAAATTAACAATGGTAAGTTAATGATCTAATTAGATGTCAGATAAAGACTAAAACTACTTAATGTTGGGTAGTCAATATTTGGACAGTTACATGGGTAAGATGGGTATAGAGGGATATGGGCCAAGTGCAGGCAATTGGGACTAGCTTAGTGGTATAAACTGGGCGACATGGACATGTTGGGCCGAAGGGCCTGTTTCCATGTTGTAACTTCTATGATTCTATGATTCTATGAATATATGATTTTAAAAGAAGGTTGATGCATTATTGTTCTGACACCAAATGTCACAAGCACTATCTTATTTAGTAAACACCAGCAAATCTCCCATGGCTCTGTTAACGGAGGATACTCTGAGGTATGACAGCTAGAGGATGACAGGAAGTAAGTTCGATGGTTACAGGAAGTACCTGCAATACACAGGATTTTTAATATATTGTAGATTGCCTGTGGTGTTCCATATGGAGCATCGAGACCACGTTTAGTCTCCAGGTGAAGTGGGGTTAGAGGGTGGGAACAATTAGACCAAAGATGTAATTCAGCCACCATTTTAAAGTCATGCATTCTGTCCTTCCTTTTAAATAATACTTTGGTTTTATATTATATATAGTTAAAAAGCAAAGCTTACGACAATTTGGGATGATGTGGAGATGCTGGTGATGGACTGGGGTGGACAAATGTAAGGACTTGCACAACACCAGGTTATAGTCCAACAGTTTTATTTTAAATCACAAGCTTTCGGAGCTTTCCTCCTTCGTCAGGTGTGAAGCTCCGTTTATTTTAAATTCTCAGTTTTATTTTAAATCACAAGCTCCGAAAGCTTGTGATTTAAAATAAAACTGTTGGACTATAACCTGGTGTTGTGCAAGCCCTTACAATTTGGGAAGCAGGGGTGGAATTTCCCCAGGGGGTTCGCCCGATCTCCTGCCGTAACTTTGGACAGAAACCCAGGATAAGCATCGTAAGCAGCCATTTACGTTGCCTCTCCGTGGTGCCTGCTGAAGTTACGGTAGGAGATCAGGATAACCTCCGTGAAATGCCAGGAGAGAGAGTTAGTTGAAGCATAGGGGTTTCTCTGCAGTACAGGCCGAGAAGCTGGGAGATGCCAAGCTGAGGCACTACAGCACCACCACTGACAGGAGGAAGGCAGGGTTAGAGGGTTGCAGGGCTGGAGATGGTTATACAGATAGGGAGGGATGAGGTCATGAAGAGAATTAAACACGAGGATGAGAATTTTAAATTTGAGGAGTTGGCGGTGAGCTGAAGTTTATGGAGGGAGGAGGATGAGAGGTCGGCCAGGGGAGCATTGGAATAGTCAATTCTGCAGATGAACAAGGCATAGTTGAAGGTTTCAGCAGCAGATGGGATGAAGCAGGGGTGGAGACGAGCAATATTTTACGAGATGGAAGTAGACGGTCTTTGTGATGGAGAGGATATGGAGTCGGAAGCAACCGGTGTGCTGAAATCCCAGAAGTTACACTTGTAATAGTGAGTAAGTGAGAATGATATAAATGAAGATTACTCATGCCAGCTGGTGGAGGTGACTAACTTTGGAGCCTGTAGCCTGAAGAATCTTTTAAGAGAGATTACAGAACAGATTTTAAAACAGTTTTTTTTGTCTCGAATCAGGACAGAGTTGGAATTACTTCTAACAGATTGAGGTCCTGGATATTTTTGTCCCCATTCACAGCAAAAGGCTCTGAGTATGGGATTATCCAGAGGCATTCCCTTGTTTGCAATTTTAATGGAGGAGGAGAAGCAGTGAAGGATGGAGCAAAGGTGAGTGAGGCAGCATTTGAGGAGGATATGGCCTACAAGATACCCCGGAGAATTTATAGGCCATGGAGAACCTATGAAGATCTCGGTGAGGAGCCCTGGGTGCAAACTGTGCTTCAGCAGAGAGGTGGTAGGGGACCTGTGTCTGTTACTGCACGAAGACCAATGGCGAAGATTATCTGACCAGACTGCTCTGCCTGTACCTGTGAAGATGACGACCATGCTCAATTTTTGTGCAATAGGCTTATTTCAAACAGACATGGGGAGCCTGCACAATATAAGCCATGGCTCAGTTGGTAGCACTCTCACCTCTGGGTCAGAGGACTGTGCCTTCCAGCCTCACTCCAGAGACTTGAGCACATTGACGTTTCAGTGTTGTGCTGCAGGAGTGCTGCACTGTCGGAGTATCCATCCTTTGGATGAGAAGTTGGGTCTGGACATGGATATGCAGGGTGCTGATTAATACATCCCCTACAGGACACCATAGCTGCAATCTGTGCCTCCGTGGTCTTCTGAGGTGGGAGAGTCCTGTGAAGTTGCCACAAGCTCCATTGATGCCTGCAACAAAGGAAAAGCTTCCCTGATGTTGCTGCAAAATAGGTGTGTAGACTTTAGAATCACAGCTGCTGCACATCCTCAGAGACAGGTCTCAGTGTTTGCATGTAGGTGTGATGTTGCTCCAACATCTTTCTGCTCAGGCAAGTGCCTATGATATCAGGGTCCCAAAGCCATGGGCAACCTTCTCCTCAGATTTCACTGAGAAGCTGGCACATCCTCACTTACTCCCCACTCCTCTGGCTCCCTCATGTTCTGTGAGTGACCTGGTGCCGCATCCTCATTAACACTATCTACTTTCCCTGGGGTGAACATTACTGGGCTAGTGCCTGTGGGTGAGAAAGCAGGTGATGTAAGTGGTGATGTCGATGGAGTTGGAGCAGAGGATGATGGATCGGAATCTTTCTCCATGGATTCCTGTGTGGCCTTGTCCTCAGCGTCCTCTTCCTCATCCTTATTGTCATTGTCATCATCATAGTTCACCAGCAAGAATTTTCTTCCCTCCTGTTCCTCACGTCATCATCATCTTCCTCCTCTTCTTCATCCTCTGTCCCCTATTGCTGTGATGGGTCTGCAGGAAAGAAGGACATAAGTTAAGAACGGGTGAGCATAACCCCCTTGGGATTGAGGAGACAGAGAAGGAGGTGGAAGCTTCTGTTTGCCTGCTGCCATGGTGACTGTCTAAGTGCACACCTGTTAACCAGCCACCTGCACTGTGTCACCTTTCTCGCTCTCTTCTATGGCTGGAACGGAGTGCCTCCCCAGCAGCTCCATGTTCTGCTCTTTGCAGGGAGCTCAGCTGTCTAATATCTGGAATGCCCTCTCCGGTCCTATGCCTTTCATGGGTATAGAATCATAGGATAATAGAATGGTTACAGCACACAGGGAGGCCATTCGGTCCATCGAGCCTGTGCCAGCTCTTTGTAAGAGCAATCCAGTTATTCCCATTCTCCTGCTCTTTCCCCTTAGCCCTGCAAATTCTTTCCCTTCAAGTATTTATCTAGTTCCTTTTTGAAAGCCACGATTGAATCTGCTTCCACCGCCCTTTCAGGCTGCGCATTCCAGATCATAACTACTGCTCCTCACGTCATCATCATCTTCCTCCTCTTCTTCATCCTCTGTCCCCTATTGCTGTGATGGATCTGCAGGAAAGAGGGACATAAGCTAAGAACGGGTGAGCATAACCCCCTTGGATTGAGGAGACAGAGAAGGAGGTGGAAGCTTCTGTTTTTCTGCTGCCATGAGGGATGCCACGGTGACTGTCTCTGAGGATGTGCGGCAGTCCACAGCTTTTACTCGCTGCCTAAAAATGTTTATCCTCATGTCGCCTTTGGTTCTTTTGCCATTCACCTTAAATCTCTGTTCTCTGATTCTCGACCCTTCCGCCAGTCGGATTAGTTTCTCTTTATTTACTTTATCTAAACCCTTCATGATTTTGAACACTTCTATAAAATCTCCTCTGCTCTAAGGAGAACAACCCCAGCTTCTCCAGTCTATCCATGTAACTGAAATCTCTCATCCCTGGAAGCATTCTATTAAATCTTTTCTGCACTCTCTCTAAGGCCTTCACATCTTTCCTAAAGTGCAGTGCCCAGAATTGGACACAATACTCCAGTTGTGGCGGAACCAGTGTTTTATAAAGGTTCAACATAACCTCCTTGCTTTTGTACTCTATGCCTCTATTTAGAAATGATGTGGAGATGCCGGTGATGGACTGGGGTTGACAATTGTAAACAATTTTACAACACCAAGTTATAGTCCAGCAATTTTATTTTAAATTCACAAGCTTTCGGAGACTTCCTCCTTCCTCAGGTAAATGTTTAGAAAGCCCAGGATCCTGCATGCTTTTTTAACCGCTTTGTCAACCTGTCCTGCCACCTTCAAAGATTTGTATACATACACCCCCAGGTGTCTCTGTTCCTGCACCCCCTTTAAAATTGTACCACTTAGTTTATGTTGCCTCTCCTCATTCTTTCTGCATATTGTGCGTATGTTTCTCCTGTAACAAGATTGAGGGATTTGAAGAATGTGTCCCAGGTGGCACTGGACAGTTGATGTAATACACCTGCTGGCATCGCCCTGTTAAAATGGAGGAAGAGGTTTTAAAGTCCTGCATGCAATAATTGCTGTCGGGGGAGATGGTGAGTTAGAGTGCAGTGTGAAGGGTTACATGTGCAGCTATTTTAGAGGGTAAACAGGGTGTTGATGTCCATGGTACCCAAAGAAGAAACAAATCCACTGTTAGATTCCAGATACTTGGACTCAGGCCTTTCTCTCTGAAGAAGTGCCTGGTCTCTGGTCATTGTCGTGACGTGGCAGACATCCAGAACTCAGCTTTTGGTGATTGCAGGCATGAATCCAATGATCTACAACCTGGCACACAAAGCATTGAGGCCGTAATGCATCTCCCAAATGGTCCCATTTTATTAAGTGCATTTAAATCATTTTATTCTGTTCAATTTTAAATTGTCAAAGTCATCGAATGCACATTCAGGAACACAAAATACAGTTGGATGAAGAGGTTTTGAAGGCACCATTTGATTTGCAATCTGACACCATTCCACAAGCTAACTTATAAAGAGAAGAAATTTCACAGTTCGCAGAGTGGAGCTATTTATTGGTGCCAAGGCATACCATCTGGGACATATACTTCTGAAAAATGTGTTGTGTACTTGGAAAATATGTGAAACTTTAGATCAGAATTATTATTTTGCATGGCTCAAGCTGGGGTTTTTGATTAAAACTTAAGGATTTTTTGGACTGGTACCAATGAGTCTTTGCGTGGCTGATTACCAATTTTGCTTTCCACTTCTATCATTTATAGTTTACTGATGAATGAATCAGCAGGAAGGGAAGAGCCTACACGGGAAGGAAGAGCTCAGGTAGATGATGTGACTGTCTTTATAGTGATGTGTCTAGTCTCAAGTAAGTCTAGGGGTGAATTGATCCAAAAAAATAAGGGCCAAATCAACTACTTAAAGGCCTTGCTTCATCCCTCTAACCACTAAGGCACTTGTGTAGATATTGGAGCAGCCCAGGCTATTTTGTTTTGTCACGTGTGATAGTCCAAGGAAACCATGCCCACATGTATGAGATGTATGATGCTTGTTTTGTTTTCTTCCAATTTTTTTGCCTCTTTCTCCCTTCTCCTGGGGAACTCTACCTCCAGTGATAGGTCCTGCTCCCCTATCAACCCTGTCCTCGCCAACCCCAATTGGCTCGCCATCCCCCAACGTAATGAATTCAAAATCATTGTCCTCATTTAAAAGTCCTTGAATGGCTTCACCTCTTCTTATCTCTGCAACCCCCCTTCAACCCTATGTTACAGCGTTTGTCCTCAGCTCGTCCAATCTTCTTTGCTTCACGTTTGGGAGAAGAGCCTTCATTTATCTTGTGAAGGATAATATTTTAAAAAATGAAGTCTCCGCTAAGTAACTGAGCAGTGCGTTGAGTTGGACATTACTCTTTGATCTCAAAAACCTTGGTTTAAATCGAATGCAGGCTAATGAGATGAAAGTCTCATCTCCTGGTTGCTAAGACCCTGTTTGAAATCAGTCTGGGCAGTCTAAATCCAGATAACTAGCCATAATTCAGTGCAGATTGGTGCTGTAAAGGTAATCTCACTCTTAGATGCAACAAGGACAAGTGCTGTGGGATATGGGGAAGTCCTTTTGAGGTATACTGTTTCGGTAAACTAGAGGGAGTTTCACCCTTCACCTAAACCAATCATACCTGATACTGACACTGGAAACAGCTACATGAACATGGAATCATAGAATCATTGAAAAGGAATCATGGAATCATGGAATCATTGAAAAGGAATCATGGAATCATAGAATCATTGAAAAGGAATCATGGAATCATAGAATCATTGAAAAGGAATCATAGAATCATAGAATCATTGAAAAGGAATCATGGAATCATGGAATCATTGAAAAGGAATCATAGAATCATAGAATCATTGAAAAGGAATCATGGAATCATAGAATCATTGAAAAGGAATCATGGAATCATGGAATCATTGAAAAGGAATCATAGAATCATAGAATCATTGAAAAGGAATCATAGAATCATGGAATCATTGAAAAGGAATCATGGAATCATGGAATCATTGAAAAGGAATCATAGAATCATAGAATCATTGAAAAGGAATCATAGAATCATAGAATCATTGAAAAGGAATCATGGAATCATGGAATCATTGAAAAGGAATAATGGAATCATGGAATCATTGAAAAGGAATCATAGAATCATAGAATCATTGAAAAGGAATCATAGAATCATAGAATCATTGAAAAGGAATCATGGAATCATGGAATCATTGAAAAGGAATCATGGAATCATAGAATCATTGAAAAGGAATCATAGAATCATAGAATCATTGAAAAGGAATCATGGAATCATAGAATCATTGAAAAGGAATCATGGAATCATAGAATCATTGAAAAGGAATCATAGAATCATAGAATCATTGAAAAGGAATCATAGAATCATAGAATCATTGAAAAGGAATCATGGAATCATGGAATCATTGAAAAGGAATCATGGAATCATTGAAAAGGAATCATAGAATCATAGAATCATTGAAAAGGAATCATAGAATCATAGAATCATTGAAAAGGAATCATAGAATCATAGAATCATTGAAAAGGAATCATAGAATCATAGAATCATTGAAAAGGAATCATAGAATCATAGAATCATTGAAAAGGAATCATGGAATCATGGAATCATTGAAAAGGAATCATAGAATCATAGAATCATTGAAAAGGAATCATAGAATCATAGAATCATTGAAAAGGAATCATGGAATCATGGAATCATTGAAAAGGAATCATAGAATCATAGAATCATTGAAAAGGAATCATAGAATCATGGAATCATTGAAAAGGAATCATGGAATCATGGAATTATTGAAAAGGAATCATAGAATCATAGAATCATTGAAAAGGAATCATAGAATCATAGAATCATTGAAAAGGAATCATGGAATCATGGAATCATTGAAAAGGAATCATAGAATCATAGAATCATTGAAAAGAAATCATAGAATCATAGAATCATTGAAAAGGAATCATGGAATCATGGAATCATTGAAAAGGAATCATGGAATCATAGAATCATTGAAAAGGAATCATAGAATCATAGAATCATTGAAAAGGAATCATGGAATCATAGAATCATTGAAAAGGAATCATGGAATTATTGAATCATTGAAAAGGAATCATAGAATCATAGAATCATTGAAAAGGAATCATAGAATCATAGAATCATTGAAAAGGAATCATGGAATCATGGAATCATTGAAAAGGAATCATGGAATCATGGAATCATTGAAAAGGAATCATGGAATCATGGAATCATTGAAAAGGAATCATGGAATCATAGAATCATTGAAAAGGAATCATAGAATCATAGAATCATTGAAAAGGAATCATAGAATCATAGAATCATTGAAAAGGAATCATGGAATCATGGAATCATTGAAAAGGAATCATGGAATCATGGAATCATTGAAAAGGAATCATGGAATCATAGAATCATTGAAAAGGAATCATGGAATCATGGAATCATTGAAAAGGAATCATGGAATCATGGAATCATGGAATCATAGCACGGAAGGAGGCCATTCGGCCCATCATGTCTGCGCCGGCTCTATGCAAGTGCAATCCAGCTAGTCCCACTCCCCTGCCCTTTCCTCACAGCCCTGCAAATGTTTTCCTTTCAAGTACTTAGGACATATAAATGACATGTTTGATGACATATAAATTCCAATGAAAGACAAATATTTGCTCAATGGGCATAGCAGCTATTTTGACTGGGGTACAGTGTGCAAGATGGCCACCCAACTAGTAAGTGGACTGTTTTTTCCTCATTACCATAAAAAAATGTCCCCAGAGGGCAACACACTGGGGCACTGTATTAGATCTCCACAGCAGGATTAAGACCAGCATCTATTGGCATTGTACGGTTGATTCCTAATGCCTGCAAGTAGCCTTCAATCCCTGTAGCATACTTGCCAACCACCATCTTTTTAAGCTTTTCAACTCGTGTCAGCCTGTCAGAATTTCACAAGACAAATCAACTTTTTTCACTGGGATTTGAGGTTGTCAAAATGAGCCAACCAGATCCGTCAGAAGCCACAAATGGAGACTGTCGCAACCAATCAGATCAGTTGGAAGGAGAACTGAAGGCTGATGGAGTGATTTTTCTCTCCCACTCTTGTTTATGGACAAATGTGCGGCAATTTAAAGCAAATGTGCGGCAATTTAAAACAAACGTGCGGCAATTTAAAGCAAATGTGCGGCAATTTAAAACAAACGTGCAGCAATTTAAAACAAACGTGCGGCAATTTAGAGCAAACGTGCGGCAATTTAGAGCAAACGTGTGGCAATTTAAAGCAAACGTGCGGCAATTTAAAACAAACGTGCGGCAATTTAAAGCAAACGTACGGCAATTTAAAGCAAACGTGCGGCAATTTAAAGCAAACGAGCTGATGGTTTCTGAGAATCTCAGTTACAAGTTTCTGTCCCCCAAAAAACTTTAAAAACTTTTCATTTACCTTCAAGGCGTTTTCTGCAGCTGCTGTCTTATATAAAAGTTTATTTTCAAGAATAGTTGCAGCTGCTTTCTTGAGATTATGTAAATGTCCTGGGGTGTGACTGGATTAACTGGTTTTACTGAACATTCCTGTCACTGCACTGGTGGAATTACTAGCATTTGGAAATAGTGTGGGGTGATAAACTTGACTTCATTTAAACAAATTATGCTGAGATTCTCATACTTGGGATTTTACTCCAGTGAACTGCTGTGACGTGGGTTGAGGACTGTTGGCTGGTTTACTGTTGGAGTCGCAGTACTCAGTTATGCTCTCTTCCACAAAAAACTGTTGAGGCTGAGTCAATTGAAAATTTCAAAACTGAGATTGATAGATTTTTGTTAGGCGAGGCTATTAAAGGTTATGGAACCAAAGCAGGTAGACAGAGTTAAGATACAGATCAACCATCATCTAATTGAATGGTGGAGCAAGCTCAAGGGGCTGAATGGCCTACGCCTATTCCTGTGTTCTGTAATTTAGCTGTTTTCGCTTTGTTTATGTACACAGGGTTGATGTCCTGTTGTTTGTGTGGAGTTATAGAATAAAGAACCCACGTCACCTATATTAGAGCAGCTAGTGTCAATGGGAAAGTATGATGAGTGACATGAATAAATGATCCCATGACATTATTTCATAGAGTAGCAGGGGAGTTCTCCCCAGTGTCCTGGCCAATATTCATCCCTCAACCTACATCACTAAAACAGATGATCTGTTTGACTTATAGGGAGAGGTTAGACAGACTGGGACTTTTTTCCCTGGAGAGTAGGAGGTTAAGGGGTGATCTTATAGAAGTCTATAAAATAATGAGGGGCATAGATAAAGTAGATAGTCAAAATCTTTTCCCAAAGGTAGGGGAGTCTATAACGAGGGGGCATAGATTTAAGGTGAGAGAGGAGAGATACAAAAGGGTCCAGAGGGGCAATTTTTTTCACTCAAAGGGTGGTGAGTGTCTGGAACGAGCTGCCAGAGGCAGTAGTAGAGGCGGGTACAATTTTGTCTTTTAAAAAGCATTTGGACAGTTACATGGGTAAGATGGGTATAGAGGGATATGGGCCAAGTGCAGGAAATTGGGACTAGCTTAGTGGTATAAACTGGGTGACATGGACATGTTGGGCCGAAGGGCCTGTTTCCATGTTGTAACTTCTATGATTCTATGATTCTATGGACATTATCTCTTTGCTGTTTGTGGGATCTTGCTGTGTGTAAATTGGCTGCTGCGTTCCCTACATCACAACAGTGACTATACTTCAAAAGTACTTAATTGGCTGTAAAGTGCTTTGGGACGTCCTGAAGTCATGAAAGATGCTTTATAAATGCAAATCTTTCTTTTCTTTAGAAATTACTGTTGGTGATAATATTGGACAAACGCTTAATGCATTTGTTTGACACTCCTCTATCCATCATTTTAACAGATGATGTTATTCCATGTATTTTGACTTACTGAAGTCTGCACAGATAATAATATTTCCATATTTAAAATATTTTTGGTTTGAAAGGAAAGAATTACAGTAGGCTGCAAAAATGCAAAAAGTAAAGTGACAAAAATCAAAGCTTTCTGGGGAGCATGCCCCTAAATTCCCTGAGAAAATAAATCTCATGTGCCCCTGCAGTAATTTCTTGCTATAAACTGCACTTTGATGTACTTGAGAATTTCCCCTCTGCAATAAAAGTTAATATAAATGCTCGGTATATCCGCAGCGTAAGTTATCACCTACCCACATACCACCGCACTTTCAGTGCAATCCCTCGTCTTCAGGTGTCATAAGGTCTATCCATACTCAGAGCTGGTTTTGCATTGTCAGCTTTTTAGGGGCTAGGATTGCCAACTCTGGTTGGATGTATTCCTGTAGGTTTCATCACATGACTTTCCGTCTTCAGCTACCCCGCCTGGCCAAACAGCCTGTTTTTTCCCCATCTCCAATATTTTTATAATTAATAAATGAAAAAAAAACATTTTTTTTAATGCCCCTATGATTTTCCTCCTAGGGTTGGTCAGAGCTAGAGATTAATCTTTAATTCCTGGATGCTCCAGGACAATCCTGGAGGGTTGTCAGCCCTATCTGGGGCTTTGTTTGATAACGCTCCTGTGATGCACCTTGGGACGTCTTACTACATCCCAAGGCGCTTAAAGGCACTGTGTAAATGCAAGTTGTTGTTGTTGTGTTGACTTTTGTGAAGCTGTTGTTCAGCCTTTTCTCGTTTTCTAGGTTTGGCACGTATGGGAATTACAGGGGTGTGGAATAGGAATAAAGGTGGTGACCCATTGTTACTAACAGCATTAAAGATTAGACCAGCACCCGCATTAAAATATCATTTGTGATGTTCTATTGAGCACTTGGAGGCACAGTTAGACCTATGATCATGAAACTGGGATCCACTTTTGGATTCCAGGAACGGAGTTAATGCAACAGCAATGTTTTTCCTCTGGAGGTCATTAATGTACCTTAAAGTATCTTTTCCACGGTGTCCAATTCGAATCTTAAAAGTCTATTAGGCTCTTGAAAACATGGCTTAATCTAACAAATGACAGTAAGTGGGGAATTTTACAGAGGAAATTGGTTTTGCGAATTGTAGAACGTACGAGCTACAATATTTCCTGTAAGTTTTCAAGCATATTACACTGCTTTTTGCAATATTAGAATGATTGGGTAACTTTAACCCCCAAAAATGGATGGGTTGGCGGAGGGTGGGAGTTGAAAATAGTTATTTTTTGGGTCGTGACCGCAACCCGGCTCTACTTTTGGATTTAGCGTGGAAGTCCAGGCTCCCCACTGGGAATGCAAAGCCAGAAAATTTTGCGGTCGTGACCTAAAAAATAATTATTTTCAACTTCCCACCCGTCCCCAATCCACCCTTTCTTGGAGGTTAAAATTACCCCCAAGTTTCTTTCATGACCAGTCTAGAGAAGTGGAAAAGTTATTTAATTCTGCTCTTGGTCATTGTCCTTGTAAATTCAGCCAGTGAAATACATCCTCATATCTTTGCGATCCATATCATATGATACAGCATCGCTGAATGTATCAAGCAGCACACATGCAGAAGCTTGCTATCCATTTGGCAATTTTCTCCTCTCCTCTTCTGAAGGGCATTTGCCCCACTGATGCTCATTCCAACTCATCCAGGTACATTTTGAACTCCCCCAATATCTTTGACTCCACAACCTCCCTGTAGATTATTCCAAATGTTTATCACCCTTTTGAGTAAAATCATGTTTTTCCAAAATCTGTTTTGAGTTTACTTTTCAATAATTTAAATTAATTTCTTCTGGTCCCACTGGTCCGAGTTAATACCATGATGTAATATTCCAGGTTCACTTTATCTGTTCCAGTTAATATTGCACTTATTTTAAAGAGGTCTCCTCCACCTTAATCTTTCTGTTTCTTGACCTGAGGACCCTATATCTGCTCTCAGGCCAGGCAGACGGATATGGAGGGGGGGAAAATTAGCCAGTGAAGCACTAAAAGATAGAGAGGATGGGAATGATTTACAAGGATATTTTATCCTGTGCTTTGGGTGGCATTTTGTAAAGCTGTCAGTGAGATTACTTTCTTTGTATTGCTCTCACCCACTATCTATTTTCACTCATGAAATGACTGTTAGTTTGGCCTGTGGGAAAACATCATAATCAAAAAAGATAAAACATTACCGGTGAATGACAAAAATCACAACATAGAGACATGAATCACGCAGCACAGACATAAAAGAGCAATAAGCATTCATTGTAAATGTTATGATGCTGGAAATTCACATTTCAATATATTTTTGGGATGATCACTTATTACTAATCAGCTCGACAGCACTCAGGCATACACTACATTCATCTTATTTCCCATTAAATGTTTCAGTCCATTGCTTTCAGTTATACATAAGTGGATTTCCATTTCATACCATCATAAGTCCAATTAACTAAACTTTCGTGAGTTAAAGAGATACTGTAATTTTTTTTCTCTCCTCCTAATGCCTCTCCAGAAGGCATTGGTTTATGTTGGAGTATGGTCCCTGTCTGCACTGGCATCCCCCTTTGTATTGCTGTACTTGTATGATGTCCTCTAACTATTCAGGGCTATGTCAGGAACTCCAGTGCATGACCCTGTGTCTACTAGCCTGACTCCATGAGAGGTGGAAGGAAAAGGGGAGAGTGCAGCACATACGGGGGGAGAAACAAAGACAGACATGTAGAAAGAGAACGAAAGGGTGTCAGAGTCAATCACGCCATTTTAGAGGGAATTAGGTTAACACTTGAAGAAGAAAAATGTTAAAGGATACAGAGAAAGAGCAAGAACATGGGATTAGAGTAGATAGCTCTGATGGGTGAGCTAGCCAGCGCGATGAGCTGAATAGCCTCCTTCTGCACCACAAATTCAATGATTCTATGAGAGTGCACGCAATATATACCTGAAGACATTCTTTTAATAAAAAGGTTTGTTTAAAATGTAGTTAAATAAAATGGGTTTGATGAAGATTCGTTGGGTGGGGGTGCTCTGGTAGCTTTAGCAGCTAAAGGCCTTGACTTGTATTCAGAGGTGCCTAGGTTTAAATCTCAGTCTGCTGGATTCTCTAAATAGTCTTACTGGTTGTCAGCTTGGCTGCTAGACAGAGCAATGGCAGAAACCAACCCCATTTAGCAGGCCTCCTGTTGGCTGATTCAGAGCAACATTAATAGTGTCCATAGAGAAGGCTGCGAGTTAGATTCTCTCACCGTCCTTGATGTGATATATGAAAATGATATTAAGGCAGGCCTGCTGGTGGAAGGGAGGGCAGAGTTCACATGCATTCTACTTTGAAGGAGAGGAGGTCCGCTAAAATCAACCTGTCGGTCTTTTGTGGACAGATTTGGATGGGCCTGTTAAAGCATCTCGCAAGAATTTCAGATCAATTTTGATGGGTCTGTTGATGTATTTCAGAGTTTTCAGATGGGTCTGTTGGCACATTTTGGAGGCCTTCTTGGTGCCTTTTAAATCATTTCTGGAATAATTTTACTCCTAAACGCCTCAACGGAGGAGGAGTACTGCATTTTGAAAACCAGTAACAATAGCATAGCTGTACCGTTGAAAAAGGATCGCCCATTGAGAATAAATGGCAGCTGGCAACGTGTTACAAGGCTGCAGCTCAAGAGGGTGATGCCATAAAACAAAAGAGTCAGTAACTCTTGAGATTGACCTTCAACACCTTCCAAAACATTGTTTTATTCTTACAATATACACAGTTTAACAACATCCAGGCTTGGGCTGATAAGTGGCAAGTAACATTCACGCCAAACAAGTGCCAGGCAATGACCATCTCCAACAAGAAAGAGTCTAACCACCTCCCCTTGACATTCAACGAATCCCCCACCATCAACATCCTGGGGGTCACCATTGACCAGAAACTTAACTGGACCAGCCATATAAATACTGTGGCTACAAGAGCAGGTCAGAGACTGGGTATTCTGCGGCGAGTGACTCACCTCCTGACTCCCCAAAGCCTTTCCACCATCTACAAGTCAGGAGTGTGATGGAATACTCTCCACTTGCCTGGATGAGTGCAGCTCCAACAACACTCAAGAAGCTCGACACCATCCAGGACAAAGCAGCCCGCTTGATTGGCACCCTATCCACACCTTAAACATTCACTCCCTTCACCACCGGCGCACCATGGCTGCAGTATGTACCATCCACAGGATGCACTGCAGCAACTCGCCAAACCCACGACCTCTACCACCTAGAAGGATAAGGGCAGCAGGCACATGGGAACAACACCACCTGCACGTTCCCCTCCAAGTCACACACCATCCCGACTTGGAAATATATCACCGTTCCTTCATCGTCGCTGGGTCAAAATCCTGGAACTCCCTTCTTAACAGCACTGTGGGAGAACCTTCACCACACGGACTGCAGCGATTCAAGAAGGCGGCTCACCACCACCTTCTCAAGGGCAAGTAGGGATGGGCAATAAATGCCGGCCTCGCCAGCGATGCCCACATCCCATGAACGAATAAAAAAAAAAGTTTAGTTTTTACCCTTTTCAAACTAGGGTTATTCAGCTTCAATTTTTATCTTTTATTGCATTTAATCTGCAAGTTTTTTTAATTGTGCAGTTATACATCTCATGATAGGAAGAAAAGGTGTTTTACTGCATTATGATGCCAGGGAAGGATTATAATGTGGGTCAGCTAACGGGAAAATAGGGTTTTAATGAGGAAATACTCTGTTTTACAGGGTAATTTACTGGGTCTCAAGGTCGCAGCCATGGCAGGATGGCTTTAGGACCCTGCAGAGATCACACCACAGCGTCAATATCAGGTATGTACAATTGGGTGTTGGAGCTCTTGAGCAGAAGTCCTGGAGTGAGTGAAAATTCCTGTATGTGAGTAGATCTGAGTCACTTGCCCAAAACATAAGATCATAAAATAACATGGAAGTTTGGCTATTGACCATGTTCAATCAGCACAGGGGACTCGATGGGGTAACAGAAGTTACAGTAGATTCTTGTCTTCTCCACAGGAAGGGTAATCAGGCAGGGTAGAGCTCACTCCCTTTACAGAGCCCGCCTGGTTTTCATTCCACCCAGCCAGATTACTGCCCAGGCGGTGAAGACAGAAATCTAGCCCTCAAAATCCCACTGTATAGGTTAAATAGCCTTTTATTATTCTATTATCATGGACTCTACCCAAGTTATTTAGTCTCCTTATGAAAGACTCTGAAGTGTTTCTGCCTGCGTTCCGCCCTCAAAAAGTAGTCAGGCAAAATTCTAGAAACCACCCATCCGACCTTAGTCCTTATTGTCCTGTAAAATATGGTGAACACATTGCTATAGTTAACTACTTAAAGCCATTTCTGTAATATTTAAAAGTGGCTATATATAAATATTTCCTCCTTCGTGACTCATTGTCTTTTCAGGATCTTGTGACTGTCCGCAATATGGCTGTGCTGTCAACGCCACACAAGAGATCTAATGGAGTGATTTCCGTCTTTGGAAATTGGAAATTATGGATGGACAGCCCATAATAGTCCTTCCATTTTAAAAGAGATCATGCTGTTTTGCCCGAGCTTCACGTGTGTCTTAAAAGCTTCAAATCGTTATACTTCTCACCGATCACTGATCTATTTATAACACTGTCATTGTGCAGTTATTTTGTACTGATTCAGAGCGGTTTCACTCGCTTTTCAAAACAACGGTAATGGTGCGACTTGGGCCTCATGTTAGTGAGCTGACTCCTAAGTACACTAAAGGAAAGAGTTGTGTTACCCCCTCCAATAGATGGTCTCATACCATTTGGCCTTCTCACTGGGTGCAGTATAACAGTTGTGTGGTACAAAGCTCAGTTTAAAAGGTTGCCAGGCGGTTGAACGGGCTACGTGAGAACTTTCTAAACTTAAATTCTGAATCTATTTGATGGTAGGAAAGAGCACATGTTTCCAGTGGCCCATTCCCAATATTTAAGTTTAGCTGCCCAGTGTATGAGTGTGTACGTGTGTGTTGCTTGCACAGAGCTGCTTTGTCCTTAGGTACAGTACAACAAGTACCCATCCGCATGATTCAGGTTTGCCAGCTACATATCGCACTATTCAGGTACCAGTATGAGATTAATACCTGTAGTATAGAAAGAAAAGAAAGAACTTCCATTTATAGAGCACCTTTCATGACCTCAGTTCATCCCAAAGTGCTTTAAAGCCAATAAAGTATTTTTTTTTAAGTGTAGTCACTGTTGTAATGTAGGAAACATGGCAGATAATTTATGCACAGCAAAGTCCCAGAAACAGCAATGAGATAAATGACCAGATAACTTGTTTTAGTGATATAGTTTGAGGGATAAATGCTGTCCAGGACACCAGGGAGAACTCCACTGCTCTTCTTCCAACAGAGCCATTGAATCTTTTACATCCATCTGAGAGGGCAGACGGGGCCTTGGCTTAACATCGCATCTGAAAGACGGCACCTCCGACAGTGCAGCACTCCCTCAGTACTTCACTGGAGTGCCAGCCTGGATTATGTGCTCAAGTCTCGGGAGTGGGGTTGAACTTACAACCATCTGACTCAGAGGGATAGTGCTACCACTGAGTCACGGCCGACACCTATAATTATAGAATCATAGAATGATACAGAACAGAAGGAGGCCATTCGGCCCATCGTGCTTGTGCTGGCTCTTTCAAAGAGCTATCCAATTAGTCCCACTTCCCTGCTCTTTCCCCAGAGCCCTGCAAAATTTTCCCCTTCAAGTATTTATCCAATTTCCTTTTGAAAGTTATTATTGAATCTGCTTCCACCACCCTTTCAGGCAGTGCATTCCAGATCATTACAACTCACTGTGTAAACATTTTTTCCTCATGTCGCCTCATTCTTTTGCCAATTATTTTAAATCTGTGACTTCTGGTTACCGACCCTTCTGCCACTGGAAACAGTTTCTCCTTATTTACTCTATCAAAGCCTTCCATGATTTTGAACACCTCTATCAAATCTCCCCTTTACCTTTGCTGCTCTAAGGAGAACAACCCTAATTTCTCTAGTCTTTCCACTTAACTGAAGTCTTTCATCCGTGGTGTCGTTCAAGTAAATATCTTCTGTATCCTCTCTAAGGCCTTGACATCCTTCCTATAGTGTGGTGCCCAGAATTGAACACAATACTCCAGCTGAGGCCTAATCAGGGTTTTATAAAGGTTTAGAATAACTTCCTTGCTTTTATACTCTATGCCTCTATTTGTAAAGCCCAGGATCCATACGCTTTTTTAACAGCCTTCTTAACTTCTCAAAGAATTGTGTACGTACACCCCCAGGTCTCTCTGTCCCTGCACTCCCTCTAAAATTGTACTAATTAGTTTATATTGCCTCTCCTCATTCATCCGACCAAAATGTATCACTTCACACTTCTCTGTGTTAAGTTTCATCTGCCATGGTGTCTGCCCATTTCACCAGTCTGCCTTCCTCCTGAAGTCTGCTACTATCCTCCTCACTGTTTACTGCATTTCCGAGTTATGTTTCATCTGCAACCTTTGAAATTATGCCCTTTATACTCACGTTCAGGTCATTAATATATATCAAAAAGAGAAGTGGTCCCAACACCGACCCCTGGGGAGCACCCTCCTTCCCTCCAGTCTGAAAAATAACCACTCACTGATACTCTCTGCTTTCTGTCCCTTAGACTATTTTGTATTCACGCAGCCACTGCCCAGTTAATCCCATGGGCTTCAATTTTGCTAACAAGTCTATTATGTGTTACTTTATCAAACACCTTGTGAAAGTCCATATACACAACATCACTGCACCATCCTCATCAACCCTCTCTGTTACTTCATCAAAGAACTCAATCAAGTTAGTCAAACATGATTTGCCTTTAATAAATCCATGCAGGCTTTCATTT
The DNA here is from genome assembly GCF_035084215.1 of Heptranchias perlo. Taxonomy (NCBI): domain Eukaryota; kingdom Metazoa; phylum Chordata; class Chondrichthyes; order Hexanchiformes; family Hexanchidae; genus Heptranchias; species Heptranchias perlo. The sequence goes on from NC_090331.1 coordinate 78,907,228, forward strand.
ATTAGCCCATATTTTTCCATGTGCCAATTAATTTTGTCCCGGATTATGGTCTCTAGGAGTGTCCCCACCACCAATGTTAGGCTGACTGGCCCTGTAATTGCCGGATTTACCACTCCCCCTTTTTGAACAGGGGTGTAACATTTGCAATCCTCCAGTCCTCTGGCACCATCCCCATATCTAAGGAGGATTGGAAGATTGTGGCCAGAGCCTCTACAATTTCCACCCTTACTTCCCTCAGTAACCTAGGATGCATCCCATCTGGACTAGGTGACTTTTCTACTTTTAAGTCCCTCCTCTTTATCTATTTTTATCCGATCCAATTTCTCTACTACCTCCTCCTTTACGTGCCATTGGCAGCATCCTCTTCTCTAGTGAAGGCAGATGCAAAGTATTCATTTAATACCTTAGCCATGTCCTCAGCCTCCATAAGAAATCTCCTTTTTGGTCCCTAATCGGTCCCACCCTTCTTTTGACTTCCCTTTTACTATTTATATATTTATAAAAGACTTTTGGGTTCTCTTTTATGTTACCCGCTAATCTATTCTCATTCTCTCTCTTTGCCCCTCTTATTTTGCTTTTCAGTTCTCCTCTGTACTTTTTGTATTCAGCCTGGTTCTCTACTGAACTATGAACCCAACATTTTTCATAAGCCTCCTTATTCTGTTTAATTTCAATTCCTGTATCGTTAGTCAACCAGGGAGCTCTAGCTTTGGATGACCTTCCTTTCCCCCTTGTGGATTTGTGTCTAATCTGTACCCGAACTATCTCCTATTTGAAGGCCTCCTTTAAAAAAATGCAGCTGAAATAGAACAAGAATAAAGCAACAAGTCAAATAGCCAGACTGACCTGAACAGATCCTCACATTGGGTCACTTTTGGAACCTTAGAGCATTTGATAACACAGGTAAAAATGTGTTGAGTCCATTGACTGTTTCCTCAATGCAAAAGAATCCCTTTTCGCAGAGAGTGTTGAAATATTCCGACCCTTGAAAGGCTATTTGGTTACACTCGGGTTTGTCTCTTGGCTTTTGTCTGAGGAAGTGGTGAGGCATCATGCTGTAAGAGGCATTAATATTCATGCATCAAAGCTTCTCTTCTCTTGCCAACAGTACAGCTGCCTCTGTCAAAAATATCTTTATAGAGATATGGGTTGGGCTAAAGAACAAAAAAGGGGCAGTCACACTACCGGGAGTGTACTATATTCCTATTCCCCCAAACAGTCAGAGGGAGATGGAAGAGCAAATATGTAGGCAAATTTCCGAGAAGTGCAAAATCAGTAGGACAGTAACAGGGAATTTCAACTACCCTAATATTAACTGGGACACAAACAGTCTGAAGGGTATAGAGGGCGCAAAATTCTTAAATTGCATTCAGGAGAACTTTTTTAGCCAATACGTAGCAAACCCAACAAGAGAGGGGGTAGTTCTGGATTTAGTTTTGGGAAATGAGGCTGGTCAGGTGGAAGGAGTATCAGTGGTAGAGCATTTTGGTGGTAATGATCATAATTCAGTTAGTTTTAGCATAGTTATGGAAAAGGACAAAGATAGAACAGGAGTTAAATTTCTCAATTGGGGAAAAGGCCAATTTTACTAAGCTAAGAAGTGATTTAGCAAAAGTGGACTGGAAACAGCTACTTGAAGGTAAATCAATGTCAGAGCAGCGGGAGGCATTCAAGGGGGAGATTCAAGGGGTTCAGAGTAAACATGTCCCCACAAAGAAAAAGGGTGGGACTGCCAAATCTAGAGCCCCCTGGATGTCAAGGAGCATACTGGGTAAGATAAGGCAGAAAAGGAAAGCTTATGTCAGACATCGAGAACTCAATACGACAGAAAGCCGAGAGGAGTATTAAAAAGGAAATTAGGAAAGCAAAGAGAGGGCATAAAAAAAATATTGGCAAGGAAAATCAAGGAAAACCAAAGATGTTTTATAAATACATTAAGAGCAAGAGGATAACTAAGGAAAAAGTAGGGCCTATTAGAGACCAAAAAGGAAACCTATGTGTGGAGGCAGAAGATGTGGGTATGGTTCTTAATGAATACTTTGCGTCTGTCTTCACAAAAGAGAGGGACGATGCAAATATTGAAGTTAAGGAGGAGGAGTGTGAAATATTGGATGGGATAAACTTAGTGAGAGAGGAAGTATTAAGGGGATTAGCATCATTGAAAGTAGATAAATCACCAGGGCCGGATGAAATATATCCCAGGCTGTTAAAAGAAGCTAGGGAGGAAATAGCGGAGGTTCTGACCATCATTTTCCAATCCTCACTGGATACAGACATGGTGCCGGAGGATTGGAGGACTGCTAACATTGTACCATGGTTTAAAAAGGGAGCGAGGGATAGACGAGTAATTACAGGCCAATCAGTCTAACCTCGGTGGTGGGCAAATTACTGGAATCAATTCTGAGGGACAGGATAAATCATCACTTAGAAAGGCACAGAGTAATCAAGGACAGTTCGCATGGATTTGTTAAGGGAAGGTCGTGTCTGACTAAACTTGATTGAATTTTTTGAGGAGGTAACAAGGAGGGTCGATGAGGGTAGTGTATTTGATGTAGTCTACATGGATTTTAGCAAGGCTTTTGACAAGGTTCCACATGGCAGACTGGTCAAAAAAGTACAAGCCCGTGGGATCTAAGGGAGAGTGGCAAGTTGGATCCAAAATTGGCTCAATGGCAGGAAGCAAAGGGTAATGGTCGACGGGTGTTTTTGTGACTGAAAGGCTGTTTCCAGTGGGGTTCTGCAGGCCTCAGTACTAGGTCCCTTGCTTTTTGTGATATGTATTAATGATTTGGCCTTAGATGTAGGGGACATGATTAAGAAGTTTGAAGATGATACAAAAATTCGCTGTGTGGTTGATGGTGAGGAGGAAAGCTTTAGACTGCAGGAAGATATCAATGGACTGGTCAGGTGGGCAGAAAAGTGACAAATGGAATTCAATCCGGAGAAGTGAGAGATAATGCATTTGGGGAGGGCAAACAAGGCAAGGGAGTACACAATAAATGGGAGGATACTGAGAGGAGTAGAGGAAGTGAGGGACCTTGGAGTGCATGTCCACAGATCCCTGAAGGTAGCAGGACAGGTAGATAAGGTGGTTAAGAAGGCATATGGAATACTTTCCTTTATTAGCCGAGGCATAGAATATAAGAGCAGGGCGGTTATGCCAGAACTGTATAAAACACTGGTTAGGCCACAGCTTGAGTACTGTATACAGTTCTGGTCACCGCATTACAGGAAGAATGTAATTACACTAGAGAGGGTACAGAGGAGATTTACAATGATGTTGCCAGGACTGGAGAATTTTAGCTATGAGAAAAGATTGGATAGGATGGGGTTGTTCTCTTTGGAACAGAGGAGGCTGAGGGGTGATTTAATTGAGGTGTACAAAATTATGAGAGGCCTAGATAGAGTGGATAGGAAGGACCTATTCCCCTTAGCAGAGAGGTCAATAACCAGGGGGCATAGATTTAAAGTGATTGGTAGAAGGATTAGAGGGGAGCTGAGGAAAAATTTTTTCACCCAGAGGGTGGTGGGGGTCCGGAACTCACTGCCTGAAAGAATGGTAGAGGCAGAAACCCTCAACTCATTTAAAAAGCACCTGGATGTGCACCTGAAGTGCCGTGACATACAAGGCTACGGACCAAATGCTGGTAAGTGGGATTAGGCTGGGTGGCTCATTTTCGGCCGGCGCGGACACGATGGGCTGAATGGCCTCCTTCTGTGAGTAAATTTTCTATGATTCTAGAGGCGAAAAGAATGTGTGATGATGATTCAAAGAATATCAGGTTATTGATGCAATGAAGCACACACAACTGTTGTCAAAACGGTTCACTTTTGACAAGCACAGCAGATCTACTCTACAAAAGGCCAGTGCATTATGTGACAGACGTGTAAGAGTATATCTTCCGATTGTGTTCGCCTGATAAACAGGCAGAAATCAGATGAACCAGATCGAAGAATTAGGCAGTGATCTGTAACGTTGGATCTTCGTCCACTTCGCACGCATTTGTGCCAATGAAGAGAGAGGGGCAGGGAACTCCCACCTGCTTCGTGGAAAGCTTCATTCTAATATAAATATTGGGTGGGAGATGCCACCACATCCTGCACAATATTTGTCAATGTTTTGAGTGTGCAGGATGCTGAATAATCTTCACACTCGTACTTAATGGCTGCCTAGAGTTGCTGGGGGAATAAAATGGAAGTAAATTTAAAGGGCTTTGTAAGAAGATTCAGTGAACAATTTGTAGGCCATTTCCACACTGTTTTTCTTGATTCATCAACAGCCTTTGTTCAATTGTTCAGTTGCTGCCTTTTTTCAGTAGTGCCACAGTGAGTTCCCTAGTGGGAACTCCTCTATATCTGAACTTATCAAAGGACAAACAGGAGGACCAATGGAAATTTGCCAGGCAGGTTCTATGCCCACATCTACAGACAGGTGTAACACGCCTCACTTTGTCAGAGGATTGGTGCGTGTTTTCATCCAAAACTCTGCTGCCCATATCCTAACTCGCACCAATTCCCATTCACCCATCACCCCTGTTCTCACCGATCTTCATTGGCTCCTGGTCCAGCAAAGTCTCGAATTTAAAATTCTCATCCTTGAGTTCAAACCCCTCTCTGGCCTTGCCCTTCCCTATCTCAGTAACCTTCTCCAGCCCTACAAGAACTCTGTGTTCCTCCAACTCTGGCCTCTTGTGCATTCCCCACTTCTTTCACCCCACCATTGGCGGCCATGTCTTCAGCTGTCTAGGCCCTAAGCTCTGGAATTCCTCCTAAACCTCTCCGCCTCTTCTTTTAAAACCTATATCTTTGATCAAGCTTTTGGCCATCTGTCCTAATATCTCCTTATATGGCTCAGTGTCAAATTTTTTCTGATAACGCTCTTATGAAGGGCCTTGGGACATTTTATTACGTAAAAGGCGCTATATAAATACAAGTTGTGTGGAGACTCCAGTTCCTGAAGGAGGCCATAGCAGCAGAACTGAAGGCCCACACATGATATGTGAAGGCCTGACCAACCTTAATGCTGATGGTTTTTTGGAAGTACCCCAATGAGAGTATGTCTTGCTTTAAGTGATATTCCAGGGTGATCAACAGTCATCAAGATGCCACCAACCATATCTGAAGGTCCTTCCATACTTACTTGGCAATGACTGGAGGGAGCTGTCTTCACAGGCCTCAGGTCACCAGACAGCAAGCGGCAGAGCCATCTGCTGCAAGGACACCCACAGCATGGAGCTTGCACCTCCGGTGACAGAAACCATCAGCTATGGCCTTAAATCTATCTCCACCTCCTTCCAGGCATGCTGCTCCATGGGGATGGTGCCGTGAAGTAGCACAGAGGGCAGTCCTCCTCACAACCACCTAATGCAGCACCACCCACACTTTAACCTCCATCAAACAATGGGTTGGGGTCTCAGCTGCTCTGTTCCTTCCCTGCAATATCTATTTTGTGCCCCCACATTGGGCTGCCTTTCACTTCATGTTTACCTGTAACTTTTTTCCCCTCTCCCACTTCCACCTTGGGCAAAGGCTGCCAATGGGTTGAAAAGCATTTTTGAACCTTTCCAAAAGCTGTAAGAATTTTTGGCCCCCTATTCTGTCACTTCCCTGTAAGTGTCGGCATCCCTGTTAAATTTCCATAATTTCCCAGTCTCACCACAAGCCTCTCTCTCTGCCTCCGAAAGCTTGTGAATTTAAAATAAAATTGCTGGACTATAACTTGGTGTTGTAAAATTGTTTACAATTCTCTGCATGTGTACAGAGCTGCACCTGCTGCTGTGAATCAGCACACGACACTTCAGATAAGCTTTGCATTTGTCTCTAGCCACTTGTAAGTAAACTGGACCCATACTGGAAAAGCTGGGTGGTTGCCTCTCTGATTCATTTTTCATATTGAAAACTCGGAGGAACCTCAATGTTTATCTGACAGGACAAACATTGTTTGGATCAGATTCGCTAAGGTAAGGTAGAGACTGTGATAGACTCTCTTTCACTGCTCTGTGTTGCAGCAGTGTTGTGTGGCTTTGATCAGGGAATTCCCTAAGTATGATGCAAAGCTCAGTCCAGTGGTGGAAACACATTTCTAATTCATAACACTGTTTAAGTTATAGGGATGCTACATTCATGAGATATTGGTAAACTATTTTCAGTTGTGTTTGCAACCTTTCTGACGTGACAACACAAATCGGAGACCAACCCAATTGATGACTTTGTGGTGAAGTGGTGGTGTGTTGGCTTCAGTCTAACACAACACTCCAGAATCCCGTGCACGCCATGACACCACAATGTCATGACAGGAATATCTACTTATCGGAATAGTCAAACCTCTTGACCTGGTAGGCTCATGCTCATACGTAGGTTTGACACAACAGCTCTTGGGTTACGTGGGCCACACAATTTGGCCGCTCTAATTTCCGTCAAAACTCGAACCAAGACACATGGCAATGCAGACAGTCAGCGTTTTGGGGGCCTGGTTCACATGGAGAAAAATTGTCACAGACCAGGCCCCCTCGCATCCCCACGTGCCTTCAATGTGCCACTCATGCCTGAATCCTGTTGCTCTTATCAGTGATTCTGGCCGCTCCAGAATGTGGGTGGGAATTCTCGCGAGATCTTGAATTCCTGCTGTGGGTGGGAGGGAAGAGGGCAAAAAACTGGGTGCAGTATTTTGGGAAGTGGATGATTTCCAACATGAACTGGGGGGGTGGGGAATGGAAGGAGAGTGTCAGCTTGAATGGTGAGGTGGAAAAAGAGTGCCATGTTGATATGAGGAGGGAGGAGAGAAGAGTACCAAAATGAACTGGGGGGATTGGAGGGCAGAAGACTGCTGGCATAAACTGGTAGGGTTGGAGAAGAAAGTGTCTTTGTTAAGTAGGTAGGGAGCTGGAAGGGGTATAATATCTCTTTGAACTGGGTCGAAAGGAGTTAGAACTAGGACAAGGGGCGAATTGGATGTAGGAGAAAAACTGTTGAGATAGCTTTTGGAGAAGTGATGGTCTGTTGAAAACCCAAATGTTAGTTTGTTTTTCATTTTTAAAAAAATCTAGCAATTATGAGGTTTGAAAGTGTTTAATATTAATCAAAATATATCATTTTTAATATAAAAATTAAATATTTTTCTGTGAGAGCATGCCCTCGGACATTCCCTCCCAGTGGGCATGGTGCGGAGAGGGCTGAATTTGGAAGCAGTGTGCACAAATCTAAATGTAATGTTTACATCCCTGACAGGAATGATCCCTTGGTGAGTAAAATGGGCTTCAAGTCCCCTATTTGTTATTGGGTAACTTTTTAAAAAGAAAATGAATTAAAACTTTTTGCTCCCATTAATAACTTGCTGCTACTGGGAGAAAGAAGTTATAAAATATAATGAAAGACAATTCATTTTGAAATGGCAAATAGAGATTAGTTTTCAATAAAATCCAACAAATTACTCCATAGTGGATAAATATTGAAGCAGAGAAAGATACAGGGCTCTGGTGGGAGCAAGGCAGTAGGATTACTTTTGGATTGCTTCAACAAAGAACCAGTACAGACACAATGGCCCAAATGGCCTCCTTTTCTTCTTCATTCATGGGATGTGGGCATCGCTGGCAAGGCCAGCATTTATTGCCCATCCCTAATTGCCCTTGAGAAGGTGGTGGTGAGCCGCCTTCTTGAACCGCTGCAGTCCGTGTGGTGAAGGTTCTCCCACAGTGCTGTTAGAAAGGGAGTTCCAGGATTTTGACCCAGCGACGATGAAGCAACGGCGATATATTTCCAAGTCGGGATGGTGTGTGACTTGGAGGGGAACGTGCAGGTGGTGTTGTCCCCATGTGTCTGCTGTCCTTGTCCTTCTAAACAATTTTACAACACCAAGTTATAGTCCAACAATTTTATTTTTAATCCCACAAGCTTTCGGAGGCTTCCTCCTTCGTCAGGTGAACGGTGTGGAAATAACATTTTCGAATCCTTCGCATTTTAAGATCACAGAACAATGCCTGGTGATTACTGCCCGTTGCCAAGGCAATCACAGTGAGCAGACAGAAAGGTGTCACCTAAAAAGGCCACCGAATATACAAACCCCCAAAAACAAAAAAAGAGAGATAAGGAAGACAGTCAATGACCCGTTATATTAAAAACAGATAACATTTGTTCGCTGGTGGGGTTACGTGTAGTGTGACATGAACCCAAGATCCCGGTTGAGGCCGTCCTCATGGGTGCGGAACTTGGCTATCAATTTCTGCTCGACGATTTTGCGTTGTCGTGTGTCTCGAAGGCCGCCTTGGAGTATGCTTACCCGAAGGTCGGTGGCTGAATGTCCATGACTGCTGAAGTGTTCCCCGACAGGGAGAGAACCCTCCTGTTTGGCGATTGTTGCGCGGTGTCCGTTCATCCGTTGTCGCAGCGTCTGCATGGTCTCGCCAATGTACCATGCTCTGGGGCATCCTTTCCTGCAACGTATGAGGTAGACAACGTTGGCCGAGTCACAGGAGTATGAACCGTGCACCTGGTGGGTGGTGTCCTCTCGTGTGATGGTGGTATCTGTGTCGATGATCTGGCATGTCTTGCAGAGGTTACCGTGGCAGGGTTGTGCGGTGTCGTGGACGCTGTTCTCCTGAAGGCTGGGTAATTTGCTGCGAACGATGGTTTGTTTGAGGTTGGGTGGCTGTTTAAAGGCGAGTAGTAGAGGTGTGGGGATGGCCATAGCGAGGTGTTCGTCATCATTGATGACATGTTGAAGGCTGCGGAGAACATGGCGTAGTTTCTCCGCTCCGGGGAAGTACTGGATGACAAAGGGTACTCTGTTGGTTGCGTCCCGTGTTTGTCTTCTGAGGAGGTCTACGCGATTTTTCGCTGTGGCCCGTCGGAACAGTCGATCGATGAGTCGAGCATCATATCCCGTTCTTACTAGGACGTCTTTCAGCGTCTGTAGGTGTCCATCGCGTTCCTCCTCGTCTGAGCAGACCCTGTGTATTCGCAGGGCCTGTCCATAGGGGATGGCCTCTTTGACAAAGCCAACACACCCGGACGTCCTATCGTATCAGGCAATGGAACCCTGTGTGAGAACCTCTCTGGATACATCGAGGGCATCCTGAAACCCATCGTGCAGGGAACCCCCAGCTTCTGTCGCGACACTACAGACTTTCTACAAAAACTCAGTACCCACGGACCTGTTGAACCAGGAATACTTCTCACCACGATGGACGTCTCGGCACTCTACACCAGTATCCCCCACGATGATGGCATCGCTGCGACAGCATCAATACTCAACACCAACAACAGCCAATCTCCAGACGCCATCCTACAACTCATCCGCTTCATCCTGGATCACAATGTCTTCACCTTCGATAACCCGTTCTTTACCCAAACACACGGAACAGCCATGGGGACCAAATTCGCACCCCAATACGCCAACATTTTCATGCACAAGTTCGAGCAGGACTTCTTCACTGCACAGGACTTCCAACCAACACTATACACCAGATACATCGACGACATTTTCTTTCTATGGACCCACGGCGAAGAATCACTGAAGAGACTACACGATAACATCAACAAGTTCCATCCCACCATCAAGCTCACCATGGACTACTCCTCAGAATCAGTTTCTTTCTTGGACACACGAATCTCCATCAAAGACGGGCACCTCAGCACCTCACTCTACCGCAAGCCCACGGACAACCTCACGATGCTCCACTTTTCCAGCTTCCACCCTAACCACGTCAAAGAGGCCATCCCCTATGGACAGGCCCTGCGAATACACAGGGTCTGCTCAGACGAGGAGGAACGCGATGGACACCTACAGACGCTGAAAGACGCCCTAGTAAGAATGGGATATGATGCTCGACTCATCGATCGACTGTTCCGACGGGCCACAGCGAAAAATCGCATAGACCTCCTCAGAAGACTAACACGGGACGCAACCAACAGAGTACCCTTTGTCATCCAGTACTTCCCCGGAGCGGAGAAACTACGCCATGTTCTCCGCAGCCTTCAACATGTCATCAATGATGACGAACACCTCGCTATGGCCATCCCCACACCTCTACTACTCGCCTTTAAACAGCCACCCAACCTCAAACAAACCATCGTTCGCAGCAAATTACCCAGCCTTCAGGAGAACAGCGTCCACGACACCACAAAACCCTGCCACGGTAACCTCTGCAAGACATGCCAGATCATCAACACAGATACCACCATCACACGAGAGGACACCACCCACCAGGTGCACGGTTCATACTCCTGTGACTCGGCCAACGTTGTCTACCTCATACGTTGCAGGAAAGGATGCCCCAGAGCATGGTACATTGGTGAGACCATGCAGACGCTGCAACAATGGATGAACGGACACCGCGCAACAATCGCCAAACAGGAGGGTTCTCTCCCTGTCGGGGAACACTTCAGCAGTCATGGACATTCAGCCACCGACCTTCGGGTAAGCATACTCCAAGGCGGCCTTCGAGACACACAACAACGCAAAATCGTCGAGCAGAAATTGATAGCCAAGTTCCGCACCCATGAGGACGGCCTCAACCGGGATCTTGGGTTCATGTCACACTACACGTAACCCCACCAGCGAACAAATGTTATCTGTTTTTAATATAACGGGTCATTGACTGTCTTCCTTATCTCTCTTTTTTTGTTTTTGGGGGTTTGTATATTCGGTGGCCTTTTTAGGTGACACCTTTCTGTCTGCTCACTGTGATTGCCTTGGCAACGGGCAGTAATCACCAGGCATTGTTCTGTGATCTTAAAATGCGAAGGATTCGAAAATGTTATTTCCACACCGTTCACCTGACGAAGGAGGAAGCCTCCGAAAGCTTGTGGGATTAAAAATAAAATTGTTGGACTATAACTTGGTGTTGTAAAATTGTTTACAATTGTCAACCCCAGTCCATCACCAGCATCTCCACATCTTGTCCTTCTCGGTGGTGGAGGTCGCGGGTTTGGGAGGTGCTGTCGAAGAAGCCTTGGCGAGTTGCTGCAGTGCATCCTGTGAATGGTACACACTGCAGCCACAGTGTGCCGGTGGTGAAGGGAGTGAATGTTTAGGGTGGTGGATGGAGTGCCAATCAAGCGGGCTGCTTTGTCCTGGATGGTGTCGAGCTTCTTGAGTGTTGGTGGAGCTGCACTCATCCAGGCAAGTGGAGAGTGTTCCATCACACTCCTGACTTGTGCCTTGTAGATGGTGGAAAGGCTTTTGGGAGTCAGGATGTGAGTCACTCGCTGCAAAATACCCAGCCTCTGATCTGCTCTTGTAGCCACTGTATTTATTTGGCTGGTCCAGTTAAGTTTCTGGTCAATGGTGACCCCCAGGATGTTGATCCTGTGTCGTAAACCTTTATGGTCCCTTCTTTATTCGATGGAAAAAAAGGGATGTTCATTGTAGGTTCCAACACACTGAAAAATGAATCAGAGGAAAGAATAATGAAACAGCTAGCAGAAACATCAGGTGACTACTCGCTGTCTATTACTCTGGTTTTCTCTTACACTAGTCTATATGAGTTCTCAGTGGAAGCTGATGCTACCTGGGCATTTTGGGTTGCACAGGATTAGGAAGCACGTTGCATGAGAATAAACCACCTGTGCCTGTGCTGCATTGTCATTATTTGAACCTGGTGTACCCGGCCATTCAGAAGTGAAATCAGGAAGCACTTCTTTACACAAAGGGTAGTAGAAATCAGGAACTTTGTCCCCCAAAAGGCTGCAGATGCTGAGACAATTGGAGCTTTCAAGATTGAGATTGATAGATTTTTGTTTGGTAAGGGTATCAAGGGATAGGGAGCAAAGGCTGGTAAATGGGGTTGAAGTATGGGTCAGCCATGATCTAATTGGATGGCGGAACAGGTTTGAGGGGCTGAATGGCTTACTCCTATTCCAATATTCCTGCTTCATGGCTATGCTGCCAGAAAGGCATCCAGATTATGTATTGTCTTTTATACAGCAGTGTTTCAAGTTTCAGAAAGTGTCTTTATATGTGGGGAGTATAACCTGGATGACGTGAATGAAGCTGGGCTATTTGTTGTTATCAAAAGGACATTAGTGCCAATTTTGAGCAGTTTTGTGCAGCGGGTCTGCTCTACTAGGTAATGGCCGATACTACTCGAACTCATTTCATGTATAACCTTTACAACTAGCAGACAAAGCAGACTTTTGATCCATTAATTTGGGCTGAATGAGAGGTAAAAAGGACAGCGTCCTAATCTCCTGCGTCACCCAGGCCTTGATATGAACATCTTAAAGTGCAAATAACTTTTGAAAACTCTTTGATCTGGAATTTTTTTTTTCAAAGTATGTGCATCCGACAGAGTAAAATCTGTAGCTTACGTACACCATCTCAAAAATCCAATTGAATCATAGAATAGTCCTGGTTTGATCCAAACTAAGTGCAGCACATTTTATTCATTCCTGACTTACCACCCTCTGTGTAAATATAGTAGAAGCCAAATGTAATACACTGTGATTATAGGACCTGGTACTCTAAGAGGCACACTGTGTAGGTGACCAGGTTTGTGAAATCTCAGACTGGGTAGTGGGTTGGTGGTCCGTTATAGGAACAGAAAGTTGCCTCATCCATGGAATTGCGCCTCATGCCAACTGATTCAGAGACCCGTGGTGAGGCCCATGTTCAGTTGTAACTTCCCCATTTATCCTTTGAAAGGAGTATGGAGGTTGCAATATGCTGTCCTACTGTGATAATAGTCAGAAAATTGCCTCTCCAATGTGATGGCTGAAACATCCCATTTCAGTGTGAGGTCAATGCCCTCTCGATATCCACGTCTTGTCAGTATACATGCAGGAGGGAGTCAAGTGGGAGCTATGTAGTGTACAGTTCCATATATTTATATTATCCAAGGAAGGAAATACAAACAAAGTTAGAGATCGTTTTAAGCTGTTAGTTGAATGGCTAAATCTTTACTCTGGTACCTTCTTTCTAGTTCTACATTTAGCGCAGCACAGCAAAGTGACACTGACTGAATGGGGCGGAGGGGGATCAGCACATCTTCCATCTCCTCCTCCTAACAAATAATTATTGACGTTTGAAATACAACAAGAAATTGCATTTATATAGCACCTTTAACATAGTAAAACGTCCCAAGATGCTTCACAAGAGCGTTATCAAATAAAATTTGACACCAAGCCACGTAAAAAATATTAGGACAAGTGACCAAAAGCTTGGTCAAAGAGGTAGGTTTTAAGGTGCATCTTAAAAGAGGAGAGAGAGGTAGACAGGAGGAGAGTTTTAAGGAGGGAATTCCAGAGATTAGAGCCCAGGCAGCTGGAGGCATGGCCGCCAATGGTGGAGCGATTAAAATCACGGATGCACAAGAGGCCAGAATTGGAGGAGTACAGAGATCTCGGAGGGTTGTAGGGCTGGAGGAGTTGACAGAGATAGGGAGGGGCGAGGCCATGGAGGGATTTGAACACAAGGATGAGAATTTTTAAAACAAGGCATGCCCGGACCGGAAGCCAATGTAGGTCAGTGAGCACAGAGATGATGGGAGAACGGGACTTGGTGCGAGTTAGGATACGGGCAGCAGAGTTTTGGATGAGCTCAATGTTTACAGAGGGTGCAAGATGGGAGGCTGGGCAGGAGAACATTGGAATAGTCAAGTCATTATTTGACCTTTCACAGTGTACCTTAAGGCTGCTGAATCTGTTTCTGTCCTTTCTTCAAGGTCAAGGACAGCAAATTGCTGTAAGGACGGAATATTCTTGTGGTCAGAGCTATGGTCATCTAGCCCGAAGTACGGTTAGGAGGTGTTTCCTTCCTTAGGGAGATGTGATGGGAATGTGTTTCACTTTAAGAGAAGTAGTTAAATATCAGTCCTGTGACTAAGACTGGCTGACTCAATCGGCTGCTGGATCCTTCTGGAGTGTGTTGTAAGAATTAGCCAAAATGTTGTTGGCGTCTGATAAATAAATCTGTTTTGAAAGTCAGACAAGTCTGTCTGGTCTTGCGTTAAAATGTAGCAGCCTAGAAGATAGTCAGGATATGGTGCCACTGCTCATCCACAAGCAAAAGTCCTTGAGCAAAGTGATCGAACTGAAGTTCTTCAAGATTGTGAAGAGGATTGACAAAGTTAGTCCATTCAAGTAATTCACTATGGTGAAGGGCTTAAATATCAGAGACTCAGTTAAAAATGAAGTAAGAAGGTAAGTCAGGCAGAACTTGTTTACACAAAAGCTAATAAACATAAGTTATAAGGGAGGGTCATTGAAATGAAAGGTATAGATAGGATAGAGAGAGAGGGGCTTAAGGGATATAATGAGAAGGTGGATAGATGTGCTTCAGTGCAGTGAAACAGGGTCAGGCTTGTTGGTCCAAATGTCTTTTTCCTGTCCCGAGGAATTTGAATTTCTATCACAACAGTATCAACAATCTTGGAGCCATTTGGCATCAGAATATATTTTCCATTGGCATGCCCTCAGGGAATCTTGTTTGAGCAATGAACTTTATCCCTTGAGGCGCCTACTGCCATTAAAACTGGTAATACCAGGCCTTCCTAATATGGAGTGGGTGTGAACCCACATCCTAACACTTCAAAGAGCAGGGAGATGGGAATGTGAATCCATATCCTAACACTCTACACGGCAGGGAGAGATGGGGTTGTAAATCTATATCCTAACACTCCACTGGAGAGGGAGTTGTTTTTTATTCGTTCATGGGATGTGGGCGTCGCTGGCAAGGACAGCATTTATTGCCCATCCCTAATTGCCCTTGAGAAGGTGGTGGTGAGCCGCCTTCTTGAACCGCTGCAGTCCGTGTGGTGAAGGTTCTCCCACAGTGCTGTTAAGAAGGGAGTTCCAGGATTTTGACCCAGCGATGATGAAGGAACGGCGATATATTTCCAAGTCGGGATGGTGTGTGACTTGGAGGGGAACGTGCAGGTGGTGTTGTTCCCATGTGCCTGCTGCTCTTGTCCTTTTAGGTGGTAGAGGTCGCGGGTTTGGGAGGTGCTGTTGAAGAAGCCTTGGCGAGTTGCTGCAGTGCATCGTGTGGATGATAAACACTGTAGCCACTGTGCGTCGGTGGTGAAGGGAGTGAATGTTTAGGGTGCTGGATGGGGTGCCAATCAAGCTTTGTCCTGGATGGTGTCGAGCTTCTTGAGTGTTGTTGGAGCTGCACTCATCCAGGCAAGTGGAGAGTATTCCATCACACTCCTGACTTATGCCTTGTAGATGGTGGAAAGGCTTTAGGTAGTCAGGAGGTGAGTCACTCGCCACAGAATACCCAGCCTCTGACCTGCTCTAGTAGCCACAGTATTTATATGGCTGGTCCAGTTAAGTTTCTGGTCAATGGTGACCCCCAGGATGTTGATGGTGGGGGATTCAGCAATGGTAATGCCGTTGAATGTCAAGGGGAGGTGGTTAGACTCTCTCTTGTTGGAGATGGTCATTGCCTGGCACTTGTCTGGCGCGAATGTTACTTGCCACTTATGAGCCCAAGCCTGGATATTGTCCAGGTCTTGCTGCATGCGGGCTCGGATTGCTTCATTATTTGAGGGGTTGCGAATGGAACTGAACACTGTGCAATCATCAGCGAACATCCTCATTTCTGACCTTATGATGGAGGGAAGGTCATTGATGAAGCAGAGGAAGATCGTTATGTTGAACTGGGATGATTGTACTGAACTCAGATCATTGTACTGAACTCAGATCATTGTGTTGATCTCGGATCATTGTACTGAACTGGGATTATTGTACTGAACTCGGATCATTGTATTGAACTTGGATTATTGTACTGAACTCGGATCATTGTATTGAACTTGGATCATTGTACTGAACTGGGATTATTGTACTGAACTTGGATCATTGCACTGAACTCAGATCATTGTACTGAACTCAGATCATTGTACTGAACTCGGATCATTGTGTTGATCTCGGATCATTGTTTTGAACTCGGATCATCCTGCTGAACTCAGATGATTGTACTGGACTCGGCTCATTGTGTGGAACTCGGATCATTGTGTTGAACTCAGATCATTGTGTTGAATTTGAATATTGTACTGATCTCAAAGCATTGTGTTGAACTCGGATCATTGTACTGAACTTGGATCATCCTGTTGAACTCAGATCATCAACATCCTGGGGGTCACCATTGATCAGAAACTTAGCTGGACCAGCCATATAAATACTGTGGCTTCAAGAGCAGATCAGAGGCTGGGTATTCTGTGGCGAGTGACTCACCTCCTGACTCCCCAAAGCCTTTCCACCATCTACAAGGCACAAGTCAGGAGTGTGATGGAATACTCTGCACTTGCCTGAATGAGTGCAGCTCCACCAACACTCAAGAAGCTCGACACCATCCAGGACAAAGCAGCCTGCTTGATTGGCACCCCATCCACCACCCTAAACATTCACTCCCTTCATCACCGGCGCACTGTGGCTGCAGTGTGTACCATCCACAGGATGCACTGCAGCAACTCGCTAAGGCTTCTTTGACAGCACCTCTCAAACCCGCGACCTCTACCACCTAGAAGGACAAGAGCAGCAGGCACATGGGAACAACACCACTTGCACGTTCCCCTCCAAGTCACACATCATCCCGACTTGGAAATATATCGCTGTTCCTTCATCATCGCTGGGTCAAAATCCTGGAACTCCCTTCCTAACAGCACTGTGGGAGAACCTTCACCACACGGACTGCAGCGGTTCAATAAGGCGGCTCACCACCACCTTCTCAAGTGGATGATCCATCTCGGCCTCCTCCCGATATCCCCACCATCACAGAAGCCAGTCTTCAGCCAACTCGATTCACTCCACGTGATATCAAGAAACGGCTGAGTGCACTGGATACAGCAAAGTCTATGGGCCCTGACAACATCCCGGCTGTTGTGCTGAAGACTTGTGCTCCAGAACTAGCCGCGCCTCTAGCCAAACTGTTCCAGTACAGCGACAACACTGGCATCGACCCGAAAATGTGGAAAATTGCCCAGGTATGTCCTGTCCACAAAAAAAGGACAAATTTAATCCGGCCAATTACCGCCCCATCAGTCCACTCTCAATCATCAGCAAAGTGATGGAAGGTGTCGTCCACAGTGATATCAAGCGGCACTTACTCACCAATAACCTGCTCACTGATGCTCAGTTTGGGTTCCACCAGGACCAATCGGCTCCAGACCTCATTACAGCCTTGGTCCAAACATGGACAAAAGAGCTGAATTCCATAGGTGAGGTGAGAGTGACTGCCCTTGACATCAAGGCAGCATTTGACCTAGTGTGGCACCAAGGAGCCCTGGTGAAATTGAAGTCAATGGGAATCAGGGGAAAACTCTCCAGTGGCTGGAGTCATACCTAGCACAAAGGAAGATGGTAGTGGTTGTTGGAGGCCAATCAGCCCCAGGACATTGCTGCCCTGAGTTCCTCAGGGCAGTGTCCTAGGCCCAACCATCTTCAGCTGCTTCATCAATGACCTTCCCTCCATCATAAGGTCAGAAATGGGGATGTTTGCTGATGATTGCACAGTGTTCAGTTCCATTTGCAACCCCTCAGATAATGAAGCAGTCAATGCCCGCATGCAATATCCAGGCTTGGGCTGATAAGTGGCAAGTAACATTCGCAATAGAAAAGTGCCAGGCAATGACCATCTCCAACAAGAGAGAGTCTAACCACCTCCCCTTGACATTCAATGGCATTACCATCGCCGAATCCCCCACCATCAACATCCTGGGGGTCACCATTGACCAGAAACTTAACTTGACCAGCCATATAAATACTGTGCTACAAGAGCAGGTCAGAGGCTGGGTATTCTGCGGTGAGTGACTCACCTCCTGACTCCCCAAAGCCTTTCCACCATCTACAAGGCACAAGTCAGGAGTGTGATGGAATACTCTCCCCTTGCCTGGATGAGTGCAGCTCCAACAACACTCAAGAAGCTCGACACCATCCAGGACAAAGCAGCCCGCTTGATCGGCACCCCATCCACCACCTTAAACATTCACTCCCTTCATCACCGGCGCACTGTGGCTGCAGTGTGTACCATCCACAGGATGCACTGCATCAACTTGCCAAGGCTTCTTCGACAGCACCTCCCAAACCCGCGACCTCTACCACCTAGTAGGACAAGGGCAGCAGGCACATGGGAACAACACCACCTGCACGTTCCCCTCCAAGTCACACACCATTCCGACTTGGAAATATATCGCCGTTCCTTCATCGTCGCTGGGTCAAAATCCTGGAACTCCCTTCCTAACAGCACTGTGGGAGAACCTTCATCACATGGACTGCAGCGGTTCAAGAAGGTGGCTCACCACCACCTTCTCAAGGGCAATTATGGATGGGCAATAAATGCTGGCCTCGCCAGCAACGCCCACATCCCATGAACGAATAAAAAAAAACTCGGATTATTGTGTCAAAATCGGATCATTGTACTGAACTCGGTCATCATACTGGACTCGGATGATTGTGCTGAACACGGATCATTGCACTGAGCTCAGATCATTGTACTCAACTCAGATCATTCTACTGAACTCGGATTATTGTACTGAACTCGGATCACTGTTCTGAACTCGGTCATTGTGCAGAGCATGGTCATTATACTGGACTCGGATCATTGTACTGAACTCGGATCATTATACTGGACTAGGATCATTGTGCTGAACTCGGATCATTGTACTGAACTCGGATCATTGTGCTGAACTCGGATCATTATACTGGACTCGGATCATTGTACTGGACTCGGATCATTGTACTGAACTCGGATCATTGTACTGGACTCGGATCATTATACTGAGCTCGGATCATTGTAACGAACTCGGATCATTGTGCTGAACGCCGATCATTGCGTTGAACTTGGATTATTTTGTTGAACTCGGATCATTGTGCTGAACTCGGATCATTGTGCTGAACTCGGATCATTCTATCAAACTTGGATCATTGTGCTGAACTACGATCATTGTGTTGACCTCGGATCATTGTACTGCACTTGGATCATTGTGTTGAACGCGGACTGATGTACTGAACTCGGATCACTTTGTTGAACTCGGATCATTGTACTGATCGCGGGTCATTGTATTGAATTCAGATCATTGCACTGGACGCGGATCATTGTGCTGAACTCATATTATTGTACTGAGCTCGGATCATTGTGCTGAACTCGAATCATTGTGCTGAACTCGGATCATTGTGTTGATGTCGGAACATTGTACTGATCACAGATCATTTACTGGACTCGGATCATGGTACTGAATTTAGATCATTGCACTGGACGCGGATCATTGTGTTGAACTCGGATCATTGTGTTGAACTCGGATCATTGTGTTGAACTCGGATCATTGTGTTGAACTCGGATCATTGTACTGAACTCGGATCATTGTGTTGAACTCGGATCATTGTACTGAACTCGGATCATTGTGTTGAACTCCGGTCATTGTACTGAACTCGGATCACTCTATCGAGCTCGGATCATTGTGCTGAACTCCAATCATTGTGTTGATGTCGAATCATTGTACTGGACTCAGATCATTGTGTGGAACTCGGATCATTGTACAGCACTCGGATCATTGTATTGAACTCGGATCACTGTACTGGACTCGGATCATGGTACTGAATTCAGATCATTGCACTGGACGCGGATCATTGTACTGAACTCGGATCATTGTGCTGAACTCAGATTATTGTACTGAACTCGGATCATTGTGCTGAACTCGGAACACTGTCCTGAACTCGGAACACTGTACTGAACTCGGAACACTGTACTGAACTCGAATAATTGTACTGGACTCGGTCATTATACTGGACACGGATCATTGTATTGAACTGGGATTACTGTACTGAACTCGGATCATTGTGTTGTACTCGGATCACTGTGTTGAACTCGGGTCATTGTACTGAACTTGGATCACTGTACTGAACTCGGATCGTTGTGCTGAACTCAGATCATTGTACTGAATGCCGATCATTGCTTGAACTTCGATTATTGTGTTGAACTTGGATTGTTTTATTGAACTCAGATCATTCTATCAAACTCGGATCATTGTGCTGAACTCCGATCATTGTGTTGAGCTTGGATCATTGTACTGAACTCGGATCATTGTGTGAAACTCTGATCATTGTACTGAACTTGGATCATCGTGTTGAACTTGGATCATTGTACTGGATTCAGATCATTGTGTGGAACTCAGATCATTATATTGAACTCGGATCATTGTGTTGAACCTGGATCATTGTGTTGAACTTGGATCATTGTGTTGAACTCGGATCATTGTGTTGAACTCAGATCATTGTACTGAACTCGGATCATTGTGTTGAACAAGGGGGCAGAAGTTATGCTGCAGCTATACAAAGCCCTGGTTAGACCGCACCTGGAGTACTGTGAGCAGTTCTGGGCACCGTACCTTCGGAAGGACATATTGGCCTTGGAGGGAGTGCAGCGTAGGTTTACTAGAATGATACCAGGACTCCAAGGATTAAGTTACGAGGCGAGATTACACAAATTGGGGTTGTATTCTCTTGAGTTTCGATGGTCAAGGGGTGATCTGATCGAAGTTTATAAGATATTAAGGGGAACAGATAGGGTGGATAGAGAGAAACTATTTCCGCTGGTTGGGGATTTTAGGAGTAGGGGGCACAGTCTAAAAATTAGAGCCAGACCTTTCAGTAGCGAGATTAGACAACATTTCTACACACAAAGGGTGGTAGAAGTTTGGAACTCTCTTCCGCAAACAGCAATTGATACCAGCTCAATTGCTAAATTTAAATGTGAGATAGATAGCTTTTTAGCAACCAAAGGTATTAAGGGATATGGGCCAAAGGCAGGTATATGGAATTAGATCACAGATCAGCCATGATCTTATCAAATAGCGGAGCAGGCACGAGGGGCTGAATGGCCTACTCCTGTTCCTATGTTCTATGTTCCTAACTCGTATTATTGTGTTGAACTTGGATCGTTGTACTGAACTCCGATCATTGTGTTGAACTGGGATCATTGTGTTGAACTCGGATCATTGTGTTGAACTCTGGTCATTGTACTGAACTCGGATCACTCTATCGAGCTCGGATCATTGTGCCGAACTCCGATCATTGTGTTGACCTCAGATCATTGTACTGAAGTCGGCCATTGTGCAGAGCATGGTCATTATACTGAACTCGGATAATTGTACTGAACTCAGATTATTGTACTGAACTTGGATCATTGTATTGAACTGGGATCATTGTGCTGAACTCGGATTATTGTGTTGAACTCGGGTCATTGTACTGAGCTCGGATCACTGTAACGAACTCGGATCATTGTGCTGAACGCCGATCATTGCATTGAACTTAGATTATTTTGTTGAACTCGGATCATTGTGCTGAACTCGGATCATTGTGCTGAACTCGGATAATTCTATCAAACTTGGATCATTGTGCTGAACTCGGATCATTGTGCTGAACTCGGATCATTGTGCTGAACTCGGATAATTCTATCAAACTTGGATCATTGTGCTGAACTACGATCATTGTGTTGAACTCGGATCATTGTACTGAACTCGAATCATTGTGTTGAACGCAGACTGATGCACTGAACTTGGATCACTTTGTTGAACTCGGATCATTGTACTGATCTCGGGTCATTGTACTGAATTCAGATCATTGCACTGGACGCGGATCATTGTAATGAACTCGGATCATTGCACTGAACTCTGATCATTGTGCTGAACTCATATTATTGTACTGAGCTCGGATCACTCTGCTGAACTCGGATCATTCTACTGAACACAGATTATTGTACTGAACTCGGATCATTGCTCTGAACTCGGATCATTGTGTTGATGTCGGAACATTGTACTGATCTCAGATCATTTACTGGACTCGGACGATGGTACTGAATTAAGATCATTGCACTGGACGCGGATCATTGTACTGAACTCGGATCATTGTGTTGAACTCGGATCATTGTGTTGAACTCCGGTCATTGTACTGAACTTGGATCACTCTATCGAGCTCGGATCATTGTGCTGAACTCCGATCATTGTGTTGATGTCGAATCATTGTACTGGACTCAGATCATTCTGTGGAACTCGGATCATTGTACTGAACTCGGATCATTGTATTGAACTCAGATCATTGTACTACAATCAAATCATTGTACTGAACTCGGATCACTTTGTTGAACTCGGATCATTGTGTTGAACTTGGATCATTCTGTTGAACTCGGATCATTGTACTGATCTCGGATCACTGTACTGGACTCTAATCATGGTACTGAATTCAGATCATTGCACTGGACGCGGATCATTGTACTGAACTCGGATCATTGTGCTGAACTCAGATTATTGTACTGAACTCGGATCATTGTGCTGAACTCGGAACACTGTACTGAACTCGGAACATTGCACTGGACTCGAATAATTGTACTGGACTCGGTCATTATACTGGACACAGAGCATTGTATTGAACTGGGATTACTGTACTGAACTCGGATCATTGTGTTGTACTCGGATCACTGTGTTGAACTCGAGTCATTGTACTGAACTTAGATCACTGTACTGAACTCGGATCGTTGTGCCGAACTCAGATCATTGCTTGAACTTCGATTATTGTGTTGAACTTGGATTGTTTTATTGAACTCGGATCATTCTATCAAACTCGGATCATTGTGCTGAACTCCGACCATTGTGTTGAACTCGGATGATTGTACTGAACTCGGATAATTGTGTGGATCTCGGATCATTGTACTGAACTTGGATCATTGTGTTGATGTTGGATCATTGTGCTGAACTCGGATCATTGTGTTGATGTTGGATCATTGTGCTGCACTCAGATCATTGTGTGGAACTCAGATCATTGTACTGAACTCGGATCATTGTGTTGATGTTGGATCATTGTACTGCACTCAGATCATTGTGTTGAACTGGGATCATTGTGTTGAACTCGGTCATTGTGCAGAGCATGGTCATTATACTGGACTTGGATCATTGTGCTGAACACGGATCATTGCACTGAACTTGGATCATTCGACTGAACTCGGATCATTGTACTGGACTCGGATCACTCTATCGAGCTCAGATCATTGTGCTGAACTCCGATCATTGTGTTGATGTCGAATCATTGTACTGGACTCAGATTATTGTGTGGAACTCGGATCATTGTACTGCACTCGAATCATTGTATTGAACTCAGATCATTGTACTACAATCAAATCATTGTACTGAACTCGGTTCACTTTGTTGAACTCGGATCATTGTGTTGAACTCGGATCATTCTGTTGAACTCGGATCATTGTACTGATCTCGGATCACTGTACTGGACTCGGATCACTGTACTGAATTCAGATCATTAGACTGGGCGCGGATCATTGTACTGAACTCGGATCATTGTGCTGAACTCGGAACACTGTACCGAACTCGGATCATGGCACTGGACTCGGATAATTGTACTGGACTCGGTCATTATACTGGACACGGATCATTGTATTGAACTGGGATTATTGTACTGAACTCGGATCATTGTGTTGTACTCGGATCACTGCACTGAAATCGGGTCATTGTATTGAACTTGGATCACTGTACTGAACTCGGATCGTTGTGCCGAACTCAGATCATTGTACTGAATGCCGATCATTGCTTGAACTTCGATTATTGTGTTGAACTTGGATTGTTTTATTGAACTCGGATCATTCTATCAAACTCGGATCATTGTGCTGAACTCGGATCATTGTGTTGAACTTGGATCATTGTACTGGACTCGGATCATTGTGTGGAACTCGGATCATTGTACTGAACTTGGATCATTGTGTTGATGTTGGATCATTGTACTGGACTCAGATCATTGTGTGGAACTCGGATCATTGTACTGGACTCAGATCATTGTGTTGAACCTGGATCATTGTGTTGAACTTGGATCATTGTGTTGAACTCGGATCATTGTGTTGAACTCAGATCATTGTACTGAACTCGGATCATTGTGTTGAACAAGGGGGCAGAAGTTATGCTGCAGCTATACAAAGCCCTGGTTAGACCGCACCTGGAGTACTGTGAGCAGTTCTGGGCACCGTACCTTCGGAAGGACATATTGGCCTTGGAGGGAGTGCAGCGTAGGTTTACTAGAATGATACCAGGACTCCAAGGATTAAGTTACGAGGCGAGATTACACAAATTGGGGTTGTATTCTCTTGAGTTTCGATGGTCAAGGGGTGATCTGATCGAAGTTTATAAGATATTAAGGGGAACAGATAGGGTGGATAGAGAGAAACTATTTCCGCTGGTTGGGGATTTTAGGAGTAGGGGGCACAGTCTAAAAATTAGAGCCAGACCTTTCAGTAGCGAGATTAGACAACATTTCTACACACAAAGGGTGGTAGAAGTTTGGAACTCTCTTCCGCAAACAGCAATTGATACCAGCTCAATTGCTAAATTTAAATGTGAGATAGATAGCTTTTTAGCAACCAAAGGTATTAAGGGATATGGGCCAAAGGCAGGTATATGGAATTAGATCACAGATCAGCCATGATCTTATCAAATAGCGGAGCAGGCACGAGGGGCTGAATGGCCTACTCCTGTTCCTATGTTCTATGTTCCTAACTCGTATTATTGTGTTGAACTTGGATCGTTGTACTGAACTCCGATCATTGTGTTGAACTGGGATCATTGTGTTGAACTCGGATCATTGTGTTGAACTCTGGTCATTGTACTGAACTCGGATCACTCTATCGAGCTCGGATCATTGTGCCGAACTCCGATCATTGTGTTGACCTCAGATCATTGTACTGAAGTCGGCCATTGTGCAGAGCATGGTCATTATACTGAACTCGGATAATTGTACTGAACTCAGATTATTGTACTGAACTTGGATCATTGTATTGAACTGGGATCATTGTGCTGAACTCGGATTATTGTGTTGAACTCGGGTCATTGTACTGAGCTCGGATCACTGTAACGAACTCGGATCATTGTGCTGAACGCCGATCATTGCGTTGAACTTGGATTATTTTGTTGAACTCGGATCATTGTGCTGAACTCGGATCATTGTGCTGAACTCGGATAATTCTATCAAACTTGGATCATTGTGCTGAACTCGGATCATTGTGCTGAACTCGGATCATTGTGCTGAACTCGGATAATTCTATCAAACTTGGATCATTGTGCTGAACTACGATCATTGTGTTGAACTCGGATCATTGTACTGAACTCGAATCATTGTGTTGAACGCAGACTGATGCACTGAACTTGGATCACTTTGTTGAACTCGGATCATTGTACTGATCTCGGGTCATTGTACTGAATTCAGATCATTGCACTGGACGCGGATCATTGTAATGAACTCGGATCATTGCACTGAACTCTGATCATTGTGCTGAACTCATATTATTGTACTGAGCTCGGATCACTCTGCTGAACTCGGATCATTCTACTGAACACAGATTATTGTACTGAACTCGGATCATTGCTCTGAACTCGGATCATTGTGTTGATGTCGGAACATTGTACTGATCTCAGATCATTTACTGGACTCGGACGATGGTACTGAATTAAGATCATTGCACTGGACGCGGATCATTGTACTGAACTCGGATCATTGTGTTGAACTCGGATCATTGTGTTGAACTCCGGTCATTGTACTGAACTTGGATCACTCTATCGAGCTCGGATCATTGTGCTGAACTCCGATCATTGTGTTGATGTCGAATCATTGTACTGGACTCAGATCATTCTGTGGAACTCGGATCATTGTACTGAACTCGGATCATTGTATTGAACTCAGATCATTGTACTACAATCAAATCATTGTACTGAACTCGGATCACTTTGTTGAACTCGGATCATTGTGTTGAACTTGGATCATTCTGTTGAACTCGGATCATTGTACTGATCTCGGATCACTGTACTGGACTCTAATCATGGTACTGAATTCAGATCATTGCACTGGACGCGGATCATTGTACTGAACTCGGATCATTGTGCTGAACTCAGATTATTGTACTGAACTCGGATCATTGTGCTGAACTCGGAACACTGTACTGAACTCGGAACATTGCACTGGACTCGAATAATTGTACTGGACTCGGTCATTATACTGGACATAGAGCATTGTATTGAACTGGGATTACTGTACTGAACTCGGATCATTGTGTTGTACTCGGATCACTGTGTTGAACTCGAGTCATTGTACTGAACTTAGATCACTGTACTGAACTCGGATCGTTGTGCCGAACTCAGATCATTGCTTGAACTTCGATTATTGTGTTGAACTTGGATTGTTTTATTGAACTCGGATCATTCTATCAAACTCGGATCATTGTGCTGAACTCCGACCATTGTGTTGAACTCGGATGATTGTACTGAACTCGGATAATTGTGTGGATCTCGGATCATTGTACTGAACTTGGATCATTGTGTTGATGTTGGATCATTGTGCTGAACTCGGATCATTGTGTTGATGTTGGATCATTGTACTGCACTCAGATCATTGTGTGGAACTCAGATCATTGTACTGAACTCGGATCATTGTGTTGATGTTGGATCATTGTACTGCACTCAGATCATTGTGTTGAACTGGGATCATTGTGTTGAACTCGGTCATTGTGCAGAGCATGGTCATTATACTGGACTTGGATCATTGTGCTGAACACGGATCATTGCACTGAACTTGGATCATTCGACTGAACTCGGATCATTGTACTGGACTCGGATCACTCTATCGAGCTCGGATCATTGTGCTGAACTCCGATCATTGTGTTGATGTCGAATCATTGTACTGGACTCAGATTATTGTGTGGAACTCGGATCATTGTACTGCACTCGAATCATTGTACTGAACTCGGTTCACTTTGTTGAACTCGGATCATTGTGTTGAACTCGGATCATTCTGTTGAACTCGGATCATTGTACTGATCTCGGATCACTGTACTGGACTCGGATCACTGTACTGAATTCAGATCATTAGACTGGGCGCGGATCATTGTACTGAACTCGGATCATTGTGCTGAACTCGGAACACTGTACCGAACTCGGATCATGGCACTGGACTCGGATAATTGTACTGGACTCGGTCATTATACTGGACACGGATCATTGTATTGAACTGGGATTATTGTACTGAACTCGGATCATTGTGTTGTACTCGGATCACTGCACTGAAATCGGGTCATTGTACTGAACTTGGATCACTGTACTGAACTCGGATCGTTGTGCCGAACTCAGATCATTGTACTGAATGCCGATCATTGCTTGAACTTCGATTATTGTGTTGAACTTGGATTGTTTTATTGAACTCGGATCATTCTATCAAACTCGGATCATTGTGCTGAACTCGGATCATTGTGTTGAACTTGGATCATTGTACTGGACTCGGATCATTGTGTGGAACTCGGATCATTGTACTGAACTTGGATCATTGTGTTGATGTTGGATCATTGTACTGGACTCAGATCATTGTGTGGAACTCGGATCATTGTACTGGACTCAGATCATTGTGTTGAACCTGGATCATTGTGTTGAACTTGGATCATTGTGTTGAACTCGGATCATTGTGTTGAACTCAGATCATTGTACTGAACTCGGATCATTGTGTTGAACAAGGGGGCAGAAGTTATGCTGCAGCTATACAAAGCCCTGGTTAGACCGCACCTGGAGTACTGTGAGCAGTTCTGTGCACCGTACCTTCGGAAGGACATATTGGCCTTGGAGGGAGTGCAGCGTAGGTTTACTAGAATGATACCAGGACTCCAAGGATTAAGTTACGAGGCGAGATTACACAAATTGGGGTTGTATTCTCTTGAGTTTCGATGGTCAAGGGGTGATCTGATCGAAGTTTATAAGATATTAAGGGGAACAGATAGGGTGGATAGAGAGAAACTATTTCCGCTGGTTGGGGATTTTAGGAGTAGGGGGCACAGTCTAAAAATTAGAGCCAGACCTTTCAGTAGCGAGATTAGACAACATTTCTACACACAAAGGGTGGTAGAAGTTTGGAACTCTCTTCCACAAACAGCAATTGATACCAGCTCAATTGCTAAATTTAAATGTGAGATAGATAGCTTTTTAGCAACCAAAGGTATTAAGGGATATGGGCCAAAGGCAGGTATATGGAATTAGATCACAGATCAGCCATGATCTTATCAAATAGCGGAGCAGGCACGAGGGGCTGAATGGCCTACTCCTGTTCCTATGTTCTATGTTCCTAACTCGTATTATTGTGTTGAACTTGGATCGTTGTACTGAACTCCGATCATTGTGTTGAACTGGGATCATTGTGTTGAACTCGGATCATTGTGTTGAACTCTGGTCATTGTACTGAACTCGGATCACTCTATCGAGCTCGGATCATTGTGCCGAACTCCGATCATTGTGTTGACCTCAGATCATTGTACTGAAGTCGGCCATTGTGCAGAGCATGGTCATTATACTGAACTCGGATAATTGTACTGAACTCAGATTATTGTACTGAACTTGGATCATTGTATTGAACTGGGATCATTGTGCTGAACTCGGATTATTGTGTTGAACTCGGGTCATTGTACTGAGCTCGGATCACTGTAACGAACTCGGATCATTGTGCTGAACGCCGATCATTGCATTGAACTTGGATTATTTTGTTGAACTCGGATCATTGTGCTGAACTCGGATCATTGTGCTGAACTCGGATAATTCTATCAAACTTGGATCATTGTGCTGAACTCGGATCATTGTGCTGAACTCGGATCATTGTGCTGAACTCGGATAATTCTATCAAACTTGGATCATTGTGCTGAACTACGATCATTGTGTTGAACTCTGGTCATTGTACTGAACTCGGATCACTCTATCGAGCTCGGATCATTGTGCCGAACTCCGATCATTGTGTTGACCTCAGATCATTGTACTGAAGTCGGCCATTGTGCAGAGCATGGTCATTATACTGAACTCGGATAATTGTACTGAACTCAGATTATTGTACTGAACTTGGATCATTGTATTGAACTGGGATCATTGTGCTGAACTCGGATTATTGTGTTGAACTCGGGTCATTGTACTGAGCTCGGATCACTGTAACGAACTCGGATCATTGTGCTGAACGCCGATCATTGCATTGAACTTAGATTATTTTGTTGAACTCGGATCATTGTGCTGAACTCGGATCATTGTGCTGAACTCGGATAATTCTATCAAACTTGGATCATTGTGCTGAACTCGGATCATTGTGCTGAACTCGGATCATTGTGCTGAACTCGGATAATTCTATCAAACTTGGATCATTGTGCTGAACTACGATCATTGTGTTGAACTCGGATCATTGTACTGAACTCGAATCATTGTGTTGAACGCAGACTGATGCACTGAACTTGGATCACTTTGTTGAACTCGGATCATTGTACTGATCTCGGGTCATTGTACTGAATTCAGATCATTGCACTGGACGCGTATCATTGTAATGAACTCGGATCATTGCACTGAACTCTGATCATTGTGCTGAACTCATATTATTGTACTGAGCTCGGATCACTCTGCTGAACTCGGATCATTCTACTGAACACAGATTATTGTACTGAACTCGGATCATTGCTCTGAACTCGGATCATTGTGTTGATGTCGGAACATTGTACTGATCTCAGATCATTTACTGGACTCGGACGATGGTACTGAATTAAGATCATTGCACTGGACGCGGATCATTGTACTGAACTCGGATCATTGTGTTGAACTCGGATCATTGTGTTGAACTCCGATCATTGTGTTGATGTCGAATCATTGTACTGGACTCAGATCATTCTGTGGAACTCGGATCATTGTACTGAACTCGGATCATTGTATTGAACTCAGATCATTGTACTACAATCAAATCATTGTACTGAACTCGGATCACTTTGTTGAACTCGGATCATTGTGTTGAACTTGGATCATTCTGTTGAACTCGGATCATTGTACTGATCTCGGATCACTGTACTGGACTCTAATCATGGTACTGAATTCAGATCATTGCACTGGACGCGGATCATTGTACTGAACTCGGATCATTGTGCTGAACTCAGATTATTGTACTGAACTCGGATCATTGTGCTGAACTCGGAACACTGTACTGAACTCGGAACATTGCACTGGACTCGAATAATTGTACTGGACTCGGTCATTATACTGGACATAGAGCATTGTATTGAACTGGGATTACTGTACTGAACTCGGATCATTGTGTTGTACTCGGATCACTGTGTTGAACTCGAGTCATTGTACTGAACTTAGATCACTGTACTGAACTCGGATCGTTGTGCCGAACTCAGATCATTGCTTGAACTTCGATTATTGTGTTGAACTTGGATTGTTTTATTGAACTCGGATCATTCTATCAAACTCGGATCATTGTGCTGAACTCCGACCATTGTGTTGAACTCGGATGATTGTACTGAACTCGGATAATTGTGTGGATCTCGGATCATTGTACTGAACTTGGATCATTGTGTTGATGTTGGATCATTGTGCTGAACTCGGATCATTGTGTTGATGTTGGATCATTGTACTGCACTCAGATCATTGTGTGGAACTCAGATCATTGTACTGAACTCGGATCATTGTGTTGATGTTGGATCATTGTACTGCACTCAGATCATTGTGTTGAACTGGGATCATTGTGTTGAACTCGGTCATTGTGCAGAGCATGGTCATTATACTGGACTTGGATCGTTGTGCTGAACACGGATCATTGCACTGAACTTGGATCATTCGACTGAACTCGGATCATTGTACTGGACTCGGATCACTCTATCGAGCTCGGATCATTGTGCTGAACTCCGATCATTGTGTTGATGTCGAATCATTGTACTGGACTCAGATTATTGTGTGGAACTCGGATCATTGTACTGCACTCGAATCATTGTATTGAACTCAGATCATTGTACTACAATCAAATCATTGTACTGAACTCGGTTCACTTTGTTGAACTCGGATCATTGTGTTGAACTCGGATCATTCTTTTGAACTCGGATCATTGTACTGATCTCGGATCACTGTACTGGACTCGGATCACTGTACTGAATTCAGATCATTAGACTGGGCGCGGATCATTGTACTGAACTCGGATCATTGTGCTGAACTCGGAACACTGTACCGAACTCGGATCATGGCACTGGACTCGGATAATTGTACTGGACTCGGTCATTATACTGGACACGGATCATTGTATTGAACTGGGATTATTGTACTGAACTCGGATCATTGTGTTGTACTCGGATCACTGCACTGAAATCGGGTCATTGTACTGAACTTGGATCACTGTACTGAACTCGGATCGTTGTGCCGAACTCAGATCATTGTACTGAATGCCGATCATTGCTTGAACTTCGATTATTGTGTTGAACTTGGATTGTTTTATTGAACTCGGATCATTCTATCAAACTCGGATCATTGTGCTGAACTCGGATCATTGTGTTGAACTTGGATCATTGTACTGGACTCGGATCATTGTGTGGAACTCGGATCATTGTACTGAACTTGGATCATTGTGTTGATGTTGGATCATTGTACTGGACTCAGATCATTGTGTGGAACTCGGATCATTGTACTGGACTCAGATCATTGTGTTGAACTTGGATCATTGTACTGAACTCGGATCATTGTGTGGAACTCGGATCATTGTACTGAACTCGGATCATTGTGTTGAACTGGGATCATTGTGTTGAACACGGTCATTGTGCAGAGCATGGTCATTATACTGGACTTGGATCATTGTGCTGAACACGGATCATTGCACTGAACTCGAATCATTCAACGGAACTCGGATCATTGTGTTGAACTCGGATCATTGTACTGAACTTGGATCATTCGACTGAACTCGGATCATTGTACTGGACTCGGATCATTGTGTTGATGTCGAATCATTGTACTGGACTCAGATTATTGTGTGGAACTCGGATCATTGTACTGCACTCGAATCATTGTATTGAACTCAGATCATTGTACTACAATCAAATCATTGTACTGAACTCGGTTCACTTTGTTGAACTCGGATCATTGTGTTGAACTCGGATCATTCTGTTGAACTCGGATCATTGTACTGATCTCGGATCACTGTACTGGACTCGGATCATGGTACTGAATTCAGATCATTAGACTGGGCGCGGATCATTGTACTGAACTCGGATCATTGTGTTGAACTTGGATCATTGTACTGAACTCGGATCATTGTGTGGAACTCGGATCATTGTACTGAACTCGGATCATTGTGTTGATGTTGGATCATTGTACTGGACTCAGATCATTGTGTGGAACTCGGATCATTGTACTGGACTCAGATCATTGTGTTGAACTTGGATCATTGTACTGAACTCGGATCATTGTGTGGAACTCGGATCATTGTACTGAACTTGGATCATTGTGTTGATGTTGGATCATTGTGCTGAACTCCGATCATTGTGTTGAACTTGGATCATTGTACTGAACTCAGATCATTGTGTGGAACTCAGATCATTGTACTGAACTCGTATCATTGTCCCGAACTCTGATCATTCTGTTGAACTCTTATTATTGTGTTGAACTCAGATCATTATATTGAACTTGGATCATTGTGTTGAACTCGGATCATTGTGTTGAACTGGGATGATTGTACTGATCTCGGATCATTGTGTTGAACTCGGATCATTATGTTGAACTCGTATTATTCTGTTGAACTTGGATCATTGTACTGAATTCAGATCATTGCACTGGACGTGGATCATTGTAATGAACTTGGATCATTGCACTGAACTCTGATCATTGTGCTGAACTCATATTATTGTACTGAGCTCGGATCATTGTGCTGAACTCGGATCATTCTACTGAACACAGATTATTGTACTGAACTCGGATCATTGTGCTGAACTCAGATTATTGTACTGAACTTGGATCGTTGTGCTGAACTCGGAACACTGTACTGAACTCTGAACATTGCACTGGACTCGAATAATTGTACTGGACTTGGTCATTATACTGGACATGGAGCATTGTATTGAACTGCGATTATTGAACTGAACTCGGATCATTGTGTTGTACTCGGATCACTGTGTTGAACATGGGTCATTGTACTGAACTTGGATCACTGTACTGAACTTGGATCGTTGTGCTGAACTCAGATCATTGTACTGAATGCCGATCATTGCTTGAACTTCAATTATTGTGTTGAACTTGGATTGTTTTATTGAACTCGGATCATTCTATCAAACTCGGATCATTGTGTTGAACTCGGATAATTGTGTTGAACTCGGATCATTGTACTGAACTTGGATCATTCGACTGATCTTGGATCATTGTACTGGACTCGGATCACTGTGTTGAATTCGGATCATTGTGCTGAACTCAGATTATTGTGTTGATGTCGGAACATTGTACTGATCTCGGATCATTGTACTGAACTCGGATCATTGTGCAGAGCATGATCATTGTACTGAACCTAGATCATTCGGCTGAACTCGGATCATTGTACTGAACTCGGATCATTGTGCAGAGCATGGCCATTATACTGAACTCGGATAATTGTACTGAACTCAGATCATTGTACTGAACTGGGATCATTGTGCTGAACTCGGATCATTGTGTTGAACTGGGATCATTGTGCTGAACTCGGATCATTGTATTGAACTGGGATCATTGTGCTGAACTCGGATCATTGTATTGAACTGGGATCATTGTGCTGAACTCGGATCATTGTGTTGAACCGGGTCATTATACTGAGCTCGGATCACTGTAACGAACTCGGATCATTGTGCTGAATGCCGATCATTGCGTTGAACTTGGATTAATTTGTCGAACTCGGATCATTGTGCTGAACTCGGATTATTCTATCAAACTTGGATCATTGTGCTGAACGCCGATCATTTTGTTGAACCGGACTGATGTACTGAACTCGGATCACTTTGTTGAACTCGGATCATTGTACTGATCTCGGTTCATTGTACTGAATTCAGATCATTGCACTGGACGCGGATCATTGTGTTGAACTCGGATCATTGTGTTGAACTCCGGTCAATGTACTGAACTCGGATCACTCTATCGAGCTCGGATCATTGTGCTGAACTCCGATCATTGTGTTGACCTCAGATCATTGTGCTGAACTCGGATAATTCTCTCAAACTTGGATCATTGTGCTGAACTACGATCATTGTGTTGAACTCGGATCATTGTACTGAACTCGAATCATTGTGTTGAACGCAGACTGATGCACTGAACTTGGATCACTTTGTTGAACTCGGATCATTGTACTGATCTCGGGTCATTGTACTGAATTCAGATCATTGCACTGGACGCGGATCATTGTAATGAACTCGGATCATTGCACTGAACTCTGATCATTGTGCTGAACTCATATTATTGTACTGAGCTCGGATCACTCTGCTGAACTCGGATCATTCTACTGAACACAGATTATTGTACTGAACTCGGATCATTGCTCTGAACTCGGATCATTGTGTTGATGTCGGAACATTGTACTGATCTCAGATCATTTACTGGACTCGGACGATGGTACTGAATTAAGATCATTGCACTGGACGCGGATCATTGTACTGAACTCGGATCATTGTGTTGAACTCGGATCATTGAGTTGAACTCCGGTCATTGTACTGAACTTGGATCACTCTATCGAGCTCGGATCATTGTGCTGAACTCCGATCATTGTGTTGATGTCGAATCATTGTACTGGACTCAGATCATTCTGTGGAACTCGGATCATTGTACTGAACTCGGATCATTGTATTGAACTCAGATCATTGTACTACAATCAAATCATTGTACTGAACTCGGATCACTTTGTTGAACTCGGATCATTGTGTTGAACTTGGATCATTCTGTTGAACTCGGATCATTGTACTGATCTCGGATCACTGTACTGGACTCTAATCATTGTGCTGAACTCAGATTATTGTACTGAACTCGGATCATTGTGCTGAACTCGGAACACTGTACTGAACTCGGAACATTGCACTGGACTCGAATAATTGTACTGGACTCGGTCATTATACTGGACACAGAGCATTGTATTGAACTGGGATTACTGTACTGAACTCGGATCATTGTGTTGTACTCGGATCACTGTGTTGAACTCGAGTCATTGTACTGAACTTAGATCACTGTACTGAACTCGGATCGTTGTGCCGAACTCAGATCATTGCTTGAACTTCGATTATTGTGTTGAACTTGGATTGTTTTATTGAACTCGGATCATTCTATCAAACTCGGATCATTGTGCTGAACTCCGACCATTGTGTTGAACTCGGATGATTGTACTGAACTCGGATAATTGTGTGGATCTTGGATCATTGTACTGAACTTGGATCATTGTGTTGATGTTGGATCATTGTGCTGAACTCGGATCATTGTGTTGATGTTGGATCATTGTACTGCACTCAGATCATTGTGTGGAACTCAGATCATTGTACTGAACTCGGATCATTGTGTTGATGTTGGATCATTGTACTGCACTCAGATCATTGTGTTGAACTGGGATCATTGTGTTGAACTCGGTCATTGTGCAGAGCATGGTCATTATACTGGACTTGGATCATTGTGCTGAACACGGATCATTGCACTGAACTCGAATCATTCAACTGAACTCGGATCATTGTGTTGAACTCGGATCATTGTACTGAACTTGGATCATTCGACTGAACTCGGATCATTGTACTGGACTCGGATCACTCTATCGAGCTCGGATCATTGTGCTGAACTCCGATCATTGTGTTGATGTCGAATCATTGTACTGGACTCAGATTATTGTGTGGAACTCGGATCATTGTACTGCACTCGAATCATTGTATTGAACTCAGATCATTGTACTACAATCAAATCATTGTACTGAACTCGGTTCACTTTGTTGAACTCGGATCATTGTGTTGAACTCGGATCATTCTGTTGAACTCGGATCATTGTACTGATCTCGGATCACTGTACTGGACTCGGATCACTGTACTGAATTCAGATCATTAGACTGGGCGCGGATCATTGTACTGAACTCGGATCATTGTGCTGAACTCGGAACACTGTACCGAACTCGGATCATGGCACTGGACTCGGATAATTGTACTGGACTCGGTCATTATACTGGACACGGATCATTGTATTGAACTGGGATTATTGTACTGAACTCGGATCATTGTGTTGTACTCGGATCACTGCACTGAAATCGGGTCATTGTACTGAACTTGGATCACTGTACTGAACTCGGATCGTTGTGCCGAACTCAGATCATTGTACTGAACGCCGATCATTGCTTGAACTTCGATTATTGTGTTGAACTTGGATTGTTTTATTGAACTCGGATCATTCTATCAAACTCGGATCATTGTGCTGAACTCGGATCATTGTGTTGAACTCGGATCATTGTACTGAACTCGGATGATTGTGTTGATGTCGGGTCATTGTGCTGGACTCAGATCATTATGTGGAACTCAGATCATTGTGTGGAACTCGGATCATTGTGTGGAACTCGGATCATTGTGTGGAACTCTGATCATTGTGTGGAACACGGATCATTGTGTGGAACTCGGATCATTGTGTGGAACACGGATCATTGTGTGGAACACGGATCATTGTGTGGAACACGGATCATTGCACTGAACTCAGATCATTGTGCTGAACTCATATTATTCTACTGAGCTCGGATCATTGTGCTGAACTCGGATCATTCCACTGAACACAGATTATTGTACTGAACTCGGATCATTGTATTGAACTCGGATCATTGTGTTGATGTCGGAACATTGTACTGATCTCAGATCAGTTACTGGACTCGGATCATGGTACTGAATTCAGATCATTGCACTGGAAGCGGATCATTGTACTGAACTCGGAACATTGTGTTGAACTCGGATCATTGTGTTGAACTCGGATCATTGTGTTGAACTCCGGTCATTGTACTGAACTCTGATCACTCTCTTGAGCTCGGATCATTGTGCTGAACTCCGATCATTGTGTTGATGTCGAATCATTGTACTGGACTCAGATCATTGTGTTGAACTCGGATCATTGTGCTGAACTCGGAACACTGTACTGAACTCGGAACATTGCACTGGACTCGAATAATTGTACTGGACTCGGTCATTATACTGGACACGGATCATTGTATTGAACTGCGATTATTGTACTGAACTCGGATCATTGTGTTGTACTCGGATCACTGTGTTGAACTCGAGTCATTGTACTGAACTTGGATCACTGTACTGAACTCAAATCGTTGTGCCGAACTCAGATCATTGTACTGAACGCCGATCATTGCTTGAACTTCGATTATTGTGTTGAACTTGGATTGTTTTAATGAACTCGGATCATTCTATCAAACTCGGATCATTGTGCTGAACTCGGATCATTGTGTTGAACTCGGATCATTGTACTGAACTCGGATCATTGTGTTGATGTCGGGTCATTGTGCTGAACTTGGATCATTGTGTTGAACTTGGATCATTGTGTTGAACTCAGATCATTGTGTTGAACTCGGATCATTGTACTGAACTCGGATCATTGTGTTGATGTCGGGTCATTGTGCTGAACTTGGATCATTGTGTTGAACTTGGATCATTGTGTTGAACTCAGATCATTGTGTTGAACTCAGATCATTGTACTGAACTCAGATCATTGTGTGGAACTCGGATCATTGTGTTGAACTTGGATCATTGTACTGAACTCGGATCATTGTGTTCAACTCGGATCATTGTACTGAACTCGGATCATTGCGTTGATGTCGGGTCATTGTGCTGGACTCAGATCATTGTGTGGAACTCGGATCATTGTGTTGAATTGGGATCATTGTACTGAACTCGGATCATTGTGTTGAACTCGGAACATTGTGTTGAACTCGGATCATTGTACTGAACTTGGATCATTGTGTTGAACTCGGAACATTGTACTGAACTCGGATAATTGTGTTGAACTCGGATCATTGTACTGAACTTGGATCATTCGACTGAACTCGGATCATTGTACTGGACTCGGATCACTGTGTTGAATTCGGATCATTGTGCTGAACTCAGATTATTGTGTTGATGTCGGAACATTGTACTGATCTCGGATCATTATACTGAACTTGGATCATTGTGTTGAACTTGGATCATTGTGTTGAACTCAGGTCATTGTACTGAACTCGGATGATTCTACTGAACTCGGATGATTCTCGGAACTCAGATTATTGTACTGAACTCGGATCATTGTGTGGAACTCGGATCATTGTGTTGAACTGGGATCGTTGTGTTGAAGTCAGATCATTGTGTTGAAGTCGGATCGTTGTGTTGAACTCGGATCATTGTACTGAACTCGGATCATTGTACTGAACTCGGATCATTGTGTTGAACTCGTATTATTGTGTTGAACTTGGATTATTGTGTTGAACTCGGATCATTGTACTGAACTCGGATCATTGTGTTGAACTCGGAACATTGTATTGAACTGGGATCATTGTGTTGAATTCGGATCATTGCACTGAACTCTGATCATTGTGCTGAACTCATATTATTGTACTGAGCTCGGATCATTGTGCTGAACTCATATTATTGTACTGAGCTCGGATCATTGTGCTGAACTCGGATCATTCTACTGAACACAGATTATTGTACTGAACTCGGATCATTGTACTGAACTCAGATCATTGTGTTGAACTCGTATTATTGTACTGAACTCGGATCATTGTGTTGAACTCGGAACATTGTATTGAACTGGGATCATTGTGTTGAAGTCGGTCATTGTGTTGATGTCGGAGCATTATACTGGACTCGGATTATTGTGTTGAACTCGGATATTTGTACTGAACTCGGATCATTCGACTGAACTCGGATCATTGTACTGAATTCGGATCACTGTGTTGAATTCGAATAATTGTGCTGAACTCAGATCATTGTGTTGAACTCGGATCATTATGTTGAACTCGTATTATTGTGTTGAACTCGGATCATTGTACTGAACTCGGATCATTGTGTTGAACTCGAATCATTGTACTGAACTCGGATCATTATGTTGAACTCGTATTATTGTGTTGAACTCGGAACATCGTACTGAGCTGGGATCATTGTGTTGAACTTGTATTATTGTGTTGAACTCGGATCATTGTGCGGAACTCGGATCATTGTCCTGAACTCGGATTATTGTGCTGAACTCGGATTATTGTGTTGAACTCGGATTGTTTTATTGAACTCGGATCATTGTACTGAACTCGGAACATTGTACTGGACTCGGATTATTGTGTTGAACTCGGATCATTGTACTGCACACAGATCATTGTGTTGATGTCAGATCATTGCACTGGACTCGGATCATTGTGTTGAACTCGGATCATTGTACTGGACTTGGATCATTGTGTTGAACTCGGATCATTGCACTGGACTCGGATCATTGTGTTGAACTCGGAACATTGTGTTGAACTGGGATCATTGTGTTGAACTGGGATCATTGTGCTGAACTCGGATGATTGTGTTGATGTCAGAGCATTATACTGGACTCAGATCATTGTGTGGAACTCGAATCATTACACCGAACTCGGATCATTGTACTGAGCTTGGATCATTGTGCTGAACTCGGATCATTTTGCTGATTGCCGATCATTGCGTTGAACTTGGGATTATTGTGTTGACCTTGGATTGTTTTATTGAACTCGGATCATTCTATCAATCTCGGATCATTGGGCTGAACTCGGATCATTGTGTTGAACTCGGATCATTGTGTTGAACTCGGATCATTGTACTGAACTCGGATTATTGTGTTGATGTCGGGTCATCGTGCTGGACTCAGATCATTGTGTGGAACTCGGATCATTGTGCTGAACTCGGATCAT
Source organism: Heptranchias perlo (assembly GCF_035084215.1). Classification (NCBI taxonomy): domain Eukaryota; kingdom Metazoa; phylum Chordata; class Chondrichthyes; order Hexanchiformes; family Hexanchidae; genus Heptranchias; species Heptranchias perlo. Next base: position 78,946,882 of record NC_090331.1, read on the forward strand.
TGTGTTGAACTTGGATCATTGTACTGGACTCGGATCATTGTGTTGAACTTGGATCATTGTACTGGACTCGGATCATTGTGTGGAAATCGGATCATTGTACTGGACTCGGATCATTGTGTTGAATTCGGATCATTGCACTGAAGTCTGATCATTGTGCTGAACTCATATTATTGTACTGAGCTCGGATCATTGTGCTGAACTCGGATCATTCTACTGAACACAGATTATTGTACTGAACTCGGATCATTGTACTGAACTCGGATCATTGTGTTGAACTCGGAACATTGTATTGAACTGGGATCATTGTGTTGAAGTCGGTCATTGTGTTGATGTCGGAGCATTATACTGGACTCGGATTATTGTGTTGAACTCGGATATTTGTACTGAACTCGGATCATTCGACTGAACTCGGATCATTGTACTGAACTCGGATCACTGTGTTGAATTCGGATAATTGTGCTGAACTCAGATCATTGTGTTGAACTCGGATCATTATGTTGAACTCGTATTATTGTGTTGAACTCGGATCATTGTACTGAACTCGGATCATTGTGTTGAACTCGAATCATTGTACTGAACTCGGATCATTATGTTGAACTCGTATTATTGTGTTGAACTCGGAACATCGTACTGAGCTGGGATCATTGTGTTGAACTTGTATTATTGTGTTGAACTCGGATCATTGTGCGGAACTCGGATCATTGTCCTGAACTCGGATTATTGTGCTGAACTCGGATTATTGTGTTGAACTCGGATCATTGTACTGAACTCGGATCACTGCACTGAACTCGTAACATTGTCCTGGACTTGGATAATTGCACTGGACACAGTCATTATACTGGACATGGATCATTGTATTGAACTGGGATTATTGTGTTGAAATCAGATCATTGTGCTGAACTCGGATCATTCTATCGAACTCGGATCATTGTACTAAACTCGGAACATTGTACTGAACTCGGAACATTGTACTGAACTCGGAACATTGTACTGAACTCGGATCATTCTATGGGACTTGAATCATAGTACTGAAATCGGATTAATTTGTTGAACTCTGATCGTTATGTTGAACCCAGATCATTCTGTTGAACTCGGGTCACTTTACTGAACCCAGATCATTGTGCTGAACTCGGATCATTGTGCTGAACCCGGATCATTGCTTGAACTTGGATTATTGTGTTGAACTCGGATTGTTTTATTGAACTCGGATCATTGTACTGAACTCGGAACATTGTACTGGATTCGGATTATTGTGTTGAACTCAGATCATTGTACTGCACACAAATCATTGTGTTGAACTCGGATCATTGCACTGGACTCGGATCATTGTGTTGAACTCGGAACATTGTGTTGAACTGGGATCATTGTGTTGAACTGGGATCATTGTACTGAACTTGGATCATTGTGCTGAACTCTGATCATTTTACTGAATGCCGATCATTGCGTTGAACTTGGGATTATTGTGTTGAACTCGGATTGTTTTATTGAACTCGGATCATTGTGTTGGTGTCGGATCATTGTGTTGAACTCGTATCATTCTGTTGAACTCGGATCATTGTGTGGGACTCTCCAGTGGCTGGAGTCATACCTAGCACAAAGGAAGATGGTAGTGGTTGTTGGAGGCCAATCATCTCAGCCCCAGGACATTGCTGCAGGAGTTCCTCAGGGCAGTGTCCTAGGCCCAACCATCTTCAGCTGCTTCATCAACGACCTTCCCTCCATCATAAGGTCAGAAATGGGGATGTTCGCTGATGATTGCACAGTGTTCAGTTCCATTTGCAACCCCTCAAATAATGAAGCAGTCCGAGCCCGCATGCAGCAAGACCTGGACAACATCCAGGCTTGGGCTCATAAATGGCACGTAACATTCATGCCAGACAAGTGCCAGGCAATGACCATCTCCAACAAGAGAGAGTCTAACCACCTCCCCTTGACATTCAACGGCATTACCATCGCCGAAACCCCCACAATCAACATCCTGGGGGGTCACCATTGGCCAGAAACCTCACTGGACCAGTCATATAAATACTGTAACTACAAGAGCAGGTCAGAGGCTGGGTATTCTGTGGCGAGTGACTCACCTCCTGACTCCCCAAAGCCTTTCCACCATCTACAAGGCACAAGTCAGGAGTGTGATGGAATACTCTCCACTTGCCTGGATGAGTGCAGCTCCAACAACACTCAAGAAGCTCGACACCATCCAGGACAAAGCAGCCCGCTTGATTGGCACCCCATCCACCACCGTAAACATTCACTCCCTTCACCACCGGCGCACAGTGGCTGCAGTGTGTACCATCCACAGGATGCACTGCAGCAACTCGCCAAGGCTTCTTCGACAGCACCTCCCAAACCTGCGACCTCTACCACCTAGAAGGACAAGAGCAGCAGGCACATGGGAACAACACCACCTGCACGTTCCCCTCCAAGTCACACACCATCCCGACTTGGAAATATATCACCGTTCCTTCATCGTCGCTGGGTCAAAATCCTGGAACTCCCTTCTTAACAGCACTGGGAGAACCTTCACCACACGGACTGCAGCGGTTCAAGAAGGCGGCTCACCACCACCTTCTCAAGGGCAATTAGGGATGGGTAATAAATGCCGGCCTCACCAGCGAAGCCCACATCCCATGAACGAATAGAAAAAAACTCGGATCACTTGACTGAACTCGGATCACTGTACTGAACTCGGGTCATTGTACTGAACTCGGATCACTGTACTGAACTCGGAACATTGTACTGAACTCGGATCACTGTACTGAACTCGGGTCATTGTACTGAACTCGAGTCATTGTACTGAACTCGGATCACTGTACTGAACTCGGATCACTGTACTGAACTCGGATCACTGTACTGAACTCGGGTCATTGTACTGAACTCGGATCACTGTACTGAACTTGGATCGTTGTGCTTGTTGACCGGAAGTCACCAGTTAACGGTTTTGGCTTAGTACACAGAGGAAGAGTCAATTCTCTTGTAATTCTCAATTCGCTTTATTAACGTTATTAGATCATGTACATACCGCTTATATGTCTGGTTAGATATAGGCATGCAGTTTACAGCAGGTTATACAGTTTTATACTCAAACTAGGATTTAAACGCACACCCACTAGGTTTCCCTGACTAATACTCCCTGAGTATTAGGATTTAAATGCACACCCACTAGGTTTCTCTGACTAACACTCCCTGAGTGGTCACAGAATAGAAAGGATATTATATTACCCAGAAAGGAGAGATAACGCTGGCGAGACGATTCGCTCTCTCTCTCTCGACGTCGTCTCTACGTCCCTGACGTAGGGTCCCTACTTCCGCGATGGTTAGTCTCCGGAGTCTCCCTCAAAAACACACACTCTGGCACCAAGCCTGCAATTCTTCAGTTTTAACTCCAAGTCTGTCTTTTCGAATGATGCTGTCTTCTTCGGTTGGCTTAAAATTCCTTCAGTGGTCAGTGTCATCCCCTGATTGGCTCTGTTCCAAGGGGCTCGGTAGCATCACCTCATTACTCCTTTTCTAAATAAGGCCTGGTGTCTCATCAAAGCTCCTTTGTCCCTCTAAGAAGCGGAACGAATTCAAACTGGTTCTGGCCAGTTCAGACCAGTGACTGAACTCCAGGTCATCTCAGTTCAAAAGTCAGTGTCTTTGTTAGCAATTCGAATTAAGCTCAGTAGTTTTCTGCAGCCCCTGGCCAACATGCTGAACTCGGATCATTGTGCTGAACTCAGATTATTGTACTGAACTCGGATCATTGTGCTGAACTCGGATCATTGTGCTGAACGCCGATCATTGCGTTGAACTCGGATCATTGTGTTGAACTCGGATCATTGTACTAAACTCGGGTCATTGTGTTGAACTCAGGTCATTGTACTGAACTCGAATCATTGTACTGAACTCAGATCATTGTGTTGAACTCGGATCATTGTGTTGAACTCTGATCATTGTACTACAATCAAATCATTGTGTTGAATTTGGATCATCGTGTTGAACTCGGATCACTTTGTTGAACTCAGATCATTGTACTGATCTCGAATCATTGTGTTGAACTCGGATCATTCTATGGGACTTGAATCATTGTACTGAAATCGGATCAATTTGTTAAACTCGGATCATTGTGTTGAACTCAGATCATTGTACTGAACTCGGATCATGGTATTGAATTCAGATCATTGCACTGGACGCGGATCATTGTTCTGGACTCGGATCATGGTACTGAATTCAAATCATTGCACTGGACGCAGATCATTGTACTGAACTCGGTCATTGCACAGAACTCGGTCATTATACTGTACTTAGATCATTGTGTTGAACTCGGATCATTGTTCTGAACTCGGACCATTGTTCTGAACTCGGATCATTGTACTGAACTCGGATCATTGTACTGGATTCGGTTCATCGTACAGAACTTGGATCATCGTACTGAAGTCGGATCGTTGTAATGAATTTGGATCATTGTACAGGACTTGGAGCATTGTGGTGAACTCTGAATATTGTACTGAACTCGGATCACTTTGTTGAACTCGGATCATTGTACAGATCTCGAATCATTGTGTTGAACTCGGATCATTCTACGGGACTTGAATCATTGTACTGAACTCGGATCATTGTGCTGAATTCCGATCGTTGCGTTGAACTTGGATTATTGTGTTGAACTCGGATCTTTGTACTGAACTCGGAGGAATGTGTTGAACTCGGATTATTGTACTGGACTCGGATCATGGCACTGAATTCAGATCATTGCACTGGACGCGGATCATTGTAATGAACTCGGTCATTGTATAGAACTCGGTCATTATACTGGACTCGGATCACTGTGTTGAACTCGGATCATTGTACTGAACTCGGATCATTGTGCCGAACTCGGAACATCGTACTGAGCTCGGATCATTGTGCTGAACTCGGATGATTCTACCGAACTCAGATTATTGTACTGAACTCAGGTCATTGTGTTGAACTCGGATCATTGTGCTGAACTCGGATCATTGTACTGAACTCGGATCATTGTGCCGAACTCGGATCATTGTACTGAACTCAGATCATTCTGTTGAACTCGGATCATTGCACTGAACTCGGATCATTCTGTTGAACTCGGATCATTGCACTGAACTCGGATCATTCTGTTGAACTCGGATCATTGTTCTGAACTTGGATCATTATACTGAACTCGGATCATTGTACTGAACTCGGATCATTGTACTGGACTCGGATTATTGTACTGAACTTGGATTATTGTACTGAACTCGGATTATTGTACTGAACTTGGATTATTGTACTGGATTCGGATCGTCGTACAGAACTCGGATTGTCGTACTGAATTTGGATCATTGTACAGGACTTGGATCCTTGTGGTGAACTCGGAATATTACACTGAATTCGGATCATTGTGTTGAACGCGGATTGTTGTACTGATCTCGAATCATTGCGTTGAACTCGGATCATTGTGTTGAACTCGGATCATTGTGCTGAACTCGGATCATTGTGTTGAACTCAGATCATTGTGCTGAACTCGGATCATTGTGTTGAACTCAGATTATCGTACTAAACTGGATCATTCTGTTGAACTCGGATCATTGCACTGAACTCGGATCATTCTGTTGAACTCGGATCATTGTTCTGAACTTGGATCATTATACTGAACTCGGATCATTGTACTGAACTCGGATCATTGTACTGGACTCGGATTATTGTACTGAACTTGGATTATTGTACTGGATTCGGATCGTCGTACAGAACTCGGATTGTCGTACTGAATTTGGATCATTGTACAGGACTTGGATCCTTGTGGTGAACTCGGAATATTACACTGAATTCGGATCATTGTGTTGAACGCGGATTGTTGTACTGATCTCGAATCATTGCGTTGAACTCGGATCATTGTGTTGAACTCGGATCATTGTGCTGAACTCGGATCATTGTGTTGAACTCAGATCATTGTGCTGAACTCGGATCATTGTGTTGAACTCAGATTATCGTACTAAACTGGATCATTCTGTTGAACTCGGATCATTGCACTGAACTCGGATCATTCTGTTGAACTCGGATCATTGTTCTGAACTTGGATCATTATACTGAACTCGGATCATTGTACTGAACTCGGATCATTGTACTGGACTCGGATTATTGTACTGAACTTGGATTATTGTACTGAACTTCCGCGATGGTTAGTCTCCGGAGTCTCCCTCAAAAACACACACTCTGGCACCAAGCCTGCAATTCTTCAGTTTTAACTCCAAGTCTGTCTTTTCGAATGATGCTGTCTTCTTCGGTTGGCTTAAAATTCCTTCAGTGGTCAGTGTCATCCCCTGATTGGCTCTGTTCCAAGGGGCTCGGTAGCATCACCTCATTACTCCTTTTCTAAATAAGGCCTGGTGTCTCATCAAAGCTCCTTTGTCCCTCTAAGAAGCGGAACGAATTCAAACTGGTTCTGGCCAGTTCAGACCAGTGACTGAACTCCAGGTCATCTCAGTTCAAAAGTCAGTGTCTTTGTTAGCAATTCGAATTAAGCTCAGTAGTTTTCTGCAGCCCCTGGCCAACATGCTGAACTCGGATCATTGTGCTGAACTCAGATTATTGTACTGAACTCGGATCATTGTGCTGAACTCGGATCATTGTGCTGAACGCCGATCATTGCGTTGAACTCGGATCATTGTGTTGAACTCGGATCATTGTACTAAACTCGGGTCATTGTGTTGAACTCAGGTCATTGTACTGAACTCGAATCATTGTACTGAACTCAGATCATTGTGTTGAACTCGGATCATTGTGTTGAACTCTGATCATTGTACTACAATCAAATCATTGTGTTGAATTTGGATCATCGTGTTGAACTCGGATCACTTTGTTGAACTCAGATCATTGTACTGATCTCGAATCATTGTGTTGAACTCGGATCATTCTATGGGACTTGAATCATTGTACTGAAATCGGATCAATTTGTTAAACTCGGATCATTGTGTTGAACTCAGATCATTGTACTGAACTCGGATCATGGTATTGAATTCAGATCATTGCACTGGACGCGGATCATTGTTCTGGACTCGGATCATGGTACTGAATTCAAATCATTGCACTGGACGCAGATCATTGTACTGAACTCGGTCATTGCACAGAACTCGGTCATTATACTGTACTTAGATCATTGTGTTGAACTCGGATCATTGTTCTGAACTCGGACCATTGTTCTGAACTCGGATCATTGTACTGAACTCGGATCATTGTACTGGATTCGGTTCATCGTACAGAACTTGGATCATCGTACTGAAGTCGGATCGTTGTAATGAATTTGGATCATTGTACAGGACTTGGAGCATTGTGGTGAACTCTGAATATTGTACTGAACTCGGATCACTTTGTTGAACTCGGATCATTGTACAGATCTCGAATCATTGTGTTGAACTCGGATCATTCTACGGGACTTGAATCATTGTACTGAACTCGGATCATTGTGCTGAATTCCGATCGTTGCGTTGAACTTGGATTATTGTGTTGAACTCGGATCTTTGTACTGAACTCGGAGGAATGTGTTGAACTCGGATTATTGTACTGGACTCGGATCATGGCACTGAATTCAGATCATTGCACTGGACGCGGATCATTGTAATGAACTCGGTCATTGTATAGAACTCGGTCATTATACTGGACTCGGATCACTGTGTTGAACTCGGATCATTGTACTGAACTCGGATCATTGTGCCGAACTCGGAACATCGTACTGAGCTCGGATCATTGTGCTGAACTCGGATGATTCTACCGAACTCAGATTATTGTACTGAACTCAGGTCATTGTGTTGAACTCGGATCATTGTGCTGAACTCGGATCATTGTACTGAACTCGGATCATTGTGCCGAACTCGGATCATTGTACTGAACTCAGATCATTCTGTTGAACTCGGATCATTGCACTGAACTCGGATCATTCTGTTGAACTCGGATCATTGCACTGAACTCGGATCATTCTGTTGAACTCGGATCATTGTTCTGAACTTGGATCATTATACTGAACTCGGATCATTGTACTGAACTCGGATCATTGTACTGGACTCGGATTATTGTACTGAACTTGGATTATTGTACTGAACTCGGATTATTGTACTGAACTTGGATTATTGTACTGGATTCGGATCGTCGTACAGAACTCGGATTGTCGTACTGAATTTGGATCATTGTACAGGACTTGGATCCTTGTGGTGAACTCGGAATATTACACTGAATTCGGATCATTGTGTTGAACGCGGATTGTTGTACTGATCTCGAATCATTGCGTTGAACTCGGATCATTGTGTTGAACTCGGATCATTGTGCTGAACTCGGATCATTGTGTTGAACTCAGATCATTGTGCTGAACTCGGATCATTGTGTTGAACTCAGATTATCGTACTAAACTGGATCATTCTGTTGAACTCGGATCATTGCACTGAACTCGGATCATTCTGTTGAACTCGGATCATTGTTCTGAACTTGGATCATTATACTGAACTCGGATCATTGTACTGAACTCGGATCATTGTACTGGACTCGGATTATTGTACTGAACTTGGATTATTGTACTGGATTCGGATCGTCGTACAGAACTCGGATTGTCGTACTGAATTTGGATCATTGTACAGGACTTGGATCCTTGTGGTGAACTCGGAATATTACACTGAATTCGGATCATTGTGTTGAACGCGGATTGTTGTACTGATCTCGAATCATTGCGTTGAACTCGGATCATTGTGTTGAACTCGGATCATTGTGCTGAACTCGGATCATTGTGTTGAACTCAGATCATTGTGCTGAACTCGGATCATTGTGTTGAACTCAGATTATCGTACTAAACTGGATCATTCTGTTGAACTCGGATCATTGCACTGAACTCGGATCATTCTGTTGAACTCGGATCATTGTTCTGAACTTGGATCATTATACTGAACTCGGATCATTGTACTGAACTCGGATCATTGTACTGGACTCGGATTATTGTACTGAACTTGGATTATTGTACTGAACTCAGATTATTGTACTGAACTTGGATTATTGTACTGAACTTGGATTATTGTACTGGATTCGGATCGTCGTACAGAACTCGGATCGTCGTACTGAATTTGGATCATTGTACAGGACTTGGATCCTTGTGGTGAACTCGGAATATTACACTGAATTCGGATCATTGTGTTGAACGCGGATTGTTGTACTGATCTCGAATCATTGTGTTGAACTCGGATGATTCTACGGGACTTGAATCATTGTACTGAAATCGGATCAATTTGTTAAACTCGGATCATTGTGTTGAACTCGGATCATTGTACTGAACTCGGTCATTGTACAGAACTCGGTCATTGTACTGGACTCGGATCATTGTGTTGAACTCGGATCATTGTGCTGAACTCGGATCATTGTGTTGAACTCAGATTATCGTACTAAACTGGAACATTCTGTTGAACTCAGATTATTGTACTGGACTCGGACCATTGTGTTGAACTAGGATCATTGTATTGAGCGCGGATCATTGTACTGAACTCGGATCATCATACTGAATTCGGATCGTTGTACTGAATTCTGATCATTGTGCTGATCTCGAATCATTGTACTTTTTTTTATTCGCTCATGGGATGTGGGCGTCGCTGGCAAGGCCAGCATTTATTGCCCATCCCTAATTGCCCTTGAGAAGGTGGTGGTGAGCCGCCTTCTTGAACCGCTGCAGTCTGTGTGGTGAAGGTTCTCCCACAGTGCTGTTAGGAAGGGAGTTCCAGAATTTTGACCCAACGACGATGAAGGAACTGCGATATATTTCCAAGTCGGGATGGTGTGTGACTTGGAGGGGAACGTGCAGGTGGTGTTGTTCCCATGCGCCTGCTGCTCCTGTCCTTCTAGGTGATAGAGGTCGCGGGTTTGGGAGGTACTGTTGAAGAAGCCTGGCGAGTTGCTGCAGTGCATCCTGTGGATGGTACACACTGCAGCCACGGTGGGTTTTTTTCATTCGTTCATGGGATGTGGGCATCGCTGGCGAGGCCGGCATTTATTGCCCATCCCTAATTGCCCTTGAGAAGGTGGTGGTGAGCCGCCTTCTTGAACCGCTGCAGTCCGTGTGGTGACGTTTCTCCCACAGTGCTGTTAGGAAGGGAGTTCCAGGATTCCAGGTGAAGGGAGTGAATGTTTAGGGTGGTGGATGGGGTGCCAATCAAGCGGGCTGCTTTGTCCTGGATGGTGTCGAGCTTCTTGAGTGTTGTTGGAGCTGCTCTCATCCAGGCAAGTGGAGAGTATTCCATCACACTCCTGACTTGTGCCTTGTAGATGGTGGAAAGGCTTTGGGGAGTCAGAAGGTGAGTCACTCGCCGCAGAATACCCAGCCACCGACCTGCTCTTGTTGCCACAGTATTTATATGGCTGGTCCAGTTAAGTTTCTGGTCAATGGTGACCCCCAGGATGTTGATGGTGGGGGATTCGGCGATGATAATGCCTTTGAATGTCAAGGGGAGGTGGTTAGACTCTCTCTTGTTGGAGATGGTCATTGCCCGGCACTTGTCTGGCGCGAATGTTACTTGCCGCTTATCAGCCCAAGCCTGGATGTTGTCCAGGTCTTGTTGCTTGCGGGCATGGACTGCTTCATTGTTTGAGGGGTTGCGAATGGAAATGAACACTGTGCAATCATCAGCGAACATCTCCATTTCTGACCTTATGATGGAGGTAAGGTCATTGATGAAGCAGCTGAAGATGGTTGGGCCAAAGACACTGCCCTGAGGAACTCCTGCAGCAATGTCCTGGGGCTGAGGTGATTGGCCTCCAACAACCACTACCATCTTCCTTTGTGCTAGGTATGACTCCAGCCACTGGAGAGTTTTCCCCCTGATTCCCATTGACTTCAATTTTACTAGGGCTCCTTGGTGCCACACTCGGTCAAATGCTGCCTTGATGTCAAGGGCAGTCACTCTCACCTCACCTCTGGAATTCATCTCTTTTATCCATGTTTGGACCAAGGCTGTAATGAGGTCTGGAGCCGAGTGGTCCTGGCGGAACCCAAACTGAGCATCGGTGAGCAGGTTATTGGTGAGTAAGTGCCGTTTGATAGCACTGTCGACGACACCTTCCATCACTTTGCTGATGATTGAGAGTAGACTGATGGGGCGGTAATTGGCCGGATTGGATTTGTGCTGCTTTTTGTGGACAGGACATACCTGGGCAATTTTCCACATTGTCAGGTAGATGCCAGTGTTGTAGCTGTACTGGAACAGCTTGGCTAGAGGAGCAGCTAGTTGTGGAGCACAAGTCTTCAGCACTACAGCCAGGATGTTGTCGGGGTCCATAGCCTTTGCTGTAACCAGTGAACTCAGCTGTTTCTTGATATCACGTGAAGTGAATCGAATTGGCTGAAGACTGGCTTCTGTATTGGTGGGGATATCGGATCATTGTGTCGAACTCGGATCATTCTGTTGAACTCGGATCATTGTGTGGAACTCGGATCATTGTACTGAATTTGGACTTTCTGCTGAACTTGGATCATTGTACTGAATTCGGATCATTGTACTGTACTCGGATCATTGTGTGCAGCTCGGATCATTGTACTGTACTCGGATCATTGTGTGCAGCTCGGATCATTGGACTGAACTAGGTCGTTGTACTGAACTCGGTGATTATACTGGACACAGATCATTGCACTGAACACGGATCATTGTACTGAATTCGGAACATTCTGTTGAACTCTGATCATTGTGTTGAACTCGGATCATTGTACTGGACTCGGATCATTGTGATGATCTCAGATCATTCTACTGAACTCGGATCATTATACTGGACTTGGAGCATTGTGTTGAACTCAGATCATTGTACTGAAATCGGATGATTGTACTGAACTCGGATCATTGTACTGAACTGGGACATTCTATTGAACTCAGATCATTGTACTGAACTCGGATCATTGTGTTGAAATCGGATTATGGTGTTGAATTCGGATCATTGTTTTGAACTCGGATCATTGTACTGGACTAGGATCATTGTACTGATCTCGTACATTGTGCTGGAGTCGGATCATTGTACTGAACTGGGACAGTCTGTTGAACTCGGATCATTGTATTCAACTTGGATCATCGAAATGAACTCGGATCATTGGGCTGATCGCGAATCATTGTACTGGACTCGCAGTATTGTGGTGAACTCGGGATATTGTTCTGAACTCGGATCATTGTACTGTACTCGGATCATTGTGTGGAACTCGAATCATTGTACTGGACACGGATCATTCTGTTGAACTCGGATCATTGTACTGAATTCGGTGATTATACTGGACCCGGATCATTGTACTGAACACGGATCATAGAGTGGTACTCAGATCATTGTACTGAACTGGGACATTCTGTTGAACTCAGATCATTGTACTGTACTGGGACATTCTGTTGAACTCAGATCATTGTATTGAACTGGGACATTCTGTTGAACTCGGATCATTGTACTGAACTCGGATCATTGTACTGAACTCGGATCATTGTACTGAACTCGGATCATTGTGTTGAACTCGGATCATTTTACTGGACTCGCATCATTGTGTTGAACTCAGATCATTGTAGTGAACCCAGATCATTGTACTGAACTCGGATCATTGTACTGGACTCGGATCATTGTACTGGACTCGGATCAATGTACTGAACTGGGACAGTCTGTTGAACTCGGATCATTGTGCTGGAGTCGGATCATTGTTTTAAACTCGGATTATTGTACTGGACTCGGATCATCGTACTGAACTTGGATCATTGGGCTGATCGTGAATCATTGTACTGGACTCGGAGTATTGTGTTGAACTCTGATCATTGTACTGTACTCGGATCATTGTGTGGAACTCGGATCATTTTACTGATTTCGGACATTCTGTTGAACTCGGATCATTGTACTGAACTCGCATCATTGTGTGGAGCTTGGATCATTGTACAGGGCTCATATCATTGTGTGGAACTCAGATCATTGTACTGAACTCGAATCATTCTGTGAAACTCGGATCATTGTGTTGAACTGGGATCATTGCACTGAACTCAGATCATTGTGTTGAACTGGGATCATTGCACTGAACTCGGATCATTGTGTTGAACTGGGATCATTGCACTGAACTCGGATCATTGTGTTGAACTGGGATCATTGCACTGAACTCAGATCATTGTACTGTGCTCGGATCATTGTACTGAACTCGGTTCATTGTACTGAACTTGGATCATTGCACTGAACTCAGATCATTGCACTGAACTCGGTTCATTGTACTGTGCTCGGATCATTGTACTGAACTCGGTTCATTGTACTGAACTTGGATCATTGCACTGAACTCGGTTCATTGTACTGAACTTGGATCATTGTACTGAACTCGGATCATTGTACTGAACTTGGATCATTGCACTGAACTCGGATCATTGTACTGAACTCGGATCATTGTACTGAACTTGGATCATTGTACTGAATTCTGGTCATTGTACTGAATTCTGGTCATTGTACTGAATTCTGGTCATTGTACTGTCAAGTTAAGCAAAGGGATCCAAGGTTCCTCTCCTTTGAAAAAGCAGGAGCAACATGACATGTTCATTTAACAAAATGAAGGAAAGTTATTTGAAGTTAATAAGTGTATTTTATATGAGATCTGGAAGATAGAGTGAGTCATTTGTAAATTGTGGGCCAGCTCGGAATCCCAGTGAAGCCCCTCGCAGAGGTTTATTGGGGTATGGTTTAAAATATGAGAGTGCAGTAAATATTTATACTGGAGACTGGGCGGACTGGGCTACACCAGGGACTGAAGTGCTTTCACTTTTCATTGGTATTCAAATCCAGTCCCAGCTGTAGGGATGAAAATGACCTTTCTGCTGTGGAGTTCTTTGTGGAATAGGTTGGATTAGTCTCAATTCAGATCCTAGTGAACATGGACCCACAGCACAAAGCTGCTCAAATTTCAGGCAATAAACTGACAATCTTACCCAAAAGAGTCACAAGGACGGCCAGTGTGAGAAATGGAAATGTCCTACTGGTGCGGCAGGAGATGTACTTCTGAGATTTGGTTAGGGCAGAATAAGATGCATCTTAACACTGCTTGTGGATGCTCTGTTCTTGACTTGTGAGTCCCTGATGCTGACACTTGGGTGCATCAAGTGGTGTTTGGAGAGGGACCCCTCCAGTTTTGTCCCCACATCCCTCACCTCAAACAGCAAAAATGATTTATCCAGACGTAGGATTACTGGTCCTTGTCCTTTTAAGAAAGGAATCCAAACCAAACGGTTTGCCCATCCTTTGTAACACTAATAGTAACCTTTCAGTTTTCAGCCACAGTTATAAATAGGATGCAGACTATGTCCTGGAAATTTATAACAATCGTTTGTCAGTGTGTTTTCAAATTATGTAAATCCTCTACCTCAATTATTCACTCAAACGTCTTGTGACCTTTCCAGACCTCGCAATAGAGTGAAAGGGAAAAGGTGCCATAATTCATCCCTTACCCACTATTTCATGAACTATACTTTCTTAAAATGTTACCTTCAGATGTTACAAAGCAATTTGCATTGAGCAGTAAAGTAGCGGTTGTCAATTTTTAAAGCGTATAGCTGGCAGCACGTTTGAATTTTTTTTGTTGTAAATTGATTGTACCTTAAGCTGTGTGAAATTTTGAAGAGAATCTTAAATAGGTTTGTTAGTTAACCCTTTGATTTTACACTGTGTGGTGGCTGTAGAATTTCCCAAGGGAGTGACTGCAAAGTTATTTCTCGATAAACTTGCAGTGAGGGCAATTAATCTGGCGTGGAAGTTGCGTGTGTCATAAGACTGGCTGGCAGGATCTAGACTAACCATGGCTGTTGGCACAAGATCGGTCAAAATGACATTAAAAACACCCCTTAAAACATGTCGGCCCAGATCTTTCTGCAATGGGGAGATTCGTGACGTGCACTGTAAATCTCACCATCTCGCGCTCTGATCTCTCCGATCTCTGCTAACTTGTTCCGCCTTTTGCTGGTTTTCTAATTAGAATAGGACGCAACCAGCACATTGCCGAATCAGGCACTCGGTGCCAATCTAAGAGCTGAAGTGACGACACATTCACCGTTCGGGGCTGTGAGAGGGTTTTCAGTGTCCGGAGGTGTAACTTCTTAAAATAAACTTTCATCTACAATTATTTTACGCTGCAGTGTCCCTTTTCGAGTTTTGAGATTTTTATCGGTTTCACTCTGGTGTGTGATCGATGAACTCAGGCCACTCCAAGTCGCCACATTATAAATTCTTCATAATTCGGGAATAAAATAAATGATTTATTTTCGTGGAACGCGAGGGCTAAGCAAGGTACCCTTGAATTTTTAACATATTGAAAGGCTCTGACAATTATTTCGGTTTGAACAAGACTGAAGATCGTAAATCTTTGTGGACAGCAAAAATATGTTTTTGAGGTATATGTAAGTCGATTTTCTCATTACTGATTGAAGCAGTAGTGATTAATAAGCAAATTAGAGTTACTAGAGAAGATATGTTTGTTGTGTTAGTGGCTTTCGTGAGATTGAGCACTGTGGGAAAACAGAGAAGGGGGTCAATTAAATTCTGAAAACACTCTCATAAATTGGATGGGCTCCAGACATATGGCGAGGCAATATTAAAATTATAAATCCCAGGTGCAGGAAATGGATACTCAAAGATTCTAGTTGTTTAATCTCTAAGCAGTAAAACATTTTTAACAACTGGGTGTTTAAACCCGATCTTGGAGCAATAAATCACACCGCTGCCAGGCCAGTTAGACCATTATTTTTAAGTCTAAGTGGCAGCGACGTGAAAACTGGCTTAAATACAGGAAAACCGCAATCGCCGTTGATTTTAATGGGGACGGAACTATAATAATGACCTTTTGATTGTTTTCAGGGGGGGCAATGGCAGAGCAGCGCATAAGTCCCAGGAAAGTATGGAGTGGCGTAATTAATGGCGTAAGTCACTTACTCCACAATTTCCTCTCTTTTTGCGCCATTGAAGGGTCCCTACGATTGGTGCAAGACCCCAGGAAAATCTGGGCCACGGTGTATATTATAAAACAGTCTTTGTGGTTTATAGTACACCACAATGTGTTAGTGTTTTGTAACTGGATATCACACCAGGACAAATCACACAGCAATGTGCCATTTCATTTCACATTATATGATCTGACCATGTAAATCTGCCATCTAGCACTGTTCCTTCTGACACTTGATTTATCTTTGACATTTCTCTCTGTGCTGAAGGGAGCCCCAGAACTCCACCTGCAAACAACAAACCAGTTTGTGGCATATCTCTCTAGCTTTATTCTTGCAGTACATGTGCTGCCTGAATGTTGAGATATGTTACTGCCTTGTAACACGCTGTTCCCCTGTAACATGAGGTGAAATACTTCTCCATATCATGAGATTTGATCACAGGAGTATGCCGTGTGCCACAGTGCACCAAGGCATCCACCACTAAAATAAGAATAAAATAAAATTATATCTTGCCCCCGGAAATGCCATTGTCCATACACACGTATAATAACATAGAGGGGCATTGCTTTCAAAGGAGGAACTAAGTCAAGAGATTGAGACAATATTATTAAAGCACTCAAGCTTTGGTCTTGCCTTGTGTGTTGTCCAGAATGTAATCACAGTCCAGCCCAAATATTGTCCTGTATCTTATTGTACTGCATCCTATTTGTAGCAGCCTGTGTCTTCTCCTGTACATAACCCACTCCAGCCCAATGTATTATAATGTGTTTAATACTGTCCATTATTAGTATTACTCTGCATGTGATATACTCCAGCTTGTGTGTAACGGATTACTTATTATACATATCCTGCACTTAACATAATCAAATCCATGAGCTCTATTGTGAGTAACACGCTGCAGATTTGTGCTATCTGAGAATGTGTTATCAGAGATTTTTGTTTATACAGCATGTTATAATGACAAGCTAGGGTGCTGTAGGAAATAAATTGATGGTTTATCATCAGTGTTTCTTATGATACTGGAGATCCAATCCTGAATCCGTGTCTTTCTCTAGGTTTTCTCCTATCTCCCCTCATTCCTTCTCCAAGCTCATCTTGCCCATGAGTCCCACCTCCTGCTTCCTTGTTCCTAGTCCCACCAAAATGCTGACCACCCAACTTCTGTTCCTGGCGCCCATGCTAGCTGATATTGTAAATGGTTTCCTCTCCTCAGGTACTGTCCCCCTCCCTTTCAAAACCACTGTCAACTCCTCCCTCCTCAAAATAAAACACCCGCGACCCCTCCTTCATTGCAAACTATTGCCCCATCTCCAAAGTCCTTGAACGTGTTGTTGCCTCCCAAATCTATGCACATCTCTCCCGCAACTCCATGTTTGAATCTCTCCAATCAGGTTTCTGCCCCTGCCACAACACTGAAACAGTCCAAATCAAAGTCACAAATTAGAGGTTGCATACAGTGAGACCACTACTCCCGGCCAGAACGGAGATGATTGGGTAATTCCCCTGTCAATCACGCCTGGAGACCGCACTGCTGTAAGTGACTGGGATTAATTTTATGCATATAATTCATAGATTATGTATCTATTCTCCACTCACTACAGTTTGCTGGAGAAATAATCAATTTGTATTATGTAACTATCCTCTGCTCACTGCATTTTGCTGGATCAATCTCCCTGCTTTTATTAGGAGAAGTTGCTGTCATTTCAGTCATGAGTTCTGTTTCCTCTAGTTTGTAGAAACTCTTTAAATGGACTCTTTAGACTATTTTTCTGTAGTGCGCTATTTGAATAGACCCTATTTGCTGAGTAAATAGACTTTGTTGTAAATCCTGCCTGCCTCCAACTCTTAGGCTGATACAGTGGTGTCAATAGACTCTCTGTCATTTATATCCTTTATGACTGACCGCAGTGTACTATCCTTCCTCATCCTCCTCGACCTCTCTGCGGCCTTTGACACTGTCAACACACCACCTTCCTCATCCTCCTCGGCCTCTCTGCGGCCTTTGACACAGTCAACACACCACCTTCCCCATCTTCCACGACCTCTCTGCGGCCTTTGACACAGTTGACCACACCACCTTCCTCATCCTCCTTGACCTCTCTACGGCCTTTGACACAGTCGACCACACCTCCTTCCTCATCCTCCTTGACCTCTCTGCGGCCTTTGACACAGTCGACCACACCACCTTCCTCATCCTCCTTGACCTCTCTACGGCCTTTGACACAGTCGACCACACCACCTTCTTCATCCTCCTTGACCTCTCTGCGGCCTTTGACACAGTCGACCACACCTCCTTCCTCATCCTCCTTGACCTCTCTGCGGCCTTTGACACAGTCAACACACCACCTTCCCCATCTTCCACGACCTCTCTGCGGCCTTTGACACAGTCGACCACACCTCCTTCCTCATCCTCCTTGACCTCTCTGCAGCCTTTGACACAGTCGACCACACCACCTTCTTCATCCTCCTCGACCTCTCTACGGCCTTTGACACAGTCGACCACACCACCTTCTTCATCCTCCTCGACCTCTCTACGGCCTTTGACACAGTCGACCACACCTCCTTCCTCATCCTCCTTGACCTCTCTGCGGCCTTTGACACAGTCGACCACACCACCTTCTTCATCCTCCTCGACCTCTCTACGGCCTTTGACACAGTTGACCACACCACCTTCCTTTAACGCGTCTCGTATGGTGTCTCGCTTAGTGGGACTGCCCTCGTTTGTTAACTATCCAATTGTAGCCACAGAATCTCTACAGTGGCTTCATTTCTGGCCACTAGACTGTTATCTCCAGAGTCTATCCTTGGCTTCCTCCTCTTTCTCATCTACAAGCTACTCCTTAGCGACACGGGGTCAGCTTCTATATGTGCACTGATGATACCTCTCTACCACCTCTCTCAAACTCTCCACTGCCTCTATGTTGTCAGACTGCTCGTCAGACATCCGGTCTTGGATGAGCCATAATTTCGTCAAGTTAAACCTTGGGGAAACCAAAATCATTGTCTCCGGCCCCCAGCACAAACTCCATACCTTTGCTATCAATTTCATCCCCCTCCCCGGACACTATATCAATTTGAACCAGATTGTTCACGACGTCAACGTCCTATATGACCATGAGCTGAGCTACCGACCCCATATCCTCTCCATCACAAAGATTGCATACTTCCACCTCCAAACCATCACCCGCCTGCGGCCCTGCCTCAGCCCATCTGCTGCTGAAACCCTCATCCATTCTCACCTCCAGACTCAACTATTCGAATGCTCTCCTGGCCAGCCTCCCAACCTCCACGCTCCGTAAACTGCAGCTCATCTAAAATTCTGCTGCCCGTTTCCTATTCCACACCGAATCCTGCTGACCCATCACCCCTGTCCTTGCTGACCTACACTGTCTACTAGTCCCCAACACCTCCAATTTAAAATTCTTGGCCGTTCCCCTCCCTATCTCTAACCTCCTCCAGCCCTACAAACAGCCAGAAGTCTCTGTTCCTCTGACTCTGGCCTCTTGTGCATCCCCCACTCCCTTTGCCCCATAGCTGTCTAGGCCCCATGCTCTGAAAGTCCCTCCCTAAACCTCTCTGCCTCTCCACCTCCCTCCACTCCTTTAAGACTCTCCTAAAAATCCACCTCTTTAACCAAACTTTTGGTCACTTCTTCTAAAATCTCCTTTGACTTGCCATCAATTTTTGTCTGATTATGCTTCTGTGAAATGCCTTGAGACGTTTTTCTACATTATAGGTGCTATATAAATGAAAATTGTTGTTATTGATTACCTTTTTTTTTATTCGTTCATGGGATGTGGGCGTCGCTGGCGAGGCCAGCATTTATTGCCCATCCCTAATTGCCCTTGAGAATTGCACTTTAGTGAGCTAACCACCACAAGAGGGCACTAGAAGCTTTTAAAGTAAATCCATCAAGTGTTACCTCTCTGACATTGTGGCTGAACTCAGTAATCCCAGCACGTTAGCTGCAGGTAATTCTTTTGTAGTTAAGTCAGCTCCCACTGCAACGCGGGAAAAATGTGCTGCAAAGTGACTCAATGACACAACGGGTATTAATTGTAGTCACAAATCAACAGCAACTCAGCATGGACCCAATTTTTCCATGTGACTTGTCCTTCACTTAAACATCCTACAGTATATTTTTATTCAACATTTCAAAGCATCGCAGAAAAATGTACCTCTACGGAACACATACGGGATTCTAACCAGTAAATGTGACTAAAGAGGAATCACTGAGAAAATATCTTAGAGATCGGGAGAAGGACAGGTTTTGGTTTCTTGGGCCCACAAGTCATGGTCTGTAACATACAGTCTACCTTTGTATTTCTTTTTCTTTGACTCCTTGATCATTTCCCTATATAAATTTGTGAATGAAAAAGCTACCAGACAGAAATCTGGGAACAATGACCTGCTCGCCATAGACGTTCAAGGGTAGAATTTCCGCTTTGGGCGCAATCATGAAATTGCGCCCAAAATACACTTGAAATTACGCTGGTTAGGTTACAGTTCAAGCTTCCACTAAAATTAATTTGCATAATCGCAAACGTCAAATCTTCCATTTAAAAATTTCTATTAAATGGTTCAGTATAATTTTTTAAAAATCATTTTCAGGTTACTCACAGATGGAGGACTAGACACCCTTATTAAAAATGCTTATTTTTGGTGATAAGCCCATTTTCAGCTGTATTAATAAAACTGCACCAGATTACCACTCTTAAATACATCAACTTACTTGACCTCGTCCTCACCAATCTACCTGTTGCAGATGCATCTGCACATGACAGTATTGGAAGGAGTGACCACCGCACAGTCCTTGTGGAGATGAAGTCCCATCTTCACACTGATGACACCATCCAATGTGTTGTGTGGCACTACCACCCTGCTAAATGGGATAGATTCAGAACAGATCCAGCAGCTCAAAACTGGGCATCCATGAGGCGCTTTGGGCCATCAGCAGCAGCAGAATTGTTTTCCAGCACAATCTGTAACCTCATGGCCCGGCATATTCCTCACTCTACCATTACCAACAAGCCAGGGGATCAACCCTGGTTCAATGAGGAGTGTACAAGAGCATGCCAGGAGCAGCACCAGGTGCACCTAAAAATGAGGTGCCAACCTGGTGAAGCTACAACACTGGACGACATGCATGCTAAACAGCAGAAGCAACATGCCATAGACAGAGCTAAGCGATTCCACAACCAACAGATCAGATCAAAGCTCTGCAGTCCTGCCACATCCAGTCGTGAATGGTGGTGGACAATTAAACAACTAACGGGAGGAGGAGGCTCTGTAAACATCCCCATCCTCAATGATGGCAGAGCCCAGCACGTGAGTGGAAAAGACAAGGCTGAAGCGTTTGCAACCACCTTCAGCCAGAAGTGCCGAGTGGATGATCCATCTCGGCCTCCTCCTGATATCCCCACCATCACAGAAGTCAGTCTTCAGTCAATTCGATTCACTCCGCATGATATCAAGCTACTCGCCAAGGATTCTTCGACAGCACCTCCCAAGCCCGCGACCTCTACCACCTAGAAGGACAAGGGCAGCAGGCACATGGGAACAACACCACCTGCACGTTCCCCTCCAAGTCACATACCATCCCGACTTGGAATATATCGCTGTTCCTTCATCGTCGCTGGGTCAAAATCCTGTAGCACTGTGGGAGAACCTTCACCACACGGACTGCAGCAGTTCAAGAAGGCGGCTCACCACCACCTTCTCAAGAGCAATTAGGGATGGGCAATAAATGCTGGCTTTGCCAGCAACGCCCACATCCCATGAACGAATAAAGAAAAGAAATACTTTTAATGGGAAAAAAAAAGAAATGATTACATTCTATTACGCTGTCTGATTGTGCTGGAAGATTTTAAGTTTGTGATTATGCAAATGAATTTTAGTTGAAACTTGAACTGTAACTTAACCAGTGCAATGTCAAGCACATTTTGGGTGCAATATCCTGATTTTACCGTAAGCGGAAACTCTACTTCTCGACCCCCGTAACGTCTTGGGAGAGACGGAAAAACCCGAGAGCAGTTTCGGAAAAACACTGAGAAATTCCTCTCTGACCCTGAAGGCAATCAAGCAAAGCTCCAGGACTCATGAATCCCACTATACATCAATGTCTACAACATCAAGTGTTCTCCTCTCTTAGGAACTTATCCAGCTCCCTTTTTGAATGAAGGCAGGAAACCTGTACATCAAAGCACATTCTAGAGAAACTATAATGGAGAGGGTGCTTTATCCAGTTTCCCTGTTGGAAAGAAACCCATGCACAGTTCCTGTTGCATCAGAGGCTGTGAGATCTTACACCAAGTGGCTACTGTGTGCTTGTTGTATTATGAATAATAGGATGAAAGAGCATCCAGGACCATTTTGATTTTTTTTTGGTAAAGGATGTTTCTTCAGACAGACCAATCGGTTTTATTTTTCTGTCACAACTTTGTGCTATTAAAAGTTAGCTTCTACTTCAGACAGTACCACACAAGCACTGGGAGCACTATCCAGAAGCAGCTCATCACCGCCTCAGAGGGGAACTCGGTGGTCAGTGAGTGAGCATGTTATACTTTTGCCTCCAGGACCTGGATTCAAATGTAGCCTTAGCTGATGAGATGAAAATCTTCCACCCACGCTGCCTGCAAAGGTCTTAACTAGAGTCCATCTCGGTTCCAATTCGTTATCTGCTGTGTATTCCCAGTGTTTTCTGCTTTTTTTTCAGATTTCCATTATCTGTTTCTTTATTTAGAATGACTTTGGGCACTCTCACCCCAATTCCTGACGGCATTGCTCAGCCTAACGAGATATATTTAAACAAAAGCAAAATACTGCGGATGCTGGAAATTTGAAATAAAAACAGAAAATGCTGGAAACACTCAGCAGGTTAGGCATCATCTGTGGAGAGAGAAACAGAGTTAACCTTTCAGGTCAATGACCTTTCATCAGAACTGCTAAAGATATATTTAAATCTCAGCGTGTCGGTGGAGTAAAGCTGGGCACTATATGCAAGGCGGGGAATGAATCCTCTATTTTCTAGTCGCAGTTTCTGTTCTGTACTTTTCTCTCCTATAGAGACTGACGCTTGCTGACTGACGTACAATTCTGCAGGAGCCGGCAAGCTGTCTTCATGTGTAAGCCTAAACAACAAATATCGGCAGGCTATTCTGCCTTGGAAAGCAAGATCAATCCCACCCCTGCTCGCCACTGGCGTTCTATTTCCAGCTGGAGCCACTGGTCAACAGCAGGAACCAAGGTTGATTTTTTTCCCCCCCCTATCCCTAGTCAGCGGCGCTGAGATCAGCTAATGCAGCACAGACCAGGAATCATCGGGTCTGTGCGGTGTCGTTCCACACCAGGCACTACATTTAACTATTAAATCAACAGGGGAGCTCATCGTCAGAACTAATAAGGTTAATACTACCTTACAGCCTATGTCAGAAATACTATATTAATTCAAGAATATGTCAAAAAACTTTAATTGCTTCTGCTTATATGTCACACGACACTCTGAAATGGAAATAAAATATCACAGCTGTTAAGAAAAAGTAATAGTAGAAAATAAACCTCATGATATTAAAGAGAGAAATCCAATCTTCAGGTGTTAAGTATGAATTACTTGGCCTTCACTTTAGTGATGATGTGGAGATGCCGGTGATGGACTGGGGTGGACAAATGTAAGGAATCTTACAACACCAGGTTATAGTCCAACAATTTTATTTTAAAATCACAAGCTTTCGGAGATTATCCCCTTCGTCAGGTGGTGTTGTAAGATTCTTCACTTTAGTGGGTTATATTTGTCATCCAAAGACTTCAGTTTAATTCCTGCCCTCTAACTCTCAGAAGCTATCCCCTCTCTTTAATTTTTTCTATTTTTGTCGTGAATTTGTGCCCATCCAACTGAGGAATGGTGATGCTGGGCAATGGGATGTTTTCACCTTTTCTGTCATGGAGTGTGTAGAACAGTTCAGAGCCAGGTATACAGCACTGGTCAGATATGATGACAGCTCCTTCATTCACTATTGTCACACACACTTTAAGTTCAACTCAGGACACCACTGACTGTTGTGGCAAAAATGGCCTATCCATTTCCTAAAGTTTTTATGGTCATTTTGTCCGAATCAAAATGTCAGCTGAGATTAAATGCTGAAGTCCTCGGAGTGGGGCTTGAACCCACAACCTTCTGACTCAGAAATGGGAAAGTGACCAATTGACTCAAGCTGACACTTGAGTCTTTAAAACCCAATGTTGACGTCACCTTATCACTTGTCTTTTACTCTTCAAACCTGGTGGTGTCCTTGGGCTTTGGCCCTTCACTTTAGTTTCTCAGTAAATTTTTGTGAGAATTAATGGGAGGTGTTCAAAATTATGAGGGGTTTTGATAGAGTAGATAGGGTGAAACTGTTTCCACTGGCAGAAGGGTCGGTAAACAGAGGATACAGGTTTAAGATAATTGGCAAAAGAACCAGTGGGAAGATAAGGAGAATTTTTTTTACGCAGCAAGTTGTTGTGATCGGGCATGCACTGTCTGAAAGGGTGGTGGGAGCAGATTCAATAGTAGCTTTCAAAAGGGAATTGGATATACACTTGAAAAGGAGAAATTTGCAGGGCTATGGGGACAGAGCGGGGTAGTGGGACTAATTGGACAGCTCTTTCAAACAGCTGTCACCGGCACAATGGGCCGAATGGCCTCCTTCTGTGCTGTAAGATTCTATGATTAAATATATTGTTTCATAATTTTATTGTTCTCGTTCCACCTAGTCCCTGAAGATTTAAACTCTGTGTGTGACATAATCTTGCTAAAATGTTGAGACTATCAATTCACATGAGATTGCATTGATTAATCCCGAAAGATTTCATTGTCGGTTTCACGTCCGGAATTTTTCATAAAATGAGAATTTCCCAATCAATAGCTGCAGCCATAACGTTCACTATTAGTAATCATTTTGCTAACTCAGAGGCCCACAGATGCACAAATTGTTGATTCATTCCACTACTACTTGTGACTGGGACATGTGCGATCCCAGGCCCCATTTATTACTTTCTCTCAGCTCGATGGGGCAAATTAATCTGCTTTAAGGCTGTTAGTCTTAAAGTCGATAAACTACTATAGGGAATCAAAATGAGATTAAAAACAGTACATCACTTTGTCTGGGCCTCAAAGAAAAATGTAAGGAAATAAAGGTACATTATCTTTAGTTTGAAATCCTGCTACTATTTCACTTGCCAGCTGTGTTCATTTGAACATCATTAATAGTCTGTTGGGGTGGGAGTGCACAACCATCGAGAGCCTAATGGTGAAGGATGTGTCTCTTGTTCCTTGCAGGCGGCTGTGTTGGGAGACAAATGTAGCTCACTGGGTCCTTGATGCATTGAGTACACGGCCCTTTTTCAAACCAATATTGTGTGAGGAAGAATCCGTTTTCTCTGTTGGTCTTTAATTTGAAGGTTTTCACCCAAACACAGTCCTGCTCTTTCACTCCTGGAATTTTCGAATTCTAAAACAGTAGCTACAACGCACGAGGGAAAAACCCAAGGAAAAGTACAAATAAAATGAAATAAAATGTGAGTCGATTAACCTCACACTGTGTGGAGCAGGTTAACAATATTGCATCAGCATAAACTTAAGTACAAATTTATAATGTGAAACACCTGAGGCAACATGAAGTTAGTAAACAATAACATTGAAAGGTCCGAGACACAAGATATTGTAGTGAGTCTTGATAAGGACTAAGCCAAAGAGGCTGAGTGTGGTCCAATGCTGTCAGGGATGATTGGGATCAGGAGATTAAATCATGGAGCTTGCACTAGGAAAGGTTTTAGGCATGATTTTCAAAGTTCCTAATGATCAATCCAAAAAGGCTGGATGTGTATTCCATAAGATAGATTTGATGAAGAAGGCCTTTTGGTCCCTTCAATCTCATCCGTTCAGGATAGCCAACCCTGCTCTCTTCTCATTACACCATTCAGCTGGTTCTTAAATTAGTCCAGTGTCCTGCCCTCAACTACTCTTTTTGGCAACTCTTTTCAGCTGTGGAGCACAACCTCTGTAAAGGAATAGGGGGTGAAATTGGTGTAGGCCAGTCGTGTGAAACGAGCACATAGCGGACAGGCAGCCCATTTACACCGTGCCCAATTTTCATTACCCATAATGGAAAAGAAAAGCAGGCCCAGTGTAAAAGAGGCAGCCGATTCACTGCCAGCCACTCCCGCGTTACTGGCCTACACCAATTTCACCCCCCTATGTCCTGGTGTCTGCTCTAAATTTATCCTTCACCCACCTTGAACCTGTGCCACGTTGTCCTGCTGCATGGTTGTAACTGAAAGTACAGTTTCTCTCTCCCATTAAATATATCATATACTTTTACTACAACGACGTTCATTTATATAGCGCCTTTAACGTAGAAAAACATCCCAAGGCCCTCACAGAGGCATAATCAGACAAAAAAGGAAATATTAGGAGGGGTGACCAAAAGCTTGGCCAAAGAGATGGGCTTTAAAGAGGGTCTTAAAGGACCCCTGTGAGTTCCTGGCTCTTTCTGGGGTTGAAGTGCCTAAGTTTTTTAAGTCACTTAAACATCATGCCTGAGAGAGGATAAAAATGAAAGGAAAATAAGCAAATAACAATATGGGAAGGGAAGGTGCAGCCTGGGCATTGCTTTGGGTAGCTATCCCTCTGTACATTGAGATTGGTGGGGGGAGTAAATTACCGACCTCTTCTGGACCTCATCACAGTAAAGTCCGACCTTATGCATTCCCAAGTGGTAACTGGGAACACTGGGACTAGTACAACCTGCTCCTCTGCTCAATAATTCCTGAGACCAGACTTGAAGAAATGTTACTTGAGATGAACAAATGGAATACATAGTTCTCTCATTTATACTCCAGGCGTATGAATAAGGAGCTGCCAGCTGCTAATCACTCTTATCTAAGGTCAGTAGCTGCAGTATAAACGTAGTCTCATGTCACATTGCAGAATCCTCCAGGGGAAGATCCAAAAGATAATGCAGTAGATTGGGTGCAGTAGCGATACCTGTGATGGGCTTGACGTAATGCAGCATTATTGCCCAATATGACTGGATTAAGGGAGAAGTCCAGAAGCTAACTCCTCCACACTCTCTTTAACGCTGCTTTGTAATCTCATGCCACCAATGATACCACTCCTCTGGTCTGGTGTAGATACAGTGAAGAATTTTCAGTTGTCCCTTGGCTAGGCAGTTACTGGTCGATGGTTGAGGAACTGCAGACTAAGTCGATTTCATCTGAAGTTAGACAATTAAGATTAGCTACCGACATCTCTCGTAACATGTGTTTGGAGAGGAGTTCATCATGTCTATAGAAATCGATATAAAATAGATCAATTAAATTAATCAATCATCTAAAGGCACTCCAGCCTCAACACCTGCCTGGAAATCCAATGCATGGCCTTCTGGCTTGGAATGGAATTTGAAGTTCTGGAGATACCTAAAATGCACATCATCTTTAAGAAAATACTCTCCCGCAGGAAAATAGAGTGGCTCAAGTCACCCTCCAGCAAAGGCATAAACTGTGAAAGATCCAAGTGTCACTTAGAGGAATATTTGGGTTGTTCCACAAAGAGGAGCAGCCAGATAGATCTCACAGAACATGGAAATGGTGGCATATGTCTTGCCAGACCTGCATGACTGCCCCCCAAAAGGGCAAATGTGAAATAGGAATAGAAGGCGAGACTTAAAGTTGCGTCTTCACTTCTGGGTGTGTGCTGTGCTAACCTTCTGTGGAGAAATGGATCTTGGAACACAATTTATTTCCACCACTAGGTGAGATACAATCACTTCTCCTTCATGTGGTTTACACCATTCAGTTTTTATAAGGTGTAAATATCTATATTTTTAAAATTTGTTCTCAGGATATGTGGGACATTGGCAAGGCTGCAATTATTGCACATCCCTAGTTGCCCTGAGAAAGTGTTGGTGGGCCTTCCCCTTGAACTGTTGGAGTGTTTGTGGTGATGGTGCTCTTACGATGATGTTAGCTACGGAATTCCAGGACGTTGACCCAGCGATGATGAAGGAACAAAGAAGTATTCTCAAGTCAGGACGGTGTGAGACTTGGAGAGGAGCTTGGAAATGATGGTGTTCCCACAACATTGCTGCTCTTATTCTTCTTGGTGTTAGAGATTGCAGGTGAGGGAGGAGGTTGAACTTGGTGAGCTGCTGCAATGCAACCTGCAGATCATAGACAAAAATATAATAAAGAATAGTCAGCACGGATTTCAAAAGAGAAGGTCATGCTTCATCAATCTTATTGAATTCTTTGAAGAAGTAAAAGAAAGAGTAGACAAGGGTAATGCAGTGGATGTAATATATTTGAATTTTCAAAAGGCCTTCGATAAGGTACAGCATTGTAGACTTATGACTAAGGTCAGAGCATGTGGAGTCAGGGCATGAATAGCAGAATGGATAGCAAGCTGGCTACAAAGCAGACAACAGAAAGTAATAGTTAGGGGTAGCTACTCAGACTGCCAAAAGGTGGGAAGTGGTGTTCCATAAGGATCGGCGCTGAGACCACTGTAGTTCACCATTTACATTAACGATTTGGACTCGGGAATTGAAAGTACAATTTCAACATTTGTGGATGACACTAAATTGGAGGGTGTAGATAATAGAAAGGAAGAAAGGGACAAAAACAAGAAGACATTAATAAGAAGACAGCAACTTCAGAATGAGCATGTAATTGGCATATGAATTTCAATATGGATAAGTGGGAGGTGATGCATTATGGTAGGAAGAATAAGGAGGCCACACACTGCTTGGATAATAAGAGTCTAAATGAGGTAGAGGAGCAAAGAGATCTAGGAACACATACACAAATCACTAGAAGTAGCAACACAGGCTAATAAAGTCATAAAAAAAGCAAACCAAGTGCTGGGGTTCATTTCTAGAGGGATAGAATTGAAAAGCAGTGAACTTATGTTGAACTTGTATAGAACCTTAGTTAAACCACACTTGGAGAATTGTGCACCGTTCTGGTCTCCATATTGTAAAAAGGATATAAAGGCATTGGAGAAGGTACGAATAAGATTCACAAGGATGATATCAGAACTGAGAGAATATACTTATCAGGAAAAACTGAACAGGCTGGAGCTCTTTTCTCTAGAAAAGAGAAGGCAGTGGGGTGACCTGATAGAGGTCTTTAAGATAATGAAAGGGTTTGATAGGGTAGACGTAGAGAAGATGTGGGGAGTCCAAAACTAGAAGTCATAAATAGAAGATAGTCACTAATAAATCCAATAGGGAATTCAGGAGAAACATTTTTTACCCAAAGTGTGGTAAGAATGTGGAACACACTACCACAAGGAGTAGTTGAGGCGAATAGATTCATTTAAGGGGAAGCTAGATAAGCACATGAGGAAGAAATGAATAGAAGGATATGCTGATATGGTTAGGTGAAGTAGGGAGGGAGGAGGCTCATGTGGAGCATAAAAGCCGGCATAGACCAGTTGGGCCAAATGGCCTGTTTCTGTGCTTTAGACTTGATGTAACTCGATGTACACAGGGCAGCCACAATGCACCGGTGGTGGCGATGGTGGATATCGAGTCCAATGGCAGAGGCACTGATCAAGTGAATTGCTCTGTCCTGGATGGTGTTGAACTTCCTGAGTGTTGCTGTGGCTGCAGCCATCTAGGCGAGTGGGGAATGATGCATCACTGTCCTGATTTGAATTTTGTAGATTATGGAGAGACTTTAAGGGATCGGGCTCACACTTGCGATTGCAGAGTACCCACACTCTGCCCTGTTCCTATAGCCACTGCGTTGGTCAATTGTGAACCCCCAAAATATGGATGGTGGGGGGACTCAGTGATGCTGGCACCAATGAAGGTCATTGAAGAGATGACTGAGCTTTCACTTGTTCAAGATGGACGTTACCTAACACTCAGGTAGTGTAAATATTACCTGCTACTTGACAGTCCAAGCTTGAATGTTGTCCAGATCCTGCTGTAGGATGGCATGGGCTGCTTCATTATTGGAGGAATGGAGTTGAACACTGGAATCATCATCAAACAGCTCCACCCCTGATCTTATGATGGAGGGAAGTTCACTTATGAACTAGCTGTAGATAGTTGAGCTGAGGACGCTTCCCTGAGAAATTCCTACAGTGATGTCCTGGGGCTGCGATGATTGGCCTCCAACAACCATAAGAAGTAAGAAAGATGATTCTGCATGAATTCCCTGTTTACTGATAATTTACCACTTGTGAACCCTTGTTAGTGTGAGATGAACAGTGGGCTTAACCCTTCATGTAAGAATGTGTAAAATTCTTTTGAAACACAAAAGTTAAAGATATATACTTGTTTACTAAATACTTGGCAAAAAGATGTAGTGAGAGATAGCGAAATGCAGATAATAATTCTCACGGGATGAATGTAATCTCCATTTATCTAAAATACTGACCGAATAAAGATCTAATTGACCATTAAGTAACATATTCCAATAATCACTCCATCATCAATCATAACCCCACTGATGAAATGTAGAATTGACTACCTGAGTACTAATAGCACTCTTCAATCAATAGCAGTGTGATGCCCTGGATCCTGGTGGCACTAGAGTTTACTGGAGCCTGAATCAGCATCAATCTTTATATACTGTATTTGTCAAATGCCAAAAGGCAGGGTTTGATATCCACTTTCCGGCCCAGAGTAGACTTGCCTTACATTTTCAGATGCTTATATTGGCTGCAGTATAGTTAGCTTGATTGTGAAATGCTGCAACATCTACAAACAGAGAAAAGAGGAAAATACTTTCTAAGAGGCTAGCTGGAAGTTCGTCTATTTATCTTATCTCCTCTGCAATTCCCCGCCCCTCCCTCTTTCTCCTCCTCTTCTGAATGCAGTGACTCATCCGGGGATACAATTCCGCAGGCTACTGCCATCCCTGCAGCACCTCGCCCAAGTCTTCATTCTCCATGTGTGAGCCTACATACATCCTCAGACTATTTGGCTGTGGGGAGAATAATTACTGAGGCTGAACCTGCCCTCACTCAGTGTCCATGAGTGTGCATTTTCCATCAGAGGTCATTGCATCACAGCAAGGAGTGGAAACCATGGAAACGCTTCTCCCGCCTCATAAGAAGCTGAGGCCAATTTTGGTGACCCCCCCCACCCCCGTACCATCTAGACTGAGATCAGCTAACTCAGTCCAGACATGCACGAGCCTGGGACTTCACTGGTCTGTATGGTTCACAAAGAGATTTGTTCAGATTCCAAATATTTTCACACTTTCCCCTCTTCATAACCATCCTTTGTCAGTTCCCCTGTGTTACTCATCCTTTCCTAGTGAACAAGTAAAATAGTAAGATGGTCAACTGATAAGCCTTTGTCCGCATTGATCTGTAAATAATCACCAAGGTCAATGACTGAGGTAAGTGAACCTTCACTAACGTTATTCAAGGTTAAAATGAAATCTTCCCATATCTGTTCTGTCGTTTTCTCAATACGTCTTTATTGGATGCCTTCATTTGAAGGTGCCATAAAACGTCCATTTGACCTGTTCCCGGAGTGTACTGATCACACTGTAGAATGGATTACTGCTAACTAGGATTCACCCTGTAAATTGTCTACTGTATTACAAGAGGTGAGCAAATATATCTTGTTATG
Organism: Heptranchias perlo; assembly: GCF_035084215.1. Taxonomy (NCBI): domain Eukaryota; kingdom Metazoa; phylum Chordata; class Chondrichthyes; order Hexanchiformes; family Hexanchidae; genus Heptranchias; species Heptranchias perlo. The sequence continues at coordinate 78,978,431 of NC_090331.1, forward strand.
ATTACTAGTACATCAAACTACACATCCTGACTTACAATATTGAAGTAAAAAACACCAAACCATTTAAACCAATTCAAGTAAAATAATTGTGATCATTTGTTACATCGTCAAGATAAAGAAAGCCAGAGAAAGCAAAATCGGTTATCTTGATTTTTAACATTTATTTGGAAACCAAAGTGAAATGTCAAGGCCCATAGCACAGGACATCACCAAGATTGAAAAGAGCAAAATAGAAGAGGTAAATCAGCAAGTAATGATTAGGTGATGCTGATCTGAGTTTTAAATAGCTGAAGATTGTGGGAGGAAAGAAAGACTGAGGGAGATAAGGAGCTTGTAGCCCTGGGAAAGAATGATTTCAATGGAACGAAAATCTGGCGGGTTCTACAACGGGTGGGCGTTCCGCCCTGCCAGGATACCGCCGAGGTGGGGAAGTTGAAAAGTACCCCAATTTTTCTGCCCTTGCATAAGTATCTTCTTGATTCTGTCTCTCACACAGTTTATATATTTTTCTCTCTCTATGTATGCATGTCTTTTTTCTGACTTTTTCATTCATAATATGTCGTACTGTGTTTGCGTCTTTGCAAACTTTCTCTTCTTTTCTCTTTGTATGCATATATATCTTGTTCCCTCACTCACTCAAACACACATTACATATGGATATGTCTCTCTCTCTCTTTCTCACACACACTTTCACAAATATTGGGTGTCTACGTACTGTTGAGATCTGGCAGCACTGGGGAAGAGTCGTGGGATCTGGGACCATTGCGGGGGGGGGGGTTTCCTGGGATTTGGGGAGGTTGAAAATTGGTGGGGTTCAGAAGCATTGGGAGGAGTGTTCTGGAGTCTAGGAACTTTAGCACTCTCGACTCTAAGTCAGAAGGTTGTGGGTTCAAGTCCCACTCCAGAGACTTGAGCACAAAACCCAGGCTGACTGCGGACTGCCAGAGGTGCTGTCTTTTGGATGAGATGTTAATCTGAGGCCTCATCTGCCCTCTCAGGTGCATGTAAAAGATCCCACAGCACTATTCAAAGAAGAGCAGAGGAGTTCTCCTCAACGTCCTGGCCAACATTTATCCCTCAACTAGCATCACACAGAAAAACAACTTATCTGGTCATTATCCCATTACTGTTTGTCGGATCCTGCTGTGCACAAATTGGCTGCTGCATTTCCTACATTACAACAGTGACTACACTTCATTGCCTGTAAAGTGCTATGGGACGTTCTGAGGTCGTGAAAGACGCTATTTAAATGCAAGTATTTACTTTTTTCTTTCATGGGGAGATTCCAGATTGCATGGAAGGGAATCCCTACATGTAGGAGTTGTGGGGAAAGCCTGCGAAATATGGTGGGAAAATATAGCAGGTGCTGGATCATCCTTGGGAGGACGGATCTGGTCACGGTCGCAGGCCAGTGGGATGTGGCGGGTCACTGGTGGGGAGAGCGATCTGGTCAGAGCAGCTCCTGGGTGAAGAGAGACAACTGGCAGAGAACACAGAGGGAAAGTAAATCGAGCACTTTTGGAGCATCTCCTAGCTTTAAGGGGACTAAAAGATGGGTATAATGTCAAGATACAAACCCTAGACTAAAAGGTGAGTAGAACGGTAAATATACAAATCCTAGACTGAAATGTGAGTACAACAATAAATATACAAATCGTAGACTGAAAGGTGAGTATAACGGTAAATATACAAACCCTAGACTGATAGGTGATTATATTGGTAAGTATACAAACCATAGACTGAAAAGTGAGTATAACGGTAAATATACAAACCCTAGACTGATAGGTGAGTATATCGGTAAGTACACAAACCATAAACTGAAAGGTGAGTATAATGGTAAATATACAAATCTTAGATTGAAAGGTGAGTATAACTGTAACTATGCAAACCCTAGACTAAAAGGTGAATATAACGGTAAATCTACGAACTAGGCTATTTTAAAGCTTGTATTGTGTAATAAGACAGGGTTAATTAGTAATCTCATAGTAAAGGATCCTCTGGGGAAGAGTGATCATAATATGATAGAATTTCACATTGCGTTTGAGAGTGACATACTTAAGTCCGAAACTAGAATCTTAAACTTAAATAAAGCCAATTACATAGGTATGAGGGGTGAGTTGGCGAAAATAGGTTAGGAAATTAAATTAAAGGGTATGACGGTAGATAAGCAACGACAAACATTTAAAGAAATATTTCAAAATTCTCAACAAATATATATTCCATTGAGAAATAAAAACTCCATGGGAAAGGTGATCCATCCATGGCTAACTAAAGAAGTTAAGGATAGTATTAGATTAAAAGAAGAGGCTTATAATGTTGTGAAGAAGAGTAGTAAGCCTGAGGATTGGGAGGGTTTTAGAAACCAACAAAGGATGACCAAAAAATTGATAAAAAGAGAGAAAATAGAATATGTGAGTAAACTAGCAAGAAATATAAAAACAGATTGTAAGAGCTTCTACAAGTATGTAAAAAGAGAGAGAGTAACAAAAGTAAATGTTGGTCCCTCAGAGGCTGAGACAGGAGAAATTATAATGGGAAATAAGGAAATGGCAGAGACGGTAAACAAATATTTTACATCTGCCTTCACAGTAGAAGACAGAAAAAGCATATCAGAAATAATGGGGAACCAAGGCACTAATGAGAGTGAGAAACTTAAAGTAATTAACATCAATAGGGAAAAAGTACTGGAGAAACTAATGGGTCTAAAAGCCAACAAATCCCCTGGATCTGATGGCCTACATCCGAGAGTTCTAAAACAGGTGGCTGCAGAGATAGTGGATGCATTGGTTTTGATCCTCCAAAATTCCCTAGATTCCCTAGAACGGTCCCAGCGGATTGGAAGGTAGCAAATGTAACCCCGCTATTCAAGAAAGGAGGGAGAGAGAAAACAGGGAACTACAGGACCGTTAGCCTGACATCAGACATCAGGAAAATGCTGGAATCCGTTATTAAGGAAGTGGTAACAGGGCACTTAGAAAATCATAACGTGATTAGGCAGAGTCAACATGACAGGGAAATCATGTTTAACAAATTTATTAGAGATCTTTGAGGATGTAACTAATAGGGTATATAAAGGGGAACCAGTGGATGTAGTATATTTGGATTTTCAAAAGGCATTCGATAAAGTGCCACATAAAAGGTTGTTACGCAAGATAAAGGCTCATGGGATTGGGAGTAATATATTAGCATGGATAGAGGATTGGTTAATGGACAGAAAACAGAGAGTAGGGATAAAAGGGTCATTTTCGGGTTGGCAGGCTGTAACTAATGGGGTGCCGCAAGGATCAGTGCTTGGGCCTCAGCTATTTACAATCTATATTATTGACTTAGATGAAGGACCAAGTGTAATGTATCCAAGTTTGCTGACATTACAAAGCTGGGTGGGAAAGTAAGCTGTGAGGACACAAAGAGTGCAAAGGGATACAGACAGATTAAGTGAGTGGGTGAGAAGGTGGCAGATGGAGTATAATGTGGGGAAATGTGAGGTTATTCACTTTGGTAGGAAGAATAGAAAAATAGAATATTTTTTAAATGGTGAGAAATTATTAAATGTTGGCATTCAGAGAGATTTGGGTGTCCTCATACAAGAAACACAAAAAGTTAGCATGCAAGTACAGCAAGCAATTAGAAAGGCAAATGGTATGTTGGTCTTTAATGCAAGGGGGTTGGAGTACAAGAGTAAGGAAGTCTTACTACATTTGTACAGGGCACTGGTGAGACCACACCTGGGGTACTGTGTACTGTTTTGGTCTCCTTATCTAAGGAGGGATATGCTTGCCTTAGAGGGGGTGCGACAAAGTTTCACCAGATTGATTCCCGGGATGAGAGGGTTGTCCTATGAGGAGAGATTGAGTAGAATGGGCCTATACTCCCTGGAGTTTAGAAGAATGCGAGGTGATCTCATTGAAACATACAAAATTCTGAGGAGGTTTGACAGGGTAGATGCTGAGAGGTTGCTTCCCCTGGCTGGAGAGTCTAGAACTAGGGGGCATAATCTCAGGATAAGGGGTCAGCCATTTAAAACTAAGATGAGGAGGAATTTCTTCAGAGGGTTGTGAATCTTTGGAATTCTCTACCCCAGAGGGTTGTGGATGCTGAGTCATTGAGTATATTCAAGGCTGAGCTGGATAGACTTTTGGACTATAGGGGAATCAAGGGATATGGGGATTGGGCAGGAAAGTTGAGATCAGGTTGAAGGTCAGCCATGATCTTATTGAATAGCAGAGCAGGCTCGAGGGGCCGTATGGCCTACTCCTGCTCCTATTTCTTATATTCTTATGTTCTTATAATGGTAAGTATACAAAACCCTTGACTGAAAGGTGAGTATAACGGTAAATGTACAAACCCTAGATTGAAAGGTGAGTATAACGGTAAATATACCAACCCTAGAATGACAACTGAGTATAACGGTAAATATACAAACATTACAATTTAAAGCTAACACCCAGGAATCATACAAATAGCAGGACGGAGAAATCATAACACAAAACACAAACCAGAAGTTTCAAAGCTTTTAATATATTATGTAAGGATGGATTTGCATGTCGAGAAGATTGGGGGAAGTACTTGATTTTGAAAGTTCTCCTTCCTAGAATACCAAATCGAACCAGCACCTTCCCTCACTTTTCCTCCGACTTTTTTTTGTCCCCAGTCTTGATTTACAATCTGCTACCTTCTCTTCACCCAGACTCATTATGGGCTGGGAGAGCTACTGTTCTTCCTTCACCTCTTCTTGCTTTTTATTATACACTGTGTTTCTTGCTCCCTGTCCCATTTTACAGGTAATCAAATGGCTCCTTTGTCACACTTGTTTGATTTATGCGCTGCATCTGGAAACATGACTGACCTGGACTACTTTCACTTGACCTGAACTGTAAATCCAAAGTGATGTTGCAGTGATCCCACTGGAGTTCAATAGAATGAGCATTACCAAAAAAAATCTTGCAGTAAGATGAGAATAGTCTACATACCAGCCTTTGTGCATTTGCTATCCATCATTATTATTAACCAGGGACTGTGCTAAGGCAGTCATCGAATCCTGCTCTGGATAGCTGTACTTTCACTTTAGAGACGCTGGTTTGAATTTCAAATCCCGACACCTGACATAACTTATTTAACTCACTTCCGCAGTGCCTAGGGAGATAATTCCCTTCTTTCATTCTGTCCCATTGGATTCGGCCAAGATAAACATTTACCCGAAATGCTGAGCCTGGCATCTACTCAGTGGAGCTGACTCAATCCACTTGTATTTGCTCATTCACCCTGCACTGTGCTTCCCTAAATAATATAGACAGTTCTGTTTAAATTACAGGTTGTGTGTGTCAGCTTTTTTTTTATATGTAAGCAATAGCGGAACAGTCAGCGTCATTATTTTATGGTTTTCATTGAAAACCTTTTCCCCTCACATTAAATAGTTTTGATTTCTGCCTGAGGAATTCCAGGTTAAACAAAAACAAAACCGTCTGCAATCGCATCACGCCCGCTTTATAATCTCTTTCCTAAAATCCCCTCAGCCAGTTCCCGTGGGTTAATGGATTAATTATCAGCTTGGCTCGGTTGGCAGTGCACTCACCTTCAAAGGTCCATGGGTTCGAGCCACACTCCGAGCACATAGCCCAGGCTGACAGCTCCAGCGCAGCATTGAAGCAGTGCCGAATTGCTGGAACTGCCGTCTTTCGGATGAGACATTAAACCGAGGCCCCGTCTGCTTCTTCAGGTGGACGTAAAAGAATCCATGGCATTGTTTCGAAGAAGGGCAGGGGAGTTCTTCCTGGTGCCCTGGCCAATATTTACCCCTCAACCAACATCATTAAAAAAAATTCAGATTATTTGGTCATTTTTCACATTGCTGTTTATGGGACCTTTCTGTGCGCAATTTGGCAACCTTGTTTCCTACATTACAACAATTCAAAAGTACTTCATTGGGCTGTGGAGTGCTTTGGGACACCCTGAGGTCATGAAAGACGCTATATAAATGCAAGTCTTTTTTCTTTCATTATTTTGAGGAAGAGCAGGAGGGTGTCCCATCCCTCAAATCCCACCAGACACAGACAAATATCTCGGTTATCTCGCTGTCTGTGAGCAAAAAGGGCTGCAGTGTCAGCCCACCTAATGGCAGTGACTGCACTTCGCAAGAGTTGATGTTTGAGAAACATGGCAAAGTGCGATGGGGAGGAGATTTTCTGGGACCCCCTCACCACCACCGGGGCCTTACGTGCAGCAGGTGGCTTACAAAAGTGCAGATGACACGGAACATAATTTCGCACAGGACAGAGTGGATTTTCCATTGAGACCCACCAGCCAGTACCCCCACACCGGAATATCTAGGCCGAGGTGCAAACACCTGCATTTGACAGAGATGTTGCTATGCCTGAAGAGGCTTCACTGTGCTAAGAATACTGTCACCAAGTTATGCCACAAGCTGCAATGGCTCTGCCAATACATAGGAGCATAGGAACAGAAGTAGACCACTCAGGTGCTCGAGCCAGTCCACCATCCTGTTAGATCATGGCTGATCTAGACCGCAACTCCATTTACCCGCGTTGCTCCATATCCCTCGATACCCTTACCTAATGAAAATCTGTCGACCTCAGTCTTGAAAGCTTCAATTGACCCAGGATCCACACCCTTTTGGGCAAGAGAGTTCGAGATTTCTGCTATCCTTTGTGTGAAAAAGTGCTTCACTAGAGGAAGTGGTAGCTGTCAAGGTTACAACCAGGCTGCCACTGGGGACATCACTAACATTAGCCAATCAGCTGTGCACAGATGCATTAAGCAAGTAATGAATGCATTGTTTGCTAGAGGGAGCAGTTTCATCCTCCCTATGGACGGTCGGCAGCAGCTTGACAAGTCACTGCAATTTGACTAAATGGCAGGACTCCCGAGAGTCCAAGGAGTCATAGGTTGTACCCGCACAGCCCTATACACACTTGTGCTCGATGCTATGACCTGTGTCAATGGGAAAGGATTCCAGTCACTCAGTGTGCCGTTCATGACCAGCAGCACTGTGTTATACCAGTGAATGCTCGCTTCCCTGGCAGCCTCCACAATGCTTTCATTTTAAGCCAGCACTTTTTGACCTTGAAAGTCAATTCTTGGAGACGCTTCTGAGGCTCAAGGCTATCTTCTGCAGCCATGACATAAGCTGAATATAATGAGGTCAATTGAGGCACCAGTGTAATAATGTTGAAGAAAAGAGGAAGAAAAGTTAATGGTTTTGTGATGGGCAGAGTTCAAATTGTCTTCAAATCCGGGAGACAAATGCCACAGAGAGGATTTCCGACACTCTCTATGGTGTGCCTTTCCATGCTTTGAAGAGTTCCTTCCTCACAAGGGGTGAGAGGTTGGAGGTTGGAGGCTTTTGTAGCTCTCTCTCATATTATGTGCTGTCCAGTCCTTGAAAAGGAATTTAAAAATACAGAATTATCTTGGATTACCAATAACATGCAGTAAAAGCCACTGTCGTCACACAGCCCATAATGGCTATGTGACGATAGATGGGAACACCAAATGATGCATTCCGTACAAGTTAATTTTGCAGAGTGAATGCATGCGAGCATGTAAATGGGGCTGTCGAGGCACCATACCATCTAATGGACATCGGTGGTAAGTAATTAAAGTGCTGTAACACAATGTGAGGGGGAGACCATGACAAGTGCTAGGCATGCTTGCTTCTGCGCATTCTTGGCAGTTGCAGCTGGCTCCTCTTTTTTTAAATTAGTTTATGGGATGTGGGCGTTGCTGGCAAGGACAGCATTTATTGCCCATCCCTAATTGCCCTTCAGAAGGTGGTGGTGAGCCGCCTTCTTGAACCGTTTGGTGAAGGTTCTCCCACAGTGCTGTTAGGAAGGGAGTTCCAGGATTTTGACCCAGCGACGATGAAGGAACGGCGATATATTTCCAAGTCGGGATTGTGTGTGACTTGGAGGGGAACGTGCAGGTGGTGTTGTTCCCATGTGCCTGCTGCTCTTGTCCTTCTAGGTGCTAGAGGTCGCGGGTTCGGGAGGTGCTATCGAAGAAGCCTTGGCGAGTTGCTACAGTGCATCATGTGGATGGTACACACTGCAGCCACGGTGCGCCGGTGTTGCAGGGAGTGAATGTTTAGGGTGGTAGATGGGGTGCCAATCAAGCGGGCTGCTTTGTCCTGGATGGTGTCGAGCTTCTTGAGTGTTGTTGGAGCTGCACTCATCCAGGCAAGTGGAGAGTATTCCATCACACTCCTGACATGTGCCTTATAGATGGTGGAAAGGCTTTGGGGAGTCAGGAGATGAGTCACTCGCCGCAGAATACCCAGCCCTGACCTGCTCTTGTAGCCACAGTATTTATGTGGCTGGTCCAGTTAAGTTTTTTGTTAATGGTGACCCCCAGGATGTTGATGGTGGGGGATTCGGCGATGGTAATGCCATTGACTTTCAAGGGGAGGTGGTTAGACTCTCTCTTGTTGGAGATGGTCTGGCACTTGTCTGGCACGAATGTTACTTGCCACTTATCATCCCAAGCCTGGATGTTGTCCAGGTCTTGCTGCATGCGGGCTCGGACTGAACACTGTGCAATCATCAGCGAACATTTCCATTTCTGACCTTATGAAGGAGGGAAGGTCATTGATGAAGCAGCTGAAGATGATTGGGCCCAGGACACTGCCCTGAGAAACTCCTGCAGCAATGTCCTGGGGCTGAGATGATTGGCCTCCAACAACCACTACCATCTTCCTTTGTGCTGGAGAGATTTCCCCCTGATTCCCATTGACTTCAATTTTACTCGGGTTCCTTGGTACCACTCTCGGTCAAATGCTGCCTTGATGTCAAGGGCAGTCGCTCTCACTTCACTTTTGGAATTCAGCTCTTATGTCCATGTTTGGACCAAGGCTGTAATGAGGTCTGGAGCCGAGTGGTCCTGGCGGAACCCAATCTGAGCATCGGTGAGCAGGTTATTGGTGAGTAAGTGCCGCTTGATGGCACTGTTGACGACACCTTCCATCACTCTGCTGATGATTGAGAGTAGACTGATGGGGCGGTAATTGGCTGGATTGGATTTGTCCTGTTTTTTGTGGACAGGACATACCTGGGAAATTTTCCACATTGACGGGTAGATGCCAGTTTTGTAGCTGTACTGGAACAGCTTGGCTAGAGGCGTGGCTAGTTCTGGAGCACAAGTCTTCAGCACTACAGCCGGGATGTTGTCAGGGCCCATAGCCTTTGCTGTATCGAGTACACTCAGCCATTTCTTGATATCACGTGGAGTGAATCAAATTGGCTGAAGACTGGCTTCTGTGATGGTGGGGATATCGGGAGGAGGCCAAGGTGGTTCATCCATTTGGCACTTCTGACTGAAGATGGTTGCAAACGCTTCAGACTTGTCTTTTGCACTCACGTGCTGGATTCCGCCATCATTGAGGATGGGGATGTTTACAGAGCCTCCTCCTCCCGTTATTTGTTTAAGTGTCCACCACCATTCACGACTGGATGTGGCAGGACTGCAGATCTGATCCGTTGGTTGTGGAATCGCTTAGCTCTGTCTATAGCATGTTGCTTCTGCTGTTTAGCATGCATGTAGTCCTGAGTTGTAGCTTCACCAGGTTGGCACCTCATTTTTAGGTACGCCTGGTGCTGCTCCCAGCATGCTGTTCTACACTCCTCATTGAACCAGGGTTGATCCCCTGGCTTGTTGGTAATGGTAGAGTGAGGAATATGCCGGGCCATGAGGTTACAGATTGTGCTGGAATACAATTCTTCTGCTGCTGATGGCCCACAGCGCCTCAGAGATCCCCATTTTTGAGCTGCTAGATCTGTTCTGAATCTATCCCATTTAGCACGGTGGTAGTGCCACACAATATGTTGGATGGTGTCCTCAGTGCGAAGACGGGACTTCATCTCCATGAAGACTGTGCGGTGGTCACTCCTACCAATACTGTCATGGACAGATGCATTTGCGACAGGTAGATTGGTGAGGACGATGTCAAGTAGGTTTTTACCTCGTGTTGGTTCGCTCACCACTTGCCACAGGCCCAGTCTGGCAGCTATGTCCTTCAGGACTCGGCCAGCTCGGTCAGTCGTGGTGCTACTGAGCCACTCTTGTTGATGGACATTGAAGTCCCCCACCTAGAGTACATTCTGTGCCCTTGCTACCCTCAGTGCTTCCTCCAAGTGGTGTTCAACATGGAGCAGGATTGATTCATCAGCTGAGGGAGGGCGGTAGGTGGTAATCAGCAGGAGGTTTCTTTGCTCATGTTTGACCTGATGCCATGAGATTTCATGGGGTCCGGAGTCAATGTTGAGGAATCCCAGGGCCACTCCCTCCTGACTGTATATCACTGTACCGCCACCTCTGGCGGGTCCATCCTGCCGGTGGGACAGGACATACCCAGGGATGGTAATGGAAGAGTCTGGGACGTTGGCTCTGGTATGATTCTATGAGTATGGCTATGTCAGGCTGTTGTTTGACTAGTTTGTGGGACAGCTCTCCCAATTTTGGCACAAGTCCCCAGATGTTAGTGAGGAGGACCTTGCAGGGTCGACTGGGCTTGGTTTGCCTTTGTCGTGTCCGGTGCTGGGTGGTCTGTCCGTTTTATTGTTCTTGTGACTTTTTTTCGCAAGATTTTACAACTGAGTGGCTTGCTCGGCCATTTCAGAGGGCGATTAAGAATCAACCATATTGCTGTGGATCTGGAGTCACATACAGGCCAGACCGGGTAAGGACGGCAGGTTTCCATCCCTTAAGGACATTAGTGAACCAGATGGGTTTTTACGACAATCCGGTAGTTTCATAGCCACCATTGCTGGTACTAGTATTTTTTAAATTCCAGATTTTATTTAATTAATTGAATTTAAATTCTCGAGCTGCGGTGGCGGGATTTGAACTCATGACTCCGGACCTCTTACCTCAGGACCCTGCAGAAATCCATGCCAGAGAGGCTCTCACTCATCTATTTCGCTTCCTGCAACAGCACTGGCATTGCAAACATGGGACTTCTCTGCCCCCTTCCCTCCTCTCTCCCTCCCCCCCACACCACACCCCTGCCAGACATCATCTTTGAACTTTGTTTCAGTGAAAACCACGACGATGTCTGCAGCTTTGAGCTGCCATAGGCATTTAAAAATCCTGCTGGAGTGGGCTATATCCCTCTAGCTAACGGGTGGGCTTCCAATCCGAGGTGTCCCTAATGCCTGCAGCTCGTCCAAAACATTTTAACGAGACTGACCTGGAAATTACGGTGGAAGTCAGCGAATCCCACCCCTTCCCACTTCTGGCCAGGCTCCTGTCCAATTGGAAAGATCCAGGCTTGTGCAGGCTCCCACAGAAGAACAGCCACTCATACCAGAGAGCTTCCAGCAGCTATGCAACCATACTGCAATGCAAGGCAATGCCACTGGGAAGGGGAGTGAAAATTGAACAAAGAATTCGTTCGGCCAATTTAATTTTGGATAATCATACTAGCAGCATTTCTGATACTTTTTTTCCCAAACTAAATTCCTCTATGTCCCATCTGATTGAGCACTGAAGGATTGGAAGCAGCTAGTTATTAGCGCAGCTGCCAATTTTCCTGCCCGCAGCTTTTTATGAGAATCAAAGTGTACTTACTGCAGAACCATGGCGTGGAAATAAGGCACGGGAACAAGGAGAATTGCCCCCATATTCCTGACACAGTTACCATCAAGTACGGCTTTGTTGCATTGGTGGGGAAAGCTGCATTAAAGGATAAGAAAAGAACAAGCCTCTTTTTAGGGTTAGGGTTAATGTTTTTTAAAGAAGGAAAGAATTTGCATTTATATGGTGCCTTTCATGACCCCAGGACGTCCCAAAGTGCTTTACAGCCAATTAAGTACTTTTTCAAGTGTAGTCGCTGTTGTATTATAGGAAACGCAGCAGCCAATTTGTGCACAGCAAGGTCCCACAAACAGCAATGTGATAATGATCAGATCATCTGTTTTAATGATGTTGGTCGAGGGATAAATATTGGCCAGGGTAAGACGGCAGATTGAGCCATGATTCTTTTTAAATCCTTTCGACTTGAGGAGCGCTTTAAAGTATATATTTGGGAAAAGATTCATAGCGACACTGCCGCCTCTTTTAAATAGTCCAGAATCTACGATTAAATACATTTTACTGGGAGTTTCCATGATGGCTCAGTGGGTCAGCAAAGCGTGTGGTGCTGTGGGAATACAGGCCAAGAAGGTCTCCGATTTGATCCTTGCTCTGGGCTGATATTAGCGGATATTAAAGATAGGATTGCACGTGGGATCACATGGTGTTGGCAAACAGAGATCTGTGAGCACTGGAAATAAAAACAGTATAAACTGCTGGAAATATGCAGCAGGTCGGTCAAAATCTGAAAGAGAAAGACAGGTTAATGTTTTGGATGGAACACTCCACCACATTATACACTGTTGCTGTGGTAACATTTCCATCAGTTTTCTCTTCTCCCGGAAGGTGCCGACTCCTTGCTGAGGTGTGGTTTACCAGCTCTCATCCTGTCCAAGTGGCCATTTTTTTGATCTACTAGTCTAGACAGTAAGTGTTGCCCATAGAGAGGGGATCACAACTGAGCCCACCACTGCCCTCACCTGACCCACATACATGGGCTCACTGGATGTCGATCAGGAACAGAAACCCTGGCTTGATTTGTTTTTATATCTCTTCCCTATGTTGATAGAGGAGGAGAGGAGGCCCCGTCTGAGGTTGGTTTCACCACACTCGCCAGCGTGCTAGCTGAGATCAGCTGACTTGGCCCGTACCAAAGACCGAGACCTTCCTGGTTGGTGGTAAGTTTTGGATCATTTAAAGGCTGGTGGCACATTCAGACCAGGTAGGGGAAAACTGTGAGGAAAATTCAGCCCTGTAGTCATGACGTTAGATGTCAGTTTGTACTGCAACAAATGCCATATCTCTTGTGCTCTGAACCTAATCAATGCACAGTTTGCATTTTGTTATAAAAAGGATAGCTTGTTATGGTAGATATGAGCACTGTTGGAGTTTATACAGTGAGAAATGCTTCATCAGTGGTGACACAGCCCCATTTACACAGTTTCGATAAAACCAGCTTTGACTTAATTTCAGTAAAGTCAGTTTAAAATTAAACAGTGCCCCAATGAATTATAAAAGAATGTTTTAAACAAAGGAGAGAAACAAATGCCAGTACATTCTAAAAATAGATTAAAAGATCACATTGCAAAGGCACGCATTCTCTGAGCATGCCAAGAGTTTGTGAATGTAGTTCATTGTTTCGCAGTAAGTGCAGATACACTGGACTTACTGGAGCCCCAGGACCACGAATTAAATGGTTTTTTTTTGACCAGCACCACAGTATATCATAAACCAAATACCTTAGCGGATAGGGAATTAATCCTTGCAAAGGTTTTGATGTGTCAGACCCCAGTGAAGATCAGATTTGGACTGTTGGGGTCCACACACTGAATGGTGAGGCGAATGACTCGGCGATACTGTGAATGGTCAGAAGTGTCACAGTGATGGTAGGAAGAGGGCTAGCACCGTCCACTATTAATGAATATTATACAGGTTTTCCCGTCACATCCTTCATCAGGATTACTTAAAAAAAACTAGTGTTTAACTGTCCCGCCCCCCAATCAAAAACAACCTGTGACAAATCTAGAATAAATAATCACATTACTGACTCCTAATGGTTGCATTTAGCCTTTAAAACTCACCATTTACAACACTGATCCATTTTGTTACTATTCCTTACAAGGCAAAACCGAGCCCTGTTTTAATGATGCATTTTAATTGACAAGATAATATCCAGGTGGTAACCTTTTATTTCTTCTTGTCCAAGCACCATTGAGTTTATCCCAATTAGAATAACCCTTTCCCGTGGGATATTATACGGTGTTGCAAAATACTGTTGCAATCAATTATTTTGAATAATGTATCCCAACTCCATTTGATCTGATTTCAACATTGTGCTGTTTAGTCAGTGTGATGTGTGATGAAATTGTGTCAGTTTACAAATACACCTGCAGTTTAACGGTGAGGTATACAGTGTAGCTTAAAAGTAATGTATACAGTATAGCTTAACAGTGAGGTATATAGTGTAGCTTAACAGTAATGTATACAATGTAGTGTAACAGTGAGGTATCCAGTGTCGTTTAACAGTAAGGTATCCGGTGTAGCTTAACAGTAATGTATACAGTGTAGTTTAACAGCGAGGTGTACAGTACAGCTTAACAGTATTGTATACGGTGTAGTTTAACAGTGAGGTATACACTGTAGATTAACAGTATTGTATACAGTGTAGTTTAACAGTGAGGTATACACTGTAGTTTAACACTGAGGTATACACTGTAGATTAACAGAAAGGTGTACAGTATAGCTTAACAGGAATGTATACAGTGTAGTTTAACAGTGGGTAATACAGTGCATAACAGTGAGGTATACAGTGTAGTGTAAGAGTGAGGTATACTATGTAGTTTAATGGTAGGGTATACAGTGTAGTTTAACAGTGAGGTATACAGTGTACTTTAACATAGACTATAAAAAATTAAGCTGGTTAAGGAGTTTATACAGTGAAAAAAAATTCAAAACCCCTAAACTACGAGAAATTACACTTACACAGCACCTTTAACAAGGAAGGCATCCCAAAGGTAATTCTGCAGGTCAATACTGTGCAGAGGAGAAATGGACACTTAGCTGCAATGGAAGTTCTTTGGAGGAGATGATCGAAGAGGCATTTTGAAGGTGTTGAGAGATAGCAAGGTGAAGGGGTGAGATAGAGTGTTCCAGATTGTAGGGCCAACATAGGTAACGCCACAGCCAACGGTGGTGGTATGAGAGTGGGGTGGGATGCACAGAAGACCAGAGGTTGTGAACTGGGCTAGAGGAGGTTGCAGAGGCCGGGTGGGTCAAGGATGTGAAGGGATTTGTAAACAAGGACAAGGATTTTGAATTCAATGCATTTGAGGATGAGTTACCAGTGGAGGTCTGTGAGAACAGGGCTGGAAAGGCAAGCAGATATGTGGGTGAGGTAAGGGCAAGGAGGGGTGATATTACAAAAATGAAAGAAAGCCGTCTTGGTGATCAACTGGATGTAGGGTTTGTAGCTCCATTCACGGTTGAAAACAAACCTAAGGTTCACATCATTGGGTTCAGCCTGAGTGAGCAGCCGGGGAGGGAGGTGAATTGCAGGAAAGGGTACGGTATTTTTGACAGGAGCTGAACAGGATAGCATCAATCTTGCCAGTGTTAAGTTAGAGACAGTCCTGATTCATCCATGATTTGATGTCAGACAAGCAGTCTGACAGCAAGTAGTATTTGTGGATTCAAGGGCAGAGAAGTAGAGCTGGGTGTCATCAGGATACACATGGAAGCAAATCCAAAGGAACGAACTGTCAATAACTATTGGGCAGTCTCACTCATAAAGCCATAATAAGGCCGTGCTGCTGTAGTGTGGCAGTTGGTATTAAATCCCTGTAGGGGGCAATGTACACTGCAATTCAACAATCATGTACATAATTTGGGAAAAGAACTTCTGATTCTATCGTGCTTGATTGTGCTTCAGGACATCTCAAAGTCCCTCACAATCTGTGGATTATGTTTAAAGTGCACTCACAGCTAAGTAAGAATTATAGCTGTTGCATCTTAAGGACAAGGAAGATTTTCCAAGTGAAAAATTCTTAACAGAAATGCTTCTATCCACAGGTAAATGATTTCTCATTGTGGACTTTTTAATATATAAATCTGCTTACTGTAAGGAGAGATATAACTTGCTAATGCTGCATCATCAAAGGCGGGATCCAGAGCTCTGCTCAGCTGACATCAGTGACAGAGTCTGTCTGTAACTGCCTCTGCTGAAGGGGCTGGCTCTTGCTGAGGTTTGGTTCCATGGGCACTGACTGGCAACCCACCGGCACCTCACCATAGTGGCCATTCTGCACAGATGAAACTTGACAGCGAGTGTTAGTGGGCTCTTCAACTATGGGGGTCATCACAGTCAGTGCCCACAGCCTCTCTCCGCAGCTCAATGCAGTCTCTCATCAAACTGTTCCAACAGCTCCACATCATGGCTCACTACACCTACTGATTTGACTGTTCTCGTAGCCTCTCACCACAACTCAGTACAGTCGCTGATCTGACTGTTCCTGTAGCCTTTCACCAAGGCTCAGCACAGTCGCTGATCTGTCTGTTCCCATAGCCTCTCACTACGGCTCAGTACAGTCGCTGATTTGACTGTTCCCATAGCCTCTCACCACGGCTCAGTACAGTCGCTGATTTGACAGTTCCCTCAGCCTCTGACCACAGCTCAGTATAGTCACTGATCTGTCTGTTCCCTCAGCCTCTGACCACAGCTCAGTACAATCACTGATCTGACAGTTCCCTCAGCCTCTAGCCACAGCTCAGTACCATCGCTGATCTGTCTGTTCCCTCAGCCTCCGACCACAGCTCAGTACAATCACTGATCTGTCTGTTCCCTCAGCCTCTGGCCACAGCTCAGTACAGTCGCTGATCTGACTGTTCCCTCAGCCTCTGGCCACAGCTCAGTACAGTCGCTGATCTGACTGTTCCCTCAGCCTCTGACCACAGCTCAGTACCGTCGCTGTTCAGACTGTTCCTGCAGCCTCTAGCCGTGGTTCAGTGACCTGGCTTGTGATTGAATCTATTAATACATATATTGTATGGTTATTTGTAGTTGGAAAGATTATGATAACAGTAGATAAAAACTGGTGAGCAGTTATTACAGTAATATAGGTGCAATCAATCAAAAATAAGGACAACTGACTAATTGGATATGCTTGCTTGTTATTAATGTCTATTTAATGTTTGTCTTTATTAAACAGAGATTGTTTGTTTTTTGCTGTGGGCAGCCAGATAATTTGGTTTTGGCATTCATGGCCACGGATGACCCAAAATGCCATTTGTACAACGAGCCATTAGATCTTCCTTCCTCCCCGTCACCTCTACAGGGGAACTCCACACAAACGTTCATTCGTCGGCCATTTGCACACGTGCGGACCTGATCCACACATGATGTGCCTCAAAGAGCTCTTTCTTTTTGTTGCCGAGCATTAAATGGTGGTCCGGGTGCAAAAGTAACCAGGACCATTGCACCTTGCAGCGAGCTGACCTCGTGCTATAATACAAGGTCAGCTCATTAGCATCTTATTGTGGATCTTCAGGCATACAGCACAACCAGGATTTGGGGCATGATATTTGGCACCAGCACCCATTAAAGGGCTGCTGCTAGCCCATAAAGGGGCAATAATATCTGTGCTGAAAAATGGCTGCAGTAAAGCCAAGGGGCCCGATCGCAACATTCAAGGAACCAGCTTTGGAGCTCTTGCTACAGAGAAGGTGCAGAGGGCTATCCTCCACAGAAGAGCAGGACCAGAAGGGCTTTGATGGGGGTGGCTGGAACAGACAGTGCTGTCTCACCACTACACAGATTGTAGGAACAGTTGAAGAAGAAAGTTGCTGGACTCAGGAAGGTTGCCAAGGTAAGTATTGCTCACATTTTTGCTTAATCTTACAATGTTCTCTCATAAGACATCTTAACGACAACACTCCACTGGTAGTTTGGAGCAGCATGACGGAGGAACTGTGCACAGTGCACTGTCAATTTTTCAAATGGACAGGCCTACCTGTGTTTTACCAGGATGTTCTGCATTGCTGCCGTTAATGCATTTTCCCCGTAGTCCATTAAATGTAGCGAGCAGCAAGCACACTGCCAGCATGAGGTATCTGCATGCTCAAACTCACACAAGAGGGCTGCCGGCCTGAACACTTTGGTGACACACACATCTCCCATATTCCATCATTTATCCATTTCCTAGTTGCCTGCAGGAAAAGGCACGTAAAGGCAGCAATCAGTGCAGACCTGGAGTAAGGGGGAGGGTTATATAACCTATGACCTTTGAATCCTTACGAAGAGAGGCCCTGAAGCTTCTGGCCTGGAGGCAATTGGCGAGAAGGGGAGAATGTAGTATCATTCTCTGTTTTTCATTCTTGGTGCCCTGACTTGCTCTCTCATTTCCTCATACACTGCAGTGATGCAGCATAATATACTACGATGTCTCACCTTGTAAGCTCAGCGTTCTAAAATATGTTCTTCTGCTCCTATGGGTGCCCAAGAGCAGTCCAATGTACTTACTCAAACGAGCACCTCCCAGCCCCTTGCGTCACCCACTCCTAAAGTGCCAAGCACCAGACCAGACATGCCCATCCTAGATTTGCCTCACATAAAGTTGTGAAAGAGAAAGAGAGAGCTACAGTTATATGCCTGCAGCTGCTTTTTGTATCTACCAGATGTGTCATGAGAGTGGAGGCTGGTATCATTGTAACCTCTGTTGGTGGGGGGGGGGGTCAAAGGGGCCCAACATTTCCAGCTTTGGAGGGTCATTAGGGTCCCCCAATGCAGATATGAATGGACTCAGTTCTCTACAATTTCTTTCTAGTTTCCCGCATATTGCATTGAGGTCAGGTACTTTCCAGCAGGGGCTTCTCCTAATCTGCATCCAATGGCCCATACTGGCAGGTGGGAATATCCATTTCTTTGTGATACTGTTAGATTCCATTTTACAACCAGATATTTGTTTCTGCCTCACCATATTGATTCTATTCAGTTTACCGAATCTGGTGAGGGAAGTTTGTGCAGAGATCCTTCATGCTTCCTAGAGATAATCAAGAAAAACTCAAGAACGCCCCCAATCCAGCCAAACAAGAAACATTCAACTCACACTATTAGTAAATAAATCCTTCCATTTTCTAGTTTTGCATAATGATTTTTTTTTCTTATATTCTCAAGTTCTGTGCTCACTGTCTAATTTAAATAACCTATTTACAATTGCATTATTCATGTCACTCAGCATTAATATAATCTGTCTGATGATTCCTCTTATTCCTATTTTCTCCAATGAAAACAAGTTCATCTCTGTCAATCTATCTTTGTCACACTGCTGTTTTACCTGTGGGATCAGGAGTGTAGTCAGGGGCATTTTCTGGTATACATCATACATTCAATTCAACTTCAGGAGACTGCTTTCTTTTCAGTCCCTGGCTATTGTTGCATGTGCTTTAGTCAGCTGTTTTTGTAGCACCTGTAGACCTGGCCACTCTCCCTCATTGCCATTCCTCGAGTACTGCTGCTATGGAAGGAATCCCTGCCTCTGGCCACCGTAGTTGGGAACGGTCACAAGAACAGAAGTGGCACTGAGGGAAGGGGTCCCAGTCCAATCCATTCACGGCAGCAGTCAGGTAGGGGTGACATTGAGGGAAGAGGGGAGGAGGGAAACAGATGGCAATGAAGAGGAAAGGGAAAGGGGAAAGAGATGGCAATGCTAGGGAAAGGGAATGGAAACTGATGGCAATGCTAGGAAAAGGGATGGAAACTGATGACAATAGTAGGGAAAGGGAATGGAAACTGATGACAATGCTAGGGAAAGGGATGGAAACTGATGGCAATAGTAGGGAAAGGGAATGGAAACTGATGACAATAGTAGGGAAAGGGATGGAAACTGATGGCAATAGTAGGGAAAGGGATGGAAACTGATGACAATAGTAGGGAAAGGGATGGAAACTGATGGCAATAGTAGGGAAAGGGATGGAAACTGATGACAATAGTAGGGAAAGGGATGGAAACTGATGGCAATGCTGGGATGGGGAAGGGGGAATGCATGTCAATTAAAGGTAGAATAAAAGCGGATTAAATGGATGGCAATGCTGAGAAAAGGGATGGAATAAATGGGGAACAAAGAAAAGGAGAGGCAAGTGGGAAATGGATGGTGATGAAGAGGAGATGAAGGGACACAAGCTGGTGGTAGTAGTTTGCAGGGAAGAAACTTGGAGTGATGCTTTGTGGGAAGCAGAGTGCCATTATTAACTGAGATAGAGTGGGAAGAATGCGAGCATGAATGGAGGGGATTGAAGGGCTTGCTTGAATGGAAGGGAAAAACAGGAGGCCTGGAAGAAGAGTTACCACCTTGATCGAGGTTAGAGCAAGAGAAGATTTCTGAGTAGAATTGAGAGGGGAGAGGGAAAAGTGTGCCTCTGGGGAGTTGGATGGGGTACAATATCTGTGAACTGCGGTTTGATGTGCTGGAGTGACTATTGAGGTAACTTTAGGAAAGTGATGTTCTGGTGGTCTGTTGAAGATACAAATGTTATTCCATTTATAGATGGAAAATATATCAATTATGAAGTATAAAACTGCTTAACATTCAACAGAATCCATCACTTTTAATGTGACCATTCCAAATATTCTATGGAGCAAGCCTCACCCCTCCCCCAAGGTGCAACACCCATTTTGTTCCCCTAACATTTGAAATTCCCCCTTCAAGCTTTCGTGTATTTATGTGTTTTTTTCTCCAATACACGCGAAGGAATTTTGGGTATACCTACAGCTTAAGTTATAAAAACCATGTAACTACTTACTGTCACATGTCCACGGCTTATAATAAGAACCCTTTGTGAGTTTTCAGGGACTGTGCCACACTTCTTGGAGCTGCTGGGCAGCTTTTGCTAGTTTTCCAGGTTGGCGGGTTTGCTGGAGGGGCCGGGGAGAAGCACTTCTGCTCCTCTGGCCCATTAGCAGCGCTGGTAAAGCACTTACCTGCTGGATCCGGCAGTTCTCGCCTCCCTTTAGCTGCTGGTTTTCCCGAGCCCTGGGAAATCCGGCCTGCAGCTGTTAAATCCAAATGGCTGCTAAAATCTGAGGCACGGTGCCTCACTAACATATCCTAATTACTGACCCGCCTCTCGAGAGTGGGTTAGTTGCCCACCCCTGGTTAAACCGGAAGTAGGCACGTTCGCAGCGGGTCGGGGTCGGGTTGGCAATTTTTAAGAATTTAACCCCCCCGTTCCGCCCCTCTCCCACCCGCCCTTGGCGGGGGGGTGAAAATTACCCCCAACAAGTCAGCAGCCGGTTTTACATCTCTCCCGATTTTATTTCCTTTGACTTCAAGATCTACCCCTCTCTGCTGTCTGTGAGGTCCTGTGTGAAATGATTTGGGGGCAGTCTCAACTTAATTCATAATGGTCATAAGCCCACAGCATGAAACTGCCCATCATTCAATTAGCATTCTCAGTCAGAGCGACCGTAAGGTTGGCTGGTTTGGGAAATGCTGCCTATTGAAGGCAGACTTCTGAGGTTGAGGTCAAGGCTAATTGTGTTGGCAGTGGAAAGGCTGCTTTATTCTACATTTAACCCATGCTGTGCCTGAGCTGGTACTGACAAGGGGTGCAAAAGGTTTTTCACTCCCTAGCACTGACGTTCCCCACTTTGAGTACAAACCTTAAAGCAAAAAATAACAGGCAAGGACGTCATAATTACAGAACAGAACTTAAGATAATTATTCACTGTCCTTTTAATAAAGGACAGTGGGTGCTGGCTCATCAGCTCGTTGAATGTCGCATTGGGTTCTAATCCCTTTTAATCTTTCTGAAGTGGGTAAAATAAATACCACCTCGCCAATTTTCACTGCCCCTGCCAGGTGAGAATGGTGCAGGTAGCGCTCTGAGAACAAGGCGCTGAACTTACCACACCATTCCCGCTTCTGACCAACCCTCCACCATTTACAGTCGGTCCTGGAAATGGGCGGCCAGTTTGCCCACCTATTTTAGGCGGGTGCCTCATTAAGGGATGCAATTCGGGGTCCAATAACGTAAATAGGACCCTGGCACAATTTTCAGATACCAATTGTTACTAGGCATGGAGTGACCTAACCTTGGCCCTTAAAGGGACCCTTGCATACCGCCTACAAAGACAGCAAAGGTAATGCTCCTTCTGGCCTCATAGATATCTTCTTACCCACATCTGGCCACTCCATGAACCCCTCCTGCGATTGCCCCCCGCCGCCCCCCCACCCCTCACCAACTGTTAACTTCCAGCTTGGCTCTGGCTTAGCAGATCACCAACTCCATGCAAATGAGGCCCAACTATTAAAGTGGCTCGGGCCCATCACCAAGGACACCGGGCAGTCAGCGTAATCACTCCCACAAACGCCTGAAGTCCACGATAAGTTCAAAATCGTCCCCCCGGTGGGAGACCCCATGGACTGTCCATAATCCCTATCTTCAGACATACCTAGCTGTTGTCTAAAAGTAATAGAGATCGGCACTGCCTCATGCTACCTTCTTGATGGCAATGAGATTAGCCTCTCTAATAGAATACAGTATTCAGGATTACTTATTTGAATTTCCAACATCCCCCTGCTCTGCCCCCGCATTCGTTCCTAGAAGCTGGAATGTAGTTTGTTTTTTTTGGACGCTGAAGGTTACCTCATGAGGTGAACTTTACTAATGAAATGCATCTGTTTCATGTTCGGAGTCCTCTGCAGCTGAGGTAGTTTAGCATATGAGCAATCATTGATAAAGTCAGCAGGAGGCCTATGATGCAATGCTGCTGTTTACTTCTCTAACTCATTACTTATTCCCATGCTGACATTTTGGTTTATTACTATTTAATATATTTTCACTGCTGACAAGGACGTTGTTGCAGGGTGACCAGGGTTGGGAACTAAATATTCCAGTGTACTTGACTTTTAGAAAAGATCGGCAAAATGGAAAAGGAGGGGGTGGGTGGGGGTAGCCCTGATAATAAAGGAGGAGATGAAGACAGTAGTGAGAAAGGATCTTAGCTCAGAAAATCAGGATGTTGAATCAGTTTGGGTGGCGCTAAGAAATAATAAGGGGCAGAAAACACTGGTGGGAGTAGTTTATAGGCCCTCTAACAGTAGTTATAGTGTTGGATAGAGTGTAAATCAGGAAATTAGAGGAGCATGTAACAGGGGTAATGCAATAATCATGGGGGACTTTAATCTTCACATAGACTGGGCAAACCAAATTGGCAAAAGTAGTTTGGAGGACAAGTTCATGGAATTCATTCAAGACAGTTTTCTAGAACAATATGTCGAGGAACCAAATAGGACAGAAAACAGAAGTAGGAATTTTCAGGTTGGCAGGCTGTAACTAATGGGGTGGCGCATGGATTGGTGCTTAGGCCTCAGCTATTTACAATCTATATTAATGACTCAGATAAAGGGACTGAGTGTAATGTATCAAGTTTGCTGGTGATACAAAGCTAGGTGGGAAAGTAAGCTTTGAAGAGGATGCAAAGAGGCTGCAAAGGGATATCGACAGGTTAAGACAGGCGAGAAGGTGGCAGATGGAGTATAATGTGGAGAAATGTGAGGTTATTCACTTTGGTAGGAAGAATAGAAAAACAGAATATTTTTTAAATGGTGTTCAGAGAGATTTGGGTGTCCTTGTACATGAAACACAGAAAGTTAACGTGCAGGTACAGCAAGCAATTAGGAAGGCAAATGGTATGTTGGCCTTTATTTCAAGGGGGTTGGAGTACAAGAGTAAGAAAGTCTTGCTGCAATTGTACAGGGCTTTGGTGAGACCTGGAGTACTGTGTACAGTTTTGGTCTCCTTATCTAAGGAAGGATATACTTACCTTAGAGGGGGTGCAACAAAGGTTCACTAGATTGATTCCTGGGATGAGAGGGTTGTTCTATGGGGAGAGATTGAGTAGAATGGGCCTGTACTCTCTGGAACCTAGAAGAATGAGAGGTGATCTCATTGAAACATATAAGATTCTAAGAGGGCTTGACACGGTAGATGCTGGAGAGTCTAGAACTAGGGGACATAGGGCATGATTGTAGCCTGGAAAAATGGGTGGGTTGGGGGTGGGGGCCAGTAACAATTGCAAAAATCTAAAACCCGCTCCCAACCCGCCCATTTCTGGTTTTCACAGGGGCGGGACGAGGGGTGGATGACCAACCCACTCTTAGGAGGTGGGCAGGTCATTAAAAGCTTTTGAGGAGGTTGCGGGCCCCATTTTCAAAGGTTTTTTGATTTTAGCCCCTGAGGGTCGGGATTCCTGGACCTTCTTCATCCCACGTGCAGGTAAGTGCCCTTTTAGCACAGCTTGTAGGACCAGAGGTGCAGGAGTGCTTCCCCCAGGCCCAACACGTCTACCTGCAGTGACCACCCCCACGATCTCCAACCCCCCCACCCACAATCTCTGACCCCCCCCTCCACGATCTCCGACAGCTCCCAAAATCTCCGACCCCACCTCTACGATCTCCGACCCCCTCCCCACAATCTCCAACCCCACCCCTACAATCTCCGACCCCCTCCCCACGATCTCCAACCCCCCTATGACCTTTGAACCCCCCACGATTTTCGACATCCGCCCCACGATCTCCCACCCCCCTATGATTTTTGAACCCCCCCCCACGATCTTCAAATCCCCCCCACAATTTCCAACCCCGCCACGATCTCCGAACCCCTCCACGATCTCCAAACCCCCTCCGTGATCTCCGAACCCCCCCACAATCTCCAGCCCTCCAACCATCTCTGACTCACCCTACGATCTCCGATCCTCCCCATGATCACTAACCCCTCCACGAGCTCTGACCCCACACGATCTCCGACCCGACCTGCGACCTCTGACCCCACGATGACCCACAACCCCGACCCCTCTGATGACTGACAGCCGCCCGATGACTGACAGCCCCCCGATGACTGACCCCCCCCCCGCAATGGCTGACCCACCTGATGACTGATTCCCCCCACCAATGACAGCCCCCCGATGACTGACCCCCCTGGATGACAGATCCCTCGTTGACTGACCCCTCCCATCTGTGAGTGACAGCCCCCTGATGACTGACCCCTCCGGTGACCCCGACCCCGCCCCTCCAGTGATACCCGACCCCCCCATCCCCCATCAACACTTACCTGAGCACGTCCTCTTCCTGGCTCTTCTCCTATCTGACTGAGAGCCAGCCTATCAATCAGGATGGCCTGTCGGGCGGGAAACCGGCAAAAAAAAAATGATGCGCTTACGTCAAAATCGTAAGGACGTCCGAGAAACCCATACTTCCAGGTTTCCCGATAGGAGTTCCACATCCCTCCCCCCCCTCCGCCCCCAGGCTAAAATCATGCCCATTGTCTCAGGATAAGGGGTCGGACATTTAGGACTGAGATGAGGGTTGTGAATCTTTGGAATTCTCTACTTCAGAGGGCTGTGGATACTCAGTCGTTGAGCATATTCAAGACTGAGATGGATAAATTTTTGGATTCTAAGGGAATCAAGGGATATAGGGATTCAGCAGGAAAGTGGAGTTGAGGTTGAAGATCAGCCATGATCTGATTGAATGGCGGAGCAGGCTCAAGGGGCCATATGGCCTATGCCTGCTCCTATTTCTTATGTTCTTATCCTGGTTTTCAATATTTATAATGGCACACTGTGTGCTCTGTCTTTGTAGGACTGTAGAGGAAGTCAACCACTGGTGACAGTTTACTTTTTCCAATTTAACATGCCCTGGAGAGGTAGGCAGATACACTTGTTTAGTGTTGCAAATGGATGTAGGATTGTATCCTGCGGGTCCCTGAATTATCCAATACTTACCTGAGATCCTGGTCTGATGGATTTTCAACTTGATGCCTGGTCGTAAAACTGGTGCTGCGGATTGGCCGCCCATTATAGAAACCGCACGATTTTCCTTTGCATTTATTTCAAACCGCAACATTAGTTTTACCTTTGGGTGGCAAGCTGAAAATCTACCCCTATGTCACCAAACGTACTCCACCCCAGAATCACAATGTTGCATAGAAACTTCCCCAACTGCCCCCACCTCCCACAGTTTGCTTTCCATGCAGTTGCTTTCTATTACTGACCTCGTTTGTTGTGTGAGAACTGCGTGAATGAAAGTGGTTGAAACATATAAAAACACCTCCCCTTCTGTGAGGATCATGACGCTATAAATCTGGCCTGTACTGACTGAGGTAGTTTCAGAGCCAACAGGCAGACAGGTGTGGGATTAGACAGAGAACTCCGCCACATGCACACCCTTTCGGAAAACTGAACATTTGTTCTGTTGATGAATTCTCTATTGCCTTTGGTACTATCTAATCCTTTTTCAAACTGTATATTTAATCTTTAATCTTTTTTTTGACTACCCAATGAATTTGATGTGTTGTTTCCTGAACTGGCTTTTTGAAGTGTATTCTGTCTATTCTCTACATGTGCTGGGCTTGTCACATAAGAGTGATCAACAGATCGAATGACCTTGTGGGTAGGGTAATGGAGGCAAATATCTTGGAACCATAAAAGATGTCATTAGATAATGTGATGGAGGGGTAGGGCCTTTCTGGTTGGATGAACAAAGATGAATTGAATAGCTTTCTTCATCCTATTTCAAAAGGGCCGTGTTAGAAGTGTAGCCCAACTAAGGCTTTTTAAACTGATGATTATGGAAATGCTCCAGGCCTTCCAAGTTTCTTAAAATCACTCCTATAAACAAGTGTCATCCACCCTTTTAATATACAGTTGTTTATGCATCCATTTATCTAATTTCTGGTATATTTTGTATCAAACAGAATAAATGAAGGTTTTTTTTAATAAACATCAGTTCCTTTAGAACCAGAATACAAATCAAGGCCCCTGGTGATTACTAGTTTTCTTCCTCCTGCGCTGCTCCACTCTGCTACCTAATGAGCCATCCAATCAATCAAGAACAGCACCCCAATAAGATTGAGGGAAGATCAGTACAGAGGTGGAACAGAGGGTTGATTCACTGGCCAGTGCTCATGTAATGCTACCTATCCATCACTAACACCTCCTGTTTCCACCTCCGTAAATCACCAATCTCCATCCTTTCCTCACTCCACCATTAAATCCTTCCTTCATCACCTTCAGGCTCGACTTCCCCAAAGTTCTCCTTGTCCGTTTCCTGACATTCCATCCTGCATAAACTACAAGTCACCCAAAACTCCACTGCAGGTACTAAGTCCGGCTCTCCTATCACCTCTGTCATCGCCAATCTCCAATAGCTCTCTGTTCCCCAACATATTGAAATCAAAATTCTAGTCTTTGTTCACAAGTATAACCTCATCACACTGTACCTCTGCAGTCTCCTCCGTGCCACTACGTGCCCTTCTGATTCTGGCCTCTTTTGTATCGCACCTTACCCCGCTCAACCTTCAGAGCCTCCTTATAGCTCTGTCCTTTAAAAACCTCCTCAAAACCTACTTCTATGACCATGCGCTCGGTCAGCTCTCTTACTCTTCACCCAACACAGCTCGTCCCTTGTCTTCACCTCTGTGAAGCACTTTGGAATTGTTTACTATGTTAAAAGTGTGACATAAATGCAAGTTGTTGTTGGCTGGTGAGGTCTGATTCAAGCTAAGGAGAGCCACTCTGTAATGTTTTACGGCAATGAGAGAAAACTGACAGATGCATCAGAGTCTCAGCCAAAGATGCCAACCGTTTGCGTTTCGCATGGACAGTCCACGTTTTTGAGGTTTTTGTTGTCTGCACGTCAGTGTTTGCTGCTGAAAGTCCGCTGTTATATTCCTCCAGCAGCACGTTGGGCTAAGTCACCCCAGAATGCCTCTGAGCATGTGCAGACTTTTCTAGACATGTGGAATTCCAAGCACCTGATTGGCCGGAGTAGCAACTGGACAGAGTGGTGGGAAGGTGTGTGAGGAGAGCAGGAAGAGTCCAATCGGGTAAGTGATTAAAACTACGCACAACAGACTGGGGTAACGGCCACCGACCCATTCTCTTACTACCTGGCCCCGAGGGGAATTGGTACAGCTCAACGAATGTGATCAATGATGTCCTTCTTTACAGATTACATCATTGTACGGTATTACCTTTGCAAACTTCTGGCATCTCAATTCGAGTTCATGCCAAAGCCAACATAAGAAGCCAAGTTCTTAAAAATAGGTCTTTGAGTTCATTACTTCTTTTTGTTTCTGACATTTGTGCAGGTATTCTGTGTGTTTCTTTGTAAAGTCACTACCTACAGGGCTGCTTTTTAATCATCTGACAATCAAATATAGTTCCCTGAGTGAAACAACAACTGTTCAACAGTGCATGGTATTGGAATCCAAGGAAAGATACATTGTCAAAAAGGTGATGCAGGGAATTTGTATTGTAAACAATTGTTTCAAATGGTAGATGGTTTACTCTTAAGATTCCCCACATGGTGTGATGTCAGTCTCATACATGCCATTACAAGTAACACCGGTTCAGAGGTCAGGCACAGAGTATAAAGAGAAATGAGAGGTCAAGTAACCATTGGCCAATCTCCTGTATTTCCAAGTGACCAGTTCAATAGCAGAGCTGGCTGAGATTTGGGGATAGGTCACTCTGTGAGCATGTGGTCACTTGTGAGGATGAATCCTCATTCGGCCAGACTGCTTCATAGCATTCCAGAGCACTGTGCCACTTTTCTACATCCAGCTCTACCTTTTGATTTTAAACTTCCAGATAAATAGTATATTTTATGTCGTTTTGCGTAGATGCCAACTGTCCCCATCGACGCTGGCCTCAGCACAGTTCAGGACATAACCAGAACCAAATAGGCCTGAAGCATTTTACTGCTCGTGGGTAGTGACATCATCATGTTGCTAGCTTTATTGTGCCAGACTGTGATGCATTCTGAGGAGCATTTCAGAATAGGACCTAGACTGGAAATATAATGCAGTGGGTTACAGGGCAAGTTGGACAGCATCCTGCTTGGAACATCAGCTTTCAGTTATTCTGGTTTGCCAGAGTTCGGTGTGAATGTATAGTAATTACCGCACATCAGAGAGCTCAAATTCAGCTGATTTTGGAGCGGCCAAAGTTCTCCAGGATTCGGTGGAACCAGAATATGTCTCATGTGGAATCTATTTTATTTAAGTCCCTAGCACTGGCAGTTAATCGATCTTTGACTGAAAAAGAAATCAATTACTTCCGCTTATACAACACCTTATTACTACACCTGCATTTATAATGTTGACCCTATGGTAGCATTCAAAGAGTCATAAGGTCATGAGTTCAACTTCCACTCTGGGCACACTCTTGGCTGGCAGTGCAATACCGAGGGAGTGCTGCATTGACGGAGGTGCTGTTTTTTTGGATAAGACGTTAAACCGAAGCCCTGCCTGTCTATTCAGGTGGACACGAAAGATTTCACGGCACGGTTTCAAAGAAGAGTAGGAAGGATCCCCCTCAACTATCACCACCAAAACAGATAAACTGCTCATTTATCTCATTGCTGTTTCTGGGTCCTCCGCATAGCCTTTGCATCAGATGATCAAAAATAAATTCTGCAGGGAGAAAGGGGGAGGGGTTCACCGGGATGAAAGTAGAAACAAGCAGACAGACATTACGAGGGTGATCAGAGGGACGGAAAATGCATCAGAAAGTATCAAAAATAAAAATGTATTGGGGCATCCACCCAAGACTCCATAAGGAAATTAATTTTGGACCCTTCGGTTCACTTCCCCTTAAAAAATTTCTAAATCCACCTCTGCAAAAATTGCACTTTTGTGTATTTCAATTTTTCCCCAATAATATGACTGATGGAATATTGGGTATAAGTACAGATTAAGTCATGACATGTTCACGTCCCGCTGCACTCCCATTGTAACTACTTCTCTTCATATGTGGGCCCATCGAGTTTCAGTTTTAATAGAAAAAAAACAAACTGAACTGTAGAATGTGATCCAAAAACACGAGCAATAATCAGAAAATCCAATATAATAATAAAAAGTTTATTTATTCAGTCTCCTTGAAGCAGTGGCCTTAGTCATAGGCCTTTATTCAGGGATGTTTCTCAGTTATGTATTGGTTTTTGAGTTGTTAGCTTTTCTGGGGGCTGGGCCAGCCATTTTTGAAGCTGATTGTCAGCTTTTCCAAGTTTTGTATGCTCAAAAATGACTCGGATCATATCTGAGGTCACCTAAACCCTAAAGCTATTTGTCTATGTCTTATTTTAGCACTTTGTCAATTGGTCAAGCTGATAAAGTTTTCCTCAGGTTGGAAGGTCTTGGGGAGTGAAATTGGTCTTCAGCGATCAGATGAAACGAGCAATAACAGCTCATTTAAAACCCCCTCGATTCACTTTTCCATTGGAAAAGAAAATTGGGTGGGGTGTAAGCCAGGCCACCGATTCGTTATCGCCTGTTTTGCGTGACTGCCAAAGATCAATTTCAGCCCCATGGTGCTTCCACTTTGCAGTTTCCAGCAGCAAGATATGTACTGATTTCTTTAAAATAAGAATATTGAGGTTGCTACGGTGCTACACCAAATGCATTATGGGGTGGACCAGCTGCGTGGAGTCCAAAATGGCAGTCCTGGCCATGTTATGGAGAGACTAGGCCAATAAAATCAATGTTTTAGAAGAAATACTTTAAGTTAATAAGCAGTTACATAAATAGTACAGATTGTTCGGGCAGGGACAGCACATGGTAACTGGAATTTTAGTGATTTTAATTATGATATGGAGCAGGGTTACTCACTGGGATTTTTGTCAAGAGCCACAATCCTCATATCTGTTTCTCTCTCCTACATATGTATTTATCCTGGCAGCAGCAACTCCACAGATCATGGCGGGCTGTGGATCGAGACCCAGAGACACATGAAGCAGCTCGACTGCTGAGGGCCAGACGTAGAGAGGAGGTGGGCCACAGTATGACCACCACCGGTATGTAGAGCTTGTTAAACCAAGTCCCACTCCAGAGACTTGAGCACAAAATCTAAGCTGACATTCCAGGACAGTACTGAGGGAGTGCTGCACTGTTATAGGTGCTGTCTTTTGGATGTGACGTTAAACCGAGGCCCCGTCTGCCCTCTGAGGTGGATGTAAAAGATCCTATGGCACTATTTAGAAGAAGAGGAGCAGAGTTCTCCCCAGCGTCATGGCTAATATTTGTCCCACAACCAACATCACTAAAACAGAGTATCTGATCATTATCTCATTGCTGTTTGTGGGAAATTGCAAATTGGCTGCTGTGTTTCCTACATTACAACAATGACTACACTTCAAAATACTTCATTGGCTGTTCTGAAGTCATGAAAGGCGTTATATAAATACAAGTCTATCTTTCTTTAAACTGGCATTATCTGTTTACCATCACTTGTGTCCATTAATAATTGTATTGAAAGCTGCCAGTGTGGCCTGTGGAAGAGAGAGGCCCTTGAGTTGATTAAAGCACGTGGCCGTGCTCCGTGAATTAATCAGCTCTCTGTCTCCTCTTCCAACACGACTCACGTCAGATCAATGGCCATGTCCAGATTCAGAATCATCACCTGCTGGAAAGATTTCAGCAGAATCTCTTGGGGTGTGTTTGTACACAAGTGTTGCAATGACGTCACTCGCATCGCTGAGCACATCTCCTTGGAATCGGCTTTGCAGAGATTGATGTTGAAATGGGCATTGCATCTTTCCAATGCTTTTCAATTTCGCATGTTAAACTCAACCAATGCCGCTTACATTTATCGGGCCCTGAAATTAAGCCGTGGAGTAATTGTGTCCGAGCATTTAACCTGTGCCTGAAATTCCTCTCTCTGGTATTTGATCGGAGGTGCGAATATATTTATTTTAAATAGATTGTTGTGTTCACTAAAACAGCAGAGAGATGAACTTCAGGCAAACGTGTTAAATATTCGAATGTGAGTATCCCGAGAGGTCATTTCAGGGTCATCATGATTAGGGATTTAAGAGCTACTGAGGGCCTGGTGTTGTAAGAGCTTTCTATTTGAAAGCACTAGTATCGAAAGGGAATGGTGTAATCATGTCCCAGAAATTAGACATCATAGTGGAGGTAGAACACGCTGTGTGGTGACATCGTAAACATGTTCGAAAAGATTCCACTCCACAAAGTGACCACAGTAGATCTCCCTCCACTACCCTATAATGGGACACCGCTAGATATTGAAAATTCTTTTCACCTGAAACATTTAGAGACCTTGCTCCAAAGGCTCAGTGGGTGTATTTTCCTCTGGGTGTGGTACTAAGTCACAAAAACCAGGTTTAATCCCCAGTTTGTGCTACTTCGCTAATCTCAGTCAAAGCAGTGGCACTTAACGGTTATTCATCTGGCGAGTCAAAAACGAATACTTCCGTATCACTCACTCCCTCAAATATCTATCCAATTCTCCCTTATGTTTTTCCACACTAGCTATCTCTGCCCTGAAATTCCGTGAGGATTCTCCCAGTTTCCCACTGTAGCTTTGGTGGAACACATAGAGAAATGGTGCAAATGGCCATTGCCGGCTATGAGTAGCTGTGATGAGAAAGTTGTAGTAACATTAACAATTCTAGATAGATCATTGAATTTGCCTCTTTAATTACAACATTCACAGGACTCGCAACACTGCCCTCGCCCACTACCCTTCACTCTCCTACAATCACTGCAGCACTCTTCACTAAACCCCCTTCTCCTCACACTCACCACAATTACAACCCTCACTTACTCACAACACACATCTCACACACAGACTATCAGTTATTCCACCATGACAGCGGGCAGTGTGCGTCCTACCCCGTGCATGCCCGATTTCGGAGGCAATCCGATTTCTAGGCCCATGTGTTTAATGCAGTATGATATTTATCTAAAATTTACTTTTGTGGAAGGATACAGAACCTGATGTTTAATAATGATTTAACATTCTAATGTTTCGATAAATTCACAAATTATCTTTATATATCCATTTTCTCATTTGCCGTACCTTATCAAATTCAGTTTCTTTGTCTATAATGAAGTCGGAATGATTATTTTAGTGCACATCAAGAGCAGTCAGATTTCCTCTTGGCCCATTACAATAAAAGTGTCTGAACCGTTCCAAGAAAGCAATAAATGGGGCAATATATAATCATAAAACGTGTCTCCTTACATTTTTTTCAAGCTTATGGAGACATTAAAATTACTTCAAAAGCTTCCATCAATGTTTAAATCTCATGGGCATCTTACATGGACCACAAGTTACTCTGTTGTAACTTCTCGAATTCAGTCTCCATTCCCTGTCCCAACAACGACCATGTAGGACCAAGTCTACAAACATAGAAACATAGAAAATAGCAGCAAGAATAGGCCATTCGGCCCTTTGGGCCTGCTTCGCCATTCAAAATGATCATGGCTGATCATCTAACTCAGTAACCTGTTCCTGCTTTTTCCCCATATCCCTTGATCCCTTTAGCATTAAGAAATATATCTATCTCCTTCTTGTATACAACTAATGACTTGGCCTCCACTGGCTTCTGTGGTAGAGAATTCCACAGGTTCACCACACTCTGAGTGAAGAAATTTCTCCTCATCTTGGTTCTAAATGGCATACCCCATATCCTGAGACTGTGACCCCTGGTTCTGGACTCCCCAGCCATCAGGAACATCCTCCCTGCATCTAGTCTGTCTAGTCCTGTTAGAATTTTATATGTTTCGATGAGATCACCTCTCATTCTTCTAAACTCTAGTGAATATAGGCCTAGTCGACCCAATCTCTCCTCATACCTCAGTCCTGCCATCCCAGGAATCAGTCTGGTAAATCTTTGTTGCACTCCCTCCATGGCAAGGACATCCTCCCTCAGATGAGGAGACCAAAACTGCACACAATATTCCAGATGTGGTCTCACCAAGGCCCTGTATAACTGCAGTAAGACATCCCTGCTCCCTGTACTCAAATCCTCTTGCAATGAATGCCAACATACCATTCGCCTTCCTAACTGCTTGCTGCACCTGAATGCTCGCTTTCAGCGACTGGTGTACAAGTACACCCAGGTCTCGTTGCACCTCCCCTTTTCCCAATCTATCACCATTCAGATAATAATCTGTCTTTCTCTTTTTACAACCAAAGTGGATAACCTCACATTTATCCACGTTATACTGCATCTGCCATGTTCTTGCCCACTCACCCAACTTGTCTAAATCACATTGGAGCCTCTTTGCATCCTCCGCACAGTTCACATTCCACCTCAGCTTTGTGTCGTCTGCAAACTTGGAAATGATATATTTAGTTCCCTCATCCAAATCATTGATATATATTGTGAATAGCTGGGGCCCAAGCACTGATCCCTGCGGTACCCCACTAGTCACTGCCTGCCAACTGGAAAAAGACCCGTTTATTCCTACTCTCTGTTTCCTGTCTGTCAACCAATTCTCAATCCATGCCAGTATATTCCTCCCAATCCCATGTGCTTTAATTTTGCACACTAACCTCTTGTGTGGGACCTTATCAAAAGCCTTCTGAAAATCCAAATGCACCACATCCACTGGTTCTCCCCTATCTATTCTACTAGTTATCTCCTCAAAAAACTCCAGTAGATTTGTTAAGCATGATTTCCCTTTCATAAACCCATGCTGTCTTTGTCCAATCCCGTTAATGCCCTCCAAGTGTTCTGTTATCACATCCTTTGTAATAGACTTGAGCATTTTCCCCACGACTGATGTTAGGCTACCTGGTCTGTAATTCCCTGTTTTTTCTCTCCCTCCTTTTTTAAATAGTGCGGTTACATTTGCCACCCTCCAATCTGTAGGAACTGTTCCAGAGTCGATAGAATGTTGGAAGATGACCACCAATGCATCCACTATTTCCAGGGCCACTTCCACAACTCTTCCAAAGCCCTTTGTCACCCTTCAATGTCCTGTCAGCCACGTCATTAGTAGTGAGTGTTAAATATAGTGAGCATCTTTATAGATATAACTGCCAGGAATTTCCTCAGGGGTTCTCCTGATTGGCCGTTGTAACTTTGACGGAAGATATGGGGACATGTGTTCCACAGGTGCTAACAGCAAGCCCTCCCAGTACCTCACTCCAGTGGCCATTTTGCATATGTATGTCTAGATAGTGAGTACTGGCCGGCTAATTAACCACTGGAACCATCACAGCGAAATCCAACCCTATCCAATCCAACCATCTACATGCTCTCACTGTTTCCAGGCCTTTTCTGAAATAAATCTCTAATTAGACTGCAGACTCACAAACACCAGGTAATTTGGAAATTCCCTCCTCCAGTTCCTGAGGAGTTTAAAGAGGCTTTGACCCCTTTCATGGGCCCACCATACTAGTTGTTGGAGAAGTCTGCATACAGTTAGATTTTCTTTTTCAGAAACTGTCATCAATTACAATATTGCACATCATTGTTTACAAACAGCGAGTAAATTATTTCCATATGACCATATCAGGGTGACTACACTTTTTTAAGGTGCCAATTCATGAATCAATGTTAATCGAGTGTGGCATGTGGCATGACATTGGCTGCTTTGTTCCAGGCACCATGGTCTGCATTTGAATATTGCGTTTCATCATTGCTGCTCCATTTAGATATCAAACAGTCACAAATTGAGTTACTTAAAATCCTTTATGGATTTTTTATGTCTACCTAAGTAAAATATATTTGTTTAAACAGTGAGAGCTGGTGATGTCATCAAGTCTTAGATGGGTTAGAGGAATCGTAACATAAAAGGTGATGATATTCCACCTGCTGGTAATTTTAAAGTCCATCTAATACCATGCGCCTGTGTCATATGGGACATAAAACTGCAGCTAGCTGATGGTGAAGCTGGTTGTCATTTTATAGCATAGGTTTAACTGGGCAGTAAAATTTTAACACTGGTCAATTAGTAGCAATTAAGCCAATTATCAATGGGATGGATCTAAGTAACTTTGGCCAGATAGCAATTTCCAAATTTCCTCATCACATTAAGATCAGCCTTAACTTGGTGACAGAGTTGGAAAATCAGTACAATGAAAGCGGGTTTTAATTATAAAGTGCAGTATGGTGCTGAGGAGCCGAATGCACGCTCACTGAATGGACATGTGTGCAGTATATACTTGGGTGAACAGCACTGCATTTTCACAACTGGCACCAGGCAAGATGACCTCCAAGTGCATATTGTAATATTGTCAGGACCCCAGGGAGAAAAGAGCTCCATTTGGATTGAACATTGCAGATGCAATTACAGGCCCACCAGGGAGAGGGAGGGAGAGCAACCACCATATGGAAGGATTCACTCTACATAAGAACTAGGTTTGAAAGACTGACATTAGGAGGAAAAGGGGCCTTATTTCAACAACTGGAAAATCATTAAAAGGAACACATGTTAAATATTGTTATATTCCATACAAAGGTAAGACCGACTTTACTGCAGTTATCTCCACTACAGCCTGATTTGTTCAACTTGTAAGTGATATTTATACAGCACTGTATCTCAGGGCAAAGTCTGCCATTACCTTGTATTTCTGTGCAAATATTTGGTATAAAATAGTGTTAATCAAACTATTATTTGAATCTCAATGTGTAGGATACATACACTAACACAGGATCTCTCTTTTGAATTTTTCAGATTTAAGAAAAACTGTTTTTTACGCTTTGGAGGACTTGTCTGCTGAAGGATTCTCCACAGGATGGTACCCTAGAGAGAAGGGACCACACAGAGCAGTAGGGGAATCTAAAACTAGGGGTCATAAATAGAAGATAGTCACTAATATATCCAATAAAGAATTCAGGAGAAAAATCTTTACCCAGAGAGTGGTTACAATGTGGAATTCGCTACCACATGGTGTAGTTGAGGTGAATGGCATAGATGCCTTTAAGGGGAAGGTAGATAAACACATGAGGGAGAAAAGACTAAAAGGATATGCAGATAGGGTTAGATGAAGTAGGGTGGGAGGAGGCTCATGTGGAGATAAACTCTGGCATAGACCAGTTGGCCTGGTTCTGTCCTGTAAATTATATGTAATTCTATGTAAAGCGATGTTGGCCCTACTGCTCCATGGAAAGACTTTTAAATGTCTCTGAAGAGCTCTGAATGGCACAATTAACATAAGTAAAATATTATTATATTCTATTAGAATAATAAGACTTTACTCCAGTTATCTCCACTGCAAATGTATGCAGCTCAGTGCAATGTGGCAGAGGAATGTTTTTTTTGCTCCAGTATGGGTGAAGAGATTAACTGAAAAGTCAGTTTGTTGAGCCCACCCCAACTGAAAGAGTGTTATGCAGGTGAAACATATCAGTTTGCATCTTGGGTGTTCCCAGATCTCACAATGTCATGGACATTCTCTGTGGCCAACTTCAGCACTCTCATACCCTCTTCTGGATGTTGGGAGAGGAGCTGTAACAAAGCTGGAGTCTGCCTCTTGTGCCTGATGCGTTCCTCCGTCTGCCAGTGTGGAACTTCATGATTGTTTGAGGTACGCCTTGGTAGGCACTATGGAGGATTTAGTGACAAGTGATGGGCCTCCCAGTACTTAGCAACTGATTGTGGACACCTTTCCGTACATGGATAGATTTTGCAGCTGCAGATAATCAATACTTCTTGCCAGTGAATTTCTCGACCGCTGATGCCTTGCTAGTCCCCTCACAAATGGAAATGGCCTCTGCAATAGGTGGAGCACAGCTGGTAGAGGCCAAGAACCTATTAGGGTAGACAGAAAGGGATAAATTACAAACACTTTTTGTATATTTTCTGTGGAAGTGGAGATGGGGCATCTGCAGTAAAAGATTTATATATGCAGAGTGCAACTATATGGTATTGTCACAGGATATTTTGTGCAGGTTCGATACTTAATACTCATTTATTGGCATTCTGCTCAACTTATATTTCTGCACAGAGCTTTTCTAAACATTTTTTTTGGGCACTAGAAGATTGACTGGAAGGAGCACTAGTAATTGAAGTGAACGAGACATCAGACTGTGGGATAGATTCACAAAACAGTAAAAGTAGCATCTCAAGTGGATAAGGCCATAAAAAAGCTAATGGAATATATTGGGTTTTATGCCAAGAGTTGCTGAATATAAACGTCAAGATGTAATGGTCAATCTATATAAATCCCTAATAAGACCACAGTTGGAGTATTGTGTGCAGTTTTGGGCTCCACACTATAAGTAGGATGTTGAGGCAATAGAGAGGGTACCAAAGATATTAGGGGTATGGGGCTAAGTCTAAGGCGGGTATATGGAGTTTGGTCTCAGAGCAGCCATGATCTCATTGAATGGCAGAACAGGCTCGAGGTGCTAAATGGCCTACTCCTGCTCCTATGTTCGCACAGCACGGATACAGTAGAATGCTGCCTCTTTCGAGGAAATACAAATAAGGAGAAAACATTATGAAGGGATGAGAATGGGTGGATAGAAACAGACCGTTCCCAGTGATAGAAGAGTCAAGAACAAGGGGATATAGATTTAAGAGTAAATGTAATAGATTTAGGACAGAGAGCAGGACAAACATTTTTACACAGAGGGTTATGAGGCTGTGGAATGAACTACTGGAGTTAATGATTGTAACAGAAACCATGTCAATATTTAAGAGTAAATTAGGTGGTTGAAGGAAAGGGGGATAAAGGGATTATGGGAACAGCATGGGGTTAGGACTACTGCTTGTATGGAGTTGAACCGCTGTTTCCATGTTGTAATTTCCGTGTAATTCTATGTAAATGTTTCCCTCTCAGGAACAATATTCAAGATGTTTCCAACTTTTTCCTCCAAACTAGTTAAACTTTTCCCTGGTGACTTAGCACCTTGCTGAAGCTTGTTTCGCCTTTTGAGTATCGGCTAGTTTTAAAGGGTAATTTATTGACTTCAATAACATTAACTTTAAAACTATCATATTTGCACATGTTCCTTCATCTTCTTCTCAATCGAATAGCCTTCCAATAAGAAATTGCAATATTGGCTGGATGTGCGAATCTTGGGATTTTGTTAAAATAAGTAATTTCACAAGATCACAAGATAATTACGAATAAGGAAGGCAAATCGGCCGATCCTACTTCCTCCATCCAAGAGTACCCTCATCCCCCCTCACCCCCGCACTTCTCCCACTGCAGCATCCATTTGTTCATAAATGATTCCAGATTTTTGTCTTCACAACTCTACCCTGGAGTTTGTTCCATGTGTTTATCACTCGTAGTGTGTAGAAGAATTTCCTGACCTCAGTCCTAAATTTGCCGTTTCCTAGTTTGAATCTTAGTCCACTTGACCTACTCTCATAATTTACTTTAAAATAATATTCTGGATTAACCTTTTCTATACCCTTTACTATTTTGTATACCTCTATAAGATCTCCTCTCAGATGCCTCTTTTCCAGGCCGAAAAGCCCTAGTTCCAGGCCTCTAACACTAAGAATCAGACTTTTGGCTCTTTTCTGAGCTAACTCCAGCTTTTGAATTTCAGCCTTGTGTCTCGGCAACCTGAGCTGATCACAGAACTCAAGTTGTGCCTGACCAGAGCACAAATAATGCAAGTATTTCCAGGACATTCCAAACAATCTGCAAATTAATCAACTAAAACTGGTCAATTACGCGACAACCAAATTAACATAAGAAAGAGGAGCAGGAGCAGGAGTAGGCCACATGGTTCCTCGAGCCTGCTCCACCATTCAATAAGATCATGGCTGATCTTCAACCTCAACTCCACTTTCCCGCCCTATTCCCGTATCCCTTGATTCCCTTAGAGTCCAAAAATCTATTGATCTCAGCCTTGAATATACTCAACGGCTGAGCATCCACAGCCCTCTGGGATAGAGAATTCCAAAGATTCACCACCCTCTGAGGGAAGAAATTTCTCCTCATCTCAGTCCTAAATGGCCAACCCCTTATCCTGAGACTATGTCCCCTAGCTTTAGACTCTCCAGTCATGGGAAACAGCCTCTCAGCATCTACCCTGTCAAGCTCTCTAAGAATTTTATACATTTCAAAGAGATCACCTCTAATTCTTCTAAACTCCAGAGAATATGAGCCTATTCTACTCAATTGACACAGATGTGGGAGCACCAATGTAGGAACAAATGAAAACCATGTCAGAAAGTGACCAATCTAGAAGAAGTTGAACATTGTACTGTATCAGGGCATGATCTCATGCTATAAGGCCAATAATGCGATCGGAGATGTCCAAAGTACCGCTGTGCTTCACGTGCCAAAGCCCCATACTATCGAGCACCAAGACCTGAGACTTACTCTGCGCTCAATGCACGCAGCTTGTGGCAATGTGATGTGGAAGTGCCTTGAGTTCTTGGAGCCTGCATGCAGATTGCGTGTAAGGCTTATTAAAGGACCAAATTTGATGTAAATGATGCAATCTCGAGGCCTGAGCCACCCCCAATCGGCTGAGCATCCATATAAGACAAACATTGCGATGGAAACCTTTTCACTTTAATTGGGTCCTTGTTCTTGAAGGCACGTTGCTGTTTTTTCTATATATCTTAGCAACTCAGTGCTTCTGCATTGTTTTGGCCTTGTAGCGAGACTTTTTGAGCTTTCCTGATGCTTCTTAAAAACTGTGCATCTCTTTTCTGCAACTGTTTGTACAGCTGAAGCTGTTAGTGAGAGTTAGTAAGTTCTGAGGAAAGGTCATCGGCCTGAAACGTTAACTCTATTTCTCTCTCCACAGATGCTGTCTGACCTGCTGCAGCCTTTTTCTGTTTTTATTTCTGTTAGTGAGCATGGTGCGTGCAGCTATGGGCATCCCTATGGGCATGCCCTCTCTAATTGCAGGTTCTGGAGGGGGGAGAGAAAGGGGATCAGAGGAGACAGGCATGGCATGTGTAACTGCACCTTAGATACTCCATTTGAACACACGCTTATGCTGCCAATCATGTGTGCCTACTTCACCTACTATTCCCAAAAGATTCACAACAGAACTGTGCAGAATCCTGCAGTTCAAACTCGCAAACCAATTCCAACACAGAGATGCCTTAGTCTGTGGCTGTGAAGGTTACAGCTGTGTTGACTTTTTTTGGAGGTAGGTTCCTTCCAGACAAATGTTGGCGATCTCTGTCACATCTCCCAACCTTTATTGCACACAAGTACAGTCAGGTCACTGGCATTTTTTTGCCTAGCGCTAATGGTTTCATCAAATTTCCTCTAGAAAGGAGCCAGCAGTAAGAGCAAGCCCTCCACTTCTACGATGTGGCAGGTTTCCCACAAGAAAAACAGAATATTTTTTAAATGGTGAGAAACTATTAAATGTTGGTGTCCAAATAGACTTGGGTGTCCTGGTACAAGAGGCACAGAAAGCTAGCATGCAGGTACAGCAAACAATCAGGAAAGCAAATGGCATGTTGGCCTTTATTGCAAGAGGTTGGAGTACAAAAGGAAGGAAGTCTTACTACAATTGTACAGGGCTTTAATGAGACCACACCTGGAGTACTGTGTGTAGTTTTGGTCTCCTTATCTAAGGAAGGATATACTTGCCTTAGAGGTGGTGCAATGGAGGTTCACCAGATTAATTCCTGGGATGAGAGGGTTGTCCTATGAGGAGAGATTACATAGAATGGGCCTATATTCTCTGGAGTTTAGAAGAATGAGAGGTGATCTCATGGAAACATATAAGATTCTGAGGGGGCTTGACAGGGTAGATGCTGAGAGATTGTTTCCCCTGGTTGGAGAGTCTAGAAGTAGAGGGCATAGTCACAGGATAAGGGGTGGGCAATTTAAGACTGAGATGAGGAGGAATTTCTTCACTCAGAGGGTGGTAAATCTTTGGAATTCTCTACCCCAGAGGGCTGTGGATGCTCAGTCATTGAGTATATTCAAGGCTGAGATAGATAGATTTTTGGACTCTAGGGGAATCAAGGGATATGGGGATCAGGCTGGAAAGTGGAGTTGAGGTTGAAGACCAGCCATGATCTGATTGAACGGTGGAGCAGGCTCGAGGGGCCGTATGGCCTACTCCTGCTCCTATTTCTTATGTATGTTCTTAAGTGCAGGGTTTAATTCACTGCACTCATGTAGCTATAGTGCTCAATTGGTAGCACTCTTGCCTCTGCGTCAGAAGGTTGTGGGTTCAAGCCCCAGTCCAGAGACTTGAGCACAAAATCTAGGCCGACACTTCAGTGCAGTACTGAGGCACTGTCTTTTGGATGAGGTGTTAAACCAAGGCCCAGTCTGCCGCCACAGGTGGACGTAAAAGATCCCATGGCACTATTTCAAAGAAGTGCAGGGGAGTTCTCACCGGTGCCCTAGCCAATATTTATCCTTCAACCAACATTACTAAACACAGATTATCTGGTCATTATCTAATTGATGTTTGTGGGATTTTGCTGTGTGCAATTTGCCTGCCGCGTTGCCTACATTACAACAGTGACTACACTTCAAAAGTACTTCATTGGCTATAAAGCGCTTTGGGGTGTTCTGATGTTGTGAAAGGCGCTATATAAATGCAAGTCTTTCTTTTCTACCCTCAAAGCAACTCCATTCATCAATCAAAAGGGCTGCCATTCCATGGTTGTGCAGCTGTTCTGTGATCATAACAACAGAATTATGTATGTTAGTGCTCGCTACCCTGGCAGCTCCCATGACTCCTACATCCTGTGGCAGTAAATAGTGCCAATGTTATTTGGAGAGCTAAGAAAACTCCAGGGATGGCTGTCAAAGAACCAAGGATTAGCCTGCAACGACACCTCCTGATATCACCAAAGGACAAGACCTCAGGAGAGGTACAATGTGGTCCACATTTCCATCAGGATTAGAGCAGAGCATACCTTAGGTATCCTCAAGCAGTCAGTCTGTTGCTTGGACGTATGAGGTGGAGTTCTATATTTCAGCCCAGCCAAAGTCTCCGAGATTATTGTTGCCTGAACCATGTTTCAGGATGAAGAAGAAATGCACAACTATTATCTCCACATGAGCCTTTCCCTCCAAATAAGGCCACCATTTGCAGAAGGACCTCCGATGCCTGATTGCTGAGTGGGGCTGTTCTGCACCCAACCGTTTTTCACCCCAAGCAGAACCGCAACATTCGGGGTGGCCAGCTCCCCCCCTACAAGCTTCTGACAAAGTAAATCCCACCCGACCTCAGTGTGCTCCCAGCGTTTCATATCTTAAGTGCTAAGAATGCTGTCAAGTTATTTAATTAGGTGGCAATGCACACACACACACACACACACACACACCAATTGCAGCAGTCACAGCTACATTATCATTTCACAAACCTTCCTACATGTCAGAACTGAATAATTGTTTCCCCCTTCACAGACCAAGCTGTAATGGCTTTAGAAATAAAGTCCAATTTGCACAGATTTCTGTGGGCAATGGGAAAGTCATCTGCTTAAAACAACCAGATAGGTTGAACAATATGGGCCGTGAGGTTGCATAGATATCCTGGCATCTTGCTCAATTATTTTTGGAGTGGAAGGAGACACTTAGGAAAGCTTTCCCTCAGGAGATTAAATAAATTGGATGGAGTTTGCGATGTGCCGAACCATACATGATGTGTGGAAGGGATGACTTAGTGGGCTAAAGAACCTTTTCCTATTCTGTAGTTTGTCTTATTCTTATACAAGTCGCACCGATTTCCTTCGGTTTCTGTCCTAATGGTATCTGCTGAGTACCAGCAGCATGTGCAAGACTCATCTCAACCCTCTGGGGCAGGACATACTGCCTAATAGTGCACCTGAATATTCCTTATTACCAGCACACACCTCACACACACACACTCGCGCTTTCTCCAGTGCACCTTAAACAGTCCCTATTTGCTAATTAAATGTTAGTACGTTCTTCTAATTAGGCCTTTAGTACAGTCTTCAACTCAGAGTGATTATTTCTTTAGTAACACAGCT
The DNA here is from genome assembly GCF_035084215.1 of Heptranchias perlo. Lineage (NCBI taxonomy): Eukaryota > Metazoa > Chordata > Chondrichthyes > Hexanchiformes > Hexanchidae > Heptranchias > Heptranchias perlo. The sequence continues at coordinate 79,021,712 of NC_090331.1, forward strand.
GCCTGGAAATTATGAAAGTCTTCCTCTGTCATTAGTCAGTTTAATTTGAGTAAGTCTGATCAGATTGCTTTGGCAGTCTCTTTTTCCAATTGAAATTGTAATGTCTGTAATCTAGTTTAAAAGTTGAAAAGATATCGGACAATCATTCGACTTTCTATCCAATTGAGAATAAACTGGACAAGAGAAAAGGTTGCAGTCTGTCAATTATTGAGTGTAGCCTTAATTTAACAAAACTATAGACACAAAGCCCATTTTTATTGGTTAATTCAACCAACAAGATAGCTGGGTTTTGATTTCACATTTTTAACATTTATTTGGCTTTTTTTCCCCAAAGTACTGTGCTATTAATAGAGCACCTTATGCCATGTCTCTTTACCAACAGCTGATTCCAGAATCACTACCCATCATTTTGACATCAAAATCTGTTCAATCAATCAAAAACAGCCAATAAGATTCGACTATCACAGCTCACATATTGCACATTCGAATTCCAGGATTGCCTGACACTTCAGAGGTCTTTATAAAAGGGCTATTTATTGCCAATTCCTTTCATTAGGGATCCTACTGCAAAGGTCAGGCCATCATGTCTGAAGGTAGGAAAACATGTCACTGGATTGTTTCACTTGAATGTTAAATTGTAGTTTGTTGGGTTAGTTAGGCGTACTTCTTTCCCACTTCTATTGATTCTGAGTTAATGATTTCAGGATATAATCTCCCCATATTAATTGACAAATCATCTGCTTCACTGAGCCAAGCTGAACCATTCTCACTATATTATCACTGGTACAAATTGCATTTGTTCCCATGAAGGGGATGTGCAAGAGAAGGGCTAATGGGCGAGCGGGATAGGATATGTGCGGCAAGAGTTTTGGACAAGTTGGGAGCGTATGAAGGATGGGAGGCCAGCAAGAAGAGCATGAGAGTAATTGATTCTGGAGATGACAAAGGTTTCGGTGACAACTTTGATGACCTGGCGGCAGACATGGGCAATGTTGCAGAGGAGCAATTACACGGTCTTTGTGATGGAGAGGATACGGAGTCAGAAACTCATCTCGGAGTCGGACAGGATGCTGAGCCTGCAAACAGTCTGGTTCAGTCTGAGATAGTGGCCAGGCAGGAGGATGGAATTAATGACAGCGGTATTGAATTGTGGTGGGGGCTGAAGACAACAGCTTTAGTTTTCCCACTGTTATGCTGGAAGAAGTTGTTGAGCAAGTAATCTGATGGTACAGAGGCAGATGAGGATCAGGAGAGTTGCAGGAGAAGATGATCTGGGTGTCATCAGCATAAATGTGCAAGGTGACCGTCAGCCTGCGGATGATGTTACCACAAGGTAGAATGTAAATGAGGAAGAGGAGAGGACCAAGGATAGATTCTTCTAGTGGGGGGGGGGGGTAATCTGGAGGCGATGGATTGAGGGAGGGAAGAGAAGCTGTTGCTGGAGATGCATTGGCTAAGTTTCGATAGGTAAAAGAAGAACCATGCGAGGGCAGTTATGTGGAGTTGGACAACAGAAGAGAGATTTTGGAGAAAGATGTCATGGTCAACAGTGTCTAACACTGTAGAAAAACCAAGAATGGATAATACATTGTGGTCACTCTTAAATTATGTCATTCATGACTTTGGTCAAGGCCCTTTAAATGCTGAGAATGGTGAAGTTGGACTGGATGGATTCAAAGAGAGAGATTTGGGAGGGTTGGACATGCAGCTGGAAGGTGATGACACATTCGAGAATCTTAGAGAGGAGAGGAAGGTTGGGCATTGATGATAGTTGGCAAGGATGGAAATGTCAAAAATGGGTTTTGTGCGGGGGTGACGGTGGCAGTTTGAAGGGGATTGGAGTTAGGTGGGGAGTCGGGAGGTGATTGAGGTAGCAGATCTCATGGTGAAATGAATTTAGAGAGGGGGGTAAGGAAGAATCTGCAGAAAGAAGGACATGAGGGTGAGGCAAAAGGAAGGAAGCAGTGGAAGCAGTTGCATGGTTGGTCTGCATCATGGTGATAAAGAAATTCATGAGCTCCTCGCACTGGATGTCTGAGGTCACGGTGAAGCTGGCGAGCAAGAGGAGTTTAAGGAGGTGATTAATTATGGAAAATTGAATCTGGGGTTATCCTTGCCCCCCTGGGATGATCCTGGAATAGTGGGCTGAAGAGAGCAAAGCATGATAGTGCTTGAGGTGATCAAACCAGACCTGATGATGAATGGCTAGACCAGTTGTGCGTCAGCTACGTGAAAATTTATACCTTCTGACATGAAGGAGTGATGGTGGCGCTGTACTGGGGCAGTAATAGAGGTTGTAGCCGATGATTGTTTTGCTGGGAACAAGGGCATCATAGGTAGAGATGAGGGAGCAGGTAAGCAAATCAACAGTGGCATAGGTGTCATGTCGAGAAGAGGGCAAAAATTGAGGGATTTGAGAGTGAGACTGTAAGGGACCTGGATGAGTTTTATTTCCCATAGGGGTGTATGGCGGAGGATAAGTGGATGTGGAACATAAGGGATAAAAGAAAGTGGTCTAAGATAACTTTTTTTTTATTCGTTCATGGGATGTGGGCATCGCTGGCAAGGCCAGCATTTATTGCCCATCCCTAATTGCCCTTGAGAAGGTGGTGGTGAGCCGCCTTCTTGAACCGCTGCAGTCCGTGTGGTGAAGGTTCTCCCACAGTGCTATTAGGTAGGGAGTTCCAGGATTTTGACCTAGCGACGATGAAGGAACGGTGATATATTTCCAAGTTGGGATGGTGTGTGACTTCTATGGGAACATGCAGGTGGTGGTGTCCCCATGTGCCTGCTGTCCTTGTCCTTCTAGGTGGTAGAGGTTGCGGGTTTCGGAGTTGCTGTTGAAGAAGCCTTGGCGAGTTGCTGCAGTGTATCCAGTGGATGGTACACACTGCAGCCACGGTGCACTGGTGGTGAAGGGAGTGAATGTTTAAGGTGATGGATGCGGTGCCAATCAAGCGGGCTGCTTTGTCCTCGATGGTGTTGAGCTTTTTGAATATTGTTGGAACTGCACTCATCCAAGCAAGTGGAGAGTATTCCATCACAATCCTGACTTGTGCCTTGTAGATGGTGGAAAGGCTTTGGGGAGTCAGGAGGTGAGTCACTCGCCACAGAATACCCAGCTTCTGACCTGCTCTTGTAGCCACAGTATTTATGTGGCTGGTCCAGTTAAGTTTCTGATCAATGGTAATCCCCAGGATGTTGATGGTGAGGGATTTGGCAATGGTAATGCCATTGAATGTCAAGTGAAGATGATTAGACTCTCTCTTTTCGGAGATGGTCATCGCCTGGTACTTATGTGGCGCGAATGTTACTTGCCACTCATCGGCCCAAGCCTGGATGTTGTCCAGGTCTTGCTGCATACGGGCATGGACTGCCTCATTGCCTGAGGGGTTGCGAATGGAACTGAACACTGTGCAATCATCAGCGAACATCCCCATTTCTGACCTTATGAAGGAGGGAAGGTCATTGATGAAGCAGCTGAAGATGGTTGAGCCTAGGACACTGCCCTGAGGAACTCCTGCAGCAATGTCCTGGGGCTGAGATGATTGGCCTCCAACAACCACTACCATCTTCCTTTGTGCTAGGTATGACTCCAGCCACTGGAGAGTTTCCCCACTGATTCCCATTGACTTCAATTTTACTAGGGCTCCTTGGTACCACACTCGATCAAATGCTGCCTTGATGTCAAGGGCAGTCACTCTCACCTCACCTCTGGAATTCAGCTCTTTTGTCCATGTTTGGACCAAGGCTGTAATGAGGTCTGGAGCCGATTGGTCCTGGCGGAACCCAAACTGAGCATTGGTGAGCAGGTTATTATTGGTGAGTAAGTGCCGCTTGATAGCACTGTCGACGACACCTTCCATCACTTTGCTGATGATTGAGAGTAGACTGATGGGGTGGTAATTGGCCGGATTGGATTTGTCCTGCTTTTTGTGGACAGGACATACCTGGGCAATTTTCCACATTGTCGGGTAGATGCCAGTGTTGTAGCTGTACTGGAACAGCTTGGCTAGAGGTGCGGCTAGTTCTGGAGCACAAATCTTCAGCACTACAGCCGGGATGTTGTCAGGACCCGTAGCCTTTGCTGTATCCAGTGCACTTAGCCGTTTCTTGATTGGCTGACGACTGGCTTCTGTGATGGTGGGGATATCATCCACTTGGCACTTCTGGCTGAAGATGGTTGCAAACACTTCAGCCTTGTCTTTTGCACTCACGTGCTGGACTCTGCCATCATTGAGGATGGGGATGTTCACGAAGCCTCCTCCTCCCGTTGGTAGTTTAATTGTCCACCACCATTCATGACTGGATATGGCATGACTACAGAGCTTTGATCTGATCCATTGATTGTGGAATCACTTAGCTCTGTCTATAGCGTGCTGCTTCTGCTGTTTAGCATGTATGTAGTCCTGTATTGTAGCTTCACCAGGTTGGCACCTCATTTTTAGATGCACCTGGTGCTGCTCCTGGCATGCTGTTCTACACTCATTGAACCAGGCTTGCTGGTAATGGTAGAGTGAGGGATATGCCGGGCCATGAGGTTACAGATTGTAGTGGAATACAATTCTGCTGCTGCTGATGGCTCACAAAGCTGTGTCAGAAACTGAGACCATGGGTGCAGAAAGGCCACGAGAGATGGCAAAGTGGGAAGAGTGGCCAAGAATATAGGTCAGGGAATTAATATAGAAGATGAGATTGGAGGAGAGGGACCTAGTTGAAGATTGACCCCAAATATTTAGTGAATTCTTTTGTTGCAGAGGCTAAGGAAAGAGAGAAGTCAAATATCTTGGGGAGGAAGCTGGTATGGAGCTTGGGGAAAGGAGACTAATAAATGGCAATAATTTCAAATGAAAGATGTGAGACATGGAAGAGGGTGAAGTACTTAAAGGAAGAGAAGGTGCTGGAGGGGTAGGGGGAAAGGCCATTTTGTGACTTGGAGATGGAGACTGTGCTCGGAGAGTGGCCTTCATCTCCAAATCACAAACTGGCCTTTTCCCCTACCCCTCCAGCACCTTCTCTTCTTTTGAACACGTCACCCTCTTCCATTCCTCATTTAACACCAATGATTGTGGAAGCCAGCGAGTGGAAAACTGCATTACTGGCTGGTATGGGTGGCATGGGATGCTTGGGCTGCTGGCAGCCAAAATGAATGGGAATTTCTGCCTCTGGAGGCAACTTTTGTATTGTTGCTTGGACAGCACTATCTCCAGAGATGCTGAAGAAGCCCACCTCTTTAGGTGACTCGATGCCTCGAGAAGCAGCAGCACCATCTCATTTACCTCGCAATGCTGTATTTAACTTGGGGCCACCATTGGTAGCGCTGCTGTGAGGTAAAAGAGAGAATAAGACATTTATCAGTGTATAAATATCTTCCATGGTCACACTTAGAACCATGGGAAAATACAGAAAACTGTGCTTCCCCTTTAATAAATCTATCTGTGTATTGAAAAGGGAGGTTTATTCTCTCTTTCTTGATCATCCTTATTTTTCCATTGGCTTCTACCACACAATTCTGGAAAAAGTATGTATGAGTTCATAAGTAATTAATCCCCTTTAGGGAATATTTCAGACTTAAACCTCTCTGATAAGACTGCTGTTTTCTTCTAGTTGCCACAATAGTGGGCTGAAACAATGTGTTCTGTGATGTATCCTGGCAACAAGGATACTGTTGTCTCTATGTCCTTTATATTGGTCAGGGTGTTGTCTACTTATAGACCTAATTTATGTGCTGATTTTCTAATCTGGAATCCGCGAATGTGCAAATCCATCCTTATGCTGAGGGCTATCTAGAGTTGAAACAAGTAACGATAATAATAGCTGGCAAATTGAAAATGGTTGAGAGAAGACCATTTGGGGCAAGGTAGTGTTGGAAAAGGAGCACAAGGATTTAATCCAAGTTAGAAAACTTAGGCACAGCTCAAGCATCTAGACATTGCATTCTTGAGGGACAATCCTAATAAGGATAAAGTTATGATGAGATTGATATTCCTGATGCTTTCATTGCAACATTTCCATTTTGTTTTTGCTAACCTATCTTCTGAAAGTGAGATACGTCCCAAAAAAAAAAGCTACAGCAATCATAAGACCATAAGAGATAGGAGCAGGAGGAGGCCATTCGGCCCCTCGAGCCTGCTCCGCCATTTAGTGAGATCATGGCTGATCTGATTTTTACCTCAACTCCACTTTCCTGCCTTTTCCCCATATCCTTTGACTCCCTTGCTGATCAAAAATTTGTCTAACTCAGCCTTAAATGTATTCAATGACTCAGCGTCCACAGCTTTTTGGGGTAAAGAATTCCAAAGATTCACGACCCTCTGGGAGAAGAAATTCCTCCTCATTTCCGTCTTAAACAGGTGACCCCTTATTCTGAGACTATGTCCCCTAGTTTTAGATTCCCCCATGAGGGGTAACATCCTCTCAGCATCTACCCTATCGAGTCCCCTCAGAATCTTGTATGTTTCAATAAGATCTCCTCTCATTCTTCTGAACTCCAATGAGTATAGACCCAACCTGTTCAATCTTTACTCATAAGACAACCCTTCCATACCCGGAATCAACCTAGTGAACCTTCTCTGAACTGCCCCCAATGCAAGTATGTCCTTCCCTAAATAAGGGCACCAGAATTGTACGCAGTACTCCAGGTGTGGTCTCACCAGCACCCTGTACAGTTGTAGCATGACTTCCCTGCTTTTATACTCCATCCCCCTAGAAATAAAGGCCAATATTCTGTTTGCCTTCCGGATTACCTGCTGCACCTGTATGTTGACTTTTTGTGTTTCATGAACGAGGACACCCAGATCCCTCTGTACCACAGCAGTTTATAATATTTCTCCATTCAAATAATATTTTGCTTTTTTATTTTTCCTCTCAAAGTGGATGACTTCACATTTTCCCACATTATATTCCATCTGCCAAATTTTTGCCCATTCACTTAACCTGTCAATATCCCTTTGCAGACACTTTGTGTCCTCATCGCAACTTGCTTTTCCACCTATCTTTGTATCATCTGCAAATTTGGCCACAAGACACTCTGTTCCTTCATCCAAGTCATTGATATATATTGTAAATAGTTGAGGCTCCAGCACTGATCCCTGCGGCACCCCACTAGTTACAGATTGCTATTTTGAAAATGACCCTTTTATCCCAACTCTTTATTTTCTGTTAGTTAGCCAATTCTCTATCCATGCCAGTATATTACCCCCAACACCATGAGCTCTTAACTTGTGCAGTAATCTTTTATGTGGCACCTTATCGAATGCCTTTTAGAAATCCAAACATACTGCATCCATTGGTTCCCCTTTATCCACCCTGCCTGTTACTTCCTCAAAGAACTCTAATAAATTTGTCAGACATGATTTCCCCTTCATAAAACCATGTTGACTCTCCTTGATTGTATTATGAGTCTCCAAATGTCCTGCTAATACTTCCGTAATAATGGATTTTAGCATTTTCCCAATTTCAGATCTTAGGCTAACTGGTTTATAGTTACCTGCTTTCTGTCTCACTCCCTTCTTGAATAGGGGTGTTACGTTTGTGGTTTTCCAATCAGCTGGAACCTTTCCAGAATCTAGTGAATTCTGGAAGATTACAACCAATGCATCCACTATCTTTGTAGCCACTTCCTTTAAGACCCTTGGATGCAAGCCATCAGGTCCAGGGGACTCGTCAGCCTTCAGACCCATTAGTTTACCTAGTACTTTTTCTCTAGTGATAGTGATTGTTTGTTTTAGTTCCTCCCTCCCCTTTGCCCCTTGATTTTCTACCATTATTAGTATATTATTAGTATCTTCTACTGCGAGGCCAGATTAAAAAATATCTGTTCAATTCCTCTGCCATTTCCTTGTTTTCCATTATTATTTCCCCAGTCTCATCCTCTAAGGGACTAATGTTTACTTTAGCTACCCTCTTCCTTTTTATATACTTGTAGAAGCTTTTAGTGTCAGTTTTTATATTTCTTGCTAGTTTACTCTCATAATTTATTTTCTCCCTCTTTATTATTCTTTTAGTCATCCTTTGCTGGTTTTTGAAGTTTTCCCAATCTTCGGGCTTACCAATAATCTTTGCCATGTTGTATGCTTTTTCTTTTAACCTGGTACCATCCTTTACTTCCTTAGTTAGCCATGGTTGGTTCACCCTTTTTGTGGACTCTTTCCTCCTCACAGGGATATATTTTTGTTGCCAGTCATAAAATATCTTTTTAAATGTTTGCCACTGTTTATCCACCATTGTACCATCTAATCTGTTTACCCAGTCCACTTTAGCCAATTCTGCCCTCATTCCTTTATAATTGCCCTTATTTAAATTTAATACAGTAGTTTCAGACCCATATCCTCACTCTCCAACTGGATGTGAAATTCATCATGTTATGATCAATACTTCCCAAAGGATCCTTTACTTTGAGATCACTAAGTAATCCTGTTTCGTTACCCATTACCAGATCCAAAATGGCCTGTTCCCTGGTTGGTTCCCCAACGTATTGGTTTAAGAAACAGTCCCTAATACACTCTCTGAACTCCTCCTCAGGGCTATTTTTGCCAATTTGATTTGTCCAATCTATGTGAAAGTTAAAATCGCCCATGATTATTGCATTACCTTTTTTACCAACCCCCCCTTATTTCCTGATTAATATTTTGCCCTACAGTGTAGCTACTGTTAGGGGGCCTATATACTACTCCCACCAGTGATTTCTTTCCCTTGCTATTTCTTACCTCCACCCAAATTGAATCAACATCTTGATCTTCTGAGCCAAGATCATTTCTCACTATTATACCAATTTCATCCTTTATTAACAGAGCTACCCAAACACCTTTACCTTTTTTCCTATCCTTCCGAAATCTTAAATAACCCTGAATATTTAGCTCCCAACCTTGGTCACCTTGCAACCATGTCTTTGTAATGGCCACGAGATTATACCCATTTGTTTCTATTTGTGCCGTCAATTCATTTATCTTATTACGAATGCTGCGCGCATTCAGATAAAGAACCTTTAATTTTGTCTTTTTACCATTCTTTCCTATCCCGACCCCATTTGTTAGTTCACTCTTATGTTTATACGCTCTGTCCCTTCCTGACACACTCTGTTTATCATTACCCCCATCACTTTCCTGTACCACTTCCTTGTCTTTTCTCTTTATCAATCTAAACTTCGCCCCACCTGAGCCCTCACCCCACTCTATTTAGTTTAAAGCCTTTCCTACCGCCCTATTTATTCGGTTTGCCAGAACACTGGTCCCAGCATGGTTCAGATGTAGCCCGTCCCAACAGACCAGCTCCCTCTTTCCCCAGTACTGGTGCCAGTGCCCCAAGAATCGAAACCCACATCTCCCACACCAATCTTTGAGCCACGCATTCTGTGCCAATTTGCTCGTGGCTCAAGTAATAATCCGGAGATTATCGCCTTTGTGGTTCTGCTTTTTAATTTAGTCCCTAGCTGCTCAAACTCCCTCAGCAGAACCTCTTTCTTAGTCCTACCTATGTTGTTGGTACCTACGTGGACCACGACAACTAGATCCTCTCCCTCCCACTCCAAGTTTCTTTCCAGCCCTGAGGAGATGTCCTTAACTCTGGCACCGGGTAGGCAACACAGCCTTCGGGACTCTCACTCTTGGCTGCAGAGAACAGTGTCTAACTGTACTGTCGCCTACGACAACCACATTCCTTTTTACTCCCCTCACTTGAATGGCCCCCTGAACCACGGTGCCGTGGCCAGTTTGCTCATCCTCCCTGCAGTCCCTGCAGTCGTCCACAAGGGCTGCAAGAACCTCGTATCTATTGGACAAGTGCAGAGGCTGAGGCTCCTGCAATGCTACCTCCTGGATCTCCGTACCTGCCTCACTCGCAGTCACACCGTCCTGTCCTTGACCACGTGCCGATTCTACAGTATTTAGTTTAAGGGGCGTGACTGCTTCCTGGATCAAAGTGCCCAGGTAACTTTCTCCCTCCCTGATGCCTCGCAATGTCTGCAGCTCGGATCCAGCTCCTCAACTCTGAGCCGAAGTTCCTCGAGCTGCAGACACTTACCGCAGATGTAGTCACCCTGGACAAACCTGTCCAGTAGCTCCCACATATTGCAGCTGCAACACATCTCCTGCCCTGTCATAACTATTTTATTTATTTAATCTCTAACATTGGCTTTGGGTGGGAGGTGTGGAGGGAGGGAAATGGAAAATTTGTTCTGAATCTAAGACTGGATAAAATGGGCTATAAATTTGGCCGTGTAGCGCCCATTTTTTAGGCGCAACACAGCCTCCTAAGGTCCCAAAATGACGTCCGGAATGCACGCACACACTTCTGGCATGATGTGTACTGGACGCCATCTTGGTCAAGGCATTTGCCCAGGCGCAGATAACGAACGCTAGTACCATGTAAAGTAAGGAGAATATGCGTTAGATCAGTACGCAACGCAGATTTAAAGGGATAGATATCATTTTGGCGCTCAATGCTCCAGCCAATGCACTGTCTTAGCCACGAGCAGCTGAACATGTTGTAGAAAGCCTGAAGGACCACCCACTCGCGCTATTTAAAGGGACCATGCAGGATTTATAGGTTAGTTGCTGGATTATTGCTTCTGGCTGCTGATGCAGTGGTAACGGTTTTTGAACATCTCCTATACTTGAATACTTGGACACGGGGACATAGTCTAAAATTTAGAGCCAGGACTTGCAGGAGCGAAGTTAGGAAACACTTCTATACGCAAAGATTAGTGGAAGTTTGGAATTTTCTTCTGCAAACAGCAGTTGATGCTAGCTTAATTGTGAATTTTAAATTTGAGATTGATAGATTTTTATTAACCAAAGGTATTAAGGGGTATGGAGTTAGGTCACAGACCAACCATGATCTCATTGAATGGTGGAACAGGCTCGAGGGGCTAAATGCCACTGCCGCTTGCTGCCTCCTGATATGCGCCACCTTCTCCTGCAAGAAAGCGGGATGTGCGTTGGTGAGTGTCCTGCAGGATGGTTGAGTGATGCGCCTGTCATGGTTGAATAGCTGCCAATGTGTGTGGCCTGTGAGTTGTGGGTCTGCGGCTTGCAACTGTGGTAACAGCAGGAAAGTGGAGTTGAGGTCGAAGATCCGCCATAATTTGATTGACTGGCGGAGCAGGCTGGAGGGGCCGTATGGCCTACTCCTGCTCCTAGTTCTTATGTTCTTATGTAATGTGTGAGGGTGAGAGGAAGCATCTGATTGGAAGAGTTGAGTACTGATGGAAAGAGTTTGTTGGTATGTGGGTGATGGAGGGTGTAGTGTGTGGAGCAGTGGATGCGGCTTGTGGTGCAGTTGGTAGGAGACGACACTTGACAGTTGACCTCACTCATCTTGACCACTCGTGTCAAAGCATTGAACTTCTTCCTGCACTGCATCCATGTTCGTGGTGTTTTGCACCTGGCATTGACTTCATCCCCACTGCCTCCCACTGCCTCTTGAGCATATGTCTGGAGGGCTTCTTGCCCCCCCCTTCTGTCCACCTCTTGCACCAAGGCCTCTAGTACATCATCAGAGAATCTTGGTGCACGGTCTCTCGCAGGCCTGGTACAAACTCAGAACGGCAGATTAACGAGGATGTGGGATTTAGTAGTGCGCAACCTTTATTCAATGTTTTAACGTAACTCAACAGTTTGTAAACATAGGGACGGGATCTACATCTGTGTTTTAAGTGTGCAATGTCTGATCTCCGTTCAGACTCTGTGCGGACGAATCTCACGTGCTGCCTACGTCGGAACGACTGGGCGTGGGTTAATCGCGTACTGCGACCTCCGCGCCTGGATTTGGGGGTTATCGAATTTAACCCCCATTGGGTCTAAACATAATCGAATATTGGGTGTGAAGAGTTACTCCCCTCAGTATTGGCTTCAGCTAGTGCTGCCTATGCTCAGACAATCCTAGTAATCTTGTTTTTGTGCCTAATTTCACTGAGTGATCACTGATCTTGTTAAGAAGCCTAATTGCATGTATTAAAGACCAGACAGTGTTTTGGTGCATTAACACCACTAGTTTAATGTCAGTGCCAAGTTTCGGCTTCACAACACTAAACCTGTGTAGTGTAAATAAGGTGTTACCGCCTGATGTGACTCTGAAGCAAAGTGAGACTCTAGATTCAGGCTGCATCTACACCATAACTGCAAGCAAAACTGCCTCACGCTAATGGTACAGTTTTAGTGTTATATGCACCCTAAGGTATAGTGTTAAAACAAAGGCAGTGTTGTCTTGAAGTTCTTTGGATCTGTTTTGTATCTGTTCTCAGTCAGAAATTGATAAACGTGCACTGATTTGGGGGGTGGGTGGTGATTGGGTCATTTCCTGGCCTGATATTTCACAGCAGCAGATACGTAAGTCAGGCTCTTGACATTGCTTCACTTCACTGTAGGTGAAACTGACATAAAATTGACAAACAACAACTTTCATTTATATAGCACCTTTACATAGTGAAACATCCTAAGAAAAAGCTAATTAGAATAGAAGAATTTTGTTTTTAAGGATTGAAACATGTTCCACTCTCTGTCAGTGTACAAGCTTTGTCAGGCTCCAGTATCTTTCTGAAAATTGTCAGACACACTGTGGACTGGGTCCAAAGGTACATGTATTTAATCTGGACTGAACTCCTCGGCATTATCAACATGCTGATCTACAAGTTGTCTGTTATAATCAAATCCACTGCATAAACATTGAACATATAAATCTATTATGGTCATGCGTCTTTTATTTTAAGGGTAGATTCAGTGTAACTAATTGTATTTCACCTTACAAAGCAAAATGACATTCATTGGATCTGCTGTTACCTTCCATTGTATTAACTGTTAAATATACATATGGAATGAAGAGCAAAAATGTATTTAAGCTGGTTTTATAAAGAAAGAAAGACTTGCATTTATATCATGCCTTTCACGACCTCAGGATGTCCCAAAATGCTTTACAGCCAGTGAAGTGCTTTTGAAGTGTCGTCACTGTTGTAATGTAGGCAACGCAGCAGCCAATTTGCACACAGTAAGGTCCCACAAACTGCAATGTGATAATGACCAGATAATCTGTTTTAATGATGTTGGTTTATGTGACACAATTCCTTCCATGCAGTCATCCACAGCTGGGAAGGTAGCATGGTAATTTTCTTTGTATGTTTTGGATCAAGGCCAAGTGCCAACCTTTCCTTGCTCTGAGATGGAACATTGCCTGTGCTCAATGTTGGGCTGTGTCACCTGAGGGATTAACAATTGTCCTTGTTTGTAATAAAATACTTACTACAGCAGATATTAAATTCAGGCAGTCAGACTACAATAGTTAATTTACAATTAAACACATATGAAGTGCAGAACACTTGGTAACATACTAACATAACACAATATAAACAACAATGAGAAAAGATGAATGGGCTAGATACCCTTCAGAAGAAATGTCTTTGGCTATAAACAAATCTTAGGGAGTTTAAAAAACTAAGTTCTGGTTACTGCCAAAATGAATTCAATAGTTTTGGTCCTCTCGTACAATTTTTAGTATTTGTGTGATTGTAATTTGAAATGTTTCCCTCAAATAAGAAATAAGCCTTCTCTCTGACTGAAGCATCTAGCAGAACTACAAGACTTTTCCAGTGTCTGTTTTAAGCATTAAGTTTGTTACAAATCAGTCTTCAAAAGAATTGAACGGTGTGACACAATTCTTTAATACAGAATTCACAATCAACTATTCGCATATGCATGCACAGATGCTAATTTAATACAGCAAAACATGGAAGGTGCTTACATGAGGGGAGAGGAATAGACACTGAGCAGAAGTTAGGAGAGGTGATCAAAGACTTGATCAAGAAGAACAGTTTTGAGAAGGCTTTCGAAGGTGGGAAGCAGTAGGCAATATGTATATATGGGCAGAGGCATTAGGAAGACAATTCTAGAATGCAGGCCTGTTATGACTGAAGGCTCTGCAAACTGGGAGCTGGGACTAGAGGAATTCCAGAGAGGGGAGTGGAGGATTAGGCATTTGAAAAATATAAGGATTTTGAAATTAATGCAATGGGGAATGAAGAGCCAGCAGAAATTGAGGGGACAGCTCTCCTCAATTGATAGGTGAGTAGGACTTAGTAAGGAATAGGATATGGATGGCAGAGTTTTGGGTAAATTGAAGTGAAGCTTAACCAGATTAAAATAATCAGGTCAGCAGGAAACTATATTTGTGTTTGCAAAAAATTCAGACATTCGTAATGGATAAACTATCACTTGTTCAGGTAACAGGAAATTCTGCTATTTATATTGATGTAGCCATTAGTAATTTAAATCCATGAATTATCCTTGTTCTGGAATCAAAGTACCCCTTTGTTCTCTTGATTGACCAGTTATTTGAGCTCTAATTAAAAATGCGATGAAGACAATAGACATATTTATAAGTCCATGAGTAGAAAATTAATAAACTTTAAGCAAGACTAGAAGATATCTTCTATTATTCACCCACAGAGTAGTGGCTACATGGAACAGACGTCCAATTAAAGCAATAAATGCTACAATGACCAATTGAAGTTTTTTTTAAAACTGGATTTAATACTTGTTTCAGAATACAATTAAATATTCTAAATATAAAGTCAGAAGTAGCTGAACTAAGGCTCAATGGTTTATTCACTGCTGGCACTGTGGATGAGTCACTTGTACAACAGTTGAGTATGTGGATCACTTGTCTTACACATAGGACTTTTACCAGTTCTCAGAGCCATTGGATTAATAAAGTAGATTTAGTAGATCAAAACTGTTCTCTCCGCAATTTGATCCTACCCAACTTGTACCATTAATTGCATCATTTTAATTCAGACATTTCGGCATTAAACTGTGCTGTTGAGGAACACCGTAGTACAAGACTCCCAAGTTGGCAACATCTGCTGATTTGTGTGCTGCTGCCTCAAGTTTTACCATTTCAACACTTCGAGTTCACTGTTTGTGTGGGTTGGGGCACATCACTCAAGGAGGTAAATTGCAGGTAAAGGTTCCAGAAAGATAAACCTTTGTGGAAATTTTCCCTGCCTCCCAAGATTAATTGAGCAATACTCCCTGATAATCCAACCTTAATGGCGTAGGGGCTCAATTCTAACAACTTGCATTCCATAGGTGATTAACAGAGCCAGCAGAACTTGATGGCAGCAGCCCACGATGCCTCTGCCTTTGTATTGGCTCTGCTTTTATAATGACGTGATTTACACAGTGCTTCATTTGACATGGAGGGGTAGAACCGAAAAAGGCATGTGTGAATGCTCCAAGGTGAGGCATACAGTTTTGTTTTTCATTTTGGATGGGGATTAAAGTGGGCTGGAATGGGTTGGTTCAAATGAGGGTTAATGTGGGCTGATTCTTGCCTCAACCAATCATTACAGCAATCATTTCAGTTTTTAAAATTATTGGCCACTGATTACCCAAGATTAGCAAAAGACTGAAACATGCCTTTTCAATGCGTTACTGTCTCACAAGCCTGCTTCAATTCAGGTGCCGGTCCATGATTTGGGACATGGAGGTGGAGCTAGAGGACCGAGGAATACACTTGGTGCCAGTCCTATTAAATTAGAAAGGAATTTTGCTAGAGATTGCAGCAATCACTGTGTGGCCCCCGATGCATTTCTCACTCCTGCTCAGCTCCCAGCTTTTACCCGAAGCTATCTCTTGGCTCCAGAAGCAATCTTTTCCGCTGCAGGTGAGCAAGAATGATCATTGGAGTTGGGACCAGCTGTAAGAAGAATGGAACGTTCAGTGAGGTATCAAAGGAATACTGATACCCCTAAAACTGGAATGCAGCATGAGCCCATGCCTTCACAAGAGGAGAGTCAGATATTGGGTTGAGGTGGGAGAAGAAATCTGCAGCTCCACAGTCTTGTATGATCCAGTATCAGTGTCATATACTATCATCTCAAAAACCTTAAAATTACCGCCTCAGGATTTGAGATTCAAATGAACAGGAAATTTGTTCACTTGACCATAGAGTCATACAGCACGGATAGAGGCCCTTCGGCCCATCGTGTCCGCGCCGGCCATCAGCCCTGTCTACTCTAATCCCATATTCCAGCATTTGGTCCGTAGCCTTGTATGCTATGGCATTTCAAGTGCTCATCCAAATGCTTCTTGAATGTTGTGAGGGTTCCTGCCTCCACAACCCTTTCAGGCAGTGAGTTCCAGACTCCAACCACCCTCTGGGTGAAAAAGTTCTTTCTCAAATCCCCTCTAAACCTCCCGCCTTTTACCTTGAATCTATGTCCCCTTGTTATAGAACCCTCAACGAAGGGAAAAAGCTCCTTAGTATCCATCCTATCTGTGCCCCTCATAATTTTGTACACCTCAATCATGTCCCCCCTCAGCCTCCTCTGCTCCAAGGAAAACAAACCCAATCTTCCCAGTCTCTCTTCATAGCTGAAGCGCTCCAGCCCTGGTAACATCCTGGTGAATCTCCTCTGCACCCTCTCCAAAGCGATCACATCCTTCCTGTAGTGTGGCGACCAGAACTGCACACAGTACTCCAGCTGTGGCCTAACCAGTGTTTTATACAGCTCCATCATAACCTCCTTGCTCTTATATTCTATGCCTCGGCTAATAAAGGCAAGTATCCCATATGCCTTCTTTACCACCTTATCTACCTGTTCCGCCACCTTCAGGGATCTGTGAACTTGCACACCAAGATCCCTCTGACCCTCTGTCTTGCCTAGGGTCTTCCCATTCATTGTATATTCACTTGCCTTGTTAGTCCCTCCAAAGTGCATCACCTCGCACTTTTCCGGGTTAAATTCCATTTGCCACTGTTCCGCCCATCTGACCAACCCATCTATATCGTCCAGCAGACTGAGGCTATCCTCCTCGCTATTTACCACCCTACCAATCTTTGTATCATCAGCGAACTTACTGATCATACCTTTTACATTCATATCCAAGTCATTAATGTAGACCACAAACAGCAAGGGACCCAGCACCGATCCCTGTGGTACCCCACTGGCCACAGGCTTCCAGTCACAAAAACAACCTTCGACCATCACCCTCTGCCTTCTGCCACTAAGCCAGTTTTGTATCCAAAGTGCCAAGGCACCCTGGATTCCATGGGCTCGTACCTTCTTGACCAGTCTCCTGTGGGGGACTTTATCGAAGGCCTTACTGAAATCCATGCATACCACATCCACTGCGTTACCCTCATCCACACGCCTAGTCACCCCCTCAAAAAATTCAATCAAATTAGTCAGACATGACATTCCCTTGACAAAGCCATGTTGACTATCCCTGATTAATCCTTGCTTCTCCAAGTGGAGACTAATTTTGTCCTTCAGAATTTTTTCCAATAATTTTCCTACCACTGATGTTAGGCTCACTGGCCTATAGTTCCCCGGTTTTTCCCTACTCCCCTTCTTGAATAATGGTATTACATTAGCGGTTCTCCAGTCCTCTGGCACATCCCCTGTGGCCAGAGAGGTTCTGAATATATGTGTCAGAGCCCCCGCAATCTCCTCCTTTGCCTCACACAGTAGCCTGGGATACATTTCGTCCGGGCCTGGGGATTTATCCATTTTTAGGCCTGCTAAAACCGCCAATACCTCCTCCCGCTCGATGTTAATATGTTCGAGTATATCACAGTCCCCCTGCCGTATTTCTATGTCTACATCGTCCTTCTCCATAGTGAAAACAGATGCAAAAAATTCATTTAGAACCCCTCCTACATCTGCCGGCTCCACACACAGATTGCCATTTTTGTCCCTAATGGGCCCTATTTTTTCCCTAGTCATCCTCTTACCCTTAATATACTTATAAAACATCTTAGGATTTTCCTTTATTTTGCTCGCCAGTGTTATTTCATGGCCCCTCCTTGATCTCCTAATTTCTTTTTTAAGTATCCCCCTGCACTTTTTGTACTCCTCTAGGGCTTCCTCCGTCTTTAGCCCTTTGTATCTGCCAAAAGCCCTCCTTTTTTTCCTAATCCATTCTCGTATATCCCCTGACATCCAAGGTTCCCTGGAGTTCTTGGAACCACCCTTGACCTTTACGGGAACATGTTGCCATTGTATGGTCTCAATCTCCCTTCTGAAAGACTCCCATTGCTCCGATGCGGATTTTCCCACAAGCAGCTGATCCCAGTCCATTTTGGCCAGATCCTGCCTTATCCTATTAAAATCGGCCTTCCCCCAATTTAGAACCTTTATTTCCGGCCCCTCCCTGTCCTTTTCCATGACCACCTTAAATCTCACCGAATTATGGTCACTGTCACCAAAGTGCTCACCTACTAGCACTTCTTCCACTTGGCCGGCCACATTCCCTAGAATTAGGTCCAGTACCGCCCCCTCTCTTGTAGGACTTTCTACATGCTGGCTCAAAAAGCTCTCCTGGATGCACGTTAAGAATTTTGTACCCTCTAAGCCTTTTACACTGAGTATCCCAGTTAATATTGGGGAAGTTGAAATCCCCCATGATTATTACCCTATTATTTGCACAATTTTCTGAGATTTGCCTACATATCTGTTCCTCGATCTCCCCCTGACTGTTTGGGGGCCTATAGTACACTCCCATCAAAGTGCTTGCCCCCTTTTTGTTTTTAAGCTCCACCCATATGGCCTCATTAGAGGAACCTGCTAATATATCATCCCTCCTTATGGCAGTAATTGATTCTTTAATTAATATTGCGACCCCCCCCATCTCTTATACCTCCCCCTCTGTCTCGCCTGAAGATTCTGTACCCCGGAATATTAAGCTGCCAGTCTTGCCCCTCCCTCAACCATGTCTCTGTGACAGCAACAATATCATACTCCCATGTGTTTATCAACACCTTCAGTTCATCCACCTTATTCGCAAGACTCCTTGCATTAAAATAGATGCCATCCAGCCTTGCCCTTACATATTTGCCCTGTCTTCCAAGCTGACTTGTTTTTTTCTCTATATTTGGCTGCACATCACCCCCTATTGTAGCTCCACTCTGTATCCCATCCCCCTGCCAAGTTAGTTTAAACCCCCCCCAACAGTGCTAGCAAACCTCCCCGGAAGGATATTTGTCCCGCTCTGGTTCAGGTGCAACCCGTCCGACTTGTACAAGTCCCACCTTCCCCAGAAGCAGGCCCAGTGATCCAGGAAACTGAAACCCTCCCTCCTGCACCAACTCTTTAGCCACGCATTCATCTGTTCTATCCTCCTATTTCTATACTCACTAGCCCGTGGCACTGGGAGTAATCCAGAGATTACAATCTTTGAGGTCCTGCTCTTTAATCTGCTACCTAGCTCCCTAAATTCTTGATGCAGGACCTCATCTCCCTTCCTACCTATGTCGTTGGTCCCAATGTGGACCACGACCTCTGCCTGCTCACCCTCCCCCTTGAGAATGCCCTGTAGCCGCTCAGTGACATCCATGACCCTGGCACCAGGGAGGCAACAAACCATCCTGGAGTCACGTTTACGGCCACAGAAACGCCTGTCTGTTCCCCTTACAATAGAATCCCCTACCACTATAGCTCTTCCACTCTTTTTCCTCCCAGCCTGTGCAGCAGAGCTACCCCTGGTGCCAGGAAGTTGGCTGCTGCTGCCTACCCCTGATAAGTCATCCCCCTCAACAATATCCAAAGCGGTATATTTGTTTGAGAGGGGGACGGCCACAGGGGACCCCTGCACTGCCTGCCTGCTCTTCTTACTCTGCCTGGTGGTCACCCAATTACTTCCTGCCTGTACAACCTTTACCTGCGGTGTGACCATCTCACTAAACGTGCTATCCACGACGTTCTCAGCATCGCGAATGCTCCATAATGAATCCATCCGCAGCTCCAGTGCCGCAATGCGGTTTGTCAGTAGCTGCAGCTGGACACATTTCCCGCACACATGGTCGTCAGGGACACCGGAAGGGTCCCTGATTTCCCACATAGAGCAGGAAGAGCATAACATGGGGCTGGGCTGTCCTGACATGACTTACCCTTTAACTAATTAATTCAAATTAAATGAATCCCACCAATTTCACTTCAATTAAAAAGGTATACTCAAGGGCCCTTGCTGAACAGCAGTCCCCCACTACACAACAGAGACCAGAGAATCCACAAACTCTAACCTTAGACAAATTCAGCAGGAAAATACTCACCAGCCAATCACTTACCTCTTCCTTGGTGACGTCCCACTTGGATTACTTTTTGCTTCTTATTTATCTTAGGTCCAGGAGTTAAGTCCCTGTGATGTCGCACAGTAGTGGTCTCTTGGTGCAGGTCTGCTGCTGCTTTTATTCCACAATCTCAGTCTTCTACTCTCAGGTCCACTACCGCTCTGCAGGAAAAGCAAGGCAAAGCAGCACCTCCTTCCCCCACTTCACCAAACTCCCACACTTACCGAACTCTCAGCACACTGTTGTCCTCACACCGTGCTGTCCGCACTGACAGGCCCCTGTATTTCTACAGTTGAGACTCAGATGAGTCAGGCCTGCCCCACCTTCAGGTACCAAATTGAATCTAGCTAACCAATTAACTTGCTACACTGAGTTGTGTACTCAGACCAGTCTGCTCTGAGTACACAACTCCGTGTACTTGTTCACTGAATAGCTATCCATAGCATTTACTGACATTTTTCAGTAGACTTGATCATATTTACAGGAAATAATCAGTTCACGAAGGTATATAATGTATATTTAAGGGTACATTCACCAGTACTGCTCTCCCAGTGGGAAACCACACTGGAAAGGAGGGCGGGTCAGAGAACTGACAGGGTTGTAGCCCTATCCTTGACCCACAGTCTCACTGAGCACAGCTCGTGACTTTATCCTATAATTGTTAAACTTGGCAAGAGTCTTTACTTAACAGAAATGTGTATTCTTTTATTATCAGTACAGCAGAATTCCTGGCATCCTTTCAATTCTAATGAAAAGATTTATAAAATGTAATATTAGCAGCATGCTCACATTTTCTCAATTTCTAACTTGATGTTTTTGGTGTGAAGCCAGAGAAACACTTACTCGAACTCCAAAGGTTATGAAAGAGAATGTGACTCTGTGGGTGATCAGAGCTTTATGTGGGTTGGGGAGAGGTTACTTACACAAATATCTGATAAGTAAGTTTTTATTTTTAAGTGTAATAAACTGCTATAATAAAACAACCTAACTCAAAAAGTAATTGATGCAACAATTCATCTTCCACAGCTCTTCACTATGGCTTAGAGATGGACTGAAGATCATTTTGACAGGATCAGTTATCGCCAAGCTCCACCAGCCCAGTTAACTTTATAATGATCTAGGAAGTGATTGTTTTTGCCCAATAATGCACTACAGATAATGAGCTGGCTTTTTGAAAGAGCTATCCAATTAGTTCCACTCCCCTGCCCTTTCCCCATAGCCCTGCAAATTTTTCCTCCAGGTATTTATCCAATTCCCTTTTGATAGTTACTATTGAATCTGCCTCCATCACCCTTTCAAGCAGTGCATTCCAGATCATAACAACTCGCTGAGTGAAAAGAAATCTCCTCATCTTGCCTCCTGGTTCTTTTGCCAATTGCCTTAAATCTGTGTCCTCTGGTTACTGATCCTTCTGCCAGTGGATACAGTTTCTCCTTATTTACATCACTGAAACCTTGCAGTGATGTTGCGACAGATGGTGAAAAAGTCATTGTGCATCAAGAGAATAAAGTGTGCATCAATGGAGCACAGTATTATAACTACAAATATTAGACACTACTTGCCAGAAGCGGGCGGGTGTGAGATCTCTACAATGAGTAGTGGGGATAATAAGTTAGTGTCGTTCCTTTGACTGCCAGTGACCCAGGGGAATGACTATGTAAATCATCAGCTCATTCCCTGAAATCGGACATTGAAACATGCTGTATTTTTTAAATGACTTGACTTTTACTTGCCTTGTCTTCCCTTTTCCTTCTATTCCCCTCACCCCACCCTGATTTTCTTTCTCGGCATCATTAATACCTAGGCATAGATTGGGTTGCTAAACCCCAAACAGTTCCTTGGTAAGGAGTGACGGTGGAGGGGCTAAGGATTTTTCTGGTGCCCTTCGTAAATATTCTTTACAGGGTCTCGATCCCAGTGTTCTTACAAGATCATCATCAAAAGAATGAAGGGAGAGTTGAGGAGAATTTTCTTTTAACGGTGAAGAGTGTTAAGACATGGAATCACCTAGTAGGAACAGTGGTAGAAGCTAAATATGAAATAGCTTTTAAAAGGGAAGTGGATAAATGTGTGAAAAATAAAAATTTTAGAATATGGGGAAAGTTCAGGAGAATAGAACTAGGTGGAAAGCCTTTTCAGAAATTGACACCTCCTGTGCTGTAAAAGCCCATGACTTCATGAGCACAGGGGTACAATTAACTGGGAAACATTTTTTAAAACTTTGATCTAGAATATAGCTGGATCTATTCTCTGTCTCTGTAGTGAATAAGGCTTCATAAAAGACAATAAGTCACAATTTTTTTGGTACAATTCCAAACCAATATTTTCACTTAAATAAAACTAGACTTCTCTGACTTATGAGCCATTGACATATGTGCCGGAAAAGTGTAGTGTCAAAAATGTAGACTGAAGTAACTTGATTATGGTGAAGGGGTCAACTATTGCTAAATAACAGCAATAATACTGTGGAGGAGGAATTCCTGGAGTGTGTACGTGATGGATTTCTAAACCAATACATTGAGGAACCAACTGGAGAACAGGCGATCCTAGACTGGGTATTGTGCAATGAGAAAGGATTAATTAACAATCTTGTTGTGCGGGATCCCTTAGGGAAGAGCGACCATAACATGATAGAATTCCTCATTAAGATGGAGAGTGAAGTAGTTGAATCCGAAACTAGGGTCCTGTATCTAAATAAAGGAAATTATGAAAGTATGAGGTGCGAGTTGGCTATGATAGATTGGGGAACTTTGCTAAAAGGGATGACGGTGGAGAGGCAATGGCTAATATTTAAAGAACGTGTGCAGGAATTACAACAATTATTCATTCCTGTCTGGCACAAAAATAAAACAGGAAAGGTGGCTTAACCGTGACTTACAAAAGAAATTAGCGATAGTATTAGATCCAAAGAGGAGGCATATAAAATTGCCAGAAAAAGCGGCAAGCCTGAGGATTGGGAACGGTTCAGAATTCAGCAAAGGAGGACAAAGAGATTGATTAAGAGGGGAAACATAGAGTATGAGAGTAAACTAGCAACGGAGCACAGAGTGAACAGCTGAGAGTTTGGTGAGTGTGGGAGTTCGGTGAAGTGGGGGAAAGAGGTGCTGCTTTGCCTTGCTTTTCCTAACTTTTTCTGCAGAGCGGCGGTGGACCTGAGCAGCAGAAGACTGAGAGTGGGGAATAAAAGCAGCAGCAGTCACAGGTGAGGCAGGAGAGTCTGAGGTGAGCACAGTGTAAAAGGAGAGACCGAGAGCGGGAGGAGAGTCGGAGATGTGAACGCAGGGTAAATCTAAGGTAATTCATGGCAGCAGAGCTCGCACCCGTGATATGCTCCTCCTGCACTATGTGGGAAGTCATGGACACTACCGGTGTCCCTGGCGACCATGTGTGCAGGAAGTGTGTACAGCTGCAGCTACTGGCTAACCGCATTTCAGAGCTGGAGCTGTGGGTGGATTCGCTGTGGAGCATCCGTGATGCTAAGACTATCGTGGATAGCACGTTCAGTGAGGTGGTCACACCGCAGGTAAAGATTACGCAGGCAGAAAGGAAATGGGTGACCGCCAGACAGAGTAAAAGGACTAGGCAGGTAGAGCAGGAGTCCCCTGAGTCCATCTCCCTCTCAAACTGATATACCGCTTTGGATACTGTTGGGGGAGATGGCTTATCAGGGGAAAATTGCAAAAGCCAAGTTCATGGCACCACTGGTGGCTCAGCTGCACAGGAGGGGAGGAAGAAGAGTGGCAGGGCTATAGTGATAGGGGATTCAATTGTAAGGGGAACAGATAGGCATTTCTGTGGCCGCAAACGTGACTCCAGGATGGTATGTTGCCTCCCTGGTGCGAGGGTCAAGGATGTCACGGAACGGCTGCAGGGCATTCTAGAGGGGGAGAGTGAACATCCAGTAGTCGTGGTCCATATCGGTACCAACAACATAGGTAAAAAAAGGGATGAGGTCCTGCAAGGTGAATTTAAGGAGTTAGGAGATAAATTAAAAAGCAGGACTTCAAAGGCAGTGATCTCAGGATTACTACCAGTGCCACGTGCTAGTGAGTATAGGAACAGGAGAATAGACAGGATGAATGCGTGGCTGCAGGGATGGTGTAGGAGGGGAGGGATTTAGATTCCTGGGACATTGGGGCCTGTCCTGGGGAAGGTGGGACCTGTACAAGCGGGACAGGTTATACCCGAGCAGGACTGGGACCAATGTCCTCGCGGGGGTGTTTGCTAGTGCTGTTGGGGAAGGTTTAAACAAGAGTGGCAGGGTAATGGGAACCCGAGAGGGGAGTCAGAAGGGAGTAAAGTTGAGAGCAGCAAGAGAGGGGAAGACCCAGGGGAAATTTATAATACAAATAGTACAAACAGTTGTTCAAGAACAAGTGAAAGGGAAAAGCATAGAGCAGCAGAAAGAAAGTGTACTTTAGGCACTACAGATAAAGTGAAAACTAGAAGGTGTAAGGCGATTAACCCAGCATCAAAGCTGAAGGTCAGGCTAGGGTGTGTGGCCCAACTAAGAGCTCTATATACAAATGCACGGAGTATAAGGAATA
This sequence comes from Heptranchias perlo, assembly GCF_035084215.1. Taxonomy (NCBI): domain Eukaryota; kingdom Metazoa; phylum Chordata; class Chondrichthyes; order Hexanchiformes; family Hexanchidae; genus Heptranchias; species Heptranchias perlo. The sequence continues at coordinate 79,046,320 of NC_090331.1, forward strand.
AATTAAATGAACTACAGGTTCAAATTCAAATTGGAGGGTATGACATGATAGCTATTACTGAGACATGGCTGCAGGATGGTCAGGATTGGGAACTAAATATACCGGGTTATAAGGTCTACAGGAAAGATAGAGAAAATGGAAGAGGGGGAGGAGTAGGATTAGTGATTGGAGATGAAATTACTTCAATGATAAAGGAGGATATAACGAGAGGTAAGCAGCCAACAGAGACCTTATGGGTTGAATTGAGAAATAGGAAAGGATCTAAGACTATAGTGGGAGTTGTGTATAGGACCCCTGGCAGCAGCTCTGATGTGCTAGATTGTATAAATGCAGAGATTAGACAAGTGTGTAAGAAAGGCATAGTGTCTTAATGGGGGACTTTAACCTTCACATAGGTTGGGAAAAGCAGACTTGCAACTGTCAGATCTTGCAACTTTCACATCGTTCACCTGACGAAGGAGGAAGCCTCCGAAAGCTTGTGAATTTAAAATAAAATTGCTGGACTATAACTTGGTGTTGTAAAATTGTTTACAACTGTCAGAAAGGTAGTGAATTTCTTGAATGTGTCCGGGATAGTTTTCTACAGCAGTATGTCCTGGAGGCAACAAGGGGGCAAGCCATACTAGATTTAGTAATGAGTAATGAACCAGATTTAGTTAACGGTTTGACTGCGCGTGAACATCTATCCAATAGCGATCATAACATGATCAAGTTCAAGGTAGTGTTTGAAAGGGAAAAAAGTGAATCAGCTGCTAAGATTCTAGACTTGGGTAAGGCCGACTTCAATGGGATGAGACAGAGACTGTCCACAGTAAACTGGGCAAATCTGTTAATGGGTCAAACGACTGATGATCAGTGGGAAATGTTTAAAGAAACATTTAACGTGATACAGAATCGGTTTATACCCCGAGGGGCAAGAACTCTACTTGCCAAAAAAATACAGCCATGGACAACTAAAGAGGTAAGGGACAGTATAAGACATAAGGAAAGGGCATACAAAACGGCAAAAAATGGTACAGATCCTGGCGAATGGGAAAGATACAAAGATAGTAAGAGCTACAAAAAGAGAGTATGAAAAGAAACTCGCAAGGGATATCAAAACCAATACAAAGAACTTTTATAGTTATATTAGGAAAAAGAGGGTGGTCAGGAGCAGTGTTGGCCCCTTAAAAACTGCAAGTGGGGATATTGTCATTGACAATGGGGAAATGGCGGACATGTTGAATGATTACTTTGCGTCAGTATTTACAGTAGAAAAAGAGGATAGTATGCAGGAAATCCCAAGAAAACTAATATTGAATCGGGGACAGGGACTAGATAAAATTAACATAAGTAAAGCAACAGTAATGAAGAAAATAATAGCACTAAAGAGTGACAAATCCCCAGGACCAGATGGTTTCCATCCCAGGGTTTTAAAGGAAGTAGGTGAGCACATTGCAGATGCCCTAACTATAATCTTTCAAAGTTCTCTAGATTCAGGAACAGTCCTTCTGGATTGGAAAATTGCACATGTCACTCCGCTTTTTAAGAAAGGAGAGAGGGAAACCAGGGAATTATAGACCAGTTAGCCTAACATCTGTTGTGGGGAAAATGCTGGAGTCTATAATTAAGGATAGGGTGACTGAACACCTCGAGAATTTTCAGTTAATCAGAGAGAACCAGCATGGATTTGTGAAAGGTAGGTCGTGCCTGACAAACCTGATTGAATTTTTTGAAGAGGTGACTAAAGTAGTGATCAGGGGAATGTCAATGGATGTTATTTATTTGGACTTCCAGAAGGCATTTGATAAGGTCCCACATAAGAGACTGTTAGCTAAGATAGAAGCCCATGGAATCGAGAGAAAAGTACGGACTTGGTTAGGAAGTTGGCTGAGCGAAAGGCGACAGAGAGTAGGGATAATGGGTAGGTACTCACATTGGCAGGTTGTGACTAGTGGAGTCCCGCAGGGATCTGTCTTGGGGCCTCAATTATTCACAATATTTATTAACGACTTAGATGAAGGCATAGAAAGTCTCATACCTAAGTTTGCCGATGACACAAAGATTGGTGTCATTGTAAGCAGTGTAGATGAAAACATAAAATTACAAAGCGACATTGATAGATTAGGTGAATGATAGAACAGGGTACTTTCTAAATGGTAAAAAATTAAAAACAGTGGATGTCCAAAGGGACTTAGGGGTTCAGGTACATAGATCATTGAAGCGTCATGAACAGGTGCAGAAAATAATCAAGAAGGCTAATGGAATGCTGGCCTTTATATCTAGAGGACTAGAGTACAAGGGGGCAGAAGTTATGCTGCATCTATACAAAACCCTGGTTAGACCGCACCTGGAGTACTGTGAGCAGTTCTGGGCACCGCACCTTCGGAAGGACATATTGGCCTTGGAGGGAGTGCAGCGTAGGTTTACTAGAATGATACCTGGACTTCAAGGGTTAAGTTACGAGGAGAGGTTACACAAATTGGGGTTGCATTCTCTGGAGTTTCGAAGGTTAAGGGGTGATCTGATCGAAGTTTATAAGATATTAAGGGGAACAGACAGGGTGGATAGAGAGAAACTATTTCCGCTGGTTGGGGATTCTCGGAGTAGGGGGCACAGTCTAAAAATTAGAGCCAGACCTTTCAGGAGCGAGATTAGAAAACATTTCTACACACAAAGGGTGGTAAAAGTTTGGAACTGTCTTCCGCAAACGGCAATTGATGCTAGCTCAATTGCTAAATTTAAATCTGAGATAGATAGCTTTTTGGCAACCAAAGTTATTAAGGGATACGGGCCAAAGGCAGGTATATGGAGTTAGATCACAGATCAGCCATGATCTTATCAAATGGCGGAGCAGGCACGAGGGGCTGAATGGCCTACTCCTGTTCCTATGTTCCTATGTTTGTTATAAAAACTGACTATAAAAGCTTCTATAAATATGTCAAGAGAAAAAGATTAGTGAAGACAATTATAGGTCCCTTACAGTCAGAAATGGGGGAAATTATAATGGGGAACAAAGAAATGGCAGAACAATTAAACACATACTTTGGTTCTGTCTTCACAAAGGAGGACACAAATAGCCTGCCAGAAATGTTAGGGAACCAAGGGTCTAGTGAGAGGGAGGAACTGAAGGAAACCAGTATTAATAAAAAAATAGTGCGAGAGAATTTAATGGGGCTAAAGGCTGACAAATCCCCAGGGCCTGTTAATCTACATCCCAGAGTACTAAAGGAAGTGGCCCTGGAAATAGTGGATGCATTGGTGATCATCTTCCAAAAATCTATCGACTCTGGAACAGTTCCTACAGATTGGAGGGTGGCAAATGTAACCCCACTATTTAAAAAAGGAGGGAGAGATAAAACAGGGAATTACAGACCAGTTAGCCTAACATCAGTAGTATGGAAAATGATAGAGTCTATTATAAAATATGTGATAACAGAACACTTGGAGGGCATTAACGGGATTGGACAAAGTCAGCATGGGTTTATGAAAGGGAAATCATGCTTAACAAATCTACGGGAGTTTTTTGAGGATGTAACTAGTAGAATAGATATGGGAGAACCAATTAATGTGGTGTATTTGGATTTTCAGAAGGTCCCACACAAGAGGTTAGTGTGCAAAATTAAAGCACATGGGATTGGGGGGAATATACTGGCATGGATTGAGAATTGGTTGACAGACAGGAAACAGAGAGTAGGAATAAACGGGTCTTTTTCCGGGTGGCAGGCAGTGACTAGTGGGGTACCGCAGGGATCAGTGCTTGGGCCCCAGCTATTCACAATATATATCAATGATTTGGATGAGGGAACTAAATGTAACATTTCCAAGTTTGCAGACGACTCAAAGCTGGGGTGGAATGTGAGCTGTGAGGAGGATGCAAAGAGGCTCCAATGTGATTTAGACAAGTTGGGTGAGTGGGCAAGAACATGGCAGACGCAGTATAACGTGGATAAATGTGAGGTTATCCACTTTGGTTCTAAAAAAGAGAAAGACAGATTATTATCTGAATGGTGATAGATTGGGAAAAGGGGAGGTGCAACGAGACCTAGGTGTCCTTGTACACCAGTCGCTGAAAGCAAGCATTCAGGTGCAGCAAGCAGTTAGGAAGGCGAATGGTATGTTGGCCTTCATTGCAAGAGGATTTGTGTACAGGAGAAGGGATGTCTTACTGCAGTTATACAGGGCCTTGGTGAGACCACATCTGGAGTATTGTGTGCAGTTTTGGTCTCCTTATCTGAGGAAGGATGTCCTTGCCATGGAGGGAGTGCAACGAAGGTTTACCAGACTGATTCCTGGGATGGCAGGACTGAGGTATGAGGAGAGATTGGGTCGACTCGGCCTATATTCACTAGAGTTTAGAAGAATGAGAGGTGATCTCATTGAAACATATAAAATTCTAACAGGACTAGACAGACTAGATGCAGGGAAGATGTTCCCAATGGCTGGGGAGTCCAGAACCAGGGGTCACAGTCTCAGGATATGAGGTATGCCATTTAGAACCAAGATGAGGAGAAATTTCTTCACTCAGAGTGTGGTGAACCTATGGAATTCTCTACCACAGAAGGCAGTGGAGGCCAAGTCATTAGATGTATTCAAGAAGGAGATAGATATATTTCTTAATGCTAAAGGGATCAAGGGATATGGGAAAAAAGCGGGAACAGGGTACTGAGTTAGACGATCAGCCATGGTCATTTTGAATGGCGGAGCAGGCCCAAAGGGCCGAATGGCCTTCTCTTGCTCCTATTTTCTATGTTTCTAATAATCTTGTGGATTCTAACATTTTATTGGACTTTTCTATCTGTTGCTAAACTGTCAACTAGCCTCAGTCAGAAATATCTGTTGAAGATGGAGAACCAGAGCTCCCTGATGGCTTTTTGGGCAAACGTACAGTATGGAACCAAAAAGTCTCGGGTTTGGTCCCTAGCCTGTCTTAAGTTAGCTGATGTCAGCCAAAGCAGAGTGGGAACACTATTCTGCAAACCCCAGGGCTTGGGTTGCAGGTTCTAAATGTTATCCAGACCCATGTTAGATTATGTACAGCAGTGAGGATGGACCTGAGCTATGATTTCCCCCTCCCAACAACTCACACACTTATTGGCTGGTTTCACACTCAAACGGTCACTTGGATGAGACACAGTAAGACCCCTGGTTCCTGTGGAACTGTACCGGAATATGACACCTCTTTCTCTCTCTCTCTCTCTCTCTCTCTCTCTCTCTCTCTCGGAGAGAAGTTGACTAGGAGCCATTATTTTTCTAGTCGCTGTTTTATGATCCTAATTTTTTCGTCAACTTGAATTTGTTGAGAAAGTTCATTTTAAGAAAATGCCAATATGTTCGATGGTGCGCATCTGATGTGAAAGCTAAGGATTGTGTGGGTTTTTTTTGCAAGGGGGAAACAAGTTGGAGAAGCAGCCTAGAAAAGTGGTTAATGCGTCTTTAATTAATTTAATAGTGCACCAACTCAAGTATTCCATCAGAACAGCAAACTAGGTATAGACATTGTATTGCTATGTCCCCACCCCCTCCTCTGAGTTGCTGCTTCTCTTCCAGAACCACAAATGAAAACAGTGACTTTCTATATCAAGCCTGAATCCTACCCAATATTGTGCAAATCCATTCTTCAATAACCCATCTGCTTCTTGAGCCACCTTTAACAACCTTTTTATTTGTTTTTTTAAAATCTGATAAATGACTACATTTGGTGACTATTTATTTTAGCCCAGGGAATGCTCAAAGTGCTAAGCACAGCCAGGGCAGAATAGAGCAAGTTCCAGCAGATAGAGTGAGAAGGTCTTTAAGAAAAAAAATCTCAAACACCACTGTGCTTGCACATTGTTAACAATGCTCAAACGTCATAAAGAAATGATTTGTCAAATTGGTTTGACTGCACTATAGGTTAATCGCAAAACATTTTCTATTTGGGCGAGGTTGAAGGAAAAATTCACATAATTGCCAAGGTGCTGACAAATGCAGCCTGTTCTATTTTTCTCTCTCTTCTCATCGGTAATAAAGCTGGCTCCTACATTCTGTTAATGAAAGGGATGCCTGCAGGGATATTGCTTGCTAAGGATCTCGCCAAGTGTTGCATCCGCCTTAGCCAAGCACAATTTGTTAGGTGTTTCTTCCTAACTCCTGAGCACAATTCTTGGATGTGGCGTCTGGAGCAATTGCTGACTACTTGTTTATTTTCCTTGACCCTACCTCAACTTTCCAACTGAGATTTTATTCTGGCTCTGGTTGGCGACCAGACTGAAATGATGTCGTGACAATCGAATGAGAGGTTTGGGTTCTGCAGCACTTGAAGTGGAGTAACTCTACCTGACTGCACACTGGTTTCAGACGCAACAGCAGAGGGGAGGGGAGCAGAAACCCTGAATCACTCAACTTCTAAAGGTCTGTGTGGAGATTTCTTTTGATTCTCCGATTTTTCTCTGTTATCCCTGACGTCATGAAGAAAATGGCTCATGCTGGGTAGTGGGGATGCAGCTGTAATGAGCATTGTTTGTGTGCGTCAGTTGGTAGCACTCTCGCCCCTGAGTCAGAAGGTTGTGGGTTTCTGACTCACTCTAGAGGCTTGAGCACTACAGTACTGAGGGAATGCTGCACCTGGATACCATCTCAGGTGGACATAAAAGATCCCATGGTGCTATTTCGAAGAAGAGCAGCGGAGTTCTGCCTGGTGTCCTGGTCAATATTTATCCCTCAACCAACATCACTAAAACAGATTATCGGATCATTATCACACTGCTCTTTGTGGGACCTTACTGTGTGCAAATTGGCTGCCACATTTCCTACATTACAACAGTGACTACACTTGAAAAGTACTTCACTGGCTGTAAAGTGCTTTGGGATGACCTGAGGTTGTGAAAGGCTCCACGTAAAACAAGTCCTTCTTTTCATTTAAGCCTTGACTGGAACTGTTCGCAAGCTATACAACTGCCATTGGGGGGGGGTGGGTGCAAATGATATCACAGCGAAGCATAATCATGACATCCACACAGGTGCAAAAGAGGTCAAGAACCTCTTTTGAGATTCCCATCCTTTGAGACACTGAACCCAAGTGTAGCACCATGACATCCACCCCAGCTAAACTGAGCTAACTATTCTGGGAATCCACTAAAGCAGTTCTTGGGGCCACATCATCGTGCTCCCCTCCACAGAGAATTTAATTGTTTCATGGTGGGGGGGAGGTCCTCAGTGGCACAGTGAATTCAATACTAGCTTTTCACCTCTGACAGATTGGATTCAAATTAAGCCTGGACTAAGAGGATTATGGTCGTGTCTAGGATTCTGATGCATCCTCCACAGAGACTTGGCCTGGATTTTAACTTGGAGCCCGTAAGAGAGCTGGAGGGGAGGGTTTGCGGACGGGAAACACAGAAGCAACTGTTGCCTGCTGATCCTACTGAATTCAACGGTACCTGTTTTCAATTTTTCAAATTGATTTCCTGCTCGCAGCCAGTCAGATTCTAACCACCTCCCCTTGACATTCAACGGCATTACCATCGCCGAATCCCCCACCATCATCATCCTGGGGGTCACCATTGACCAGAAACTTAACTGGACCAGCCATATAAAGACTGTGGCTACAAGAGCAGGTCAGAGGCTGGGTATTCTGTGGCGAGTGACTCACCTCTTGGCTCCCCAAAGCCTTTCCACCATCTACAAGGCACAAGTCAGGAGTGTGATGGAATACTCTCCACTTGCCTGGATGAGTGCAGCTCCAACAACACTCAAGAAGCTTGACACCATCCAGGACAAAGCAGCCCGCTTGATTGGCACCCCATCCACCACCCTAAACATTCACTCCCTTCACCACCGGTGCATAGTGGCTACAGTGTGTACCATCCACAGGATGCACTGCAGCAACTCGCCAAGGCTTCTTCGACAGCACCTCCCAAACCCGCGACCTCTATCACCTAGAAGGACAAGAGCAGCAGGCACATGGGAACAACACCACCTGCACGTTCCCCTCCAAGTCACACACCATTCCGACTTGGAAATATATCGCCGTTCCTTCATCGTCGCTGGGTCAAAATCCTGGAACTCCCTTCCTAACAGCACTGTGGGAGAACCTTCACCACATTGACTGCAGCGGTTCAAGAAGGCGGCTCACCACCACCTTCTCAAGGGTAATTAGGGATGGGCAATAAATGCCGGCCTCGCCAGCGACGCCCACATCCCATGAACAAATTTTTTAAAAGGCCTGCGGTAGGCTGCAGCTGGGGATTGGAGAGGAGGGAGGGAGAGATTTGGGTATTGGAGGATTTGTCGGTGGGGGGCCTGTGGAGGAGATGGGGGTGGGGGGGGTCCGGGGAGAAGATCGCAGGACAGGAGGTAGAGATCGGGGGGGTGGAGAAGATCACGGGCCAGGAGGTGGAAATCGGGTTAAGGGGAGGGGGTCTGATGCCCGGAGGAGAACAGGTTGGGGGGAAGTTGGACATCGGAGAGGATTGTGTGTCTGGAAGAGCTGGAGTCAGAATGTATATTGTGGAGAAGGAGAAATGAACAATCACATCAGGGACAGACAAATGTTGTGACAGATCACATTGGGAATGGGTTGTTTGAGGGAAGGCAGGTGACATTGAGGTCAGGCTATGAGCTGGACATTGAAGGTCGGGAGGGGAGTTGGACATGGGGTCAGGAGGAGGGTTGGACATCGGAGGTCGGGAGGAGGGTTGGACATCGGGGGTCGGGCGGGGAGTTGGACATCGGGGGTCGGGAGGGGAGTTGGACATCGGGGGTCGGGAGGAGGGTTGGACATCGGGGGTCGGGCGGGGAGTTGGACATCGGGGGTCGGGAGGGGAGTTGGACATCGGGGGTCGGGAGGAGAGTTGGACATCGGGGGTCGGGAGGGGAGTTGGACATCGGGGGTCGGGCGGGGAGTTGGACATCGGGGGTCGGGAGGGGAGTTGGACATCGGGGGTCGGGAGGGGAGTTGGACATCGGGGGTCGGGAGGGGAGTTGGACATCGGGGGTCGGGAGGGGAGTTGGACATCGGGGGTCGGGAGGGGAGTTGGACATCGGTGAGGGGGTTGGCCGATCGAGCAGGGTGGGAGGGGGTGGGGGCCGGGTGATCGCGGGGTCCGATCGTGGCAGATAAGCTTGGGGGGCCGTGATGAAGCACTCCTGCTCCTCCTGGCCCACAATCAGTGCAATAAAGGCCCTTCTCACCTCCTTTTACCTGCCGTGATTTCCGCGGCCCGAGAAACCCATGCTGGAGGTGTTAAATTCGAAGGTGTCTTAAATTCAATTTAGAAACACCTACTTAATGCCTCATCATCAGGTTACTTGCTCCGTTAACTACCCCCCTGCCTGTACTAATTATCCATCCATCTCCGGTGAGTAGGTTAGTCGCAGAGATCCAAACTCAACTCCACTAAACCTGGAAGTGGGCGCTTTGGAGCCGGGTTGCAGTTGCACTCGAAAAATCAATTATTTTAACTATTCACCCGTCGCTAACTCACCCGTTCTTGGGGGTTAAAATTCCCCCAAAGACCTTCTTTGTGCAGAACCTTGTGGCTAATTGGTGCCTATACTTTATCAGCTTTTTAAAGAAAAAATCTTCATGATTTGACAGAACATTTTCGCATTTTCTTTTACATAATGGTGCCACTTAAATAGTATGTAAAATTAACTTTATATAACCCCTAATCTTCCTCACTTGTGTATGTTCCAGGGGTGCTGTGTTGCACAGCAGAAACATAATGAATTATTGTCAAGTTCATGTTAGATCTCCCGAGAAACCAGAAATTGATTTGATCTGCCTAGCAAGAGATTCAGTTCCAAGTCTTTCATGCAGTCAGAAGGCTATGTCTGTAACCTGACCAGTCATGATGTGACCTATATCTCTCTCAATAAAGAACACTGTGGAGCTTTGCAAATGGAAGAGCTGAAGCTGAGCCAGCCATATCCCCAGACCATGGTAATAAACAATCTTCTCATTAATCGAGTCACCATGATGCTCATGTGTAACTGGCCTGTGATAGTACTATTTCCCTGCTGCCTAACCAAAACGACTGAGTACTTAACCCTTTATGATTCCGCTGATTCTTATGTACTCAACAGTAATGAAAATTCAACTATTGCTCAATTGAATAATGGAATCAGTCAATAGAATGATGTTCCCAATTGTTTGAGTGACTGAGCTGTACTACAGCTCCCTTAATGCAAGCTCCAAAATTGCATTTTATGGGTTGGATTGAAACAAACCGTAAACTGGTATCTGTTCAGATTTTGGTTGAGATGCTAATTTTATCTCCTCCCATTTCCAATAGCAAGTGCTCTGCTACTATCAAATCGAATCCCATTATTTGGGTGGGGAAGCGAGCCTGAATGTGTGCCACGAGCTAGTTGTGAGCACCAGCCTCAGTCCGAGCAGCCACAAAGTACGTTTTGGGCTCTCCATCAATGCTCCAAATACAGTTCCTACAGTGAAGTCATTCAGGGAAGGCATGACTGTTATCACAAAGAACATTGATATCAATGTCTGCGTGAAGGATAAAAGTTGATGTCCTCCATCAACACTCTGCATGTGTGTGTGTCTGTGTTTGTATATAGAGAGAGAAATATGCCATTACTGCAGACATAAGTCTTAGCAACACTTCTGGGGCCAAGTACTGGAACATGCCAGAGCATTATTTATGTTCTCACACCTGTTCCTTTCTTTCTACTGCATTCAACAGCCAACAGTCCTCCAACCAACAAGAAAGCCTATCACAATTGACAGCACAACTTTTAAACAATCATTTGGCAGCTCTCCAGAGAGCACGACAGCTGGGAGAAATAACTGTACTTGATGTGTAGTCGGGCTTTGTTCTTGAAGATAGTCAAGATTGAGGCTTCTAAACATTAAAAATGTTGTTTTGCAACTGGTTTCTAGCAGGCCCTCACAACTTTAAAAACTTTTGAGATCGAGTTAATGGGTATCACAGGGAGTTGTTGCAGGGGTAAATAGCTTGTCTCCCCATATTGACCTGGAAAGATAGCTATTGGCACCAATGGAGCCTGAGGAAAATTGGGTACAGCCACTGAATTTAAAAACCTATAGTCCACCAACATGACCTAGTTGGGAAAACCCCCCCGCCCCCTTTTGCTCAATCTATGTAACACTAAAGAAAATGGGCTTGGGGGGTGGGGCTGGGCCATAGGTAACATCAAGGAGCTGCTCTAAAGACATGGCCCTGAAATGCTGCAGGGGAATTCCCCGGTTTCCTGTCGTAAGTTCAGCAGGAGATTGGTGGGACTACCACAGAAACAGCATAAATGGCCACTTCTAGTCATCATGCCATTTCTCCAGGAGTTCCGCCAGTCTTCCACCAAGATTGTGCAGGAAATCGGGGAAATCTTCACAGAACTTCAGAGCCATGATATATAGATGCACAAGGAACAATTTTGTAGGGCGAGCAGTAATTGGCGTTTGGGATTGGTTTGGATGCCAATGTTGATGTTGGATGTAATTGGATTGGTGTCTGAGCCAGGAAAAGTCAATACTAGTCAAGCAGTTTTGTGTGTTTATGAAGAATAGTATAAAGTCTGCAGTGCATTACATGACTGTTACAGATATAAAAGCTAACATCCAGACTGCATCTTGGCAGATTGAATAATGGGGTCATGTCCCGGATAGGATAGATTACATGTGGTCTATAGAAGCAAAATTGATGATTGGCTTTTCAGCAGCACTGGTACAGCCCTTGGTACAAGACCTATGGTCCTTCAGGTTCTGGAACAGTTCAAAGCCAATGGAGGTATATACAAAGCCACTTGTCATGGTATCTCCAAAAAAAATCTATTGCGAGGCTATGCTCCTAGCGAAGAAGTGAGTGCAGTTCAGGAAATCGGGAATGAAGGTCAATGTACCAAATTGCATCATGTCCTATTTTCCGGTGATTTCATTTTAGCAGCCAGTGAGTTGGGTACGTGACCTCTGTGCCTGATTCTCCAGTCCACATTCTTGTTGAGTGAGACTCCATCAGGAGTAAAGTCTACACTTTTATAAAGCTGCCAATTCAAGCCAGTATTGGAGGAAGTAAAACTATGTCAAAGAGATATCCTTGCTTTACACTGGTGGCATTTGTACAGGGAAGCCTTTTAACCAGTGACTCAGGGTGTATTCACACACCATCCTTACCATCACTACGAAGCGGGAATTGGTGGACCCGAAATTCCTCGGGGCCCTCTCTTGCTGGACCCCAGCAATCGTCTTTTCAGCCCCCTGAACAAGGGGCCCAATTTGGGAGAACTGTTTAAATAAATAAGTAAGTCAGGTACGGTAGCATTGTGGTTATGTTACTGGACTAGTAACCCAGTTAGGCCTGGACTAATAATCCAGAGTCATGAGTTCAAATCCCGCCACGGCAACTCCGGAATTTAAATTCAATTAATTAAGTAAAAATCTGGAATAACAAAAAACTAGTATCAGTAATGGTGGCCATGAAACTACCGGAGTGTTGTAAAAACCCATCTGGTTCACTAATGCCCCTTAGGGAAGGAAACCTGCCGTCCTTACCCGGTCTGGCCTATATGTGACTCCAGACCCACAGCAATGTGGTTGATTCTTAATCGCCCTCTGAAATGGCCTAGCAAGCCATTCAGTTGTACAAGAAGGTGGCACACTACTACCTTCTCAAGGGCAATTAGGGATAGGCAATAAATGCTGGCCTTGCCAGTGACGTCCACATCCCATGAACGAATAATAAAAAAATAAGTAAGTTGAGCACCTCAACAGTTCAGGCTGGTACACCTTCAGCCACTGCTGTCACCACAAGGTCTGGTCTCGACTCAGGAGCAGGAACTTGTTCTGGGAGTACCACTGGTCTTCTGCCAGAGTTATGGCACAAGACCAGCACAGAATTTCAGGGCAGGGCACAGTGGTGTAGTGATTATGCTTCTGGGCTAATAATCCAGAGGCCTTGAATAATCATCCAGATAACCATGAGTTCAAATCTCATCATTGTAGTTTGAGAATTTAAATTCAGTTTTAAAAATCTGGAAATAAAAAGCTGGTATTGGTTAAAAAAAAATGACCATGGAGCTGTTGAAATGTCGTAAAAACCTCAACTGCTTCAATAATGTCCTTTCGGGAAGGAAACCTGCTGTCCTTGCCTGGTCTGGGCTATATGTGACTCTTAGCTGCTCTCCGAAGTGACCTAGTAAGCCACTTAGTTATGTCAAACTCAAGGCAACTAGAATGGGCAATAAATGCTGGCCTTGCCAGCGATGTCAACATCCTGAGAATGAATGAATAAAATAAATAAATTTCAGGGCCAGGGTATAAAGAGAGTTGATGGCAGATCAAAGCAATCTCCAGACCCAACTGTGGAATGTCCAGCATCTGGTGGTTTCAAACCCAAACTGCAGACCACAGTGTAAATGCGGTCTTGTGCCATTCGGGTCCAGAAGGACAAAGTTCAGCAATTTTATTTTTAAAAACCATCAAGAGTCATTCCTCTATTGGCTTTCCCTGCTGGAAATAATGTTAATATTTTAATGGTTCAAAAACAAACTATACTGTTAGAGGGCAAGTCAAACAGGGTTTCTCTCGCGCACCTCTTACGTAGTGCTCTGGTTGTAGAATGATTTTAACAGAAGCCTAGGAGCCAGTCCTCTGCTGCCAATATTCAATGTCCCATGGAGAAGGGTTGCTTGAGTGAGATCCAGGAGAACAGCCTCTGCTGATAGAACCCTATTCCAGCATGGTTCACCACTGGGGCAAAGAGGTAAAGAAAAATGCCTAGCTGTAGAGTGAGTTGTCCTGCGCAGTACTTTCTCAGTAAAGTAAACAAAAAGGTCTTTTTTTTATTGTTATAGAAAGTTCTCGACATTGTCCTCCAGCACTGTGACGTATGATTTTAATTCAGTCCCACTGATCCATAATTGGTTTGGACTTCAAGACATTCAGTGAATGCTTGTCCCATCCAAACACGATGAGGTGATTGTGAAACCATTGTGTGTGTGGAGCTAAGGATTTGAAGAGGAATGCAGTGTTGGGTAACTCAATATACCTGGCCTTTGCACAGTAAGCAGCTAGCTCTTCCAAATGACACATTGCCAGGAACAAGGCAGTCAAATAGTCTGCAGATGCTACTTTATATGATGTATTACCTTACCACACACCCATACGTGGGAACTGTGTCTAGAAGCTGATATTCTTTCCCAGTCTCAGGCTGCTCTTAAACAGAGTGGTGGCAATGTCGTCAAGATTTTTTGGGGAAAAGGGCAACATTTTTTGCCTTGCTCCTTTCTTCACTCTGCAAATAGACGTACCAATTCTAGCCTAGAGGATGGGCTATAGCCCTGTTTTAAGACCTCTCTCATTAATGTCCTAAAACTGGCTGATAAAAGGGGTTCCACAGTGACTCAGGATGACTTTCACCTATTTCTCCTGACTAGTAAAGCCTTTAACTTGCTCTTGGTACCTTTCCCTGGTGTGATAGCTGGAGCTCGTTGTGTGCAGCATCATGGCTGGATCCTGCGGCTCATGGCACAATCTGCTGGAACTCCAGCATGGTGCAGAATCGTGGCAAATGCATCCTGCTCTGAAAAAAAATCATTATCTATTGTACTTAAATTTACTTTTATTTTCTCTTCTCTTTGGGACTCTCCCTCTCTCCCTCCTTTATCAATCCTGCCCTCTCCCTATTTTATTGATACTACTATGGTCAGTGCTCCTTACAACTTTCCTCTCTCATTCCTTCTAAGCTACCAAAATGCCATCCTACATGCTCTTCCTCTACCTAATATCCTCACTACTGATATCAAAGCTCAATCTACCATCTCTTACTCAAACTCATTTTTTATCCCAGGACCTCAAAATGCACTGTTTCAGCCTTCTTCGGCCTACCTCTTCCAATCTCTAGGCTTTTAAAACTCCGTTCTGATTTACCTCATCTCTTCTACTTTTCTCAACCTTGGTGGTATTGACAGAGGATTGCAGCAGGTGGTCTATCCTACTTGCTGGTTGGACAAGTTTTGTTTTTTAAATTGAGGAGCCAGTTGAAAGAAAAAAGCCCATTGTAAAAACACCACCAAGGTGAAGGGCCTGGGCCCACAAAACACCACCAAGGTGAAGGGCCTGGGCCCACAAAACACCACCAAGGTGAAGGGCCTGGGCCCACAAAACACCACCAAGGTGAAGGGCCTGGGCAAACAAAACACCACCAAGGTGAAGGGCCTGGGCAAACAAAACACCACCAAGGTGAAGGGCCTGGGCCCACAAAACACCACCAAGGTGAAGGGCCTGGGCCCACAAAACACCACCAAGGTGAAGGGCCTGGGCAAACAAAACACCACCAAGGTGAAGGGCCTGGGCAAACAAAACACCACCAAGGTGAAGGGCCTGGGCCCACAAAACACCACCAAGGTGAAGGGCCTGGGCCCACAAAACACCACCAAGGTGAAGGGCCTGGGCCCACAAAACACCACCAAGGTGAAGGGCCTGGGCCCACAAAACACCACCAAGGTGAAGGGCCTGGGCCCACAAAACACCACCAAGGTGAAGGGCCTGGGCAAACAAAACACCACCAAGGTGAAGGGCCTGGGCAAACAAAACACCACCAAGGTGAAGGGCCTGGGCAAACGAAACACCACCAAGGTGAAGGGCCTGGGCAGACAAAACACCACCAAGGTGAAGGGCCTGGGCCCACAAAACACCACCAAGGTGAAGGGCCTGGGCCCACAAGACACCACCAAGGTGAAGGGCCTGGGCCCACAAGACACCACCAAGGTGAAGGGCCTGGGCCCACAAGACACCACCAAGGTGAAGGGCCTGGGCAAACAAAACACCACCAAGGTGAAGGGCCTGGGCCCACAAGACACCACCAAGGTGAAGGGCCTGGGCAGACAAAACACCACCAAGGTGAAGGGCCTGGGCCCACAAAACACCACCAAGGTGAAGGGCCTGGGCAAGCAAAACACCACCAAGGTGAAGGGCCTGGGCAGACAAAACACCACCAAGGTGAAGGGCCTGGGCAAACAAAACACCACCAAGGTGAAGGGCCTGGGCAGACAAAACACCACCAAGGTGAAGGGCCTGGGCAGACAAAACACCACCAAGGTGAAGGGCCTGGGCAGACAAAACACCACCAAGGTGAAGGGCCTGGGCCCACAAAACACCACCAAGGTGAAGGGCCTGGGCCCACAAAACACCACCAAGGTGAAGGGCCTGGGCAAGCAAAACACCACCAAGGTGAAGGGCCTGGGCAAATGAAACACCACCAAGGTGAAGGGCCTGGGCCCACAAAACACCACCAAGGTGAAGGGCCTGGGCAAACAAAACACCACCAAGGTGAAGGGCCTGGGCCCACAAAACACCACCAAGGTGAAGGGCCTGGGCAGACAAAACACCACCAAGGTGAAGGGCCTGGGCAAACAAAACACCACCAAGGTGAAGGGCCTGGGCCCACAAAACACCACCAAGGTGAAGGGCCTGGGCAAGCAAAACACCACCAAGGTGAAGGGCCTGGGCCCACAGTACCTGCAGGTGTTCTGAGTTTGTGACTCCACTGAGCAGTTATTATGATTAGTCTTTGTACAAATATTTTACAGAGGACCCGTGTAATGATGCACAGACACACACTGTGCATGTGCATTTTTACTGCACTTGCTCTGACCGGGTGCAGCTTTTGAACATGCCCATAACACACATTTTGTGATGTGATAATCCTGGATGACACTTGTATTGTACGGAGCTGAGTTAAATACACTGTATACCCAGTCACTGACTCTTCTGCTACGTTTTTCCAAAACCAGCTGTTTCAGGGGCACATGATTCTGCAATGATTTCGCCCACTTTTGTTTTCACTGCTGGCTTCAAATCTGGCCCACAATGAAGGGATTGAAGTTTCCTCTCGGTTATACATATCAACCTAGAAAATTAGCAAAAGCTGACCAGGAGCTTCAAAATAAGAGGACAGCCCCCGATAAGCTGCTAACTCAAGAACAGTCCTGGTTGTAAGCCTATGACACGTGAAAACAAGTGGTTAGACAGGCTTTGTAACTTCAGCTGTGGATATGTACAACATTCCATCACTTGAATTGGAGAATAAACACAAATACATGAAATCCTGAAAAGGCCAAAACCAAATTTTGATGGTTAAGTTTGGTGGTGCATTTCTGGGGAGGGGAATGGGCCAGAGCATGCTTCCCAGGAAAGAAAGAATTGAATTTTAAGCACTTTTAAACGTCACGACTGCATTTCCTTTTTGCTTAAGATTAAAAATCAAAGTGACATTTGGATTTTCAACAGATCAGGCAGGCCACCCAGTCTGTCCTAATTCAGAGGCACTCTATCTGCTTTAGACCCAGTACAGAGAAACTCTACCCCATCCAACTCCCCATTCTTTCTCCTCCAACCCTCTCAGTTCATACTGACGCTCTTCACCCTCTCCCCCTCAATTCAGCCTGACATTCTTCTCCAAACCGTCTTCCTCCCATGATCAAGTTGTTATTCCTGCTTCTTTTTTTTTTTCCTCTCTCCCCCCACCCCACCTTACCAAAGTTCAACCTGGCACTCTTGGTGGCATTGACAGAGGATAGTACCCACTTCTTGGGTGGGCAAGTTTTTTCTTTTAAATTGAGGAACCAGCTGAAAGGCCAAGGCCCATGGTGCAGGACACCACCAAGGTGAAGGGCCTGGGCCCAAAACATACGCATTCTACAACTCAGTTCAAGCTGGCACTCACGTCCACCACCCCATTCAAGCTGGCACTGTTGGTCCCCCTCTGGCCCTCTCGGTTCAAGCTTGCACTCTTCTGTTCTCTCTTTCCCCAGTTCATGCTGGGGAATTCTACCCGTCCCCCTTTCAGTTAAAGTGGGCACACTGCTTCTTCCTCCCCATCCCAAAGTACCACTCACAGCCTTACCTCTGCCCCCAATACTGGTCCCAAATTCTTTCCCATCTCCGCTCCCCTTCATTGCCATTTTCCCACTCCCCTCAGTGATGCTCCTACCTGAATCTGGCTGCTAATGGAAGTGATTTGGCTACTTTGTACTGTAGGTGAGAATTCCTGTTCTCTGGAGATTTCCTTCCACAATATGTCGTACCGTGAAATCACTTCATTTCGGAGCAGCATTGTGAGGAGAGGGGCTTGGTCCAAGCTGACGTCTGTTGACAAACGCTGACACATGGACCAGTCCCTGCGAGACTTTGACTGTCAACATTAACCACTTACAGATGGCATGTATGCTCTCTGCTCTAAACCGAGGGCACTGAATCATGTTGGATGCAGTCTCACAGGCACAACCAGCGCTCTGGTGTCTCTCTTAAGCAGCCATTCTTTATATGTGAACCTGGACATTGCATATTGGCAGACTGTTCATCTCAGGAGAGGGGAGGGGTGACAAGAGATTGTGGCATCACCATTCTGTTCATTTGATGTCCACACATAAAAGCAGTCTTACCAGCAGGGATCACTTGTCTGACTTTTCCCTTCCGCATTGGGACACTGAGGCTTTTTATAATATTCCCAGTGCTACACAGGCTGAGATCAGCTAACTCGGCACAGAGCAGTGATCAAACCTGTGACCTCCCCAGTCTGCTCAGCTCAGTGTCACACCAGGCAGTGCATTGATCACTGAAGCAATTGGTGTACTTATCAAGATGATGTTGCAAATTTCTGCAGGTGAAATGGCAGGAGGGTTTTGGCCACACAATGTGCCCCGAGAGGCAGATGGAGTTAGCTTGACAGCAACTATTGTCCCAATGGGACTTTGAAGGTCAGCTTCCCACTGAGACAGGGTCTTGCCTGAGAGAAAATGCAAACTTTGCACGTGGAGGTGATCGACAGTGTCAACTCCTCCAGGTCCATGCACACTATCTGTGCCAAACTCACAGCAGTTTTTTTTTATTCGTTCATGAGATGTGGGCATCGCTGGTGAGGCCAGCATTTATTGCCCATCCCTAATTGCCCTTGAGAAGGTGGTGGTGAGCCGCCTTCTTGAACCGCTGCAGTCCGTGTGGTGACGGTTCTCCCACAGTGCTGTTAGGAAGGAAATTCCAGGATTTTGACCCAGCGACGATGAAGGAACGGTGATATATTTCCAAGTCGGGATGGTGTGTGATTTGGAGGGGAACATGCAGGTGGTGTTGTTCCCATGTGCCTGCTGCTCTTGTCCTTCTAGGTGGTAGAGGTCGTGCGTTTGGGAGGTGTTGTCGAAGAAGCCTTGGCGAGTTGCTGCAGTGCATCCTGTGGATGGTACACACTGCAACCACAGTGCGCCAGTGGTGGAGGGAGTGAATGTTTAGGATGGTGGATGGGGTGACTATCAAGCGGGCTGCTTTGTCCTGGAAGGTGTCGAGCTTCTTGAGTGTTGTTGGAGCTGCATTCATCCAGGCAAATGGAGAGTATTCCATCAAACTCCTGACTTGTGCCTTGTAGATGGTGGAAAGGCTTTGGGGAGTCAGGAGGTGAGTCACTCGCCACAGAATACCCAGCCTGTGACCTGCTCTTGTAGCCACAGTATTTATGTGACATGTCCAGTTACATTTCTGGAAAATGGTGACCCCCCAGGATGTTGATTGTGGGGGATTCGGTGATGGTAATGCCATTGAATGTCAAGGGGAGGTGGTTAGACTCTCTCTTGTTGGAGATAGTCATTGCCTGGCACTTGTCTGGCGCAAATGTTACTTGCCACTTATCAGCCCAAGCCTGGATGTTGTCCAGGTCTTGCTGCATGCGGGCTCAGACTGCTTCATTATCTGAGGGGTTGCAAATGGAACTGAACACTGTGCAATCATCAGCGAACATCCCCATTTCTGACCTTATGATGGAGGGAAGGTCATTGATGAAGCAGCTGAAGATGGTTGAGCCTAGGACACTGCCCTGAGGAACTCCTGCAGCAATGTCCTGGGGTTGAGATGATTGGCCTCCAACAACCACTACCATCTTCCTTTGTGCTAGGTATGACTCCAGCCACTGGAGAGTTTTCCCCCTGATTCCCATTGACTTCAATTTTACTTGGGCTCCTTGGTGCCACACTCGGTCAAATGCTGCCTTAATGTCAAGGGCAGTCACTCTCACCTCACCTCTGGAATTCAGCTCTTTTGTCCATGTTTGGACCAAGGCTGTAATGAGGTCTGGAGCCGAGTGGTCCTGGGGGAATCCAAACTGAGCATTGGTGAGCAGGTTATTGGTGAGTAAGTGCCGTTTGATAGCACTGTTGACGACACCTTCCATCACTTTGCTGATGATTGAGAGTAGACTGATGTGGCGGTAATTGGCTGGATTGAATTTGTCCTGCTTTTTGTGGACAGGACATACCTGGGCAATTTTCCACATTGTCAGGTAGATGCCAGTGTTGTAGCTGTACTGGAACAGTTTGGCAAGAGGCGTGGCTAGTTCTGGAGCACAAGTCTTCAGCACTACAGCTGGGATGTTGTCTGGGCCCATAGCCTTTGCTGTATCCAGTGCACTCAGCCGTTTCTTGATATCACGTGGAGTGAATCGAGTTGGCTGAAGACTGGCTTCTGTGATGGTGGGGATATCGGGAGGAGGCCGAGATGAATCATCCACTCGGCACTTCTGGCTGAAGATGGTTGCAAACACTTCAGCCTTGTCTTTTGCACTCATGTGCTGGACTCCGCCACCATTGAGAATGAGGATGTTTACAGAGACTCCTCCTCCCATTAGTTGTTTAATTGTCCACCACCATTCACGACTGGATGTGGCAGGACTGCAGAGCTTTGATCTGATCCCTCGGTTGTGGAATCGCTTAGCTCTGTCTGTAGCATGTTGCTTCCGGTGTTTAGCATGCATGTCATCCTGAGTTGTAGCTTCACCAGGTTGGCACCTCATTTTTAGTTACGCCTGGTGCTGCTCCTGTCTTTTTTTATTTGTTCATGCGATGTGGGCGTCGCTGGCGAGGCCACATTTATTGCCCATCCCTAATTGCCCTTGAGAAGGTGGTGGTGAGCCGCCTTCTTGATCTGCTGCAGTCCATGTGGTGAAGTTTCTCCCACAGTGCTGTTCGGGAGGGAATTCCAGGATTTTGACCCAGTGACGAAGAAGGCACGGCAATATATTTCCAAGTCGGGATGGTGTGTGATTTGGAGGGGAACGTGCAGGTGGTGTTGTTCCCATGTGCCTGCTGCTCTTGTCCTTCTAGGTGGTAGAGGTCGCGGGTTTGGGAGGTGTTGTCGAAGAAGCCTTGGCGAGTTGCTGCAGTGCATTCTGTGGACGGTACACTCTGCAGCCACTGTGCGCCGGTGGTGAAGGGAGTGACTGTTTAGGGTGGTGGATGGGGTGCTAATCAAATGGGCTGCTTTGTCCTGGATGGTGTTGATCTTCTTGAGTGTTGTTGGAGCTGCACTCATCCAGGCAAATGGAGAGGATTCCATCACACTCCTGACTTGTGCCTTGTAGATGGTGGAAAGGCTTTGGGGAGTCAGGAGGTGAGTCACTCGCCGCAGAATACCCAGCCTCTGACCTGCTCTTGTAGCTACAGTCTTTATATGGCTGGTCCAGTTCAGTTTCTGATCAACGGTGACCCCCCAGGATGTTGATGGTGGGGGATTCGGCAATGGTAGTGCCGTTGAATGTGAAGGGGAGGTGGTTAGATTCTCTCTTGTTGGATTTGGTCATTGCCTGGCACTTGTCTGGCTCGAATGTTACTTGCCACTTATCAGCCCAAGCCTGGATGTTGTCCAGGTCTTGCTGCATGCGGGCTCGGACTGCTTCATTATTTGAGGGGTTGCGAATGGAACTGAACACTGTGCAATCATCAGCGAACATCCCCATTTCTGACTTTATGATGGAGGGAAGGTCATTGATGAAGCAGCTGAAGATGGTTGAGCCTAGGACATTGCCCTGAAGAACTCCTGCAGCAATGCCCTGGGGCTGAGATGATTGGCCTCCAACAACCACCACCATCTTCCTTTGTGTTAGGTATGGGCCAAGTGCAGGCAACTGGGACTAGCTTAGTGCTATAAACTGGGCGACATGGACATGTTGGGCCGAAGGGCCTGTTTCCATGTTGTAAACTTCTATGATTCTATGACTCCAGCCACTGGAGAGTTTGCTCCCTGATTCCCATTGACTTCAATTTTACTAGGGCTCCTTGGTGCCACACTCGGTCAAATGCTGCCTTGATGTCAAGGGCAGTCACTCTCACCTCACTTCTGGAATTCAGCAATTTTGTCTATATTTGGACCAAGGCTGTAATGAGGTCTGGAGCTGAATGGTCCTGGGGGAACCGAAACTGAGCATTGGTGAGCAGGTTATTGGTGAGTAAGTGCCGCTTGATAGCACTGTCGACGACACCTTCCATCACTGAGCTGATGATTGAGAGTAGACTGATGGGGCGGTAATTGGCTGGATTGGATTTGTCCTGCTTTATGTGCACGGGAGTTACCTGGGCAATTTTCCACATTGTCGGGTAGATGCCAGTGTTGTAACTGTACTGGAACAGCTTGGCTAGAGGCGCAGCTAGTTCTGGAGCACAAGTCTTCAGCACTACAGCTGGGATGTTGTCGGGGCCCATAGCCTTTGCTGTATCCAGTGCACTCAGCCGTTTCTTGATATCACGTGGAGTGAATCGAATTGGCTGAAGACTGGCTTCTGTAATGGTGGGGATATCGGGAGGAGGCCGAGATGGATCATCTACTCGGCACTTCTGGCTGAAGATGGTTGCAAATGCTTCAGCCTTGTCTTTTGCACTCACGTGCTGGACTCCGCCATCATTGAGGATGGGGATGTTTACAGAGACTCCTCCTCCCGTTAGTTGTTTAATTGTCCACCACCATTCACGACTGGATGTGGCAGGACTGCAGAGCTTTGATCTGATCCGTTGGTTGTGGAATCGCTTAGCTCTGTCTATAGCATGTTGCTTCCACTGTTTAGCATGCATGTAGTCCTGAGTTGTAGCTTCACCAGGTTGGCACCTCATTTTTAGGTACGTCTGGTGCTGTTCCTGGCATGCTCTTCTGCACTCCTCATTGAACCAGGGTTGATCCCCTGGCTTGTTGGTAATGGTAGAGTGAGGAATATGCCGGGCCTTGAGGTTACAGATCGTGCTGGAATACAATTCTGCTGCTGCTGATGGCCCACAGCACCTCATGGATGCCCATTTTTGAGCTGATAGATCTGTTCTGAATCTATCCCATTTAGCACGGTGGTAGTGCCACACAACACGTTGGATGGTGTCCTCAGTGCGAAGACGGGACTTCATCTCCATGAGAACTGTGCAGTGGTCACTCCTACCAATACTGTCATGGACAGATGCATTTGCGACAGGTGGATTGGTGAGGACGAGGTCAAGTAAGTTTTTCCCTCGTGTTGGTTCGCTCACCACCTGCCACAGGCCCAGTCTGGCAGCTATGTCCTTCAGGATTCGGCCAGCTCGGTCAGTAGTGGTGCTACCGAGCCACTCTTGGTGATGGACATTGAAGTCCCCCACCCAGAGTACATTCTGTGCCCTTGCTACTCTCAGTGCTTCCTCCAAGTGGTGCTCAAGGGTACGGTAGCATAGTGGTTATGTTACTGGGCTAGTAATTCAGAGGCCTGGACTAAAATCCAGAGTCATGAGTTCAAATCCTGCCACGGCAGCTGGCGAATTTAAATTCAATTAATTAAATTCAATTAATTAAATTTAAAAAAAATCTGGAATTAAAATACTAGTATCAGTAATGATGGCCATGAAACTACCGGATTGTCGTAAAAACCCATCTGGTTCACTAATGTCCTTTAGGGAAGGAAGCCTGCTGCCCTTACCCGGTCTGGCCTATATGTGACTCCAGACCCACAGCAATGTAGTTGATTCTTAATTGCCCTCTGAAATGACCTAGCAAGCCACTCAGTTGTAAAATCTCGCTACGAAAAGTCATAATAAGAATTTAAAAAACGGACAGACCACCCGGCATCGGACCACTCGGCACCGGACACGACAACGGCAAAACACCAAGCCCAGTCGACCCTGCAAGGTCCTCCTTACTAACATCTGGGGACTTGTGCCAAAATTGGGAGAGCTGTCCCACAGACTAGTCAAGCAACAACCTGACATAGCCAGACTCACAGAATCATATCTTTCAGCCAACGTCCCAGACTCTTCCATCACCATCCCTGGGTATGTCCTGTCCCACCGGCAGGACAGACCCACCAGAGGTGGCAGTAGAGTGATATACAGTCAGGAGGGAGTGGCCCTGGGAGTCCTCAACATTGATTCTGGACCCCATGAAATCTCATGGCATCAGGTCAAACATGGGTAAGGAAACCTCCTGCTGATTACCACCTACCGTCCTCCCTCAGCTGATGAATCAGTCCTCCTCCATGTTGAACACCACTTGGAGGAAGCACTGAGGGTAGCAAGGGCACAAAATGTACTCTGGGTGGGGGACTTCAATGTCCATCACCAAGAGTGGCTCGGTAGCACCACTGCTGGCCGAGTCCTGAAGGACATAGCTGCTGGACTGGGCCTGCGGCAGGTGGTGAGCGAACCAACACGAGGGAAAAACTTACTTGACCTCGTCCTCACCAATCTACCTGTCGCAAATGCATCTGTCCATGACAGTATTGGTAGGAGTGACCACCGCACAGTCCTCGTGGAGTTGAAATACCGTCTTCGCACTGAGGACACCATCCAACGTGTTGTGTGGCACTACCACCGTGCTAAATGGGATAGATTCAGAACAGATCTAGCAGCTCAAAACTGGGCATCCATGAGGCGCTGTGGGCCATCAGCAGCAGCAGAATTGTATTCCAGCACAATCTGTAACCTCATGGCCCGGCATATTCCTCACTCTACCATTACCAACAAGCCAGGGGATCAACCCTGGTTCAATGAGGAGTGTAGAAGAGCATGCCAGGAACAGCACCAGACGTACCTAAAAATGAGGTGCCAACCTGGTGAAGCTACAACTCAGGACTACATGCATGCTAAACAGCGGAAGCAACATGCTATAGACAGAGCTAAGCGACTCCACAACCAACGGATCAGATCAAAGCTCTGCAGTCCTGCCACATCCAGTCGTGAATGGTGGTGGACAATTAAACAACTAACGGGAGGAGGAGGCTCTGCAAACATCCCCATTCTCAATGATGGCGGAGTCCAGCACGTGAGTGCAAAAGACAAGGCTGAAGCGTTTGCAACCATCTTCAGCCAGAAGTGCCGGGTGGATAATCCATCTCAGCCTCCTCCCGATACCCCCACCATCATGGAAGCCAGTCTTCGGCCAATTCGATTCACTCCACGTGATATCAAGAAACGGCTGAGTGCACTGGATACAGCAAAGGCTATGGGCCCCGACAACATCCCAGCTGTAGTGCTGAAGACTTGTGCTCCAGAACTAGCTGCGCCTCTAGCCAAGCTGTTCCAGTACAGCTGCAACACTGGCATCCACCCGACAATGTGGAAAATTGCCCAGGTATGTCCTGTCCACAAAAAGCAGGACAAATCCAATCCGGCCAATTACCGCCCCATCAGTCTACTCTCAATCATCAGCAAAGTGATGGAAGGTGTCGTTGACAGTGCTATCAAGCGGCACTTACTCACCAATAACCTGCTCACCGATGCTCAGTTTGGGTTCCGCCAGGACCACTCGGCTCCAGACCTCATTACAGCCTTGGTCAAAACATGGACAAAAGAGCTGAAATTCCAGAGGTGAGGTGAGAGTGACTGCCCTTGACATTAAGGCAGCATTTGACCGAGTGTGGCACCAAGGAGCCCTAGTAAAATTGAAGTCAATGGGAATCAGGGGGAAAACTCTCCAGTGGCTGGAGTCATACCTAGCACAAAGGAAGATGGTAGTGGTTGTTGGAGGCCAAGCATCTCAGCCCCAGGGCATTGCTGCAGGAGTTCCTCAGGGCAGTGTCCTAGGCCCAACCATCTTCAGCTGCTTCATCAATGACCTTCCCTCCATCATAAGGTCAGAAATGGGGATGTTCGCTGATGACTGCACAGTGTTCAGTTCCATTCGCAACCCCTCAGATAATGAAGCAGTCCGAGCCCGCATGCAGCAAGACCTGGACAACATCCAGGCTTGGGCTGATAAGTGGCAAGTAACATTCGCGCCAGATAAGTGCCAGGCAATGACCATCTCCAACAAGAGAGAGTCTAACTAACTACCTTCCCTTGACATTCAACGGCATTACCATCGCCGAATCCCCCACCATCAACATCCTGGGGGTCACCATTGACCAGAAACTTAACTGGACCAGCCATATAAATACTGTGGCTACGAGAGCAGGTCAGAGGCTGGGTATTCTGCAGCGAGTGACTCACCTCCTGACTCCCCAAAGCCTTTCCACCATCTACAAGGCACAAGTCAGGAGTGTGATGGAATACTCTCCACTTGCCTGGATGAGTGCAGCTCCAACAACACTCAAGAAGCTCGACACCATCCAAGATAAAGCAGCCCGCTTGATTGGCACCCCATCCACCACCCTAAACATTCACTTCCTTCACCACCGGTGCACTGTGGCTTCAGTGTGCACCATCCACAGGATGCACTGCAGCAACTCGCCAAGGCTTCTTCGACAGCACCTCCCAAACCCACGACCTCTACCACCTAGAAGGACAAGGGCAGCAGGCGCATGGGAACAACACCACCTGCACGTTCCCCTCCAAGTCACACACCATCCCGACTTGGAAATATATCGCCGTTCCTTCATTGTCGCTGGGTCAAAATCCTGGAACTCCCTTCCTAACAGCACTGTGGGAGAACCGTCACCACACGGACTGCAGCGGTTCAAGAAGGCGGCTCACCACCACCTTCTCTAGGGCAATTAGGGATGGGCAATAAATGCCGGCCTTGCCAGCGACGCCCACATCCCGTGAACGAATAAAAAAAATAAAATAAAAAACAAAAAACATGGAGGAGGACTGATTCATCAGCTGAGGGAGGACGGTAGGTGGTAATCAGCAGGAGGTTTCCTTGCCCACTTTTGACCTGATGCCATGAGATTTCATGGGGTCCAGAGTCAATGTTGAGGACTCCCAGGGCCACTCCCTCCTGACTGTATATCATTGTACCGCCACCTCTGGTGGGTCTGTCCTGCCGGTGGGACAGGACATACCCAGGGATGGTGATGGAAGAGTCTGGGACGTTGGCTGAAAGGTATGATTCTGTGAGTATGGCTATGTCAGACTGTTGCTTGACTAGTCTATGGACAGCTCTCCCAATTTTGGCACAAGTCCCCAGATGTTAGTGAGGAGGACTTTGCAGGGTCGACTGGGCTTGGTTTGCCTTTGTCGTGTCCGGTGCCTAGTGGTCCGATGCCGGGTGGTCCGTCCAGTTTTATTCTTATTGTGACATTTTTTAGCGAGATTTTACAACTGAGTGGCTTGCTAGGCCATTTCAGAGGGCAATTAAGAATCAACCACATTGCTGTGGGTCTGGAGTCACATTTCGGCCAGACCGGGTAAGGACGGCAGATTTCCTTCCCTAAAGGACGTTAGTGAACCAGATGGGTTTTTATGACAATCCGGTAGTTTCATGGCCACCATTACTGGTACTAGTATTGTTAGATACTATATACTAGCCTGCTCTTCTACACTCCCCATTGAAACCAGGATTGATCCCCTGGCTTGTTGGTAATGGTAGAGTGAGGAATATGCCAGGCCATGAGGTTACAGATTGTGCTGGAATACAATTCTGCTGCGGCTGATGGCCCACAGCGCCTCATGGATGCCCAGTTTTGAGCTGCTTGATCCTTATATCCTGCAGAACTCATGGGTTACGCAAAGGGATTGCCTTCCTTGACCATGACCTTTGTTTGTCTGTATACTGGCTGCTGATGGTGGGTTTTTATTTTCTCATTTGTGTGCTTAAATACTAAGGAATGTAGCATCAGAATCATCTCATTCATCTAAAACGAGGCATGGGATAAACATGATCAGTATGGATCAACAAAGTAGTTCTTGTTGTCGGGTGTTACAAATTTTGGGTCCATGTTAGATATGGTCTTGGATTCAGTGTCCCTGGACTCTCGCATAAGTGGACCC
This sequence comes from Heptranchias perlo, assembly GCF_035084215.1. NCBI lineage: Eukaryota > Metazoa > Chordata > Chondrichthyes > Hexanchiformes > Hexanchidae > Heptranchias > Heptranchias perlo. The sequence goes on from NC_090331.1 coordinate 79,074,232, forward strand.
CATGTCCCTTATGATCAGGCTATTACCTTTGCTGTCCACTATTTAATAGTGTCATTTAATATAGTGACCTCGAGATTGGAACAATGAAAACCCTTGTTATATGAACTGGATACTGTAATCTCACATGCGTTTCTCCAATCTTCTGACAAGTGGGCTGATTCTCACTTTAATGAGACATGGCCAAATATAAATCAACAAGTTAGTTTATTTTACAGTCAGCAAGTAAATGAGCGGAATACTAATTATAGTAAATCTCTCCTAATATTCAGAAGTATTCCTCATGACACAGACAATAACCAAAATGTGCCACACTGTGGCAGAGAAAGACTCTCCTATACTCCCAGATAAAAAGGAGCATGGAGGCAAGAAGTTAGTGAGAGGAGATAAAACAAGAGCAGAATTAAAATAAGAAAATGGTGCCATGATTCCTCTACCTGCATCTAATCAAGGTTAAATATAACCTGAACAGTGCTTCCTCTAACCCTGGTTGAGTTTATTTTAGATCTCCTCATTCCTTGTCCATCTCCTTCTTGCCCTTTGCTCCCCAGCTGGACAGCAAGTCAGCAGCTTGACCTGTGACCCTCTCCCAGTCTCTGTGTCTGGGGATGGTGGAGCTGGTAATTAAACTGACTCCCGTCTCCCTGAGTGGAGGGGAATCCTAGAAACTACCTCCCTCAGTCCTCAAATGAGTAGATCGTTCTGGAATTATATCTCGATGGTCCACACGAAAGCCTAAATGACTTCCATTGTCTGAAGTGGTATGCAAGAAGCACCATTTCACCATTTCACAAACTGGTTCATCTAGCTTTAATACAAACCTCTCAGCCTTTCATTGTTCAGCAAATTTAATCCCTTGAGAGCTAAGTTTAACTTTAACAGTAACATTTTTATGTAAATATACCAAGGTCCTTCCTTGGAGAAATAGTCAAATCCCAAAACATGACATTGGGGTTCATTCTATTGCTAAGTCCTGTTTTCAGTGTTCTTTAGTGTGAGGAATGTCTGTGCTGGGGCATGAAACACTTTTACAGTTCAGGCACTCTCAAGTCAGGCACAACAAAGCCAAATGCTCTGTCTACCACATCCTAAGAATGTGCATTAAGCCCTTCCTCATGCAGAGCAACCTCTACTGCACCTATGTGACATTTCTGTTTCCCCACATTAACCATCCTGTAGGCTTTGCTCTGTGACGTTGCAATTATTGTTGAATTCTGTGCTGTGTGTTTGCAGCAGTTGATAGCCGGGTGATACTGGCCCAAAAGCATTACACTTGGATATTATTGCTCATAGAAGTTGAAAGCACAGAAGGAGTCCATTCGGCCCATCCTGGTTGCGATGGCTCTTTGCTTGGCCAAATTATTTCTATTATTATTTTTAAAACATGAGCACTGTACACATGCATAAACAAACATCATGTGTATGTCTCTTCTGAAGGCTTTCAGAGGATGAAACTTTCAACTTCGGCGAGTGTGTAAAGCGGGCGATATCAAAACGTCCGCCCGTTATACCCACTCCCTGATTTTCTGTTCCATTAACTTCACTGGAACGGATAATCGGGTCGGGTGTAAGATGGGCAGCAGATCCGATATCACCCGTTTAACATCACCTGGAACGGATAATCGGATCAGGCGTATGATGGGCAGCAGATCCGATATCACCCGTTTAACATCACCTGGAACGGATAATCGGGTCGGGTGTATGATGGGCAGCAGATCCGATATCACCCGTTTAACATCACCTGGAACGGATAATCGGGTCGGGTGTATGATGGGCAGCAGATCCGATATCACCCATTTAACATCACCTGGAACGGATAATCGGGTCGGGTGTATGATGGGCAGCAGATCCGATATCACCCATTTAACATCACCTGGAATGGATAATCGGGTCGGGTGTAAGATGGGCAGCAGATCCGATATCACCCATTTAACATCACCTGGAATGGATAATCGGGTCAGGTGTAAGATGGGCAGCAGATCCGATATCACCCATTTAACATCACCTGGAACGGATAATCGGGTCGGGTGTATGATGGGCAGCAGATCCGATATCACCCATTTAACATCACCTGGAATGGATAATCGGATCAGGCGTATGATGGGCAGCAGATCCGATATCACCCGTTTAACATCACCTGGAACGGATAATCGGGTCGGGTGTATGATGGGCAGCAGATCCGATATCACCCATTTAACATCACCTGGAATGGATAATCGGGTCGGGTGTATGATGGGCAGCAGATCCGATATCACCCATTTAACATCACCTGGAATGGATAATCGGGTCGGGTGTAAGATGGGCAGCAGATCCGATATCACCCATTTAACATCACCTGGAATGGATAATCGGGTCAGGTGTAAGATGGGCAGCAGATCCGATATCACCCATTTAACATCACCTGGAACGGATAATCGGGTCGGGTGTATGATGGGCAGCAGATCCGATATCACCCATTTAACATCACCTGGAATGGATAATCGGATCAGGCGTATGATGGGCAGCAGATCCGATATCACCCGTTTAACATCACCTGGAACGGATAATCGGGTCGGGTGTATGATGGGCAGCAGATCCGATATCACCCATTTAACATCACCTGGAATGGATAATCGGGTCGGGTGTAAGATGGGCAGCAGATCCGATATCACCCGTTTAACATCACCTGGAATGGATAATCGGGTCGGGTGTAAGATGGGCAGCAGATCCGATATCACCCATTTAACATCACCTGGAATGGATAATCGGGTCAGGTGTAAGATGGGCAGCAGATCCGATATCACCCGTTTAACATCACCTGGAATGGATAATCGGGTCGGGTGTAAGATGGGCAGCAGATCCGATATCACCCGTTTAACATCACCTGGAATGGATAATCGGGTCGGGTGTAAGATGGGCAGCAGATCCGATATCACCCATTTAACATCACCTGGAATGGATAATCGGGTCAGGTGTAAGATGGGCAGCAGATCCGATATCACCCATTTAACATCACCTGCTACAGTTGTAAGTTTCTGCGATGGTTTTCTCCTGCAGGAGCACAACGAGTGAAGTAAGTATCAGGGAGAGGACTCACTTCATGGAGCAATGAAACAGCAGTAGGAGGACCAGAGTAGCTGGGACATGCCTCTGCAGAGTGTGTATGCCGTAGAGTCCACCCGTCAGTTTACACTAGCTGATACACCTGTATTGACCCATGGTTGAGTCTTTACATGGAGACCAATTGGGAAATCTCAAGTTGGGGTTATTTATAGCAGCAAATGAATGTTGAAGTAGTAGATATTTTTTTCCACTCATTGTCAACTATAAATGGAGTATGTTGGGGTGAATTTATCCAGTTTACCGCCCCAGGACCATTATATAACTGGAGTAGTTCACAGGCACAGAGCAATTCATCTTCGTGGGAGTGCTGGGTAGAGGGAGAGTGAAGGCAAAGTGAGCTGGAAGATGTATCCAGCTCTGGTGACTAAATATGAGGCAGGAGAGACAGTGGCAGAAAAAAGACTCTCCTGATGTCCCAGCTAAAAAGGAACATGAGGCAAGAAGTTAATGAAAGGTGATAAAACAAGACCAGAATTAAAATAAGACAATGGTGTCATGATTCCTGTTGCTGCATCTAATCAAAGAGATTTTATATAAAGCAGTGGAAGGTTTTACTGCAATTATTAATATTTCATGACCTATCACATTGACTATTACAATCAGAAAGTGATGTTTTGATGCCCAGTGACATCACCAGTAGCCAGCCAGATACCATCAATATATCAGCATGTCATAAATATATAAATACAGGTATTTAGGTCCAGAGCAACCGACGGATGGCTTAAATATCAGACTAAATGCAAGCTTCTACTTGTTCCCGGGATCAGATGTCTCACTACTTTTGTTTGACTCTGTCAGTTCGAATCACTTCCATAGATCTCAGCCCAGGCCATAATCGGAGCCTCCATTGGGGGATGGAGTGAGTCAATTTTTCAGTGGCATCATTAGCCGCTGCAAATGCTTACAAACATATTGTGTTACCCCCGTGCGGTTGCGTCATGTAACATCAGCCCCTGCAATGTCTCCCAGTAGAAAAGGCAGGTCAACATCTGATCCAAGACTCAGGAGGAATCAATACCGGGACAAATTTTCTGCTTTTTGTTGTGTGTCGATTGACACCATTTAAAAAAAAAATATATATACTTTCCATCCAGTTAAAAAAGGAATGGTGTCCAGTCCAGCACCGATACAAGAGTAAGCAGAGTGCTATGTATATTGCGACGGTGGTGGAAGCTGCTGCACTGTAGTGCAGGCCTCCTCCCCATCACATTGTGTAACTCGTAACTGCAGGTCAGACTTGTGAGCCAAGCTCCTGGGACTGTGATGTGATCCAGCGCTGAAACCAACTGACGAGGTTCACCCCGCAATTTCAAAGTAATAAAATCACCTTTTAATCGTCACATTTTATTTTTCGTTCACTTCTCATCTAGTACATCTTGCCTTTCTACACTGTGCACTTTTGTTCAACCGGAAGGGGTGGACGAAAAGGTCACGACCGCCTGCATAATTTTAAACCAAAGGGGCAGGGGCCCTGTCCTAAGGAGTTATACATGTTGGGTCAGTTTCCCCTGCATTTACTCTCTTTACATAAGAACAAGAACATAAGAAATAGGAGCAGGAGTAGGCCAATCGGCCCCTCGAGCCTGCTCCGCCATTCAATAAGATCATGGCTGATCTGATCCTAACCTCAAATCTAAATTCATGTCCAATTTCCTGCCCGCTCCCCGTACCCCTAATTCTTTATTGGCTCTTGGAGAGGCCACAATTTGTTTTTTGTTTGTTTGGGGAGGGGGAGGAAAGAGACGAGGACAGCATGACTGCAAAGTGTTGTATTCTGAAATAATAAAGCACTGACTTTGAAGACTAGGTCACAGGCACTAACTATTAGAGTACAATTAAATTAAGGGGAAGGGAATGGCACTGGCACTTTGCTCACCCAGAGTGGCACAAAACGACCTACCAGCAGCCTGGGAAAAACTAACACAACTTATCAGAGATACAGCTGCTGCATTTCTTTTGGTTAACTTACTTTGTTTATTTTTGCTGATTGGGATGAAGGATGTCTGTGCTGGTGAACAGAACACTCTCTACACCCAGTGTCAGTGTTGAGCACTTCCAGGTCAGAGGAGCTCAGGTAAGGTGAGGATAAAACGTCCCAGTAATGTTTTTATTTATTTGTTCATGGGATGTGGGCGTTGCTGGCGAGGCCGGCATTTATTGCCCATCCCTAATTGCCCTTGAGAAGGTGGTGGTGAGCCGCCTTCTTGAACCGCTGCAGTCCGTGTGGTGACGGTTCTCCCACTGTGCTGTTAGGAAGGGAGTTCCAGGATTTTGACCCAGCGACAATGAAGGAACGGCGATATATTTCCAAGACTTAACCCCAACCTTAGATGAGCAAAGAAAGAAAGACTTGCATTTATAAAGTGACTTTCACAACCTCAGGACGTCCCAAAGTGCTTCACAGCCAATGAAGTACTTTTTGTTTTGAGGTGTAGTCACCATTGTAATTTATGAAACACAGCAGCCAGTTTGCGTGCAGTAAGGTCCCACTAACAGCAATGAGACAAATGAGTAGATAATCTGTTTTTTAGTGATGTTGGTTGAGGGATAAACATTGGTCAGGACACCCGGGGGGGGGAGCTCCCCTGCTCTTCTTCGAATAGTGCCACAGGATCTTTTAGGTCCACCTGAGAGGGCAGAGAGTGCAGGACTCCCTTAGAACTGCACTGAAGCATGCCTTATTGCACCAGGATGACATTTCCATTTCCCAGCTGAGCCATCCTGTGGTGCCTCTGAGCACCCATATCATTTGGATAGTTATTTGGCAATTTAGCGCTGCACATGCGGATATCACAAGGAGTGGGGTTCAGACTATCCATTCAGATTTCACATTGAAACCTTGCAGTCAACTGAGAGGAACCTTTCATCCCATCCATCTGGGTTGGATTTGAGCTCATGTGACATATAACCTTCGTCAATGGGCCTTTCTCATGAAAAATGTACAGCTTTTATTAAATTGCTCTTCCTTGACTCCTGACCTCGCTTTTGCTGAGAAGGCAGGCATGGGAAAATTTGGACTCCTCTACACCTTCCACAGCTCAGACAGCAGGAAGTCTGAAGCAGATGGAGGATCAGTTCCGCCACATGTGGATGAACCAGCTGAAAACTGGCCAAATCCCCAACTCTTATACAGATGATGAATTAAGGTGTCAGCCCATCACCTGGACTCGAACAACACAGATATACGGCAGGAATCTTGACTACATGGCCTGGGACTACTCTAATGAGAAAGGAATAGAATATTTTTCTACTTTAAGCATGGAATGTCAGCATGAAACAATCTCAGTGAAGGTACAGTAGTACCTGTCATTGCAGATTGTTAGCTTATTTCGTTGATTCTTCACAATTAAGAAGGAAACAGCAGAAATGGAAGAAAAGGAATCACAAACTGCAAAGATGAAAAACAGAAGGAATAGAAAAGCCATGAGGAGGCGCCACGATGGGGAAGATAGTAAACATGAGTGCGAACAATAAGATATAAAGGTTAAAAAAACACCTGTCTGCACAGGAGTGAAAAAGTATCACAATGCGGAAGGAATTTCACTCTTTGTGGATTCCTGTCGACACACATAGATGGAGATAAAGGACTGATCCCCAATGTGTTTGGTGAATAGCCCCTCTCAGGTGCACGCACAGTGAGAAAGCGGGAGCACCATACTGGCGATTCAGCGATACAGGAGGCTTGATATTTTGTGAGGCCGCGACAAATTCTTCTCATTTTCTTCCCCCTGCATGTGCTATTCACCTGTTTTGAAAATGGGCACTTGGCAGCTTCCGAGCTGTCCATTGGAAAACTTCCATCCTTAAAAGGTGAGACTGACTGCTTTTTTGACCATACTGCTCTTTCTGCGTTATTACTTGTGGAGTAGCGTTTTCTGCGGTTTGCTGCTTATTTTTGCTATTACAATGCTCCTTTTGCACAGCCTTCTAGTCACAGCATTATTGCAGCCCCGTCCGCTGCAGATGTCAGCTCCAACCACACCGCCCAGCATGGGCGTTCTGCTGAACCCGCTAATGGTTCATGGATTTGGAGGAGAAAGTGAAGTTCATGCAGAGGGAAGAATGTCAGCTGCACTTGTACCTCAGACATTGGTGCCCACCTGAAACCGACCTAGGAGCTATGTTTTCAGACACGGGAACATTCACTTGGGCATGTCTGAGGACACCTCCCTTTGCCATCTGCACCTCTGCCTTATGTCCACTGGAGCCTAAACTGCAGACAAGATCCAGCGACAGGGACAACCCAATTCTTCTATGTCACTGGATCCTTTCAAGCCAACGCCAATGGCATTGACTCTTTTATCACATTAGTCAGACAGATGCACTAAGCAGGTCACTGAAGCCTCGTTTGCTCATTGGAAAAGAGGCAACAACTTCACTTGAGATGGTGCAGCACTCACCAGGGCTACACATGTAGCCATCAAAGCCCCTAACAACAACCCCACGGCATTGATGTATAGATATGGGAATGAAGACAAGTACAATGCGAATAACATGAATGTAATGGGCTGGAAATTGCTCTGAGCGGCGAGCACATGTCGCCCGCCGGTGGTAAGTAATTAACTCACCCACAAACTTTTTGCGCTCCTCTGGTCGTCAACTGAGACATGCACGAAATGCAGCGGTGGTTCCTGGGCTTCTCTGAGCTGTGAGAGGAGGAAAGGATCTTTATATCCCCTCCGTCAATCAGCTTGAAGCAAGCCACGCTGTGAGAACCAGGAAATGAAGTTCATTCACAAACTGTGCAAACTAACAACCAAGAAGCACCAGATAAGATTAGTAAATGTACTATTACATTAGATAGAGAAAGTGGAATAAAGAGAGGATATGATTAAAAGACTCAGATAAAAGAGACAGAAAGCAAAAGCTTAAAAAGTTTAATTTTTTTAATTAAAATTTTTTTAAAAAAAATGTCCAAAAACTATTAAAATCAGGAGTATTGAGACTCCACATTTTTAAAAGTTAATTTTTAGTGCCAGAGAGATTGTTTGACAGTCATTAAGACTTACCACGTTTGACCTAAAAAAATCAGTGTACCTGTTTTGTGGCGAGATTAGTTAGTTTCCAGCTGGGCAGGAGAGCAAGTTGGCACTGGTCCATTGATTGCAGCCGACGAGGTCCCTTTTAACGTGAAGCTTTCAGATCACTGGCGAACCAGGAGGAGCAAGTTCCAGATTTCTGTGTTTGACTGCGTATGTCCAGTTGCCGAAACTTGCTCTTCGATTCCGCCACCAATAATGGTGAGCACTATTAGGCTCACTGTTATTTTAAAAGCAGTTTCCAGCCCATTGTTTCTTGGGCTCTGTTCTAAGTAAGTTTTTCCGTCCTTCAGTGTACTGGTGGTGCTGGTCCACAGGGTCAGAATAATGCAGGTGAATGTGCAATACTCCAGCAGCAGCCAGAATGCCTTTGTGTTGCTCCAGTCTGCGGTGACAGCACTATTTCAAGAAGCAAGTAGGTTGGATGGATGGATGCTATGACTATCCCCCTGCATATTAACACCAGTGAGGAACCCCTACAGAGTAACCAGCAGAAAATACAATGGGGGCAAATCCCACCTTCACTGATTGGGCGGTAAATTGGCAGAGTGGATCGCCCACCCGTTATAGAACCTGCCTGGTTTTTATTTCCATTGATTTCACCTTGGTGAAGGTGAAAATTACTCCCGGTGAGTCTCATGCCTCCACCCGAGCTCCGGAGGAATATGCAATTGGCAAGCTGAAACAAAACCTCACTGAATGGACAGATCAGGCGATGTTCTGCTCTACAGCCCTGAGAAGGTCTCACACAAATTATCTGCATCTGTTGCATCCTGCATAACTTTACAATTCAAAGACAGGGTCAGAGCACTCCCTGTGTATGAGGAAAATGCACAGGGGGCGTATTCTAAGTTAGGTGACCTCACCGATGCTGGGTGAGGACTGCATGCCATTCCATCAGTGGCACAATCAGGACTATTCCGCCCCCGCCCCCCCCCCCAAATTTTGGATTTGGCCCTAACATATTTAACTAGTTCTATACAATAGAAAGCATACAATAAGGCAAATTGTAATGCAAGCTTTTCCCACTGTTCAGTGCGCCTCTCCCACAAAACTTCCAACCTTAATGCAAAACAAAACTAAATAACGTGATTAAATTATTTTTATTTCACATATCAAGTATCCTAACATTCACTTATCTAGATGCTCATGGGTCCTGGGAGCTGTAGATGGGTATCATTGCTTTGAGGCCCTCTTCCTACTTTGACATGTCTAAAATGATCACGTATTGACCATATCCACCCCTTGGCCTATTGATTGCCTGAAAAAATGGTCTTTAAATTATTTGCTTTGTCTAAATCTGCCCACCTAGCGCAGCTAAGGAAAATAGTTAAGTAAAATTTCATTTGTTTCGGGAAAAGGTTGGAATAAAATAGTAAAATTATAGTTTAAAAGTTTAAAATTGAACAGATGGAGGGGAGAATGGGGCAAAATTAGGAAAATAGTGAGCAGAATCAAAAATAGTTAATCAAGCTTTTAGTGTTTATATGGACTTATATTCCAGCAATATTTTACTTTATTTATTCTATTACTGTAAGCTTCTAACCCTACTCATGGACTTGAGCATATGATCTAGGCTGACACTTGAACGCTGTACTGAGGGAGCGCTGTGTTGTCAGAGGTGCCAACATTCAGAAGACACATTAAAATTGGGTGTCGACCGACTCAGGTGGACATAAAATATCCCCATTCTAAGAAGAGTACGGCGTTATCCTGATGTCCAGACAACATTCCTCCCTCAACCAACGCCACCAAAAACAGATGAACTTGTCATTCATTTCATCGTTGTTTGTGGGATCTATGTATACAAATTGGCTCCAGCGTTTGCCTACATAACAACAGTGACTACACTTCAAAAGTATCAAATTCATCTGTGAAGTACTTTGAGGCATCCTGAGAATGTGATAAGGCGATATATAAAAACAAGTTCTTTTCTTTCTTTCATTTTCCTCTTTATTTTAGTGTTAGAGGTGAAATACAATATCAACCAGCCCAGGGAGACATGCATCTTCCTGCACCAGTTGGTGTTCTGAACACTATAAATGTCAAGGATTGGTACAAACTCATTTGACTTGATAGTGAAAAAGTCCTTCCTACCTTTCCACAGTATAAGCAGGTCAGTAATAAGAGGGGAACCTCCCAAAGAGGTGTACAATTGGGACAAAAAGTGGAAATCCAGAACATTATTTCACGTTAAACCATAGCAGTAAGGATTTAAAGTGGTAAAAGGTGAATGTCAAAATGCTATGAAGAATTTTCTTCTCCAGACAAACAGAGGAGTTGAATGGTAGAAGACAAAACTCTAGGAATCATTTAAGAAATGGCCAAATGCTGTGATGAGCTAGGATGAGCTGACTCGCCTTCCTCATCTTTATCTGTCTTGTGAACTCCTGCCAGCCAGTTTCATTGATGATAATAAATGTTTTTTTCTTAAATCAGCAGAACAAACAAAAGGATACTACAGTTAAATCTTTTTTTAAAATATATATTTTTAAAAGAGAGTCAGGGTATCAAGATTTGATCTTCTAAAGCCTCTCGTAAATATTGTATATTTAGCTGTCAAATTGGCAGGCGATGTTTGAAGGCCTCATTTTATTTATGTCAGGGTTTGTGAGGCGCCACTTTTGCACAATTATACAGGAGAACATGAAAATGATTACATGCTGCAATTTCCTTGACAGATAAGTGTAATGATGCATGCTTGACTGATTACTAAAAGATCAGCTGGCAAAAGTGCATGGCTTTCTTAAAACGTAACAGCTGCTGGAGGTGTGAGAGGAATCATTAACCTTTGTCAGGCACCCTAAGCCCCAGCTTTATCTCTGTTTAGTTTCCTGCACCTTTTTTACAGCTTTCGTTATGATCACATAGAACACTGCAATCCTGGGCCAACACTTCATTGGTATCTGCGGGCGTTTGGTGTGTTGCCAGTATGTACATACAGCGCGGTATTTAATATGTCAATGCCAGTGAAAGTGTATGCAAAGTACATCCAATATTTCATTGGAAATATTTAAACATGGAATTGCATCTCTCTATAAATGAAATATAATTGGGGTTGTGAGATGTGCCTCATTTAAAATTTTTAAAAGGTTACCTGTTTTCCCCTCTGATGAACTGGGAGAAGAAGTGGAGATACAGTTCCCATAAGACAAATTATTATTGGGAAAATGCAGTTATCCCCCAGAGTATTCTGTTTCTGTGCTCGCCAAACTGCCTTTACCACCCTTTCTAGTCAAAAGGAGGAAAATTGCCAACTGGCAAGTACAGAAGCAGAAACCCCGACCACTGAGAGTAATGGGATCTATTTTAACTCCACCCGCCTCACGCAGAAACCAGGCCGGAGGGGGGAGCAGGGGCAATTAGCTCCCTACCTAACAGTATTGTGGAAGTGCCTTCACCACATGGTCTGCAGGGGTTCAAGGAGAAGGCCTTCCACCACACACTCAAGGGCAAGTATTGGTCTTTTTCCACACCGATTACTCCAGTTACCAGATCGGCTCATCCAAAGTAACTTCCATGATTAAAGTGCATTAAAAAAATTAACATCCAAAAAATTGAACACGTTAATTGCAGAAGTTAAGAGATTAATTGACAGCTAAATTAAAAACTAAATGATCCCAGTAATTCCCATTGTAGCAGGCATCATGTGATGAAGTATGAACTTTCTCAGTACCCAATATGGCAGCCTCAAAAACTGTTTGATGTATGCTGTTCCAGGAATAGAGCCTGCCCATAAAAGTTCACCAATGGGTCAATAATGACCTTTAGGATATTTCCTGCTGTTGTAGCTTATTACACTTTCACATATCCGTTCACATCAAGGAGGGGGGCTAGGATTAAAATCCATCCTCGACTGATGGAATGAAAGTCTCCTCTCTAGCTAGCTATAAGGGTCTTTCATGAAATGAAATTGTGATAGTCTCAACTTAATACCTAGTGGATATGGATGAACAATGCTAAACCGCTCCCATCTGGCACAAATTGATAGCCTCACTCAGACAAACCAAAGGATGTCTGGTGTAGGAAGTAGAAAAATTCAGACAGGTGTAGTTGAGGTGCTCTTCTAAGGTTGGATATTGAAAGTACATTGTTAGAACAGAATAGAATAGAGGGACATTAATTCCACACCTAACCTGATGTAGGAGTGGTTCAGGGAACAGTGTAGAGGGAGCTTTACTCTGCTTCTAGCCCACGCTGAACCTGACCTGGGAAAGAAAGACTTGCATTTGTTGTATCACATCTTAGAAATGTTCCAAAGTTCTTCACATACTTTGGCCTATGTGGAAGTGCAGTGACTGCTGTTATGTGGGTAAACATGGCAGACATTTTATGCACATCGTGATCCCATCAACAGCGATAAGTTGACTAACCAGTTACCTGTTTTTTGGTGGGGGGAGGGGATTTCTTGACCTTGACACCAGGGATAGTTCTTGACTTTGTGCGATAGTGTAAAACGGGCGATAGTGAGATGGCAGCCCGTTTACATCTCTCCTGATTTTATTTATTTCTGTTCAAAATCGGGAGAGATGTAAAACGGGCTGCTGACTTGCTATCACCCATTTTACACTATGGCACAAAGTCAAGATCTTGTCCCAGGTGTCTAAAGTGGAAAGATTTTCTATTGCCAGGACTGATATCCCTTGTGGGGATACGGACACACACGTGCATGTACACACCATAAATTTTGTGGGAAAAACACGCTAAAGTTTTCCTGATGAGCTTTCTCCGAACATGGGTCAAAAACAGCTTGTGCTGTCAGAACAACATTGAAGTTTACAATACTTTAATGAAACTTCATGAGGATTCAGTTCTGATTCCATTAATAAAGAGCCAGGCATGTCGCCTGAACAGAAACAGCTGTGTGTGCTGCCCTAGAATGCTGAACATCAGTGAAGCTGATAAATTGTATGTATAGTTGTTATTGTATTTGATTTTTTAAAATTCTGGTTTTGTTCTGCAACTTAGAAAAGACAAAATAGCTGGCTTTTATATAAAACACATAGGGCCTCTTCGGCAGTTAATGGGCACAGCAATTGGAAGTTGCTTTAATTGCTGGCAATGACCTTGGGTGAGATCAGACTTTTTTGAGAGGATTTGGCCGTGAGGGATTTGATATTAAAAGCAATCAAATCGAAGTGGTCCAACCAGCAAGAAAGAGCTGGAAATGTCACGACTGGCTGAAAGGTTTCCACATCATCAGGAAGGCAGCTGAGATTTCTTAAAAAGTTGTCCGTCCATCATTGCAGACTGAATATACCTCCCAGAACCCCAGAGGAATCCTTGGATCCATATTCATATGCCTTGTTTAAAAGCAGCTGCATTTTTTGTGATTGTGTGGCACGTCAGGGTTCATGTGAAAATCATACATCGTCCTGCTGTTAACTGTATGGTCTGGATTTAATATATTTTGTATAAACTTCATCTTAGCACGTATAGTGGGACTAATAACCATCATTAGCTTAACTCAGAATTGCTGAAGAACGCTGTGGGAAATTTGTTACTTGCCTGTTGATTTTTATTTATGTTCAATTTTTGCTTACGTTGGCAGAACAACCTTCTGCAGTAGATTGAAAGTCACAACGTGCAACTTCATGCCCAGGTCCACTGGACCTGCCCAAGGGTTGCCAACCCTCCAGAATTGTCCTGGAGTCTGCAGGAATTAGACATTAATCTTCTGTATACGGCTATGAACAACTCGGGAGAAAAATCATAGGGGCTGCGTGTTTTTTTCACTTTCTTTGAACACTTTTGTTTATTAGGTATAAAAATATTGGAGATGGCGAGAAAAGACTGTTCGGCTGGATGGTTGGAGGCCGGAGGTCTTGTGGTGAAACCTCCAGGAATATGTCCAATTAAAGTTGGCAACCCTACCCAACCCCGATCGATAGGGAAGGTCTGTATAGGCTTGGGGAAGGTGACTGATGTCAGTTAAACCATACTCTGGGATAGGAGTTAACTCCTTTTAAGAGAGGGGAGAGAACTGACGAAGGGGGCGGGGAGGGGAGGGAGTGACCCAAACGAATTTTAGGAGAACAATTTTTTATCTTAAGGTTGAAATCAATAACACATTTTATATTCCTTCCCAGTTATGCAGTAGGTGGGTTTAAAACAAAAAGGAGTTTCCTTGTGAGAACGGAAGGGATGTGAAGACCAGAGGAGGTCACTCGTGCCAGTGATTCTCTGTTTAAACATTAATGTCTCACACGGTTACATCCATTTCAAAGCCAGCTCTACAGTGTTGAGAATAGTGATTTCCTACTGTCACCTGAGTCCTTGATCGCTTTCGAAGGGACTGATGACTTTCCAGGAGCTTCGAAACAGCAGTAGGCCATTCAGCTCCTCGAGCCGGCTCCGCCATTCAAATAGATCATGGCAGATCTGTACTTCAACACCATTTACCCGCCTTTGCTCCGTATTGCTTGATACCCTTACCTATCTCAGCCTTGAGAGCTCCAATTGTCCCAGCAGCCACAGCCTCTTGGGGGAGAGAATTTCAGATTTCTGCTACCCTTTATATGAAAAGTGCTTCCTGATTTCGCTCCTTCGGATTTGTAAAGCGTAGGTCATGCCTGACACACCTGATTGAATTTTTTGAAGCGGTGACTAAAGTAGAGGACATGGGAATGTCTATAGATGTTGTTATATGGACTTCCAGAAGGCATTTGATAGAAGTCCCTCACAAGAGACTGTTAGCAACGTTGAAGCTCATGGCATTGAGGGCAAATTATTGACCTGGTTAAGAAATTGGTTGAACAGCAGGAGACAGAGAGTAGGGATAATGGGCAGGTACTCAAATTGGCAGGATGTGACTAGTGGTGTCCCACAGTGTTGGGGCCTCAACTATTCACTGTATTTATCAACGACTTCGATGATGGGATAGAGCCACATATCCAAGTTTGCCGATGACACAAAGATAGGCAGCATTGTAAGCAGTGTAGATGGAAGCATAAAATTACAGAGATATATTAATAGATTAAGTGAATGGGCAAAACTGTGGCAAATGGATTTCAATGTGGGCAAGTGAGAGGTCATCCACTTTGGGCCTAAAAAGGAAGATCAGAGTACTTTCTATAAGTTCGAAACAGTGGAGGTCCAAAGAGACTTAGGGGTCCATGTACACAGATCATTAAAATATCATGCTCAGGTACAGAAAATAATCAAAAAGGCTAATGGAATACTGGCCTTTATATCTAGAGGACTAGAATACAAGGGGGTAGAAGTTATGCTACAGCTATACAAAGCCCTGGTTAGACCATACCTGGAGTAATGTGTTCAGTTCTGGGCACCGCACCTTAGGAAGGATATATTGGCCTTGGAGGGAGTGCAGCGTAGGTTTACTAGAATAATACCTGGACTCCAAGGGTCAAATTACAAGGAGAGATTTTTTTTTAATTCGTTCATGGGATGTGGGCGTCGCTGGCAAGGTCAGCATTTATTGCCCATCACTAATTGCCCTTGAGAAGGCGGTGGTGAGCCATCTTCTTGAACCGCTGCAGTCTGTGTGGTGAAGGTTCTCTCACAGTGCTGTTAGGTAGGGATTTCCAGGATTTGGACCCAGCGACGATGAAAGAACGGCGATATATTTCCAAGTTGGGATGGTGTGTGACTTGGTGGGGAACGTGCAGGTGGTGTTGCTCCCATATGCTTGCTGCCCTTGTCCTTCTAGGTGGTAGAGGTCACGGGTTTGGGAGGTGCTGTCGAAGAAGCCGATTACACAAAATAGGGTTGATTTGATCGAAGTTTTCAAGATATTAAGGGGAACTGATAGGGTGGATAGAGAGAAACTATTTCCGCTGGTTGAGGAGTCTAGGACTAGGGGACATAGCCTAAAAATTAGAGCCAGAACTTTCAAGAGTGAAATTAGGAAACACTTCTACACGCAAAGGATGGTAGAAGTTTGGAACTCTCCTCTGCAAATGGCAGTTGATGCTAGCCCAATTGTTAATTTTAAACCTGAGATATTAAGGAATATGGGGCACAGGCGGGTATATGGAGTTAGGTCACAGATCAGCCATGATCTCATTGAATGGCGGAACAGGCTCGAGGGGCTAAATGGTCTACTCATGTTCATATATTCCTACATTCCGTTGTTCCAGAATGGCCGAGCTCTAATTTTAAGATTGTGTCTCCTCTTTCTTGATTCCCCCACCAGAGGAAATTGTTTCCCTGTATCTATCCTATCAAATCAGTTTACCATTTTAAACACCGCCTTCAGATCGCCTCTCAATCTTCTCTACTCAAGGGAATACAAACCAAGTATAACCTGGCCTCATAATTTAACCCGCTAAGGCCTGGTATCATTCTGGTGAATCTGTGTTGTACCCTCTCCAAGCCCAATGTATCCATCCTGAAATGCGATGCCCAAAACTGAACGCGGTACTCTAAATGGGGCTGACTTTCAGTCACCTTTATAATTCAGATATAATAGTAATCATAGAAAAATCATATAACATGGATTAAAGCTCATTTATCCCTAGAAAACTAACTTTTTTTTATTACTAGCCTACATTAACCTACATTTTATTGACCTTTGTTTTATGAACCACATGTTCATCGCGCAGCTTTAATTCAGGGAGGGGACAGTGGTTGACATTCCAGGGAGTTTTCAGATGGGCTGATCTCCTGGAACAGCTGTGCACACATTCCTGAATGTTGACCAGCACCCTGAATCTGTGCTGCAGCAGAGGCCGTATTTTAGAGTCCCATAAAACTGATTCCAAGCAAGGAGTGAATATCTTCACAGAAACAGGAGAGGAAATTGGTCGACAAAGGAAGGGGGGAGAAAGATTTTCCGGGGGTGGGAGGAATTGAAGTCAAATCAAATAATTTCCATGAGGTTGATGGATGTGATGATATCACCATGTCATCAACTGCATCATTGCTCTACTAATCTGGCAGAGTGACTCTAAGTGACATTATGGTTGGGTAGTGGTTATGTTACTAGGCTAATAATGCAGAGATGTGTATTAATAATCCAGTGACCGTGAGTTCAAATCCCACCATAGCAGTTTGAGAATTTGATTTCAGTTTTTAAAAAAAATCTGGTGTCAGTAAAAATGACCATGACACTCCTAAATTATCGTAAAAACCCAACTGGTTCACTAATGTCCTTTAGGGAAGGAAACCTGTGGGCCTTACCCGGTCTGGCCTATATATCACTCCGGTACTACACCAATGTGGTTGACTCTTAACTGCCCTCTGAAGTGGCCTAGCAAGCCACTCAGTTGCATCCATGGCATCTAGGGATGGGCAATAAATGTCAGCCTTGCCAGGAACACCCACATCCTGAGAATGAATATTAAAAAAACACACATGGCCAATCTCCATTTTTAAAGAAAGAAATACTTGTGTATCTTATATAATTGAAATGTCTCAAAGCGACTCACACTGAATTACTTTTGGAGTGCAGTGAGTGTTTGAAGTGCAGTGAATGTTATTCTCACTGTGGAGCAGCATTCAACAAAGCAACTCTATATCTAAAATGGTAGAGTACAAGTCTGAGGCAGTCATTCTCAAACTGCATGGATCTCTGGTCAGACCACACCTTGAATACTGTCTCATCAAAACACAAGTGGGAGATTCAACTCCTGGAGATGGTTCATAGAAAAGCCACAAAGCTGATTCGTAATGGCAGGCCTGAGTTATGAGAGTGGAGAATCCTGGGTTTCTAATCACCTAAAAGAGGGGATTCAAAGGCCTCTACTGGTCATGTGGAAGATGGGCACTAACACGGACTAGATGGACTGAATGGCCTGTTTCCATGTTTTAATTTCTATTTAATTATAAACAGTATAGAAAATGTATATCCAGAACATGACCTGAAGCTAAGCTATGACAGTGAGACACAGGCTGTTACCACACGGACTGCAGTGGTTCAAGAAGACGGCTCACCACCACCTTCTCAAGGGCAATTAGGGATGGGCAATAAATGCCGGCCTCGCCAGCGACGCCCACATCCCATGAACGAATGAAAAAAAGGCTTAAACTACTGAAAGGCAAAATTAGTACAGATGGCAGGAAGCTGTTCTTCACACACAGGTGGTATTTTTAACTTTTGGCAAAAGTGTAAAACGGGCGATATCGGATGAAGTCAATGGAAGCAAAAATGGGGAGGGGTGTATAACGGGCAGCCTATCCGACATCGTCCCGTTTACATGATCGCCAAAAGTTAAAATCACCCTCAAAGTATCAGACAAATGGAACGGACTCGGGTAGGGCAGTGGTGGTTTAATAAAACAGGAATTATTGAAGAAACAGTGGATGCTGTAGTGGGGGAGGGGCAAGACTGTTGGGTCTTACTGGATGGATAAGCTAAGACTGGTTAAATGACGTAGGCAAATTACATACCATTTAAAATGATGGCTGAATGGGACTCCTAGCAAAGACAAAAATATCAAGGCAGACATCATAAACCTCAGGGGAAAGGCTAGAGTGATTTATCATCAGTACACCCACACCTCACCCAGTGAGGTTTCTGCTATATTGTCCACCCCCCCCATTATTTTTTATTTTTCTGTTTTTCTCCCTCCCGTTTTTCTGATAATTTTCTGCCATCTCCACCCCCTTTCTTGAAATGTTGACTCCTTGCTGAAATTAAGGTCCATGTGCTCCAGTGGTCACCCTTTGGTACTTTGCCCAAGTGGCTATGCTTCATGCTTAAGCCTAGACAGTGAGTGTTGGCAGCTATTCAACTATAGAGGGAGGGTGGCATCACAGCTGGACCTGATCGTGTCCTCACTTGATGTTCATACATGCTCACTTCCAGCAGAGTTGCGAGATGGTGATCGGGAGTAGGAACCCAGTCCAATTTTCCTCTGTTCCCCAAGGGCACTGAAAGAGAAAGAACTTACATCAAGTTACATCAAAACTATAGCACAGAAACAGGCCCTTCGGCCCAACTAGTCTATGCTGGCATTCATGCTCCACACGAGCCTCCTCCCTCCCTCCTTCATCTAACCCTATCAGGCACCCTTCTATTCCTTTCTCCCCCATGTGCTTATCTAGCTTCCTCTTAAATGCATCTATGTTATTTGCCTCAACTATTCCTTGTGATAGCGAGTTCCACATTCTTACCACTCCCTGGGTAAAGAAGTTTCTCCTGAATTCCCTATTAGATTTATTAGTGACTACTTTTTATTGATGACCTCTAGCTTTGTTCTCCCCCACAAGTGGAAACATTTTCTCTACTTCTACCCTATCAAACCCTATCATTATCTTAAAGACCTCTATCAGGTCACCCCTCAGCCTTCTCTTTTCTAGAGAAAAGAGCCCCAGCCTGTTCAGTCTTTCCTGATAAAGATATCCCCTCGGTTCTGGTATCATCCTTGTGAATCTTTTTTGCACCCTCTCCAATGCCTCTATATCCTTTCTATAATATGGAGACCAGAACTGTGCACAATACTCCAAGTGTGGTCTAACTTTCATTTATATAGTGCTTTTCATGACCTCAGGACATCCCAAAGCGCCTCACATCCAATGAGGTATTTTGAACTGCTGTCACTGTTGTAATGTAGGGAAACACGACAACCAAATTGGGCACAGCAAGGTCCCACATGCAGCAACGTGATGACCAGATAATCTGTTTTCGTGGTGTTGGTTGAGGGATAAATGTTGGCCGGGACACTGGGAGAAATCTCCTGCTCATCTTCAAATAGTGCCATGGGATATTTTATATCCAAGTGAGAGGAAGGATGAGGCCTTGTTTTAATGTCTCATCCATAGGACATCACCTCTAAGCACTCCCTCAGTACTGCACAGGCGCGTCAGCCTAGATTATGTGTTAAAATTACATGCGTGCGGCTCGAACACAACCTCCTGGGGCCAATTGTCACCCTGAATCATCACCCCAGCTAATATCAGTTACCTGAACACAGACCAGGAATCAAACCTGAGGCCTTTCTAGCCTACGTAGCTCGAGTATCCTTAAAGTGTTGCGCCATCGGTGGAGCCTAATCCATTTTACATATATATATATATATATATATAAATAGTAAATTGAGTCTAACTGTTGTTCCCATGTGGAAGACATTTTTCTTGGACACGCATATCATGGCTGACACTGACAGCCAGGATGCTTTATTGAACTGATACACTTTGTGGCCCTCACTCAAAGATTAAATCAGGGACACGATCACTGCAAGATTTGAAGAATATAATCAACAGTGGGAAACTGGTGATTACACTGCTCTATATGTTATGAGTGACTGAGTAATTATTTATTTTATTTGGGCTAAATTAGATTTTTATGTGAACAGTGAAAATTACCAGAGTGATATGCAGCCAATTATCTCGATGGCACCATATACTGCCTGTTGTAACAAAAATATGGACATGAGTAAAAAAAAGAGCTTCCATTTATACAGCGCCTTTCATAGCCCAAAGCACTTTACAGCCAATGAAGTACTTTTCGACTGTGTAGTTACTGTTGTAATGTAGGAAACATGGCAGCCAATTTGCGCACAGTAAGGCCCCATAAACAGCAATGTGATAAATGACCAGGTGATCTGATTTTAGTGATGTTGGTCCCTTTCCAGGCTGACGAGATCTCTAGGCTGACAAGAGGGCCTGCCACAGATTCCTACCACCTGCATGATCCTGGTGACCTGTTGCACGTTTTTTCTGAGACTATACACTGCAGCATCTCAGCCCACCGTACGCCTGTAGGCAGATTCAGCGGGTAAGCGGCTCATTTGAATACACGCACTCATACTGCTTCATTTGTACACATTAGGCACTGCACATGTACACAAGTGCATGTACCAACATTTTTAAAAATTACAAATTTATATTAACAGCTGACCGGCAAGGGAAAAATAATAGTACGAGTGCATCAGTGATACATGGAGGAAAGGAGGAGAACATGGTCGATGAGGCAGTACCTGGATACAAAGGGAAGAGGTTGCACATGGGATAGAAGGAATCCATTTGGGGAGATGTCGTGTACAAAATTATGAGGGGCACAGATAGGATGGATACTAAGGAGCTTTTTCCCTTCGTTGAGGGTTCTATAACAAGGGGACATAGATTCAAGGTAAAAGGCGGGAGGTTTAGAGGGGATTTGAGAAAGAACTTTTTCACCCAGAGGGTGGTTGGAGTCTGGAACTCACTGCCTGAAAGGGTTGTGGAGGCAGGAACCCTCACAACATTCAAGAAGCATTTGGATGAGCACTTGAAATGCCATAGCATACAAGGTTACGGACCAAATGCTGGAATATGGGATTAGAGTAGACAGGGCTGATGGCCGGCGCGGACACGATGGGCCGAAGGGCCTCTATCCGTGCTGTATAACTCTATGACTCTCTATGACTCTATGTCATCTTTGGCTTGGTGTCAATTTTTGCCTGATTACGCTCCTGGGAAGCATCTTGGGACATTTTCCAATGTTAAAGGCGTTCTATAAATGTTGAGTGAAGCAGCAGTTTATACTGGCAGTATATGTGGCCGCATGGCCCCAGTCTAAGCTTTACCCCTGTGGGTAGATCTTTACTGTGGTACTAATTCAGATCTCAAGGAATTTCTGGTGGCAATCAGATTTGGCAGATGGTAGGCTGACCCCCATTGTAAGCATACTACTGACAGCTAGGGCTGTGTCCATTATCTGGCAAGGCTATTCCTGGCCTGGCTCTTCATACTTTAGATCTAGCTTCAGTTGCCACCGGATGACAAGAGATTGCCACTGCCCTTGTGGAGTGCAATAATCGTATGATAATGTACATCTGTTTGAAGCAGGTTCTTATAGCTATTGGGTGAACAATAATGTGAATTTTGGCACAAAATCTGTCCCTAATTTGACCCTAAGTTGCAGAGGGCCGGCTGCTGTGGAAAATGGAAACATTGAACTTAGGTCGTAGGATGGTGCATAACTGAAGTTGATGTTGAGATACATAATGCAGTTACTTTCCATTTAACCCATGCTGCACCTGACCTGGGCTCTATAGTGCAGTGTAGAGGGAGTTTTACCCTGCATCTAGCCCCTAATGTGCCTGACCCAGTTATGCTTTATAAGGCAGTGCTGAGGGAGTTCTGCTTGGCATCCAACTTGTGTCGGGAATGCTCGATTTTGTTGGGTGAAAATAGTAATGTTCATTTTCTGCAACACTAGCTTCCTTCACATTCATGAGTCAAAAGTTCATCCAACCCCAAAAAAGGCGAACTGGACTTTGCAGATCCATCAGTTGAATTTCTGAATAATGACCATCTTGTCTTTATATCCTGTGTGTAGCATGGCACAGTGCGATGACTTAAAACCGCTTTCTATTCTTGCTTACTGGTGCCACCAGTGGTGAGCGCATGTACATCGAAAAGCAAACCGGCTTACAATACTTTTGTTAAGCCATCAATTCTTGAGCAGTATTTTATTTCTCGTTCTTCTTCTGTTGGAGTTGCTGGGTTGCTTCCAATTATCTCATTTACATCGGGTGCAGTTGCTAATCATCTTTATGACTTGTGCATTTAATGGATTTATCAAAGAGCATGTGCATATTCTGTAACAACACAATAAAAGCATGTAGTTCTGGAAATGATTTCATCGGTTTATGGGGAAACAAGGTAACATCATGCGTTGACTGTTGACTATAAAATGGTCTAATTAAGCAATAAACCACAGGGGCCTTGGACTATACGCAGTCAACAGGGCCCTTTGCCAAAACACATGTACTGATTCTTATTCAAAGTACAGTAAATCATATTTTTCGCCAAAACAAATGTTAGATTTGCAGCCTGAAATGTTATTAATATATTAAGATGGTAAACAAAATAAAATGAATTAAAAAGAGATACAACATGCACAGTGTGTTAGAGCACTTCTTGATAAGAGGATGGGACTCAGGTTTAATCCCACCCCAAGTTAATGAGTGCCCAATTTCAGCCACACTGCTGTTGGAAGAAGTTGATTAGGAGCCAGGTACTTCCCCTGGGGGAACGAAGAATGTTGGCCATACATGATTCTTGTAGGCCTCCTGCAAGGTGGATCAGAATAGCATAGGCAAACTCCTAGGAGCAGGTTGGCTGGAGGAGGTTCATTGTCGGGGAGACCAGAGAGGACTTCAGTTTCCCATAACAGCTGCCTTCGAGGCTTGTCAAATTGAGATGGCCACTTTTGTGTTGCATTACAGGTGGTTTTGTGCTTTTGAATTATATCCTCTAACAGCTGATTGAGATTGCCCCTAACTCATTTTACGCTGAAACCTTACAGCCAACAGACGTAGGAAGCCTTCATCTCATCAATCTGTGCCACATTTAAGCCCAGGTGCAGGAACGGCTAGCAATAACCTATGGAGATACCCAATACAAATGTGCCAGAAATTGGAGAACGGTTTGGCCAAACCAACCTGCAACCCTCCAATACATTACGGCTGAATTCCTGCAGGGGGTTCTCCTGCTCGCCCGTTGTAACTTTGGTAGAATTCCCAGGGCTCTTGAAAGGGTTTCATCGAGTCATAGAATCATAGAAGTTACAACATGGAAACAGGCCCTTCGGCCCAATTGCCTGCACTTGGTCCATATCCCTCTATACCCATCTTACCCATGTTTGATAGGGTAGATGTAGACAAAATGTTTCCACTTGTGAGGGAGGCGAGAACTAGGGGCCATAAATATAAGATAGTCACTAATAAATCCAATAGGGAAATCAGGAGAAACTTCTTTACCCAGAGAGTGGTTAGAATGTGGAACTCACTACCACAAGGAGTAGTGGAGGCGACTAGCATAGAAGCATTTCAGGGGAAGCTAGATAAGCACATGAGGGAGAAAGGAATAGAAGGATATACTGATAGGGTTAGATGAAGTAGGGAGGGTGGAGGCTTGTGTGGAGCATAAACACCGGCATGGACCAGTTGGGCTGAATGGCCTATTTCTGTGCTGTACATTCTATGTAATTCTGCCGAACTTACGGCGTGAACAAGCGGGAGAATCCCCGTGGAAATTCACCCCCAGTGTTTCTGGCACAAATTCTTATTAACCAATTGATCTAAAAGAAAAAAAGTTACAGTCATTAAGTGGTAACTCTATGATTCTATGATTCTATGGTATGCACTTGCTAACTGGTTTATTGGTTTAATGAACATTATTGAGACTGTGGAGAGGGAGCTTTAATCTGAATCCAGTCTGTGCTTGATGGGGCAACATAGATTATAACCTCACTCTGTATCCAGCCTGTGCTGAACCTATGCCCAGTATATTCAGCATGGAGAGCACTCGTTTTTCATTACTTACACACACGTCACTGTCCCTTCAAGTGTCAGCTTGTGATATTTTATGATTACTTGGTGTTAAATAATTATTGGAGAATTAGCTTTCTGTATTTTCTGTGTTGCTAGAAACAGTATGTGATGTCACCAGGTATGTGTATGTGTTAATGGTTATAAATGTAGCCAAGTATGTAATGGAACACCAAGACACTGCATAATTTGTATTAATGCTGGTGATGGAATGGATACTTTGAGACTTGCTTTGCACACAAGTTAGAAGTTACAATGCTGTCTTCTCACCTCAGGGTCCTGGTTTTCTAATCCAGTCCAAACAGATGGGGTGAAATTATTTTATTTTTAATGGCTGTTAAAAGCTCTATTGACCGTTTCAATTCAGTTCCCAGTGAAAGAAAATTTTGCATTCATATTGCATCTCATCACATCTCTCAGAAATCTCTCAAAGCCCTTCATATAAAATGACCTACTTGCAAGTGTAGTTACTGTTCCTTTGTAAACAAATGCAGTAACCATTTTGGGCACAGCAATGAGTAGTTAATCTGTTCTTTACATCCACCCAAGCCACTGGAACAGGCAGATGGAGCCTTGGCTTTGACATTTCACCTGGAGTGTCAGCCTAGATTATGTGCTCAAGTCCTGGAGTAGGGTTTGAACCTACAACCTTCTGACTACACTCTTCGCCTCCCCTAATGACACAGCTGAACCTATACCCTGGCACTTTCATTACAACAGCACCCTCTGCCACTCTGGTGCGACAAAGCCCTTCGTGATGATCATCTCCCATAAGAGCAGGTTTATGTAAATAGCCACTTTTTTTACACAACCAAATTTGGTGTTCCAATAAGTTGATCTTTCCTGGCACAAGGTAGCCCACCATCTGCAGACATACGGAAGGAGAATGAGGAGTCGGGGCCATGGAGATGTGCTCTATGTGCCAGAATACTCCAGAAAGTGGGAAAGTGAGGGGCACATCCATCCCGCACCCTGAAGCAAATGTTATCTTGTTTTAATCTTCACCCCTCCTGCTGTACATTGTGAGATGACCCTGTACTCTGCAGCCTCACTTTCTGAAATTTCTGCCACATCTTTTATCTCGTCTTCCAGAAAGTACTGATTCAGTCAGAGCTGCAGCTCTCCAGATGCCTTATAGCCCCCAGGAAACCTGTGCCAAGTGGCCACTCCTCATGTTTGGGCCTAGACAGTGGAAGTAAACAATTCAGTGGTGGGTGTGAGGAGTGTATTAGAGCCAAGGTGATCTTGTCCTCTCAAACAATGTCTAAACACACACACACACAAACACACACATACACGTTCATCTTTTGCTTGCTCACTGGAGGACATTAAGGACAATTGTTTTTCTCCACAACAGCGAGTCTGCTGATGAGAGGATCACTAACAGCACTGACTAGGCCTTCTTGTTTCATGTAGCTCACTAACACATCATACAATACATTTACCCAATGAGCCAGGAGGGAAAAGCAGGGCAGATTATTTTTATCTGAAGGTGTTACCAAGGACATCACATCTGTCACACTGGTTGCCTTTGTAACTTACTTCTGGAACACAACTCTCTATCACTTTGGTGATTCATTTGTCATTGTCCTGGATTTCATTTTTGAAAATATTCATTCTCGAGATGTGGGCGTTGCTGGCAAGGCGGGCATTTGTTGCCCACCCATACTTTGATACAACTGAATAGCTTGCCAGTCCACCTCAGACAGCAGCTAAGAGACAACCACATTGGTTTGGGACTGGATTCACACATAGGCCAGACCAGGTTGCCTACCCTAAAGGGCTTTAGTGAACCAGTTGGGTTTTTAAGACAATCTGACAGCTTCATGATCACTTTTACTGATGCCAGTTTTTTAATTTCCAGATTTTTTTTTAAACTGAATTCAAATTCTTAAATTGCCATGGTGGGATTTGAACTCAAGTTTCTCTGGATTATTAGTCCAGGCCTCTGGATTACTATTCCAGTAAAACAGCGACTACACTTTCTTCAAAGCAGTTTCAGCTTTTGGCACAAAGCACTTCCAAACAAATTAACATATATAGACTTCCACCAAAGTTACATTCATAGCCAATAGTGAAGAAATTTCTCCTCCTCTCAGTCCTAAATGGCCGACTCCTTATCCTAAGACTTTGCCCCCTAGTTCTAGACTCTACAGCCATGGGAAACAGCCTATGAGCATCTACCCTGTCAAGCCCCCTCAGAATCTTATATGTTTCAATGAGATCACCTCTCATTCTTCTAAACTCCAGAGAGTATAGGCCCATTCTACTCAATCTCTCATCAAAGGACAACCCTCTCATCCTAGGAATCAATCTAGTGAAACTTCGTTGCACCGCCTCTAAGGCAAGTATATCCTTCCTTAGATAAGGAGACCAAAACTGTACAGAATACTCCAGGTGTGGTCTCACCAAAGCCCTGTGCAATTGCAGCAAGACTTCCTTACTCTTGTACTCCAAACCCCTTGCAATAAAAGCTAACATACCATTTGCCTTCCTAATTGCTTGCTGTACCTGCATGTTAACTTTCTGTGTTTCGTGTACAAAGATACCCACATCCCTCTCAACATCAACATTTAATAATTTCTCACCATTTAAAAAATATTTGATTTTTCTATTTTTCCAAAGTGAATAACCTCACATTTCCCCACATTATAGCCCATCTGTCACCTTCTTGCCCACTCACATAACCTATCTATATGATCTCCTTACAGCTTACTTTCCCACCTTTCCCACCCAGCTTTGTATTATCAGCAAACTTGGATAAATTACTCTCAGTCCCTTCTTCTAAACCATTAATATAGATTGTAAATAGCTGAGGCCCAAGCACCGATCCCTGCAGCACTCCACTAGTTACAGCCTGCCAACCTGAAAATGACCCGTTTATTCCTACTCTCTTTTTTGTCTGTTAACCAATCCTCGATCCATGCTATAATATATTACCCCCAACCCGATGAGCCCTTATCTTGTGCAACAACCTTTTATGTGGCACCTTATCGAATGCCTTTTGAAAATCCAAATATACTACATCCACTGGTTCCCCTTTATCTATCCCACTAGTTGCATCCTCAAAAAACTCTTATAGCTTTGTCAAACATGATTTCCCTTTCATAAAACCACGTTGACTCTGCCTAATCATATTATGATTTTCTAAGTGCCCTGTTACTACATCCTTAACATTGTAAAATGCTCCCAGGCGCTACACAGGTGCGATTATCAAACTAAATTTGACACGGAGCCATAATCAGAGCTATTAGGTAGATTTTAAGGAGTGTCTTAAAGGAGGAGAGAGAGGTAGAGAGGCGGAGAAGCTTAGGGATGGAAATCCAGAGCTTAGGGCCTAGGCAACTGAATGTATGGCTGCCAATGATGGACTGACTAAAACCAGGGATGCACAAGAGGTAAGAATTGGAGGAGTGCAGAGATCTCGGAGGGTTGTAGGGCTGGAGGAGGTTACAGAGATAGGGAGGGGTGAGGCCATGGAGGGAATTGACAGCAAGGGTGAGAATTTTAAGTAGTGAAGAAGGGTTGTTTTCCAGACTGGAGGGAAGTATACAGTGGTGTTCCCCAGGGGGTGGTATTAGGCCCACTGCTCTTTTTGAAAGATATTAATGACCTGGACTTGAGTATACAGGGTAGACACGTTACAGATGAAATTTAACACAGAGAAGTACGAAGTGATACATTTTGATAGGAAGAATGAGGAGAGGTAATATAAACTAAATGGTACAATTTTAAAGGAGGTGCAGGAAGAGAGAGGCCTGGGGGTGTATGCAGCAGGACAAGTTGAGAAGGCTATTAAAAAAACATGTGGGATGCTGGGCTTCATTAGTAGAAAACCATAGAGTACAAAAGCAGGGAAAGCAATTAAACCTTTATAAAGCACTGGTTAGGCCTCAGCTGGAATATTGTGTTTAATTCTGGTCACCACACTTTAGGAAGGATGTCAAGGCCTTAGAGAGGGTACAGAAGAGATTTACTAGAATGATGCCAGGGATGAGGGACTTCAGTTATGTGAAGAGACTGGAGAAGCTGGGGTTGTTCTCCTTAGAACAGAGAAGGTTAAGGGGAGATTTGATAGAGGTGTTCAAAATCATGAACGGTTTTGATAGAGTAAATAAGGAGAAACTATTTCCAATGGCAGAAGGGTCGGTAACCAGAGGACACAGATTTAAGGTGATTGGCAAAAGAACTATGGGCGACAGGAGGAAGCATTTTTTTGAGGCAATGAGTTGTTATGATCTGGAATGCACTGCCTGAAAGGGCAGTGAAAGCAGATTCAATAGAAA
The DNA here is from genome assembly GCF_035084215.1 of Heptranchias perlo. Taxonomy (NCBI): domain Eukaryota; kingdom Metazoa; phylum Chordata; class Chondrichthyes; order Hexanchiformes; family Hexanchidae; genus Heptranchias; species Heptranchias perlo. The sequence continues at coordinate 79,102,876 of NC_090331.1, forward strand.
CTTTCAAAAAAGAATTGGATAAATACTTGACAGGAAAAAAATTACAGAGCGATGGGGAAAGAGCAGGAGAGTGGGACTAATTGGATAGCTCATTATAAACCTCTCCTTTTAATCTAATACTATCCTTAACTTCTTTAGTTAGCCAGTGATGAATCACTTTCCCGTGGAGTTTTTATTGCTCAATGGAATGTATATTCATTGAGAATTATGAAATATTTCATTAAATGTTCGCCATTGCTTATCTAATGTCATATCTTTTAATCTAATTTCTCAATCTACCTTAGCCAATTCGCCCCTCATACCTATGTAATCGACTTTGTTTAATTTAAGACTCTAGTTTCGGACTTAAGGACATCAATCTTGAACTCAATGTGAAATTCTATCATATTATGATCACTCTTCCCCAAAGAATCCCTTACTATGAGATTACTAATTAACCCTGTCTCATTACACAAGACAAGATCTAAAATAGCCTATTCCCTGGTTGGTTCCACAATGTATTGATCTGTCTCAAATGCATTCCATGAACTCGTCCTCCAAACTACTTTTGCCAATTTGATTTGTCTAGTCTATATGAAGATTAAAGTCCCCCACGATTATTGCATTAACTTTGTTACAAGCTCCTCTTATTTCTTGATTAATACTCTGTCTAAAAGTATAGCTACAGTTAGGGGGCCCACCAATGTTTTTTGCCCCTTGTTATTTCTTATCTCCACCCATACTGATACGACTTCCCGATCTTCCAAGCTAAGATCCTTTCACACCACTGTCCTTATGTAATCCTTTATTATCAAGACTACCCCCACTCTCCTCACTGTTGTCCTTATGCCATCCTTTATTATCACCCCACGCACCCCCCCACCCCCACCCCGGCGATAATGGGAGGCCAGCCCGGAGAGCATTGGAATAGTCAAGGAATCTGGACTCAGGGAATCTGTTCCCATCACTATGGGCCATCACCATTCAGGCCTTTGATGCAATTTTTTCTTGCTTTATGATACATGATTAAATTTCTGGGCTATTTGGAGGCATTTTAATGCCCAGTAGCTTTTGGCAATTTGACACCGGAGAAACAGCTTATTCTTTTCTTCAAAGCAAAATTTAATTTCAATAAAGTTTCTGCACCCAGAGGCATGTTATATGTTAGTTTGGGTCCAAATGTCACTTTGCTGTATTTAGCACTGTTATAAATAAATTTCTCAGGTCTACACTTGATATTCTTTTACATTTGGTGTCATTGGTCAGTCTTGTAAGTGGCTCTCATGTCCCCTATGATCTGGAGTGCACCTTAAATGGTGGCATGATCTGGAGATTGTAACATAGTCCCCTTGTTGTGTGTACTGGATCATATGATCTCACATGTGTTGCCTCAAACATTCTCTTGTCTTAATAAAAAGCAGCCTGAAAAGCACTCTAATGGGATGAGGCACAATTATAAGCCAACAAACCAATTTATTGTACATGAATTATATGAATGAACAGAATATAGTTTTCACAATGATATTCAATCAATTCCCTACTTCTTTATGTATCATAAAATAGCAAAAACACACCTCTGTCATTATTATAGGCTAAAGTCACTTATATATTAACTGTCCCTGAGCTACCCGGCACCTGATTTCCTCAGTTACAGGTTGTACGCTGTCATTCCTCGGTCTGGAATCACTCAACCTCCCAATCTGATTAGTGAGCAAGATTTCTCTCTTTCTCTGACACGAGTCCCGTGGGGATCTACCTATTTCCTAAATTCTTTACTTAAGTGCTTTGCAGTTCAATTTGTAAAGAGTAGCGTTCACTTGTTCACCCTTTTTTTGGACTAAAAAACAGTTTTTTTTTAAAAAGGGCTTTAACATATCAGCTTGCCAGCTGAATCAACTTTAAATGCAGTTAAATAATTTATCACAACTGCCAGTATTTGGAGCCTGGATTGGTTTCTGTGAAATATTGTGCAGGTCTTAACCATTACTTTATATATCAGAACCTGGGCTTTGAGCCAAGTTCAACTTTACACAACCAAATAATAAAGGGAGTGAAACGCAATTATTAGTTTAATGGGCTTAGTTTGCATGATGTTACGTCAAGTACTTTTTAATATTTCCTCTCCAGTTTGCAAAATAATGTTCTCTTCCTGCAAAATGATTATATTAATCAACAAAATTTGATTGTGTCCTTTCTTGTGGCACAAAGCCAGGCCTGGCACAAAACCAGCAACCCTGAGACAGTCAGGCTTCCCATTCACCGGTATGAAGCCATCAGCCTGGTCACCTATCTCACTCAGTCTTTATGGTAACTTCATAGTCAGTTTGTAGCCTGGTCACTAAGGATGACCCAAGGCTTGTAGATTTGATTCCTCCCTACCTTAAAGAGAGACCATCGCCGCCACATGCCATTGAGTGTGAAATGGTGGGGTGAGGGTCCAAGTCCATCATTTCCCACATCACCAAGCTCGTAACCCCAGCATTGTTGGGTGGGGGTGTCAGGCGGAGGTATCGAGCAGAGGTGTCGGGCGGAGGTGTCGGGCAAGGTTGTCGGGCGAGGGTGTTGGGCGGAGGTGTCAGGCGGAGGTGTCAGGCAGATGTGTCAGGCAGATGTGTCGGGCAGGGTGTCGGGCGGAGGTGTCAGGCAGATGTGTCAGGCAGATGTGTCGGGCGGAGGTGTCGGGCGGAGGTGTCGGGCGGAGGTGTCGGGCGGAGGTGTCAGGCAGATGTGTCGGGCAGATGTGTCGGGCAGGGTGTCGGGCGGAGGTGTCAGGCAGATGTGTCGGGCAGGGTGTTGGGCGGAGGTGTCAGGCAGATGTGTCAGGCAGATGTGTCGGGCAGGGTGTCGGGCGAATGTGTCGGATGGGGTTATCGGGCGGAGGTGTTGAGCCGAAGCCAGCTGCCTCCTCATAGGCAGGGAATGGAAAACTGGCTCGCTGTACTCGTGCACCTCTTAGCGGCCAGCTCAGAGCACCTTTTCTGAAGACCTGGCAACAAGTAGCCCAGAAGCCCTCTTGTCCAAACCTGGTTCAAGGTCCAGATGGATTAGGAATTAAAGCGAGTCTGAGGAGTGCCTTATCCTAAATTTTAAAAATAGTTACAACAAATTCTGAAACACTTTTTCTTTACACCAGTGAGAGAAACCAGTCAGTAACCCAACAGTGTGAGGGTGTTGAAGTAAGATGCCGGGTTAAAATGACATGATTGTGGAAGAAGCTAGGTTGAGGAGTAAATCTGCTGACCTTAATTCAGCAGTCTTGCACCATTAGAGCACTGTAGCTATTGACCCAGCCAGCATCCTCTTGTTGCTGACTCAACCTCTACTGATCTTAAGTATGTTAATCCGGCTTCACTCCTCCAAAACATTTCCGAGACAATATGTTCAGCACTCACTATTTAAGCAAAAAAAAGGCACAGAAAAGAATGCAATTGAAATAATAACAGTCGTTTGTGAATGTTTGATTTTAATTAAGGATGCTGAAGGATGAGCGTCTTTAAAGTTAAAAAAAATACAAATTCCGACGACAACAGAAATTCCTGCAGGTAACACATCTTTAAAAGAGTCCAAGATTCACGCCCAAAAGGCCACTGTGTTCTTACAATGTGGCTTCAACCAAAGAGAGACACATGGGGCTCGATTTTCGCACCCACGACCGGGTGCACTCCTGGCGGGGGGGCTGCGAAAATCGGGGATTCCCGGGGGGGGGGTCGGGAGCCCGGCTCCAACCCGCCCCATTTCTGGGTTCCCCACTGACACGCGCAGCCCCCGCATGTGGGACTCCCGCTGGCAATTAAAGCCGGCGGGGAGCCACTTAAAGTACTTGAACAGGTACTTCAGGTTGTTTACAGACCTGATTGACCTGTTATTTTAGCAGGGATGGGATTTTGCAACTGACTGGGACTGTTTCCCATACTGGGGGAAACACTCCCAGTTCAAATGGACGTGTTGCAGCCACCAGCCTGTGGCAGCTGCAAAAGTCCATTTGACAGGCGGGGGTGGGGGAGACCCTCACTTATTGCAGGAGGCCACTCTGTCACTTGGGATAAAGTTTGGCCTCCACCACCCTCCTCCTAACAACAAAATTCACCAACTTGCACACTTACCCCGGTGTCCAGACACATGTACCTACCCTGCGGACTCCCTCAGATGTACATCTTCCGGATGGGGGCTGCCGTAGCTGCAGTCATGACCTCCTCGGAGAGCGAACAGCATCACCAGCCTCGCCGGCCACGCCGTCCACCTCTGACACGTGGAGCTCCACAACACAGTGCTGTGACACATCCACCTGCACAGCAGGAGGGAGGGCAACCGCAGAGAGAGATGCGTTGCAGAGGGCACTACCCTCGCCACAGGGTCCACAGACCGAGGCTTAGCTTCCTGGACCTCTCTGAGCAGCAGTGCACACGGACTCTCAGAGTCACTCAACATGTAGTCGTGGACATCTGCAGCCTCCTTCATGCCAAGTTGCTCCCGGCTGGCCCGAGCACCATCTTCTTACCTGTCGCTGTCAAAGTCACCACTGCCCTCAACAACTTCTCCTCCGCATCCTTCCAGGGTGCCACCGGGGACATCGCCGACGTCTCTCAGTCGTCTGCACAAAACAGCCCTGCAAATACACCTACACCCACTCTGCAGTGACACAATGGGTGTCATCAGTTGTGGGTCTTCATTGTGATCCTCAGGAAAGGGCATTATTGCACAAACCAGACAAGATTCGCAAAGACGTGACAGTAGTGGTGCCAATATAATATGTAATGTGAGTTGATCAGAAATTAAATATAAGTAAAAACCATGACAAACCCTCAAACACCCTTGTGCATCCCCTTCATGCTCACGACACGTTTGCCTTATGCTGCCGACTGAACATATGTGATGCATGCCCTGTGTCTGCAGCACAGGTAGTGGCAGGTTGAGTGAGGCTGACCGTGAAAGAGATGCATGAGAGGGTGAGTATGAGATAGAGCCACGAGATTGTAAGAGGATTGGGTTGAGTGGTAGTGGCGGGATGAGTACTGGCGAGGTGAGTAAGTGCAGGTAAGATGAGGATGAGCTTTGAGTGGGTGTGAGGAGTGATGTGATAGAGTAATGATGGCAGTGCAGAAGGAGGTGTGGGGTGGGGGCAGTGATGTGGCAGACAGAGAGTAGGGGAATGAGTAAGTGTACTCACTTTGGCTGACCTACTTAGGGCATTGCAGCGTCTCCTGCACTGTATGCAGGTGCGTGATATGTTGGTGGTGCAGGTGACCTCCTCTGCCACCTTGAGCCGGGCCTTCTTGGTGGCAGAGGCAGGCCGCTTCCTCCCGCCCGCCGGGGGGAAGATCTCTGTCCTCCCCCTCCTCCTCACCCCATCCAATAAGAGCTGGAGTGAGGCATCATTAACCTGGGAGCAGCCTTCCCCCTGGGCTGCTCCATGCTGTAATTTTTCCTATTTCTTGCAGCATCAGTCAGTGGAGGACTGCCCCTTTAAATAGAGCTCCTCCAGCTGACAGACCTTACTGCGCATGCACAGCCCGCCTGCCGCGCAGATCAGCAGCGGGGAACCCGGAAGACCAGGTAAGTGGATCCAATCAGCTTGCGATTGCGCGCAGGGCAGACTGATTTCACCAGGCGCGTTACCCACACGCCCAATCGACCCCCCGCCGCGAACCCGCCGCCATGGTAATATCGGGCCCAAGATGTTCCATCTTTCAAGCCTAGTTAGTAGCCAACACTTCTGTCTTTTTATCTACCCTGCTGGGACCCTCCCCAATTTATCTCCATAAAATACACCCTGGCTCTGAACAGATGCACCTCCTTGTGTAGATACAGCAGGCAGGTTGGAGTTCTGGCCTCCAGCGGCTGATTACTGTGGAAGTGCAGCAGCAAACTGTGAACCTGCTCCCCCATTACAATCCTACCTGCAACCCTCTGAGATCTCTGTGTTCCTCTAACTCTGGTCTCTTGTGCTTCCCCCACTTCCTCCGCCCCACCATTGGCGGCCGTGCCTTCAGCCATCTAGTTTCTAAACTCTGGAATTCCCTCCCTAAACCTCTCCGCCTCTTCACCTCTCTCTCCTCCTTTAATTGTAAACAATTTTACAACACCAAGTTATAGTCCAACGATTTTTATTTGAAATCTACAAGCTTTCGGAGGCTTCCTCCTTCCTCAGGTAAATGTCAGGAGCTCCTTGAAGCCTACGCATTTATACATCATAGAACAATACATGGTGTTTACAGACTGCCCCTGCAACTGCTCGTTGCCAAGGCAATCACCGTGTTCAGACAGAGAGGTGTCACCTGCAGAACCCCCGAATACACATTCAACAAAAAAACAAACAGGAAAAAAAAACCAGAGAGAGAGAGAGGCAGAAACATCCGGAAGGCAGAGAAAGCCAGCAAATGACCCATTATATTAAAAACAGATAGCTTTTGTTCGCTGGTGGGGTAACGTGTAGCGTGACATGAACCCAAGATCCCGGTTGAGGCCGTCCTCATGGGTGCGGAACTTGGCTATCAATTTCTGTTCGACGATTTTGCGTTGTCGTGTGTCTCGAAGGCCGCCTTGGAGAACGCTTACCCGAAGATCGGTGGCTGAATGTCCCTGACTGCTGAAGTGTTCCCCGACTGGGAGGGAACCCTCCTGTTTGGCGATTGTTGCGCGGTGTCCGTTCATCCGTTGTCGCAGTGTCTGCATGGTCTCGCCAATGTACCATGCTCCGGGGCATCCTTTCCTGCAGTGTATGAGGTAGACAACGTTGGCCGAGTCTCAGGAGTATGAACCATGCACCTGGTGGGTGGTGTCCTCTCGTGTGATGGTGGTATCTGTGTCGATGATCTGGCATGTCTTGCAGAGGTTACCGTGGCAGGGTTGTGTGGTGTCGTGGACGCTGTTCTCCTGAAAGCTGGGTAATTTGCTGCGAACGATAGTCTGTTTGAGGTTGGGTGGCTGTTTAAAGGCGAGTAGTGGAGGTGTGGGGAAGGCCATAGCGAGGTGTTCGTCGTCATTGATGACATGTTGAAGGCTGCGGAGAACATGGCATAGTTTCTCTGCTCCGGTGAAGTACTGGATGACGAAGGGTACTCTGTTGGTTGCGTCCCGTGTTAGTCTTCTGAGGAGGACTATGCGATTTTTCGCTGTGGCCCGTCGGAACTGTCGATCGATGAGTCGAGCGTCCTATCCCGTTCTTACCAGGGCGTCTTTCAGAGTCTGTAGGTGTCCATCCCGTTCCTCCTCGTCTGAGCAGACCCTGTGTATTCGCAGGGCCTGCCCATAGGGGATGGCCTCTTTGACGTGGTTAGGGTGGAAGCTGGAAAAGTGGAGCATCGTGAGGTTGTCCGTGGGCTTGCGGTAGAGTGAGGTGCTGAGGTGCCCGTCTTTGATGGAGATTCGTGTGTCCAAGAAAGAAACTGATTCTGAGGAGTAGTCCATGGTGAGCTTGATGGTGGGATGGAACTTGTTGATGTTATCGTGTAGTCTCTTTAGTGATTCTTCGCCGTGGGTCCATCGAAAGAAAATGCCGTCGATGTATCTGGTGTATAGCGTTGGTTGGAGGTCCTGTGCAGTGAAGAAGTCGTGCTCGAACTTGTACATGAAAATGTTGGCGTATTGGGGTGCAAGTTTGGTCCCCATGGCTGTTCCGTGTGTTTGGGTAAAGAACTGGTTATCGAAGGTGTCCTTTAAGACACTCCTTAAAACCAACCTCACCTGTCCTAATGTCTCCTTCTTTGGCTCGGTGTCAATTTTTGTCTGATTATGCTCCTGTGAAAACGTCTTGGGATATATTAGTACATTATAGGCGCTAATTGTTGCTGTATTATTATTAGGAATCACAAGAATGAGAAACACTTCCATTGAAGAAGCTCACACCAGTTCACAAAGACAGGGCACCCTGAGGCAACTCTGCTAAAAGTGACATGTAAGCCATCATTGTTAACATTTCTGATTACACAGATAGTGCGACAGCTCATAAGACACTTGTAAATTTGTTCTTTGAAAATGCAGTCCCGTGGGGGATTGCTTAGAACAACTTACTTTGTTTCTGTTTTAATTTTATTGTCCATGGATAGCATCATCTTGAAAAAGTGTCCAACAAGCGTTTGGAAACGGCCAGTGCAGTGGAATAGAGTGTGTCATGACCCACCATTAGTGTCACTCACATGTGATAGAACCAGGGCAATGACAAAGCTCGTCTTCTCTCCCGCCAATTAAAAAGAAGCTAGAGAAATGCTTCCCTTGGTGGAAGTGTCCCATAAAGGAAATGTGTGTGTCCTAACACATTCCCTGGGGGGGCTGCAAAATATTGATGCAATGGTGGGGATCCCCAGTTTGCTGGTGATCCTGCTCTCTAGGAGGGTCCATTTGGAGCTGCCAGTAAATTCCCTGATTCGACAGATTTCTGTATCGGTTCACTTGCTAGCCTGTTACTTCTGTTGTCGGATACTAAGAAATGTTTATTGCAATGTTAACACTGTTTCCCTTTGGATAGATGACACTGACTTTTAGAAGTTAGGACAGGTCCAGAGGGAGTCTGACGATATTTGCACAGGGTCCCTGGGAGTGTCAATATTTGAACAGGGTCCTCTGGGAGTGTCAATATTTGAACAGGGTCCCTGGGAGTGTCAATATTTGAACAGGGTCCCTGGGAGTGTCAATATTTGAACAGGGTCCCTGGGAGTGTCAATATTTGCACAGGGTCCCTGGGAGTGTCAATATTTGCACAGGGTCCCTGGGAGTGTCAATATTTGCACTGTGCCCTCAGGGAGTGTCAATATATGCACAGGGTCCCTGGGAGTGTCAATATTTGCACAGGGTCCCTGGGAGTGTCAATATTTGCACAGGGTCCCTGGGAGTGTCAATATTTGCACAGGGTCCCTGGGAGTGTCAATATTTGCACAGGGTCCCTGGGAGTGTCAATATTTGCAAAGGGTCCCTGGGAGTGTCAATATTTGCACAGGAACCTCTGGGAGTGTCAATATTTGCACAGGGTCCTCTGGGAGTGTCAATATTTGCACAGGGTCCCTGGGAGTGTCAATATTTGCACAGGATCCTCTGGGAGTGTCAATATTTGCACAGGGTCCCTGGGAGTGTCAATATTTGCACAGGATCCTCTGGGAGTGTCAATATTTGAACAGGGTCCCTGGGAGTGTCAATATTTGAACAGGGTCCTCTGGGAGTGTCAATATTTGAACAGGGTCCTCTGGGAGTGTCAATATTTGAACAGGGTCCCTGAGAGTGTCAATATTTGCACAGGGTCCCTGGGAGTGTCAATATTTGCACAGGGTCCCTGGGAGTGTCAATATTTGAACAGGGTCCGCTGGGAGTGTCAATATTTCCACAGGATCCTCTGGGAGTGTCAATATTTGCACAGGGTCCCTGAGAGTGTCAATATTTGCACAGGGTCCTCTGGGAGTGTAAATATTTGCACAGGGTCCCTGAGAGTGTCAATATTTGCACAGGGTCCCTGAGAGTGTCAATATTTGCACAGGGTCCTCTGGGAGTGTAAATATTTGCACAGGGTCCCTGGGAGTGTCAATATTTGCACAGGGTTCCCTGGGAGTATCAATATTTGCACAGGATCCTCTGGGAGTGTCAATATTTGCCCAGGGTCCTCTGGGAGTGTAAATATTTGCACAGGGTCCCTGGGAGTATCAATATTTGCACAGGATCCTCTGGGAGTGTCAATATTTGCCCAGGGTCCTCTGGGAGTGTCAATATTTGCAAAGGGTTCCCTGGGAGTATCAATATTTGCACAGGATCCTCTGGGAGTGTCAATATTTGCACAGGGTCCCTGGGAGTGTCAATATTTGAACAGGGTCCTCTGGGAGTGTCAATATTTGCACAGGGTCCCTGGGAGTGTCAATATTTGCACAGGGTCCCTGGGAGTGTCAATATTTGCAAAGGGTTCCCTGGGAGTATCAATATTTGCACAGGAACCTCTGGGAGTGTCAATATTTGCACAGGGTCCTCTGGGAGTGTCAATATTTGCACAGGGTCCCTGGGAGTGTCAATATTTGCACAGGGTCCCTGGGAGTGTCAATATTTGCACAGGGTCCCTGGGAGTGTCAATATTTGCACAGGGTCCCTGGGAGTGTCAATATTTGAACAGGGTCCTCTGGGAGTGTAAATATTTGCACAGTGTCCCTGGGAGTGTCAATATTTGCACAGGGTCCCTGGGAGTGTCAATATTTGAACAGGGTCCTCTGGGAGTGTCAATATTTGAACAGGGTCCTCTGGGAGTGTCAATATTTGCACAGGGTCCCTGAGAGTGTCAATATTTGCACAGGGTCCCTGGGAGTGTCAATATTTGCACAGGGTCCCTGGGAGTGTCAATATTTGCACAGGGTCCCTGGGAGTGTCAATATTTGAACAGGGTCCTCTGGGAGTGTCAATATTTGAACAGGGTCCTCTGGGAGTGTAAATATTTGCACAGGGTCCCTGGGAGTATCAATATTTGCACAGGATCCTCTGGGAGTGTCAATATTTGCCCAGGGTCCTCTGGGAGTGTCAATATTTGCAAAGGGTTCCCTGGGAGTATCAATATTTGCACAGGATCCTCTGGGAGTGTCAATATTTGCACAGGGTCCCTGGGAGTGTCAATATTTGAACAGGGTCCTCTGGGAGTGTCAATATTTGCACAGGGTCCCTGGGAGTGTCAATATTTGCACAGGGTCCCTGGGAGTGTCAATATTTGCAAAGGGTTCCCTGGGAGTATCAATATTTGCACAGGAACCTCTGGGAGTGTCAATATTTGCACAGGGTCCTCTGGGAGTGTCAATATTTGCACAGGGTCCCTGGGAGTGTCAATATTTGCACAGGGTCCCTGGGAGTGTCAATATTTGCACAGGGTCCCTGGGAGTGTCAATATTTGCACAGGATCCCTGGGAGTGTCAATATTTGAACAGGGTCCTCTGGGAGTGTAAATATTTGCACAGGGTCCTCTGGGAGTGTCAATATTTGAACAGGGTCCCTGAGAGTGTCAATATTTGCACAGGGTCCCTGGGAGTGTCAATATTTGCACAGGGTCCTCTGGGAGTGTCAATATTTGAACAGGGTCCCTGAGAGTGTCAATATTTGAACAGGGTCCCTGGGAGTGTCAATATTTGCACAGGAACCTCTGGGAGTGTCAATATTTGCACAGGGTCCTCTGGGAGTGTCAATATTTGCACAGGGTCCCTGGGAGTGTCAATATTTGCACAGGGTCCCTGGGAGTGTCAATATTTGAACAGGGTCCTCTGGGAGTGTCAATATTTGAACAGGGTCCTCTGGGAGTGTAAATATTTGCACAGGGTCCCTGGGAGTATCAATATTTGCACAGGATCCTCTGGGAGTGTCAATATTTGCCCAGGGTCCTCTGGGAGTGTCAATATTTGCAAAGGGTTCCCTGGGAGTATCAATATTTGCCCAGGGTCCTCTGGGAGTGTCAATATTTGCAAAGGGTTCCCTGGGAGTATCAATATTTGCACAGGATCCTCTGGGAGTGTCAATATTTGCACAGGGTCCTCTGGGAGTGTCAATATTTGCACAGGGTCCTCTGGGAGTGTCAATATTTGCACAGGGTCCCTGGGAGTGTCAATATTTGCACAGGGTCCCTGGGAGTGTCAATATTTGCAAAGGGTTCCCTGGGCGTATCAATATTTGCACAGGAACCTCTGGGAGTGTCAATATTTGCACAGGGTCCTCTGGGAGTGTCAATATTTGCACAGGGTCCCTGGGAGTGTCAATATTTGCACAGGGTCCCTGGGAGTGTCAATATTTGCACAGGGTCCCTGGGAGTGTCAATATTTGCACAGGATCCCTGGGAGTGTCAATATTTGAACAGGGTCCTCTGGGAGTGTAAATATTTGCACAGGGTCCTCTGGGAGTGTCAATATTTGAACAGGGTCCCTGAGAGTGTCAATATTTGCACAGGGTCCCTGGGAGTGTCAATATTTGCACAGGGTCCTCTGGGAGTGTCAATATTTGAACAGGGTCCCTGAGAGTGTCAATATTTGAACAGGGTCCCTGGGAGTGTCAATATTTGCACAGGGTCCCTGGGAGTGTCAATATTTGAACAGGGTCCTCTGGGAGTGTCAATATTTGCACAGGGTCCCTGGGAGTGTCAATATTTGCATAGGGTCCCTGGGAGTGTCAATATTTGCAAAGGGTCCCTGGGAGTGTCAATATTTGCACAGGAACCTCTGGGAGTGTCAATATTTGCACAGGGTCCTCTGGGAGTGTCAATATTTGCACAGGGTCCCTGGGAGTGTCAATATTTGCACAGGGTCCCTGGGAGTGTCAATATTTGCACAGGGTCCCTGGGAGTGTCAATATTTGCACAGGGTCCCTGGGAGTAGCAATAGTTGCACAGGGTCTACTGGGAGTGTCAATATTTGCACAGGGTCCTCTGGGAGTGTTAATATTTGCACAGGTTCCCTGGGAGTGTCAATATTTGCACAGGGTCCTCTGGGAGTGTCAATATTTGCACAGTGTCTGCTGGGAGTGTCAATATTTGCACAGGGTCCCTGGGAGAGTCAATGTTTGCACAGGGTCCCTGGGAATGTCAATATTTGCACAGGTTCCTCTGGGAGTGTCAATATTTGCACAGGGTCCTCTGGTAGTGTCAATATTTGCACAGGGTCCCTGGGAGTGTCAATATTTGCACAGGGTCCTCTGGGATTGTCAATATTTGCACAGGGTCCCTGGGAGTGTCAATATTTGCACAGTGCCCTCAGGGAGTGTCAATATTTGCACAGGGTCCCTGGGAGTGTCAATATTTTCACACGGTCCACTGGGAGTGTCAATATTTGCACAGGATCCTCAGGGAGTGTCAATATATGCACAGGGTCCCTGGGAGTGTCAATATTTGCACAGGGTCCCTGGGAGTGTCAATATTTGCACAGGATCCCCTGGGAGTGTACCAATATTTGCAAAGTGTCTGCTGGGAGTGTCAATATTTGCACAGGGTCCCTGGGAGTGTACCAATATTTGCACAGTGTCTGCTGGGAGTGTCAATATTTGCACAGGGTCCCTGGGAGTGTACCAATATTTGCACAGTGTCTGCTGGGAGTGTCAATATTTGCATAGGGTCCCTGGGAGTGTACCAATATTTGCACAGTGTCTGCTGGGAGTGTCAATATTTGCACAGGGTCCCTGGGAGTGTACCAATATTTGCACAGTGTCTGCTGGGAGTGTCAATATTTGCACAGGGTCCCTGGGAGTGTACCAATATTTGCTGAGGCCCCCGGGCCTGTACCAATATTTCCAGGGGTCTCCTACAGAGAAAAATTGAAAGCCTCTGAAAGCTTCATGATCTAACTTTTCTTTGAAGGATTCTCCAAATATTAGACATCATCCTTGGCTCAGTGATAATACTCTTGCTTCTGAATCAGAAAGTTGTGGGTTTAAGCCCCACTCCAGGACTTGACCAGACAATCCAGATTGACATTTCAGTGCAGTACTGAGGGAGCGCTGCACTGTTGCAGGTGCTGCCTTTCAGATGATTGAACCGAGGCCCCGTCTGCCCTCTCCGATGGATGTAAAATATCCCCTGGCACTATTTGAAGAAGAGCAGGGGAGTTTGCCCGGTGAACTGGCCAACATGTATCCTTCAATATTTCCTACAACACTAAATGCACTTCAAAAGTACTTCATTGGCTGTAAAGCGCTTTGGGACATCCTGAGGTTGTGAAAGGCGCTATAGAAATGCAAGTTCTTGTTTTCTTTCTTTCAACCAAAATCACTAAAAATGTTTAATTGATCATTTATCTCATTGCTGTTTATGGAACTTGCTGTGCACAAATTGGCTGCTGCGTCTCCTACATTACAACAGTGATGACATTTTAAAAGAAAAATACTTAATTGGCTGTGATTGCGTTGGGATGTCCAGGGGTCTGCAATATAAATGCAAGTTCTTTCTTAATGTTAAAAATGAGGTTCATCCCAGTTTTCTCCCGGTGTAGTGTTCACAAGGAGCTACACATGCTCAGTACTGGCAAGTGACACCCTACCACATATGGATGCAATGGCGTCCGAAATCTTTTCTCTAGTGTCTTTTTAAAACATTTTCATCAATTTTCTGCTCATCAAGATGAGGGATGGATGTCAGCACTGAAGAATGAACCATTTTCCTTGTTTCACCCAAAGTCAACATCGAAGGCTCGGGTCAGTTTATATTGTTGACTGTTTCCATGGAGATTATTAGGATGGATTAGCTGTTTTCTGGGTATCCCCCTACAATGCCTCTTACCCCAAATCACAGGGACTGGCCAGATGGATGGCAATGGATTTTATCAGTCCTGAACATTCCTACGTTCCCTGTGCTCCAATAGAGTTGCAATACACTTGGTTACTTTTGCCACCTTTAACAACAGTCTGAATGGAATTGGCCAGTTTTCTTTACTGCAACAAAATGAGTTAAGCAACAACAGGGAATGTTTCCAATGGGCATAGAATCATAGAAAGGTTACAGCATGGAAGGAGGCCATTCAGCCCATTGAGTCTGTGCCGGCTCTGTGCAAGAACAATCCAGCTAGTCCCACTCCCCCACACTATCCCCATAGCCCTGCAAGTTTTTTCCTTTCAAGTACTTATCCAGTTCCCATTTGAAAGCCACGATTGAATCTGCCTCCACCACCCTCTCAGGCAGTGCATTCCAGATCCTATCCACTCGCTATGTAAAAAAGATTTTCCTCATGTCGTCTTTGGTTCTTTTGCCAATCACCTTAAATCTATGTCCTCTGATTCTTCCCCCTTCCACCAATGGGAACAGTTTTTCTCTATCTATTCTGTCTAGACCCTTCATGATTTTGAATACCTCTATCAAATCTCCTTGCAACCATTTATGTTCCAAGGAGGACAACTCCAGCTTCTCCAGTCTATCCACGTAACTAAAGTCCGTCATCCCTGTAATCATTCTAGTAAACCTTTTCTGCACCGTCTCTAAGGCCTTCACATCTTTCCTAAAGTGCGGACACAATACTCCAGTTGTGGTCGAACCAACGTTTTATAAAGGTTCATCATGACTTCCTTGCTTTTGTACTCTATGCCTCTATTTATAAAGCCCAGGATCCCATATGCTTTTTTAATCGCTTTCTCAAGCTGCCCTGCCACCTTCAGCGATTTGTGCACATATACCTCCAGATCTCTCTGTTCCTGTACCCTTTTAGAATTGTGCCCTCTAGTTTATATTGCCTCGCCTCGTTCCTCCTACCAAAATGTATCGCTTTGCATTTTTCTGTGTTAAATTTCATCTGCCACGTGAGTGTCATTCCACCAGCCTGTCTATGTCCTCCTGAAGTCTATCACTATCTGCCTCACTGTTCACTACACTTCCAAGTTTTGTGTTATCTGCAAATTTGGAAATTGTGTTCTGTACACCCAAATCCAAGTCATTAATATATATCAAGAAAAGCAGTGGTCCCAGCCCCAACCCCTGGGGAACACCACTGTACACCTCCCTCCAATTTGAATAACAACCGTTCACCACTACTCTCTGCTTCCTGTTACTTAGCCAATTTTGTATTCATGTTGCTACTGCCCCTTTTATTCCACGGGCTTCAATCTTGATGATAAGCCTACCATGCGGCTTTTTATCAAACGCCTTTTGAAAGTCCATATACACCACATCAACTGCATTGCCCTCATCGACCCTCTCTGTTACCTTATCAAAAAACTCTATTAAGTTAGTTGAACACGTTTTGCCTTTAACAAATCTGTACTGGCTTTCTCTAATCAATCCACACTTGCCCAAGTGACTGCTAATTCCGTCCCGGATTATCGTTTCTAAAAGTTGCCCCACCACCAAGGTTTAACTGACTTGCCTCTAGTTGCTGGAGTTATCATTACACCCTTTCTTGAACAAGGCAATTCTCCAGTCCTCTGGCACCACCCCGGTATCTAAGGATGTTTGGAATATTATGGCCAGTACCTCCGAATTTCCACCCTTACTTCCCTCAGCAACATAGGATCTGGACCGGGTGACTTATCTACTTTAAGTACAGCTAGCCTTTCTAGTACCTTCTCTTTATCAATTATTAGCCCATCCAGTATCTCAATGACTTCTTCCGGGCAGCGTCTTCTTCCTTGGTAAAGACAGATGCGAAGTATTCATTTAGTACCTCAGCCATGCTCTCTGCCTCCATGAGTAGATCTCCTTTTTGGTTCCTGATGGGACCCACCCTTCCTCTTACTACCATTATTTATAGAGATATCGTAAATGTGTATAAAAAGCATGTTTACAATTTGGCTATAAGTATCAAAACAGCAGAAGTCTTCCTGTCATGCTCGAAGAAATCGAATGAATAACCACAGACTGTGCGTCACAAACAGAGGTGCGCATTCTTGTAATTTGATTCTCTGCAAAGTGTCACTTTTTGGCCTCCATCTGAATGTTGAATTCAGGGAATCAGCCATTTTGAAAACCTCTGCTTCTATTTTAATGATTAACGAGGATTTTCAGAACGTCAGAAATGTGCAAATTCTCAGAATGTCGATGGTGCAGTAATTATCACTCTTGAATATCCTCACAACACAAGTGTTTCAAGAAGCACTTTAACAGATGCTTTGCTGAGGGTCTGAGAAAAACACAAGTTCAGAGCTGAAAAAGTGGAAAACATCTGTCAGTGTTTGCAGGTCCCTTTCTCTGCAAACTAGTATTCTGACATGTTGTAGATGTTTCACCAGTGAGACAAGGTCCAAACTTGGGGTGAGCCAAGGGTCTAATCTGAGCCCATCTCCAACCGGGCCAGTAAAATAAGATAAATAGGTCTCGTTGGTGTAGAGATTGGCTGCAGTGGAGAGACTGGGATCAGCAATCCAGAGCCGATGGGTGAGGCAGTAATTTTGAATGGAATGTCTTTAAGTGTTACTCAGCCATCCAGTGAATTCCAGCCTCTCATAATAAAGTCTTTAAAGGAACATTGTCGTCCTGTTAA
This sequence comes from Heptranchias perlo, assembly GCF_035084215.1. Lineage (NCBI taxonomy): Eukaryota > Metazoa > Chordata > Chondrichthyes > Hexanchiformes > Hexanchidae > Heptranchias > Heptranchias perlo. Next base: position 79,119,744 of record NC_090331.1, read on the forward strand.
ATAATAGATGCTTGTATACTGGTGATGTCATTGCACCATTTATTATACCTGCAAAATGGCATTAAAAAAGTCTTCAGCTAAAATTTCTGAACAAATTTAAAGAAGCCACAGGAAACATTTCGACAATTCGTACTGCAGTAGATATCACATCCATGCAGAGAGCAATCTTCCCAACATTTCTAAAATGGTGACATGGAAGTAGCCCACTTTGTTGGTAAAGAAAGAAAGAGATGAAAGAAAGAAACTTGCATTTATATAGCGCCTTTCACAACCTCAGGACGTCAATGAAATTCATCCCTCTGACAGATGTGATACTATGTCTTGGAGCTCCAAATAAATGTTAGCAAAAGAGCATGGCAAACATCAGTTCATACTGTCATGCCATCCCCAGTGCCACTCCATCCTCAACGAACACAAGGACCGACACTAATCTCTTATGTTTCAGTTAAAATTAGCACCTGTTAATAGAGTGAATTTCTCTTCAATCATTTTCACTGTGTCTGTGTGCACGTAAATTTATAATATATTAAAAATCTTGCGTATTATATGCACTTCTGTAAATGTCACACTTGCTTCCTGTAACACTTTTGCTGTCACACTTTACTGATTTGGCAGAACAGCATGTCTTATTCAGTCACTGTATATCAGTGGCACCATAATACATTGTGAAATAAAACAGTATGATCACCAACTCACCATCGGCAACATGACAGGCGAGCTGCTTGTAATATATTCAAAGTTGTGCTTATAGTGCAGACTTCCTATGAAGCACTTACACCTCCCTCCCCCACTCTTTCCTCCCTACACACTTCTGCCTCCCTCCCACTTTCCTCCCCTCACACTTCTCCCTCCTCATACTTTACTCACAACCCTCCTATTATACAACCGTGCACCCTCCAACTCCCGACGAGCAGCGCCACAGGAGATCTGCGAGTAAATATTCTACATAAAATCTTAGACTGGGATAGTACAAAATGTGAAGAAGAATTGTTGAGTAACAGAGCTCTGGTCTGGCTGTAAAACCAGACACCAGCAACTTACCTTGGGATTTATGTGTAATGTTTTAATGGTGTGGTGAAGGCTCTAATGCACACTGGGGGTTGGTCCAATGACAGCAGAATTCAGGGCCAAACCCAGCGCTTGGACTCTGTCCATCAACCTATAACTCCCATCATGCAAAGTAGGGCCTGTAAGAGGAGAAGGCTAAACTCAATACTACAGAAAGCCGAGAGGAGTATAAAAAGTGCAGGGGTGAAATTAAAAAGGAAATTCGGAAAGCAAAGAGAGGACATGAAAATATGTTGGCAAGTAAAATCAAGGAAAACCCAAAGATGTTTTATAAATACATTAAGAGCAAGAGGATAACTAAGGAAAGAGTAGGGCCAATTACAGACTAAAAAGGGAACCTATGTGTGGAGGCGGAAGATGTTAGAATGGTTCTTAATGAATACTTTGAGTCTGTCTTCACAAAAGAGAGGGACGATGCAGACATTGTAGGTAAGGAGGAGGAGTATGAAATATTGGATGGGATAAACTTAGTGAGAGAGGAAGTATTAAGGGGATTAGTATCTTTGAAAGTAAATAAATCACCAGGGCCAGATGAAATGTATCCCAGGCTGTTTAAAGAAGCAAGGGAGGAAATAGCGGAGGTTCTGACCATCATTTTCCAATTCTCACTGGATACAGGTGTGGTGCCGGAGGATTGGAGGACTGCTAACGTTGTACCATTGTTTAAAAGGAGAGCGAGGGATAGACCGAATAATTACAGGCCAGTCAGTCTAACCTCGGTGGTGGGCAAATTATAGGAATCAATTCTGAGGGACAGGATAAGCCGTCACTTAAAAAGGCACAGAGTAATCAAGGACATTTAGCATGGATTTGTTAAGGGAAGGTCGTGTCTGACTAACTTGATTGAATTTTTTGAGGAGGTAACAAGGAGGGTCGATGAGGGTAGTGCATTTGATGTAGTCTACATGGATTTTAGCAAGGCTTTTGACAAGGTCCCATATGGCAGACTGGTCAAAAAAGTACAAGCCCATGGGATCCAAGGGAGAGTGGCAAGTTGGATCCAAAATTGGCTCAGTGGCAGGAAGCAAAGGGTAATGGCCGACGGGTGTTTTTGTGACTGGAAGGCTGTTTCCAGTGGGGTTCCACAGGACTCAGTACTAGGTCCCTTGCTTTTTGTGATATATATTAATGATTTGGGCTTAAATGTAGGGGGCATGATTAAGAAGTTTGCAGATGATACAAAAATTGGCCATGTGGTTGATAGTGAGGAGGAAAGCTGTAGACTGCAGGAAGATATCAATAGACTGGTCAGGTGGGCAGAAAAGTGGCAAATGGAATTCAATCCAGAGAAGTGAGAGGTTATGCATTTGGGGAGGGCAAGCATGCAAGGGAATACATAATAAATGTGAGGATACTGAAAGGTGTAGAGGAAGTGAGGGACCTTGGAGTGCATGTCCACAGATCCCTGAAGGTAGCAGGACAGGTAGATAAGGTGGTTAAGGAGGCATATGGAATACTTTCCTTTATTAGCTGAAGCATTGAATATAAGAGCTGGGAGATTATGCTGGAACTGTATAAAACACTGGTTAGGCCACAGCTTGAGTACTGTGTACAGTTCTGGTCACCATATTACAGGAAGAATGTAATTGCACTGGAGACGGTACAGAGGAGATTTACAAGGATGTTGCCAGGACTGGAGAATTTAGCTATGAGGAAAGATTGGATAGGCTGGGGTTGTTCTCTTTGTATCAGAGGAGGCTGAGGGGTGATTTAATTGAGGTGTATAAAATTATGAGGGGCCTAGATAGAGTGGACAGGAAGGACCTATTTCCCTTAGAAGAGAGGTCAATAACCAGGGGGCATATATTTAAAGTGATTGGTAGAAGGATTAGAGGGGAGCTGAGGAAAAAGCTTTTCACCCAGAGGGTGGTGGGGGTCTGGAACTCACTGCCTGAAAGGGTGGTAGAGGCAGAAACCCTCAACTCATTTAAAAAGTACCTGGATGTGCACCTGAAGTGCCGTGACATACACGGCTACGGACCAAGTGCTGGAAAGTGGGATTAGGCTGGGTGGCTCTTTTTCGGCTGGCGCGGACACGATGGGCCGAATGGCCTCCCTCTGTGCGTAAATTTTCTATGATTCTACGGCACAGGTCCAGCTAATGCTGTCCCGTTTCTATGACAACAATTGACTGCCAAACAGTACACCTGAGAAATAAACTTCAGAAAAACGTAATCTATATAAAACTAGTGTACTTGTGCCCAAAGTTAAGGTAATTTACTTGGAAAAAAATTAGCTCAGCGTTTTGGTTCACGGCCAGCCCCCCCATTGTGAGCCAAGAGGAGAGCAGGCCCAGGCCTGCGTAATGTCTCAGCAGCCTCTCTGTTGCCTTGAATGATCTGATTCAGACTAACGTGCAGGATTTTCCCTCCGCACATATGGAATTTAGTCACCCTGGGATACCATTTTCAAACAGTGCTGTTATTGCAATGAATTGTTTTTGTGTCACATGGCTGAACAGATGATGATCTTTAGAAGAGACTCTTGAAATGACAATAATGCAAATATCTTTCCGTTCTCTGAATGCTGCACCCTGGCAATATTGAATATCTTTTTTTTTTGACGACTATTGTTCACATTTACATCAGCAAGATAAACGGTGGAAGCACGCAAAGTTGGCAACCCACTCTTTGCTGCTTTTTTCCTTTTGAAGACTGCGTCAGGGGCAAACTCAATGAGGTACCTCTGTCCCTGCGGATAATTGTAAATTTGACCTGTTCATCGCCCCTTTTTAAAATAAAAGTTCCCAAATGCATAGATAAAGGCCATCTTGTTGGGACATGTTCATGACGATGCTCACAGAGGAAATAATGATTCACAACAGTGTGCTGATTGCACGCAATCGATGATCAGATCACTTAGTTGCTGGTGCACAAAAGGTCAGATGCATCAGCTAATGAGTCAATCATCTGTGTAATCTGCCTGCTAGTTATTAAGGCCCAGACTTGCATCTTATCTCGAGGAGCAGGGAGGTCAAATGCGCATTGGATGGAGCATCAGTGGGAGGTCAAAACCATTTTTATAGTCGGGCCTCATTTTGTATAGAATTTTACAACACAGAAACAAGCCATTGCCCAACTGGTCCATGCCGGTGTTTATGCTGCACACAATCCTCCTCCTACCCTACTTCATCGAACCCTATCAACACATCCTTCTATTCCTTTCTCCCTCATGTACTTATATAGCTTCCTCTTAAATGAATCTAAGTTGTTCGCCTCAACCAGTCCATTTGTATAATGCCCGCGAGCTGTGGGTGCTGAACTGGTGCTGATGGACAGCTTGCCCATCGGGGGTGGAGGGGGGGGGGACAGGAATTCCATTGGCGACTCCTGGTTTAGGAGTGGCCTGAGGCCCCTGGTTTAGGAGTGGATACGGGGTCAGCCATTGGATACAGGATTGGCCATTTAAGACTGAGATGAGGAAGAATTTCTTCACTCAGAGGGTTGTGAATCTTTGGAATTCTCTACCCCAGAGGGCTGTGGATGCTGAGTCATTGATTATATTGAAGACTGAGATTGATAGATTTTTGGACTCTAGGGGAGTCAAGGGATATGGGGATCGGGCAGGAAAGTGGAGTTGAGGTCAAAGATCAGCCATGATCTGATTGAATGGCGGAGCAGGCTCGAGGGGCCGTATGGCCCACTTCTGCTCCCGTTTCTTATGTTCTTATGTAGGTCTGTGGCTCTTGGTTTACGAGCGGCCTGCGGCCTCTGGTTTAAGACCGGCCTGCTGCAGTCCTGTTAAGAGCTGCTGGTTAGGCTGCTCTGCACCTCGTACCAATGTTCCCTGCATGGACCCTTGTCTGGAAACGCCGCCAGTATGGGGAATTCGACAGCATATCTGTTATTCCTTTGGTGCGTAACTAATACTCCTCTTTATACTTATGTCACAAAATGGGATGGCATTTCCAACACAATCACAACTGGGTGCAGAATTGTTTATTTGGATCGGGTGGTTTGAAGCCTTGATGCAGCAAGCTCGTTAAGCTGCTCTAAATAGCTGATGCACATCTCCTGTTGACTTTGTGACAGGGGATCTTATTCTTCCCAGCGTGACACTGTTTAGTTTTCGTCATAAACCATGATAGAAATCACATCAAGTCGACTGGGCTGATTTTGTAATCGAGGCTTAAAAGGGATAACTCCTGAGCAGAAAAAGTGAGATGAATTTTTAGGAGAAAGTAGCTCTGCAGGTGAGCACTATATTTACCCAATGCCAGGCAGAAATATTAAGATCATAGAATCTTACAGCACACACAGAGGCCATTCAGCCCATCGTGCCTATAAAGGCTCTTTGAAAGAGCTATCCAATTAGTCCCACACACCTGCTCTTTCCCCACAGACCTGCAAATTTTTCCTTTTCAAGTATTTATCCAATTCCCTTTTGAAAGTTACTATTGAATCTGCTTCCACCGCCCTTTCAGGCAGTGCATTCCAGATGATAACAACTCACTGTGTAAAAAAAATTCTCCTAATTTCCCCTCTGGTTCTTTTACCAATTACCTTAAATCTGTGTCCTCTGGGTACCGACCCTCCTGACAGTAGAAACAGTTTCTCCTTATTTACTCTATCAAAACCCTTCATGATTTTGAACACCTCTATCAAATCTCCTCTTAACCGTCTTTGCTCTAAGGAGAACAACCCCAGCTTCTCCAGTCTCTCCACATATCTGAAGTGGCTCAACCCTGGTACCATTCTAGTAAATCTCCTCTGCACCCTCTCCAATGCCTTGACATCCTTCCTAAAGTGTGGTGCCCAGAATTGGACACAATACTCCAGCTGAGGCCTAACAAGCGTTTTATAAAGGTTTAGCACAATGTCTTTGCTTTTGTACTCTATGGACTCGATATTAGCAGGGCGGCAGGTTCTCAGCAGGGGGTCGACTGGGTGCGTGGGTAACGCGCCCAATGAAATCAGTGTGCTCCGCACGGAATCGCAGGCTAATTGGAGCCACTTACCTGTGCTTCCAGGTTTCCCTCTGCTGAGCTGCGCGGCGGGCGGACTGCGCATGCGCAGCAAGGTCTGTCAGCTGGAGGAGCCCTATTTAAAGGGGCAGTCCACCAATGCTCCTTCTGCAGCAAACAACCAATGCTGAACCATGGAGCAGGCCAAAGGGAAGGCTGCCCCCAAGATTTTCGGACTCCTCATTCCAGCTGCTGCTGGATGGGGTGAGGAGGAGGAGGAGGAGGGAAATCCTTTTCCCGTCTGATGGGAGGAAGTGTTCTCCCTCCACCACGAAGAAGGCCTGGCTGGAGGTGGCCGAGGAGGTCACCAGCAGCGGCAATGTGGCACGAACCTGGGTCCAGTGCAGGAAGAGATTTAATGACCTAACCAGGTCAGGCAAAGTGGGTATACTTACGCATCCTCCCACACTCCGTCTTCCACATCACCTCCACGACCACACAACTCCTTCTGCACTGCCACCACAACGCTATCGCTTCACTCCTCACATCCACTCAACTATCGTCCTCTCCTTGCCTGCACGTACTCACTGCCCCTGTCCCATTCAAACACTACCACGCAACCCAATCCTCATACAATATCATGGCTATGTTGCACACACACCCTCCCATGCATCTCCCTCACGCTCAACCCCACCCACACCAATGCATGCAGAGGCTCACCATGCAACCATCAGTCAATCACGCCTCTGTGTTTTGCCTTGATAGGAGAAGAGATGCCAGAACGCCCGGGAGAGGGCACGGACCGGAGGAGGCCGGCCACACCAGGTGGTCCTAACGGACGCGGAGCAGCAGGCGTTAGATATCAGCCGCACGCCGGAGTGCCTGTCCGTGGCGGATGCCGAGGCTGGGAGTGCACAAGCGGTGACAGAAAGCTAACACTCAGCACTCATGATAGCGAATGATCTTAGCATCACTTGGCATCTGCAGCACCTCAACATCTGTCCACATGCCTAATATTGCTTTCTGTTCTCTTGCAGGGCCATCTGTGAGCGCCGTGACCGTGGAGGGCGATTCCTCAGAGGACCTGCCGACCTCTGAGGATCCATCGTCACATCTGAGCCATGCATCCACCAGCGCAGATACATACACCTCAGTGGGTTCCCGTCCTCACTTAGTTGGGCTTGCACATGGTGAGTCACCACGTACATGTGAGCACGAGCGGACCCTGGTGGCAGGGGCAGCCGTGGAGAGTCCGCGTCGGTGGGAGCACTCTTCTCCAGGCTCTGCTCAGGTGGACCCAGATGTTGAACCCTGGGGGCCAGCAAAGGAGAGTCATCGAGGGCCAGCAGCACATTGCCGAGGTGCTGGAACAGGTGCCACGCGCACTCTCCACAATCGCACTGAGGATGGAGGAGTCCAACTCCTGCATGAGGGGAATGGTGGCACAGGTACAGGAGGGTATCTCCAAGATAGTGTCGCAGGGACGTGAAGGCATCTCTGAGATAGTGTCGCGGGTAGGTGCGGGAATGTCTGCGATGGAGGAAAGGCTAGCCTCCCTCGAGCGTCAAGCACGACTCAACAATGAGTCCATCCAGGCCCTGACAATGGCCGTTCGGATTCAGGGTGAGCAACTTTCTGCCGTCTTGAACAGGCTGACAGATACTTTACAACTGGCCTTCCAAGGCCTCACACAAGTCCTCCAAACTGCCGTCCAGCAGGGTGGAAGGAGTGATGTGGGCCTGGGTCACGAGAGGGATGATGGTGAAAGGGAACATGGAAGTGGGACGCCACTCAAAGTGCTCCCACGTCTCATCCGTTGCCCCCCTCTCAACCAGTACCCGCAATGCTGCCCCCTCTCCAGGTGCAGGTGGAGCAGTCTTTGGAGGGGCCCTCACGGGCACCGAAACCCAGAGGGCGTCGGCCCAAAGCATCTCATCAGTCAGGGCATGGACAAGAGCAACCTGCCACTACCTCTGCTGAAGCCACAGGGGTAGCACCACGTAGGGGTTCCCGTAAACACAAGGCAAAGGTTTTGTGAGCGCAAAGGGGATGCACAAGGGTGTCTGACGATTTGTCATGTTTTTTATTCATATTTGTTTTCTTTCACATGCACAATAAATATTATTATTATCACCACTACTGCCACATCTTGCCCATTCTTGACTGTCTTGTGGAATAGGTCCCTTTCATGGGGTTCACCATGAACACGCACACTTGATGCCACCCATTGTGTCACTGCAGAGTGGGCGTAGTTGTATTTGCAGGGCTCTTTTGTGCAGACGACTGAGAGACATCGGCAATGCCCCCGGTGGCACCCTGGAAGGATGCGGAGGAGAAGTTGTTGAGGGCAGTGGTGACTTTGATAGCAACAGGTAAGAAGATGGAGCTCGGGCCAGCCGGGAGCAGCTCGGCATGAAGGAGGCTGCAGATGTCCATGGCTACATGTCGAGTGACTCTGAGCCTCTGTGTGCACTGCTGCTCAGAGAGGTCCAGGAAGCTGAGCCTCGGTCTGTAGACCCTGTGGCGAGGGTAGTGCCCTCTGCAACGCATCTCTCTCTGCGGTTGCCCTCCCTCCTGCTGTGCCGGTGGAGGTGTCACAGCACTGTGTTATGGGGCTCCACGTGTCAGAGGTGGACGGCTTGGACGGCGAGGCTGGTGATGCTGTTCACCCTCCGAGGAGGTCATGACTGCAGCTATGGCGGCCCCCATCCGGAAGATGTACATCTGAGGGGGTCCGCAAGGTAGGTACATGTGTCTGGACACCGGGGTAAGTGTGCAAGTTTTTGAATTTTGTTGTTAGGAGGAGGTTGGTGACAGACTGGCCTCCTGCAATGATTTAGGGTCTCCCCCCCAACACCTGTCAAATGGACCTTTGCAGCTGCCACAGGCTGATGGCTGCAACACGTCCATTTGAACTGGGAGTGTTTCCCCCAGTACGGGAAACAGTCTCAGTTAATTTCAAAATCCCTCCTAAAATATCAGGTCAATCAGGTCTGTAAACGACCTGAAGTACCTGTTCAAGTACTTTAAGTGGCTCCCCGCTGGCTTTAATTGCCGGTGGGAGTCCTACATGCGGGGGCTGCGCGCGCATGTCAGCGCGTCAGTGGGGAACCAGGAAATGTGGTGGGTTGGAGCCAGGCTCCCGACCCGCCCTGGGAATCCCCGATTTTCGCAGCCCCCCCCCGCCACGAACGCACCCGATCGCAGGTGCTAAAATCGAGCCCTATGTCTCTGTTTATAAAGCCCAGGATCCCATATGCTTTTTCAATAGCCTTCTCAACTTATCCTGCCACCTTCAAAGATATAAAAAATTACCGTCTACATCAGTAGAGACCAGCAAATGTACTAAAGAGGATCTTCTGACATTGCTGCAGGGTGTGCTCCATACATGGTGATAGAAGGCAAACTAGATGGATCTTGGTCTTTTTTCGTCGAGAAATTCCTATGTTCCTATGGGGGTTTAAGGCAAGTAATCTCATGTTCTCTATAAACAACAACAACGACAATTTGCATTTACATAGAGCATTTAACGTAGTAAAATGTCCCAAGGCGCTTCACAGGAGAGTTATCAGACAAAAATTGACACTGAGACACATAAGAAATATTAGGACAAGTGACCAAAAACTTTGTCAAAGAGGTAGGTTTTAAGGAGTGACTTAAAGTAGGGGAGTGAGGTGGAGAGGCAGAGAGGTTTAGGGAGGGAATTCCAGAGCTCAGGGCCACGACCGCTGAAGGCACGGACGTCAATGGTGGAGCGATGAAAATCGGGGGTGTGCAAGAGGCCGGAATTGGAGCAGCGCAGAGATCTCGGAGAGTTGTTGGGCTGGAGGAGGTTACAGAGATAGGGAGGGGCGAAGCCATGGAGGGATTTCAACACAATAATGAGAATTTTAAAATCGAGGTGTTGCCAGACCGGGAGCCAATGTAGATCAGCGAGCACAGGGGTGATGGGTGAACGGGACTTGGTGCGAGTTAGGATAAGGGCAGCAGAGTTTTGGATGAACTCAAGTTTATGAAGGGTGGAAGAAGGGAGGCCGGCCGGGAGAGCATGGGAATAGTCGAGTTTGGAGGTGACAAAGGCATGGATGAGGGTTTTAGCAGCAGATGAGCTGAAAGACGGGCGATGTTACAGAGGTGGAAGTAGACGGTATTGGTGATGGAGCAGATATGGGATCGGAAGCTCAGCTCAGGGTCAAATAGAACACCAAGATTGTGAATGGTCTGGTTCAGCCTCAGACAGTGGCCAGGGAGAGGGATGGAATTGGTGGCTAGGGGATGGAGTTTGTGACGGGGACAGAATCTGGGCATAATTTTAACAGTGAAAAACGGGTGGGTTGGGGGCGGGGGGAGGGGCATTGAAAATCACAACAATTTCAGACCCGCCCCCAACCCACCTCCAACCCGCCCATTTCCGGTTTTCACCGGGTCGGGAGGAGGAGGGGCGGGCAACCAACCTGCTCCCAGGAGGCGGGTCAGTCACTAAACCTTTCAAGGAGGCTGTGGGCCTCCATTTTAAAAGGTTTTGTGATTTCAATCCCTGGGGGCCAGAATTCCCGGGCCTTCTTCTTCACGCCAAGCAAAATTAGGTGAGAAGGCCCGAAAATGCAGGTAATTGCCTTTCTGGCACAGCTTGTGGTCCCGGAGGAGCAGGAATGCTTCCCCCAGGCCCAACAAGACTACCTGCAGCGGCCCTCCAACGATCGCATACTCACCCCTCCGATCTCCGATTCCCCCCCCTCAACGATCGCGGACCTGCGCGATGACCCCCAAACCTGACACCCAACAATCACGGACCCCAGTGAGGACCCCTGATCCCGACTCTCCCCCCCTCGGTGACTGACCCCCGATCCCTCCCCCCCCTGACTAACTCCTCTGACAGCAAAAAGTAACTAAAGGATTGATTAAGAAAGGGAAGTTAGATTATGAAAAGAAATTAGCAAAAAATATAAAAACAGATAGCAAGAGTTTCTATAGTTATATAAAAAGAAAAAGGGTGGCTAAGGCAAACATAGGTCCCTTAGAGGATGAGACCGGGAAATTAATGGTGGGAAACATGGAGATGGCAAAAATGCTGAACAAATATTTTGTTTCAGTCTTTACAGTAGAGGACACTAAGAATATCCCAACACTGGACAAACAGGGGGCTCTAGGGGGGGAGGAGCTAAATACGATTAAAATCACTCAGGAGATGGTACTCAGTAAAATAATGGGACTCAAGGCGGATAAATCCCCTGGACCTGATGGCTTCCATCCTAGGGTCTTGAGGGAAGTGGCAGTAGGGATTGTGGATGCTTTGGTGACAGTTTTCCAAAATTCCCTGGACTCAGGAGAGGTCCCGGCAGATTGGAAAACTGCTAATGTAATACCCTTATTTAAAAAGGGTAGTAGGCAGAAGGCTGGAAATTATAGGCCAGTTAGCTTAACATCTGTGGTGGGTAAAATTTTGGAGTCTATTATTAAGGAGACAGTAACGGAACATTTAGATAAGCATAATTTAATAGGACAAAGTCAGCATGGCTTTATGAAGGGGAAGTCATGTCTGACAAATTTGCTTGAGTTCTTCGAGGATATAACGTATAGGGTGGATAAAGGGGAACCAGTGGACATAGTGTATTTAGACTTCCAGAAGGCATTCGACAAGGTGCCACATAAAAGATTATTATTTAAGATAAAAAATCACGGGATTGGGGGTAATATTCTGGCATGGGTGGAGGATTGGTTATCGAACAGGAAGCAGAGAGTTGGGATAAATGGTTCATTTTCGGACTGGCAACCAGTAACCAGTGGTGTTCCACAGGGGTCGGTGCTGGGTCCCCAACTCTTTACAATCTATATTAACGATTTGGAGGAGGGGACCGAGTGCAACATATCAAAATTTGCAGATGATACAAAGATGGGAGGGAAAGTAGAGAGTGAGGAGGACATAAAAAACCTGCAAGGGGATATAGACAGGCTGGGTGAGTGGGCGGAGATTTGGCAGATGCAATATAATATTGGAAAATGTGAGGTTATGCACTTTGGCAGGAAAAATCAGAGAGCAAGTTATTTTCTTAATGGCGAGAGACTGGAAAGTACTGCAGTACAAAGGGATCTGGGGGTCCTAGTGCAAGAAAATCAAAAAGTTGGTATGCAGGTGCAGCAGGTGATCAAGAAAGCCAACGGAATGTTGGCTTTTATTGCTAGGGGGATAGAATATAAAAACAAGGAGGTATTGCTGCAGTTATATAAGGTATTGGTGAGACCGCACCTGGAATACTGCATACAGTTTTGGTCTCCATACTTAAGAAAAGACATACTTGCTCTCGAGGCAGTACAAAGAAGGTTCACTCGGTTAATCCCGGGGATGAGGGGGCGGACATATGAGGAGAGGTTGAGTAGATTGGGACTCTACTCATTGGAGTTCAGAAGAATGAGAGGCGATCTTATTGAAACATATAAGATTGTGAAGGGTCTTGATCGGGTGGATGCGGTAAGGATGTTCCCAAAGATGGGTGAAACTAGAACTAGGGGGCATAATCTTAGAATAAGGGGCTGCTCTTTCAAAACTGAGATGAGGAGAAACTTCTTCACTCAGAGGGTAGTAGGTCTGTGGAATTTGCTGCCCCAGGAAGCTGTGGAAGCTACATCATTAGATAAATTTAAAACAGAAATAGACAGTTTCCTAGAAGTAAAGGGAATTAGGGGTTATGGGGAGCGGGCAGGAAATTGGACATGAAGCTGAGTTCGGATCGGTCAATGCCCTGTGGGTGGCGGAGAGGGCCCAGGGGCTATGTGGCCGGGTCCTGCTCCGACTTCTTGTGTTCTTTAGATTTGTGGTTGGGATCAGATCAGCCATGATCTTATTGAATGGCGGAGCAGGCTCGAGGGGCCGATTGGCCTACTCCTGCTCCAATTTCTTATGTTCTTATGTTCTTATGACTGACTGCCCCCCCACCGTTACCCCCATGGCCATCTCTGCCCCATGCCCACCCATGCCCATCAGTGCCCCCATGTCATCGGTGTCCCCCCTGCTCCCTGTGCCCACCCATGCCCCAAGAAAATCAAGTCGAATATAGATAATTTAGCGGGGGGAGGAAAAAAGGATATTAGAAAGGCTAAGAAGGGATATGGAGAAAGGGAAATAGTAAAAGATTTTATAAATACATAAATTGTAAAAGAATAGTTAAAAAAAGGTAGAGCTGATTAAAAACGAAAAAGGAAATTTTATGGAGGATGAAGGAATGACAAATACTAATTGAATACTCCCCCCTGGGGTTTTCACAGAAGAGTGTGGTAATGAGAATGAAACAGTCCAAGAGGAGGAGGTGGAGCAATTAGATAGAGTAACTGTAGATAATGAAGTAGTTAAAATAAAATAGTGGAACTCGATGTGGAGAATGTACTGGGCCTGATAGCATGAATTCTGGAATGCCGAGGAAAGTCAGAGAGGAAAAAGCTGAGATTCTGATTGGAATCTTTTGAACTTCCTTGGATATGAATGTTGTGCCAGAGGACTGAAGCTTTGCCAATTTGGCAGAGGTGATATTGTGGCTAAGAACGTCATTAGATCAAGTTAATGACCATAATAAGATAACAAAATAGAGAACGACAAAGGTTGCATGGGAGAGAAATGGGTCTAGAGATGAGGGAAAGATCGACCATCAGATTACAATAATTTTGTATCTGTCCAGGAGTGCAGAAGAGAGGCTGGAGAACCTCCCCAAATATGCAAGCAGGATTCAAGTCTTGGACAGACATAGGCTTTTGGCCACATAACTGGAGCAGAGCAGGAATGCAAGAGAATGAGACCAGATGTCCGAGGTCTGCCCAAGACTCCAACAGCTGCAGTCCAAGGCCAGTGTGATAGAGGTGGATGTGGGGCTGGGAAGCAGTAAGGTGCAGAAGGTGACCATTTAAAAAGAACAGGAAATTGCCCAAGTCTCAGCCCCTGCAAGTGATGTGGTTCCTGTGGACCAATCAGATAGCTAGAAGAGTGATGGTGATGTGGATCATGTGATTCCAATGGGCCAATCAAATCATTGGATGGTGACATGAACTAAACAGGACATTCAGAGAGCCAGTAAAAAACCTGAGTTCAATGTTTTTAATAATATAGATGATAGAGTTATGAATTGTTATGGGGAGAAATAATGAGCCAAATCTTGCTGATGTGGGGCATCTTGCAGGGTGCGCCATTAGACATTTTCCTGCACCATTCAGCTTGAAACTTTTTTGTGGTGTAACTTGCTAGAAGTGCGAACTGATAATGGGGCAACAGGGTACCTGGGACCTTAGTGAACGGCGGGACAAACAGTGTATCTCCTTAACAAATGAGATTTAAGGATTGAGAAAGAAACAGAGGAACGATGGAGAAGGAGGGTGAATTAGAGTCAATTCAGGTACAGAAAGAGAAATAGAGAGAGGGAAAGAAAGATTGGATTAAGAGAGAGAGAGTAAAAAAAAAGAGTCGGAAAGGAAAGGTAAGAAAAGAATTTTAAAATTTAAATTTGACATTTTTAAAATCTTGAACAATTTACTACAGGCAGGAATGAGATTGAAGAGTTTGAATTGATCCCTTTCTGGGCCAGTGAGGCTGATTTGCATTAAAAGGGTACTTACACTCTTAATCATCAGCCCTAACTTTCTGCGGCAAGTTTGATGAGCAATTAATGTGAAAATCCAGCAAGTTCTTAAAAATAACGGGGAGGCTAAGGGTGATATGTGGTTTGTGCGAAGCTAATGGCGGAGTGGTGTAAATCGATCAGCAAATTCTGGAGATTCGCAACTCAGCGTATCTCTTAATGCCCTGAACTTGCTGGCCGATTTACGCATTAATAATGGCGTGCGTCGTTAACACGCCGTTATTTTTCCAGCAAGATTTGGCTCATTGTTTCTTGAAGACAGCTTTCTTAATGGAGATCTGAGTTCCTTGAGATTGTTTTTATCACTTGAAATTCATTTTAACTTTATGTTTCAAAATGTTTCAGTGAATTAGCGGCTATTGTGTCAGCAAATACAGAAGGCATCTTGCACCAGCAAAATTCCACAAACAACAGTGAAAGAAAAAAAAACATGCATTTATTTAACACCTTCCACACCTTCGGGATGCCCCAAATAAATTACTTTTGAAGTGTAATTATTTGTTTTGCAGACAAATGGGGCAGCCAATATGTGCACAGCAAGATGCCGCAAACAGCAATGAATGATCAGTTAATCCCTTTTTGAGGAATAAATATTAGCCAAGACACCAGAATAACTCCCCTGCTCTTCTTCAAATAGTGCCGTGTAGGGTTGCCAACCTTCCAGGATTGTCCTGGTGTCTCCAGGAATTAAAGATTAATCTCCAGGACACCACTGCGAGCATCACGGGAGAAAAATCACAGGGGCATTAAAAAAATGTGTTTTTTTTTCATTTTCTTTGAACACTTTTGTTTATTAGTTATAAAAATATTGGAGATGGCGAAAAAAGGCTGCTTGACTGACAGTCACAAATCATCCAATCTGGTAATGAAGGGTCTATTCACTTTCCAATTGGGAAGGCAGTGCGCCAAGAGGAGGGACATGGGGGCAGGGCAGTTGGAAGTCATACCCCAGAGTATGTCCAACCAGAATTAGCAAGCCTGGTGCTATGGGATCTTTTAGATCCAGCTGCGAGGTCAGATAGGGCCTTGATTTAACACCTTACCTGAAAGATAGTGCCTCTGATGACACAGCACTCTCTCGGTTCTGCGCTGAAGTTTCAGCTTAGATTATATGCTCAAGTCCTTGAGTAGGGTTTGAACCCACCACCTTCTGATTCAGATGCAAGAGTGCTACCACTGCAGCAAGGTTGGCAGTGACCAATTAATAGATCGTTTGTGGTGCTGGTTGATGGATGAAAATTGGCCAGAACACCAGAAGATCTCCCTACTGTCCTTCAAGTAATGCCAAGGGATCTTTCCACTTGCGTTATTGGAACATTCCCTCAGTGTTGCACCAGAGCGTCAGCCTAGATTATGAGCTCAAACCTTCAGATTCAGAAGTAGGAGTGCTACCAATTGAAGCAAGGCCATGCACAGATCAGAGGACATAGAGTGGTTAAGAATGTTACTGGATGAAGAAGGACTGAGTGGAACCATCAAAGGTAACAGTTGTTAGCTGTTGGTTGGATTTGTGAAATAAATGAAGAAATTGTTTCTCCGAAGAATTGAAGGAGACTAGATTTGCATTGCTCCATCAAAGGGCATGGGAACGATGAATATTTAGTGATTGAACAATACTCTCCAGGAGACATGAAGGTTGTGCTCATGTAGAACGTACAGCCTGAAGGAAGTTAATGAATGTAGAGTGTAATTATCAGCAAGAGTGGAGAGGGTTCAACAATGAGTAGAGGAGCTCATTGATATGGAGAAGAAAGAAAGTGGAAGAGATAACAAAGGCCTGGGGAAACCTTGAGTTAATGGACAGAGGCCGAGGATGAATCACCAACTACAGCTCAGAAAGAACAATTTGAGAGTACTAGATAGCCATGAATAATCTATAAAAATAAAATAGATTCTATAGGTAAATACCTATGTGTGCTTGGGCAAAGTATTGTCTGTATTAGACTTTAGGGGTAATTTCCTATATATATATTAGATTGTATGGGTAATATTTTTTGTGATGGGCTTTACATGTCAGTATATGGTTGTATTCTGTGGGTAGGCATATATCTGCGATGTTACTATCTTTAAGCTCAAATAATGATTGTGTCTATTTCCAATGAATGACAAATCTGCCAAAAATATTAAGTCCCATACTGAAAGCGAATGGCTTGGCATCCCGCTTAGATCAACTGCAGGAAGAAAACAGTGTAATGAATGGACCACTGAAACTTCCCATTGTTTGACAGTCAATAAGTCACACCTAATTATCGCAGCTTTTATACTGGTCTTTTAAATAAGATTCTGGGAGTCAGCTTCCAACACTTATGCTCTTAAGCCTGGAGTCCGTAGACCTAGACAGCAGATTCATAGATCCAGTTCTGCCTGGAAACTGGGAATTTATGCAAACCAGATTTAACAGCATAAACATCGGGGAGACCAGGTTCCCAGAATCCGACTGAATAGAAAAATAACATTAAAACCCTTAAGAGGTCCCACCTAGTTTGTAAGAGCTGGCTGGGTAAAATCAATATAAAGTGTCATTATGTGTGAATGGTGTGGTTTATACTCATCCAAAAGGAATGCAATTAGCAGGCAGGTGATTGTCTGTGAAAACAATGATGTGGTTTCTTTTATGAATTAGGAATGTTTGTGATTAGTTGATGACTGTGTTATTGCAGCAACCAGCTGTAGTTACTAAGGAGCAATTTACTTGATTCTTGTACTGGATCCATGTCCCATTCCATTACTTGTTCTTCTTTGTTCCCCTGCCCTTATTCCCATCTTGGTCATAACTTTGCACTGTGTCCCTCCGTCAGAGGAAAAAAATTAGTGGCAAGAAATAACCTTAAAATCATCACTGGCCAATGATGAATTGTTTAAAGTGACTAAGATGGCAATTGTGTCCAACCTAAATAAACTATTAAATACATGTTTCAACCTTGGCTCAGTGGTAGCACTCTCACCTCTGAATCAGAAAGTCATCGGCTCAAATCCCATTCCAGGGAGCATCAGCCTATAATCTAGGCTGATGCTCCAGTGCAGTACTGAGGGAGTGCTGCAATGTCAGAGGTGTTGTCTTTCAAATAAGACATTAAACTGAGGCCCTGTCTGCTCTCTCAAGTGATTATAAAAAATCCCATGGCACTATTTGAAGAGTGAGGGGAGTTCTCCCTGGTGTCCTGGTCAATATTTATCCCTCAACCAACATCACTAAAGCAGGTTATGTGGTCATTATCTCATTGCTGTTTGTGAGACCTTGCTGTGTACGTAATTGGCTGTGTGTTGCCTACTTTACAACACTGACAATATTTCAAAAAGTACTTCATTGACTGTAAAGTGCTTTGGGACACCCAGAGGTCATGAAAGATGTTATATAAATGTAAGTTCTTCCTTTTGATTCAAATACTCACTGTTACAGCAAGTTCAGTTCTCTGGCCTGTTTTTACTAAAGTACATTGTGCCTTCTCTCAGGGGTAAAGTATTTAGAAATGACAGAGTGGACTAAAAAGGAGGTGGTGTAGCCCTGTCCATCAGGAACACCTGGGAAGTAAAAGACATTTGGACATGTGGGAGGTAGAAAGCTACAAAATGAACTACTCTGGGTAGACATCACTAAGGCTTAAAAATCAAAGCTAACAATGGGAAAATGCTATTGACGACCAGTAGTATAAGAATGAGGAGAATTTGCTCTATCAAGAGATGGGAGGGATATATGAGAGCTGGAAAGTTATTTTAATGTGAGACTTCAATCAACCAAATATAAACTAGGAATCCCCTCATTGTTTCAAGTCAGGGTTGGTAGGTGTAATGCATGGCT